>NC_071355.1:248989546-249621479 GCF_943734655.1 Sabethes cyaneus | reverse complement strand
GTGGGTGTGCCTTCGATCCAGATTCGCTGAGCTAAAACAACAAGAAAAAAAATAATTTCTAAAACGATTTTGTTTTGAAGAAAGAAACTAACCTGCGTCATGGCCTTAGTCGCCGTATCTACGAGGCTACTCCAGTCCATCTCTTTCATGTCGGGCAGAGGGATCTTGCCGCCTGGTCCAGAATTGCCACCACCACCTGCAACGGAATCGTTGCCATTCGTCATCATAGTACTCTTCAGGATCCCTCCAGCTACGGCGGCTGCGGCCAACATCTGCTGCTTTCGGCTGGGTGACATCTTCAGATGATCCTCGTTCATGTGCGGCTGCTTTCCGCAGCTGTTCAGCTCACTAGCCGGACTAGAGCAATTGCTGGTCGTGCTCGAGATTACCGTAGCCGGTCGGGCGGTAGTGAAAATCACATCCGGCTCCTGCTCCGGCGGTTGCTGGTTCGGGGCCGAACCCGAACAACCATTCACCACAGTCACATTACCATTGCTTTTGGCAACCTTCAAATTGTTGGATGACGATCCCAAATTAATGCCCTCACGGGAGCGCGATTTTTGACTCAGCTGCTGAATCGGCTTGAGCCCACCGGAAGCTGCCAGGGACGAGATGTTGCCCAAACTGTGGCTGTTTGGGTTTCCCTTCTGCATCTTCTCCAGAGATCCGGCGTTGAAATTGTCGTCACTAGATGCCGCTGCCGCAATGTAATCCGGATTGATCAGTTTCATTAAATCTTCCTGTAGAGAGCTTCCGGTGTAGTTCACGCTGTTTCGCTGTGGGGCAGCAGTTTTTTGTCGTAGTTTAGCGTCGGATACGACTCCGCTATTGGGGCGGGGACTGTTGTTGCGAGAGCTTGAAGCACTGCTGGAACTAAGTGGACCGCCGTTTGAGCAGAGGGCTGTCTGGGATTTCTTGCTGCCCCCGCCTCCGTTGATACCGTAAATATTGGTAGTCGTAGCGGATCGTTTCAACTGGGGGGAATTGTTACGGGAACGATCTTCTTCCTCGGTGGCACTCAGCAGTTGATGGTGATTAGCCAGATTCTTCATTGAGCTGGTGTAGAGAGGTTCAACAGGGGTTGATCCGTTCTCACCGTGAGCACCGTTTTCATTGATAATCAAACGCTTGAGGAGGGCAATGTTGGCACTGTTGTTGTTGCCATTGTTCAAAAGCTGCCGAGAGTCTGCGTGCAGGGAAAGCGGTCGAGGAGTTACGCCTGTTAAGGGCAGTGAGTTACTGGAGGCCGTAAGCTTTGGATGATGGTAGTTATTTGGTTCCGATACCGGTGTAGATTCTTGCTGAGGATCCAACACATCATACCAACGTTCGTCGTTCGAGGAATGGCCACTCGACGAGCTGGTTAAAGTTCCCATATCCGGACAGTACCGGTGGTCGTTCGCTGGAACCCCATTGGGATTCAAAGCCGTAAAAGATCGACTGCTACTTCCCGTGCCATATCCACTGCTATTGCTGGACCTCGGAGGAGAGAAGTTCCGTTCGTATCTCTTCCGGTGGCTTGCTGATTGCAACTGAGCACTCGGCAGATGCTTCTTCCCATTCTTTTCACCCCTCTCCGGTACAGTATCGTAATCACTTTCGTAATTCATCGAATTAAAGCGGCAATTTTGCAGCGAACAACCTCGACGTGGACTAAAATCAGCGAACGACTCAATCACCGTTACCGTCACTTGGGCAGAAGTTTTCAACAAATCAACCATCTGATCGTGAGACAACGTAGCCACGGCTACCTTACAAATTTCCACTAACCGATAGCCCTGTCTCAATCCGGCCGTCCATGCCTGACCGGAGATTTCCACCTGCGTCACAACACCATCCGGTTGCACGTGGAAACCCAGCTGACCCATCGGATTCCTTCGCAGACTCAGCTCCAAAGCCCCACAACCGTTGGTAACCGCTCTCAACCGCTCGATAACCTCCAACTGCTCATCCCGATCTCCCGAATCTCTCATATTGAGTGTCACACACTCACCCTGATGATGATAAACTCTCAACGAATTCTGACTGGTTGACCACCCGAGAATCGCCTTGCAAGGCGTCACGAAAATAATCTGCCGGGTACATTCCTCAATCAGCACAAACGTTTCCGCGGAAATACCCAGAAAACAATCGACCTGCGTCGACTGGCCACTATCGTGCAGCACAACCTGCCAACAGAACGCGCCCCGCTGCGTGAGATCACCCGAGAACCGAGGCTTACTCCGTTCCCGTTTTTTACTGGGGAAAATCGAAAACTTTTGTCCGGTATCAACCAGCGTTGCACTGCAGTAGTTGCTGGTCAGGTCCTTCAGATACTCCTGCCGAGTTCGGGTTGCCATCGTGGCGAACTTCTCCGAACGGTGGGCGGCATTTTCCGCGTTCAGTACCTTTGATAGCAGAAAGTCGGCGAAGTGACGACCCTTGGAATAGAGCGCGCCTGGTCGGACCGGTGGCCCAAACACGGGAACTTCCTTCGAGCGAGACACCGCCACCCGATACTGGGTGTGATCCGTACAGGGGTTAACCGCTCGCACAATGAGGAATACGTGCTGGAACTGGCTACGTATGTTCTTTGGAGTAAACGGGAGGGCACCCGGTTCTTGGAAAACGATTGTTACGATATCGTTTCCGATGTGACGTTTGCGTAGCAGCTGCTGCCGATTGTTTGGCGTGAAAGGCAGCATCGTGGACACGTGAAACATAATTTCACAGTCCTGATAGGTGGCGTACAGTGAGTGCGTTCCGGTGGAGTCCGTTTTGTTGTCCAGGCCGGCTTTGTAGTGATCGAAACCCTTCAAGCGAACGCGGTTTCCGATGGTGTCCAGAAATTCGTTGAATGCCGGTCCAGCATCTTCATTGTTGTACATGTCCTCCTCGGAGGATTGACCCGCTCGGCAGTAGAGAATACCAACCTTGTACTTGTTGGTTAGTCCTTGTTCGTCCAGTTTTAGCAACTGCTGCTCGCACTGAGGCGTACTGACGCCTAACCTCAAACAACTTATTTGTACTTCTGGCGCAACGTATTCCAGAATTTCTTTGGTACTAACATGCTTGCCCGTTCCGCGTGGATTCGGAATGGAATCTTCGATAACGGATCCCCGAAGCGTCAACAGCTCCGAGGTCCGTACAATCAACCGGTACAGATGCTGTTGGGTTTGGTTTGCGGTGGGGGTCACATCTGCGCCGTGGATTGCCAGACTGGGAACCAGGCTCGGGGAAAGTTTTTCCTTTTTAATCGAGATCGCAACCGGCCCCAACTGTTCGTCCATACCGAACCAGTTTTGGTGTTCTTGGCCGAAGAAAAACTGCCGATAGTAGAGAGCACCGTTGTCGATCTGTTCGATCGGCCGGGGACCTTTTTGGTACGGACAAGTGTTTGCCTTCCACAGCGTTTCGCTGGGCCCACACTCGAGTACGGAAACTCCGTAGGCTAGCAGCGGTCGATGAATCGCCCGCCTTTGCTGTTGTCCAACTGGCAGTGGATTTTGCATCCGGGTCAGACTGACTTCCCGTTCCTCTTCACCGCCGATTTCGTTACGAAAGAAAGGACAACTGTCCAACAATTGGTTGCTCTGTCCATCACCGTAATCCTCATCGATACTGTCTCCATCGGGGGTGGACGATCGCGTTCCGTAAGTGGCCGCTGCCGAAGCACCCGTTGTCGTATTGCGTCGTCTGGCCAACAACAATCCTCTTAATTTGGCAGCATAACCAAGGTTGGCAGTTAGTGATTGGCAGTCAAAATGAGCGAACGCTCTCCGTCGTTGGCGTTCCTCAATATCGGCAGAGGATACGGTCGTAGTCGAAGTAGCACTCACATTAGACAACATCGACGCATTCCCGTTTATAGACGGATCATCCAGCGACGCACTTTGCGTCTGTTGAGAACGAGCTGTTTTCCCCCCGTGAGCACCCGACGATGACCACAATCTATTGAACTTCATTCTCAGCTTAGGACTAGCATTGCCCCGGTCAAGACTGTCCTCTCCAGAAGATAAACCACCAGATCGACCATCATGATGTATATGATGTCCTCCACTAACGTGATGATGCGCGTGATCTATCCCAAACACTGCCGGTCTGTATTCGGCTAGCATCGCTAGGAAGCTCTCGCCCGTGGATTGTCCTCCGTGATGCCGATCGGAAGAGATGACATCAATCGACCCATGACTTCCGTACTCGCGTCTCAAATTGGTCCCTCCCGGATGTAAAACGTCGTGATGTCCACCGTGATCGTGTATCAACTCCAAACTCGAATTACTTCGATACAGATTATCCGCGCCGGGAGGCACCAGCTTGGCTCCACTGGTCATCCCCATATGCCGCTGAATATAGGGATATCGGTCGTGCACTGAAGTACGCGTTCCAGCCAGCCCAGCACCGACTCGCGCTCGCAGCACATTGCTATTGTAGTATTCCACGGCGTGCATGGCCCTTTCACGTGCCGTTCCACCGGAACGTTGCTGCTGCTGCTGACTCAACGACGACTGTGGTGGAGGATGCAGATGGGAAGGTGGTGGCCCAATGTGATGATGAAGCGCTCCACCGGGCGATACTGCTGCCAGCAGATTGCCATTCGGTAAACCGCCGGCTCCGTTCGAAGTCATCATCGACGTCGGTGGCTGCAACGGGGGACCACCGAGCTCCGCCTGCAGTCCGATCATCCCATTGTTGGAGTCCTGGAAGGAGAGGAGATGAAAATGGGAAACTATTAGGTTGTTGTTAGAGGTTGATGATTCTAAATCTTAGTTCTCTTCATGAATGCGGTTTTACTGACAGTAAGCAGCCCGACTATAGATAAGAACAGTGGTCCAAAGTTGCTCCCCTACGGTATGCTGGAGACTTTGCGGAATGAGTTGGAGGATCACTTGGATACGTGTGTTAGGTACGAACGTAGTCATTTGTGAACGGTAAGAAAACTCGAACCTTGCAAGGTGGCTGCTGTGATCAACTTAATCAAACGCGGCTTTAAAGTTCGGCGAAACTAAAGGCTTCAAAACAGGAACATTATGATGCGATGCTTCGAATGTTTTTAATTATCCTTCTTGTGTTTTGGTATCATAATTGATTCATCCATCGAGTAGGTAACTTACTTTACTGGAGTGAAACATTAAACAATAGTGAAAGAGGTCTGTTGAGAACAACACTTTTTCAGGTCGCAAGATTATTCCGGTATTAGGGTTTGATTTCGTTCTTTATTTCAGAGATTTCTTATCTGCGGCTGATTCTTGGTATTAAGGTTAATTTGTGTCAGGCTGTGGAAAAATAAACCGCGATACCTTTCGACTCTTTCAAAATGGAACAACTGAGCTTACTAGAAATAGCGACCAACATACTTCCGCCTAGCAATTATCTGCTGTTGGGAATATTGATACCAATCACGTCTAAAGAAAAAGCGCTTAGTTGTTGCGAGTGAATCTTCACGTCAAATTAGGTTTATTACATCGAAGCCCGATTCTCTCACAGGACTAAAACATCGATTTAATTTCGAAGTCCAAGTACGTTCTGGTAGTAAATAAGCAGCGATTTGAAACAGCTCATTTGCAGATCAGGTACTGAACAGGAAGCGGAGACGGCGTCGTCATCGGAAGAATTGTTTTAGGAGAATTTTTGAAAGCTCTGCTTCGGAGGACCGAGACGAACACAGCCCCGCCATTCGATATCAGTAGAGCCAGAAGCTACAGCTGCTTTAAGTTGTGCGCAGAGTCACAGCAAACAAGCGGGTGGTGAAATTAGCATGTTAGGAAGGAACAATTGGGTGACGTTAAACATTGGATGTATCAGCGATGGTAAGGAGACAACCACACTGGTACTTGCCGTGGTTCACGTTTCGTGCACTTAATTTCGCACAATCGCACATAGAACCGGGTCAACTAATGTGCGTTAGCAGGAAGAGGGAACAAAATCTTCCATGATCTATTGCAAAGCAAGATTTGAAGATTTTTGAATAAAACTGTTAGTTTTTTTTAGAAATCCAGAAAAAATATGGTTTGGAGAAGGTTTTGCATTAAACTTTTCACGGTTGCTGAAAACTCATAAGAAAAGTCGAAAAAACCATATTCTAAATCATGGAATGATTGACATTTGTCGTCTTCTACGCAGTTTTTACGCGTTATTTAGGAATTTACCCCTTTTTACGGGAATTTCAGAATTTACTGGGAACGTATCCTGTGTTCGCGTTAAAGCCACTTATTTGCATTCTTTTCTAGTGCGTTTTTTTGTGTTCCCACAATTTTGCTACTTTCCATTTTAGTTTTCTTTGTGTTCTGTGCTACAATGCAATGAATTTTTTTGAATGTCTTACGATTCAGATTGAAATTCTTTTCATGGAATGTCTCCATTTTATTTCTCTGCTCAATTCACAGTCAGATTTGGTTTTATTGAATCGCTGACGTATTCTAAAACCGATGTTTGGAATGTTATCACGGAAAAAAGGTTATGACCTATTCTAAGACACTGAGGTAACTCAAGCAATACCAATAAAGCCGATTCAAATGCAGGTCAATGAAGGACCAGACCAGTTCCGTGTTTGCGTGCCGCATAATAGCACGACAATATCATCACGGACGGTTTTATTTTGTTTACCAACATGTTTGAAGCAGTTCAACAGGTGACACTGCTTCAGTAGGAAGGAAATAAAACCCGAGCAAAGCAAGCGTAGGCTTACCATTCAGTCACGCAGTATGAATCGGATGTTTTTAGTTTTTCTTGTTAGAATGTGTGCCACTCCTATGGACCCACAGCCACAGAAAAGATAATTTCCAAATTCGAAAATAAAAATCTTTAACTCCAACGCTTAAGGTAAGTAAAATATTATAGTTAATATTACCAATTTAGATGATAATCGACCAGCCATCAAACCGCTGCACCTTCAACTCGATTCTTTTTTACCTTATTCCTTGAAGTTTCAGCTCAACATAATTAATGAAACATAAATGGGACTGTATTCTCAAGGCGGCTCGACAGGATGCCGGAGGGCAACAAAGGAAGCGCGTTAACCTGTTTTGCTCGATATTTCTCCAGATATGTGATGCTATCTGTAGTACACCCCGCTAGGGTAGGGGGAAAGACTTGCAGCAAGAAGGAACTGAAAACCTGTGGGAAAACGCCTTTACTTCTTTCTAATCTACTTCGAAGGTCGTAAATTGTTGTCACTGCACGACAGTTTCAAGGATGGAGGTCAAAGTGTGTGAGTCTTTGCGTTGACTAGCAGCAGCGACTGCGCGGGTTTTGATTCATAAATTATCGGCTGTATAATTCTGGCTAGAATCCACCTACATTTGAATTCTAATCAGCTTAGAACGAAGGTTCGTTGATCCAACCGTCAAACGTAAATTAATTTAAACATCTTAATGTGCAGTAATTCGATTGACACGGACAATCCGAACTAGAAACCGATAGATCGGCGGAGCCGTTCCACTACAGACAAACAAACAGTGAAAGACTAGAGAGAGTTAATTGACTGCAATTGACTTCAATTTGTGACTGCGCTTTGTACTAGATATTCACGATCCGTTACAAACTACTTTATTAGCTCGATGAAAGTTCTCGTTCTCGGTTCTTGGCCATTGTCGTCTGCTGAATATAGCGGGCCATCAAGGTCGGCTTTTTCTCGAACGCCGTTGGGCTGGCCGTTCATTATAAATTTTCGTAAAACGAAAACCCTTCATCGCATGTCATCAATTCCAATCACGTGGTCGTATGTTAATTTCGAATGTTGTTGCGTACCAATATGGTGGTTAAGTATAAGTTACTACACACCTTGAACAACGAGTTCGCTGTGCTAAATGTCCCGGTAACTTTACAGAACTTCACGGCCCCGACGCGTCGGCAGCAACGACTCATGTTTTATGATCGTTGACTGGTGGGCTTGCTTGGAAAAAGCCGGCAACAAGCTGGAGTGAAAACACAGAACAATACAATCGACTCATTATGTCGGTCGTAAATAGGAATTATACAAATTCTTTCGCATTTCAGCCGCCGGTTGAGAAGAAGTCCACCAACAGCGTCGTCCGATCGGACATCACCCGTTAATGAATTTGTACATGTTAACTTCTGTACTCTGCGTTCTGCGTTGCTGGTTTAGAGGAACACGCGCCACTCTGTCCCGCCTTGTCTTTCACTCCACGAAAGCGCAGTGTATAGAATTGAAAGTAAGATTTGCATAAGCGCTGGAATGTTTGCGCGAGCCATCGCCGTCGTGTGGTGCGCGCCGGCGGATGCGCATGACTGATTGCTGCTAAGCTTTTTTGTTCCTGGTGCGGAATTTTTTCTATGCTCAGCAAAGTGCTATCGCTTGAAGAAGTTATGCGTTGGCATGTGCTGTTGTAGTGAGTGTGTTCTGTCAAATAGTTAACTTTTTTAGTTCTAAATGAGGTCGAAATAGACGCCCAGCTGCCCATTGTACAAGATTGCCCAGACATAAACAAAAAGTGGGACACTCGACCTTTTAGAAGAATTTCTTGACCTGGAAAAACTGAGTAATTGTAGAATGGCGATTCAGTTATTATCAGAAGAATACCGACCAATTAGGTTGAAAACTCTGGACTTTCGGGTGCAATTGGATTGAAATTCAAAGTTGAAATGGTACTAGAAATTAGACTTGGAACTGGACTAGAAATTAGAGTTGAAATTGGTCTTGAAATCGGACTTGAGATAGGTCATTAAACTAGAGTTGATTTGGGCTTGAAACAAAGTTTCAAGGAGTTGAAGTTTTACTAAAATTGAATTAAAATTGGTTTTAAAATTTTTGAAATGGAACTTAAATTTAGAATAATTTGGACTGGAGTTTCACTTGTAATTAAACATGAAATCGGATTTAAACAGAATTTGAATTTTTTATTTGAAATTGGACTTGAAATTTTATTTGATATAGGTTTAAAATTATGAAATTAGAATTGGAGTTGAAATGGGACTTGATATTGAACATAAATTGGATTTAAATTAGACTTTCGATTAGATTTAGAAAGTTAAGAATTGAAATTGGAATTCAAATAGTATCTGAAATCACAGTTAAAATTCGACTTAAAATTAAACCTAAAATTGGGATTAAATTAGACTGAAGTTTTTGGAGCGTCTTAGTAGAATACGAAACCTGGAAATTAAATAAAAAGAAAACTTATCCAGTTTTATGTTCTTTCTCGACTTATTCGCTCACAAGTTTTACCTCTTTTCTGTTTCGTTTTTCCTTTTCCCAGTCCCGTTTTTTTCATTTTTCTCTTTCCATACCGTTTTGTTGACTTGCTCTCACTTTTCATCGTCTTTTTCACTCGTTTTCCTTATTTTACTATCCCGTGTTTCCTGTATCATTGTTTCGTTTTCCTTCGCTTCCTGTCACATTTTTTTATTTTCAGTATTGTAATTCCTTCTGTTTTTCAGTCGTGTTTTGTTATTTTCTTTTCCATTTTTGTCTTTTTTCGTCATTGTCAATCATCCGTCCTTCTCGTTTTGTTTATTCTGTTTTTGGTTCTCTTTTATCCCTTTCCTCTCAGGTTTTTCTTTTTTATCTCTTGTTTGTCGTTTTTTCTATATTCTCTTCTTTTTCTCTTCTGCCACATTATTCGCTTTTTCATGAGTCCTTTTATCTCTTTTCTGCTTGTTTTCCCCCTTCGTATGTTCCGTTTTCTCCCTTTAATACCCCGACACGTCTTTTATATCATGTCTATTCCGGTTTTGTTTCCATTTTAACTAATTCCTCCCAGTTTTTTTCTTTTTATCTCACGTTTTTCGTTTTTTTTATTTCGTTTAACCGTTTTACTCTTTCTTTAGTCCGTTTTTCCTACGTCTTTTTTCCGTTTTCCTCAGTTTTCTGCATTTTCTTTCTAATCTCGTTTTCCTTCTTTTTCTCATTCGTTTTTTTCTTGTCCGCTGTTTCCGCTTTCTTTATTTCTTCTCTTCTTTTCCTGTCCCATATTGTTTTTTTTCGCTTTCAGGCCCGTTTCTCTTCTTTTTCTGTTTCGTTTTTTGTCCTATTTCGAATATTTTCTTTTTTTTAATTTCTAGTTTTGTCCTTTTTTTGTTTTCGTCTGTTCTGTTTTATCAAGTTTTTCTCTTTATTTTTTTCTTATTCTGTCCTGTTTTCCCTCCCATGCTGTCACATTTTTCTTTCTTTTGTTTCGTGCTAATTTTTATTTTTAATCGCCCTCGCGTTTAGGCACTTTTTCAATCCGGTTTGTCTAGTTTTTGTCCTTTTCCGTTTTATCTCCTCCTGTCTAATTTTTCTTCTGTTTTTCTCGTTTTCAATCGTTTTTGTCATTTTTTGTCCCCCATTTTTGCTTTTTTTCAACTCCGGTTTTCCTCCTTTTACTCTTTTTAACTCCTTTTCAAGCCCTTTTTTCATTTACAACTTCGTCGGTTTTTTTCTTATAATGCCCTGCTTTTCCTCCTTTCTGTCCTGTTCTGTTTTATCAATTTTAACTTTTTCTTGGTTTTGTGACTCGACGCATCTCGGAATTTCATAGAATGGCTCAGCGTGTGCAACTTAATCACTGTTTTTCTTCCCGGTATACTAATTTTTCGGGTGTTGCTACCTCAAGGCAGCAACATGGGACCTCTCCTGTTTGTGTTATTTTTCAACGATATTGCCTTGCTACTTTGAGCTGGATGCTAGCCAATACATACTGATGACTCGAAATTATACACGCCAGTTCGTTCTATAGCTGATTGTATGCGGTTTCAGAGGCTTTGAAATATGTTCGATGATTGGTGCAGGAAAAATGGCTTATTGCTATCAGGATCCCGAAGTGCCACGTAATGATTTTCTACCGCATTGCTAGTTCAGGGAAAGTGAGACACGTACCTCAATGTGTCCCAGCCTGGGCACGCCAGTAACATTATGAAGGTCAATTTGCTGCACCATGCAGGTACCGTTTGCATTTTGTATCGTCCTACATAATTAAATTATGTTTATTTCTCCTGCTCGAAATGCCATGAGAGCATTAGTAAATGGCTCAGTAAGGAATATTTTCAAATCATCAGTCTGTTATAGGCTTGGGTCCAGGATTTAATTTACAATACAAACGTCGGTAAAAAAATAAAAGCAACTGTAACGGTCCTAAATTACTTCCCTGTGGAATTCAACAGCTATTAGCAAGCGGAACGAAGCATTTCGGACAGCGAGTAAACTGATTCAGTCATTCTTTTTACGCAAAAAAACAAATTCCGGAAATTATGAATGTTGAGTTCTTTTAAGTACAGACTTTGAGTGAACCGTTGTCTGTTCAATTTTACCAAAACTAAAAAAAAGGTTACATCACCAATCAATAAACAAACAAGCTACACTTTTTATTATTAGCTCTTCGCGTTCCCATCGTAAACATGCGAACACCACAGTTCCGACAACGTGCGGCAGTTCGACGGCGGCAGTGCAGTGCACGTTTATGATTCGTTTAAACATAACAACCGCTCCAGCACCAGTGCACTACATAGTGCTGCGACAGAAGACCAGTCCGTTATTACCCATCATTACAAACTATTTATGAAACCCAATATCATATAGTGCAGTGCAGTACACACTAGCATCGCATCACCACGAAGTAGTCGGCCGCCATCAGTCATCCGATGGAACATGTGCTTCCTGAACTATTTGCCGCCGCGTCCCACCACTAACGCCCCGCCATTGGAGCTAGGAGTCAAGCTCCACTCGACCGGTCTCAGATTGGTTGGCTTCGAACGAAAGGTGTTGAAAAGCATGATTTTTTAAATTTTCTCCTTTACCTCCACCGACCGCCAGACGCAGTGAAATGAACGTGACTCTTCTATATCATGGAGCCGTCCAATCGTCGAGCGCAAACATTGCTGCCTCCCTGGAGGCGATGATGTGGTGGCGGAAGAACGTTTTATAAATACCTTCATAGGGTATAAATACCTGAATCTACGAAAAAAAAAACGACGACGTCGACGACGATAATAATGATGATGGATAAATGGGTAACACCTCAAATGTAAACCAGCTTGAAGGTGACTATGCTAGTAGCACAGACATGGTTCAAATCATCTAGAAAAATTGATTGGCCATAAACAGAGCTAAGAGGAAGAGTTTTTTTTCCTCTGAATGGTACAATAAAGCGTTCGAGCGACGAAGTTACTTACACAGACAATCGGAGGTAATGTTTCAATCGCACTCTCTGGAGAAAAAAATTCCACTATAAACTTAGCTGTGAACGCAATCTGTTTATTCTAACATTTTATTTACCTGCATCGGTTTGTGAAACAAACATTTTGGTTTCGGGCAGGTATCTTCCTGCATTTTAGCGTGATGAAAAGAATGAAACCTGAGAGACAAGCTCGCCGAGCTGCGGTTAAAGTAACAGCTCAGCAGCCAGCGTAGAGTCAAAGATTGCGGCGCGGTTATAAAATAGAAGATATGCATGGCGAAATGGAAAATAGAGGAACACGACCGTTTGCAAACTAAACATAGGAAAAGCATAACAACGCTCAGACAGAGCCAGAAGCTATGTGTGCGAGGGACGCGACCGAGGAAGCATAGCGAAGATAGGTTCGTTGCCCTTCACACCGTTGATCTCGACTTGCGTAAATAGAGCTGATTGCTTCGGGTTAGACAGCGGTCGGTGAGCTGGGTCGGGAGTTGGGGAGCCAAGGTTTATGCTAATATTATTTGGTTATAATATGCTTTCTTATGGGCACCCCAGCGCAGGATCCCGGAGCTGTTTGTAATTAAAGCTAGACTCAGATTGATCTTCCATTCAGCCGAGATTATACTGCACGCAAACAATGAGCGGACCGAAATACGTGTGCAAAATTTTAATTAGGTTCAGAAGGCAACGAGAAAATGGGTTTAGGTTATAGTACCAGTCAATTTAACGGTACTGGCGTTATTATTGTTGTAAAAAAAATGAGAATACAACGTTGTTTTCATCGTGCTTGTACTAAAACAATGTTGAATCATGTAGACAACAACAATTAGAACTAAACACAATCTAAAATTTATTGGACCTATTTTGGTCCGTCACGAACAATCGTCCAAACGGACTATGAACGAAGACACGTCAATCGAAAGATAACTGCAGAATTGATACCGTTTTACTGATATTATTGCGTCTTTTTTTTTGACGGGTAATAAAATTGCTGCATCGCCCGATGCGCCATAACGGCATTTTGTGACGAAACGTCGACAATTATTATAAGATATCTTGCTATCATTTTATAGCGCTAGCATTAGTCCCCCATCACGTGCTAGGTCAACGGACACGCAGCAGGTTTACTCTCCCCGGTCCCGGTGCAGTCATTCTGAACAACGATTTACATCGGAGAAAGCTCTCCTCGGAGATCTCTATAAAATTCTCCCCGGATCTTACACGAACAACTTCCAAATCGAGCACGTTTGCTTGCATAAATTAAATTACCAACATCTGGTCGAGATCTGCTGCATCAACAGACGTACGTACGTGCGCACCGCGCACAGGCCGGGTTATTTTCATTTTAATCTTTTTTCGTTTTTGCAACGAACAACATTCGAACCTCCACACGTCAAATGAGTTTTTTTTTCTTCTACTTTCTGTGCACTTTCCATTTTCGACGCGAAGAGAATTTTATGGCCCGGAAACGAACCTTCTCTTCGCAGCCAAACAAACAACCAACGCAACGCAGCGCTGTGCCATTTTAGGTAAATTCACACGTGACACACATGTTGTTGTCGGCCGGACGGTTCCCGTACCTAGTCCTGTGCAAATGTTCCGACCCGAACGGAGAAGACGGATGTAAAGCGGCGGGCCTACATATTTGTGACAACGCTTTGGTTGGCTGTCGACTTTATGGATGGTTTGTAATAAGGAAAGTGCGTTTATAAACTCCGATGTGCCAGACACGTCGGCTTAATACGCGTCCAAAAATATAACCCACCAGCAGCATCGCTAGACGGCCTCACAACACAGTCTGAGCCGAGTGCCGTCGTAGGTCATGACTGGATCATTACACGCAAAACATCCGACCGACCGACCAGTGTGAGTAAAAACCGCCGTTCTAGGTAGGGTGCATAGAATGCTAAAATAGAATGGAAACAATTGATGATAATTAGAATTTTAGTCAGTAAATCTATGACTTGTTTCGTTTGGACGCCTCCAAGGTCTACGCCTAGACGGCGTATGAAAAAGTTCATGATGGCGTGAGTTGTTTTTTGTAGTGTCAGCAACGCGTAACGTACCCGTCCATTGTTAGCACATATCGTCAAGTCAGACATGACCTTAGCACACAATTTCATAGTTTATTACCTTAAGTTTTACGGTTAAGGTTGTGAAATAATTTGACTTGATAATGTCTAGATCAGACAAAGAATTTCATCTAGAATCATTCTAAAACAGTTGAATAATTCGTTTACAGATAAAACTTAGCATTTTCTCTAACCAATGCAGAAAACCTTAGGTAAGAGCTTCAAGGTAACCGTGTGGAACCTCTGCTCTTTTTAGTGTACCCTAATAATGCCGTAACCTTGTTTGATGTAACGATCAAGATGGATCGCCTCATTATCACTAAATCATTACAAAACGTTCGAGGCACCCATCGTCAACGACGTGAGATAAAAGAGCCGCAAACTCCATCGCCTCCGAAAGACTAGATGTTTTCCGGAGGTTTTTGCAACAAGCGAGCCACGGAAACAAACTACGCTGAACGCTCTTATGAACAATTTTTTAGCGTCTGAACCCTCGCTGTCGGAAGGCATTCGATATCCGATATTCGATAGACAACTATTCGAATTTTCTTGAAAAAGAAACTCAGATTAATAATGTGAAAATATAAGAAAATATCTTTAAGCTCGTTAGAATTTACGCAGCTAGTCCTGAAAGGTTGGATAGGTTGGTGAACGACTGGATAATGCGTAACATCAGTGCCGCGCGTATCTGCAGGTATAAAAAAAGGACAAGGAAGGAGCCACTCGTGCGAACACTGAATGCTGCGAATGCTCGGAATACCAAGTCGATGCCATCTCACAGATCTTAAGACAGCATTTGATCGCATTGATCATGATATTGTTCTGAAGAAGTTCGATTTCTGAAGAAGTTTAATTTTGTGAACCATTCACCGTCAAGCTTGATGGCTATATCGCATCAAGCATATCGAGTGTCGCCTCAGTAGCTATAAAAGAGAGAGATCGGGTACGATCGCGGGGAAAGATTTTGACTGCCGACCGAATAACAGCAATAGCAAGATAAAAGTCTGCATCCATCGAAACGCAGCACTTAGCCGTTTAACGTGCAATTCCCAATCAGTGACAAAAGTCTCATATAACCCCGGTCGTTTCGAACCAACGACAGCCGGTGAGCAAGTAATTTGCCAATCGATCCGTAAGGATTTGGCGCTTAAGTCAAATTTTCAGTAAGTTCAGGTTTTGTATGGGATCCTTTTCTGCTTTCTTTTGTATTTAATATTGCTACCACCGGGAGAACGTTACAAATTTGGGTTTTCTCGACGCCTTTATCGCTGGTTGGAGTCATACTTGAAAAACAGGAAGCTATAGGTTAAAATCGGATCATCGCTGGCTGATATGTTGGTGAATGAGACTGGTGTTCCTCAAGGTAGCAACCTTGGCCCGCTGTTATTTTCACTGATTTGACGTAGGACTTTAACACCGCGGTCAAACCTAGACCAATATGATGTATTCGCGTGGGAAGTCAAAGTCTGCTCGCCCTAACCAAATTTTTTTACGAACGCGATTAAACCTAGTCCAATGTGATGTCTGTGTTAGGGAAGTGTGCAAGAAAAATTGATTTAAGGTCCTTGTCCAAACATACTGGAAATTCTTTACGGCAAGACGATTCAACTTACGCGTATTTGTTGTAGTTTTGAACGACACAATATTATCTTGTTAATCTCTCAGCAATCATCGACAAAGCAAACAGACAACTGGGATTCATGTTCAAAATTGCCAGAGTTCGACCATCATTATCTCATTATACTGTGCACATATCCGTTCTCACCTGGAAAATTCTTCAGTTGTTTGGTCACCGTATCGTATGAACGGGATCAATCGGATAGAGGTTATCCAACGCAAGTTTGTTTGGTATGCCCATAGGTATTTACGGTGGAATAATCCACAGAATCTTCCACCATATGAAGCTCGTTGTCCGTTGCTGGGATTGACAATCCTCGAAAAGAGCAGGAAAGTGTCCAAGGCTACCTCAAAACTATGAACAATCAAGGAAGTTCGACGAACTGAGGCACATGGAATGGATGCTTGATACCTGGAACAGCAGAATCTACATAAAAGGGCGATGGGCTCGATTGCCGCTATTACCGCGGCATTACGCTGATCAATGCCGGCTACAAGGTGCTCTCCCAAATATCGTATACCCATTAGCAAGAGATTTCATAGGGCAGTATCACTGTGCTTCTACAGATCAAATTTTTACTCTCCGATAAATCAAATGTCGGAAGTACAATATTTTCGTGGATTTCAGGGCAGCGTACGACACAGTCGAGCGCGAACAGCTATGGCAGATAATGCACGAACACGGGTTTCCGGATAAAGTGATGCAAGTGATGTGCTACGTGTGTGTTTTGGGGGCACTACTTTTACCTCCGCCAGACGCTTCGATCAAAGAGCTTACGTCGTCGCACAAAGCTGATAATGTATACATCGCTATAATCAGACCTACTTGGAGAGATTTCCATCGTACACCTGGCGAAAGTTGGAACACTACGGCGGGTCGGCCACGTGACAAGGATTCCGGACGACTGTGCAGTGCAATCCATTCTCTTCAAGAACCCCAACTAATAGAGTAGCCCAACATGCTAGATAGCTCGATCAGGTTGAAGTCGACTTGTGTGTGTCGAGACACTCAACGAACTGGCAATGAGCAGCCCAGGATCACGTGAAGAGGAGAGAAAATTCTTGATACAGCAAGGGAGAGTGAAGTGGTCAACTTCTAAGTGGTCAACAACTAAGATTATCCTGGGCTCGGTTAACAACACATAGTGGATAATAACAGGCAGGCTTTTTTCCAACCTATTTGGGTCAAGATAGATGAATGGTTCTTCTGCTAAGATAGGTGACACTTTGCCTCTAATTTTCCCGTCCTTTTGATCACTGACGTAACTTTTTTCGAGTGTATTTACGTCAGTCCTGAATTAAATTTGACGGAATGTTAGTTTAGACTGCCGAAATATTTAAAATGTTAAGATAAGTTAACTTTTGATAAGATTATCTTGTCCTTAACCTTAGCTCTGCACTTTGGTGTGCATCGACAGTCTAAGAAAGTACACCGGTTGCATGGCCATCCAGTTGTTTAACCCATTCACCCTCCAACCTCGATCGGGCTCCCGATCACTGCGTGAAAATCAAAACACAAAAACTAGAAACAGGAAATGTACAGCGCATTAGAATGCGTGGCGGGAGAAATAAATTTACACAAAATTATACCTAGGAACAAAAATAAAGAAAAAAAACAGAATCACTTCTGCTGGAAGCGAATCCATTCTTTCCATGTGCTGTTGGATGCGTTCTTTTCTTGGCTCATCGCTGATGGTGGAATTGTACAATCGAAACCGGTGGCGGTGGAGGAGGTTCTCCAACCTCTCCCTAGCGGCTCCAGAGATTCAGCCGGGATCGAGCGGCCACAACCGGCAGCACCACAACCAACCGGGGAAACCGTAGAAGAAAAACCTTTTAATTTGCTCTTTCTCACAGCCACTTTTTTCGCTATTATTACGCATTTCAGCATAAAGCTTCCCTTCTGGTACCCTCACCCCACAGCACTCTGTGCATATTAATTATTTATGTGCGTTTGCATTCGAGCACTGGCCACTGTTTTTCGTTCGTTCTCATATATGAAGTGCGCCTGGTTTCGCCTCTATTTTCACCAGCGCAACCCCGAGGGCACACCTGGGTACCGGGTTGGTTTGAACTGGTGATTCATACGAAAGAAGCTGTTCAGCTGAACGCTGCTGAAGAACACAACAGGAAAAGCCAAAACAACGAGCGGAGCGCGCAGATCGCAACTCTCAGATTGTGCGGGCTTTTAAACTCTTCGCGACGCGGCGATTCTACCGGCCAGCCAGATCGAAGTTGAGTGATTCAGAGCCACGCGAATTTGGCGAAAATTTGTTAGATTTAAACGTCCCGGACTGGTCGACAACAAAGAGAAGCCCTCCGAGAGCAGTTCGGTTTCGTCAGATTGCGCAGTGAATTAATTCGTTTCAGCCATTCCCGCTGCTGCCTCTTCCCGGTTCGGTTAGACGGACCTCAGAAGCATGAAAAGAAACGAACGCGCGTCACTCGATGTGGCACGTTTTCTCTGCGGACCCCGTCAAGCAGGCAGGCAAGCCCTGCACAAAAGTGGTCTCAAACGGGTTAAGCATAAAGAAACACAATTTGTGGAAGGTGGAAACGGGGCTTGTCGAGGAGCCAGCCGCCAGCAAAACCGGTTCTGTTTGGTGGGCACAGATCTCCAGAACGTGGCTAAGTGTGAGTGTCGCGCCCATGGGCTTCACTTTATTTTTGTCGCGACCTGGCGCACCAACACAAACGCCCGCCACAGTTTCTGTGTTTGTCGTTGAGAGGAAACAGGGATCAAAAGCTCGTAAAAGGGCAAGACGAAATGAAGCCTTCGATCAGCCACGAGGAGAGGACCCGTACGAGTTGTGCCCTGCTACGGGGCTTGTGTATAATGTAAAAAAAATCGATTGAGCGTACGGAATAATACGGCCTGGCGACAGTGACGGACGGAATCCCAGGGGTAGAGAGTTTCATGTTCGTGTTTATTGTTATTGATTGCAGCGAAAAAAAAGAAGGTCTGTCGGAAGGAAAATGGGAACACACGGAGATGCTCAATTACGACAGGAGACGTTGATTCAGACGAAAAGTTCTTTAAAAAAAAGAGATGCCTCAAAGATAAAAAAGGGTTCATGTGTGTGAGAAGTTTCATTCACTTTTGAGGTTTCGATCGATCGAATTTGAGCATCGTTTTGGACGGGATCTGCCGTGCTGCAATTTATCTCAATTTCACTTGTTTGGTTTTGATTGCTTTTTTATTGCTATAATACTGATTTCAGATGGGTATGATTCATCATCAGCTATTGCAGAAACATCTGTCGTTATTTTGTGTCGAAATTTTTAAACATTCAACGGGTATTATTTCATTCGAATCGTCATTTTGATGAAACAATGCAGCCATAAACCGTCACCCGTGATGATAGTGTGCAGATACCGAATGGCCATTGGCCATCGCGACGATATGTGACACCATCGGTAGCCGCCGAACAAAACCGTCAGCTGTTACCTAGTAGTCTGGTCGGAATCCTATAATTACCTGCAGATCATTCCTATCCGGGTGTGCTGCTATACGATGGTCTACCTCTTCCATTGTTTCGCAAGCCCATTTACAACTTGTTTCGTTTTGATTGATGGCGGACAGATGGTACGCAATAAAAACAATGACAACGGTGAAAAGACGCCCTCTGCCTTTAGGTCAAATCGACCCGAAAATGAGTTAATCAAGCTAACTACCAATTAACTACGGTGTGATGTCCCATTGTTGTTTGTTGCGGATTGGCTAATAAAGTTGCCCAAAAGTATGCTGATCTGAATACAATTCACATTTGGTGTGACGAAACTGGACACGAGAAAGAGTGATGACTTAACAACTGACATTATAGGATGGAGTCACAACTGCTTACTTAGTTACTTCAGGATTAGGATATAATAAAAGTCTTGTTAAAATGGTTTATAAACCTTGCAGAATGACCCATTTTTGGTTTGCGAAACGGTATTATAAGTGTGCCATTGGTCATAAAAAATGATGAAATTGTATGCAAAATTTGAACCCAGCAAAAACGAAAACTTTAGTCATTATAAAACTCACTGTTTGGTCGAAGTCGAATAGTGACAGCTTGCCAAGTCGGGCCAGAATGCGTAATCACCTTCATTCTCCTTCTCCTCCCCAATTCGTCGAACGTCTCGACACTCACTCACATTTGGCTTTAAGATACCCGAGCCATTTACCACGTTATGCCGTGCTATTCCTGATACCGGTGGGGCTCTTGAAAAAAAAACAGATTTTTACTACACAGTCGTCCGACATCCTTGCGAAGTGGCCGGCCCATCGTAGTCACCTGACTTTCGCCACTATCATAGACTTAGTCATAGATGTAGACGGTTTGTCATCAGCGCCTATGTTCAAACTTTCCTTACTAACAAGCACAGGATTGCTGAATCTCGAGGAATCCTATTTCATAGTAAAGGGGATTCCCTTACCGAGTTGCAGGAATCCTGAGGATTCGTCTGTTGGATTCTCATACAAGAATCCTGGTTCTATGAGTACGGCATTCTGTACGAATCCTATGCAAAATTCCACCACATGATTACAATGCGAGGAATCCCAACGATACTTTGTGAATCTTTCTGGTTCGTCCGGGTTGTCCGGGTTCTGCTGCTGCTCCAGAAAAAGGCCTCTTTTAAATGCACTTTAGAAAAATTTCTTGGTTGATGGTTCCGGCAGTTACGAAACTTTCGGTCACATTACGGTCCATTATGGCAGATTGTTTACCAAACGAGTATTATTTTGAGAAATAAAATTATCGTAGAATGGGCCTAGAGGTCCCAGAATTTCATAAAATGGGTATAGTTTATGGGCTTATGAAGGAAAGCTAAAAAATTCCATATATTCCTAATAAACTTCATAGAAAATTTGCGGAACATTTTTTGTGATGCATGTCTCCTTAATCTGGAATTGAAATGGAAAGTTAACTGGAAGAAGTGTCAAATATAGCTCTGGCTTTCTCAAGTCTCTACCTAGCACATCCTTACAGATCTAAGTCAAATGATGACAGGCACATACTGGAGTGGCTAAGCTAGGAAGAGCGATCTTGAGTTCCTGTTTCCCAGGGGTGAGGGGCGGCTCAAAAAGCGTCTGTCTCGGAGCGAGCGGCTAAATATGAAATGCTGTATCTCATAAACCGTAGCTAAGATGGCAGATCCATCAACGGGAAGTAGGTATCGCAACCCAGGTAAGGTAAGAGCTAGCTTGCTTACTCGAGAGTCGACTCGGAGTTATTCAGGAAATTCGGTGACCAATTATTCCGGAGAAAGGGCGTTCCATGCAGTAGATCCTATTGCAGGCACGTCTTTCAAGTACACAGAACAAAAAAATTAATCGCACATTCGACGTAAACAAAAATCAGATATATTTTTCCGTCAAATAAAACGTAAATGACCTAACCCATTTTTAAAGATTCATTTTTACATCAAACCAAATGTAATAAATAAGCCTTTAAGTGAAATAACACGTAATTTTATATGATTTGCGGTGCTCCATTTATGCGTATGTCGAAAAACGTAAATTTACAAGATTTTTTTCAAAGTGTGTACCACATCTATTATAGTGGCAGTAGAAAGGGAGAACGTGGCGTCGATTTTGTAGTTTTGTAAACCATTGCAAAAGATTTGTAATATGTCACTGGAACAGAACAGGTTTCCGGAGTGTTGGAAAAGATACTCTGTCTTTCCAATCCACAAGAAAGAAGATAAACATGACAGCAAACTACCGAGGTATCGCCTCATTATGTGCTGGGTCGAAACTGGACTGGGCGTAGATTCTTATGGGAAAGCTGCTGTTTAGCAAAATGAAATCTTACAACCTTCTGCAGGTCTGTTCATTTTGTCTCCGTGAGATTGAAGTCGCTGCTCAAGTTGATTTACATGGATCTTAAAGCTGCATTTGACCATACTAATCATCAAATTCTGCTTCGAAAACTGAGTTGCCTAGGAGCTTCCGATGGCTTTGTCTGCTGGCTTAAGAGTTACCTAACAAATCGGCAACTCTCAGCAAAGTACTAGGTTCTACTGAGTCGTACAGTTTTTGCAATCGATCAGGAGTGCCACAGGGAAATAACTTACGACCGTTACTATTCCTTATATTCTTTGCTTTTGCGACGTTTGCTTTCTGATATCTCCTGGCTGCAAGCTGTTGAAGACGACTGCAAGCAACTGCAAGATCATATTAATCTGTTTACAGAGTAGTTACTCATTCATCATCTTTACTCGAAGCAAGGCTACGCTTACGAGATCGAAGGGACCCACCTTGAACCTTGATCTAGGGGTTGAACTGGACTCTAGAATGACTTTCCAAAACCACTAGTCCAACATCATTTCTTAATCGAATTGCAATTTAGATTTTATAATGCGCATAGTCAACGATTACCGTGATCCATATTGCTGGTGTCCATATATCCATATATTACCAAAATCGAAGCTTAACTCAAACCAGTTTTTCCCATTCGAATCTTTACTTAGACAGCAGGTCAGATGAAGAAAGTTAATAAATGAAAAAACAATAAAAGAAAAGAACAGTAACGAGTTATCCGGCGGAGCCCCGTAGATGACCGTAGATGCGTGTTGAGAATTAAGAGCAAATTCTACAATTACAGCCTACTCAAAGTCTACGCTCCCACAAATGATAAATCTGATGATGTTAAGGACAAGCTCGATGCACAGATTCATCTGTCGACCAATGACAACGGTCTAAGACTTATAAATTACGCCGCGCTCAAAGGAATGACCACCTGCAGCACCTACTTTCCGCGTCTAAATGTTCGAAAACATACCTGCAGGCACCCAAATGGAGACTCAGTAGCTCTCAGATCGATCGTGCCTTGATTGAAGGTCGACATTTTTCGGACGTCATTGATATACGGTCTTTTCGGGGTTCAAATGTCGACTCTTTCCACACTATTTCGTCGTGTGACAAGATCCGCGCAAGCTTGTCGAACGCGGTGAAGGTTCGCAATGAGAGGACGCTGCGTTTCAATATCCAGCGGTTGACGGCAGATGGCGTGGCAGCGGAAAGCTTGAACAACCAATCGTAGAACAGAAGGAAAAAAAGAATGGATCAGGCGTTTAGCCTACGTCAGTTCCGGGAGTACAACTTGCCGACTCATCATTTGTTTGTGAACTTTAAGGCAGCGTACGATTCAGTTAAACGAAATGAGCTGTGGTTGATAATGCTAGAACATGGTTTTCCGACGAAACTGGTTAAACTGATTTGTACGACGCTGTAAGGGTCATAATAATGCTTCAGAATAGCGGGTGAGACCTTAGCCGCTTTCGTGACGTCTAATGGAGTGAAGAATGGGGATGCCCTCTTTAACCTGCTATTCAACATTGCTTTGGAAGGTGCCAATACAAAGCGAGATTGTGACTTATCATTAATAACACCACCAAAACGTTGCTGGCAGGGAACGTGGGAGTTCAAACGGCGTTGGTGCCCAGCTGGAGCTGGATGGGGAACGATATGCAGTAGTTGAGGAATTCATATCCTTACGTTCGAGACATGATTTTAAAGAACCACAATTTTCTCTACAAAAACTTTTCTTTTATTTAATTAACCTATAGTTTTCTCTGGTTCTGTTTTTGAATTGCATTTTAGGTTAACTGTTTAAGCAGTTTGTCAACAATTCAAGAACAAAAATCCAGTGAACTTCAGTGAATTTCGAATATCCATAGCAGATACGGGTGCATCGATAATTGCTTAGAACCTTCTTCAATCTCACACCTTTAATGTTTGACATTTATATACTGGTGAAGCAATTGAACAGTATTCAAACGGGGTTATTCCCGACACAACCCAGCTGCATTTATTTACCTTTACCGTAAAGTACACAAAACATCGCGCTTCCTCCGAACATCAAATTTCTATTTTTTTATTGGCTTACTCCAGTATCAATAAACACAAAAATGATACACAATTGCACGATTGTCTGAACCCTTCAATGTCTATATTTATCTACCAACCAACCCAAGTCGCACGAGTGAGACCGCGCGTTGCGTTCTGCAGCAGCAAAAAAAAGCCCCTACGAAGTTGTGTTTCACGGTCCCGCTCACTGGTGGATCCGGGCCGGTCTTCTTCTGCAAACAAGTGGGGGGTCGCAGTGTCGACATTCGAGTTGACTGCCTGACTGACTGACGCTCTTTATTGGCTTGGCATGACATCGCGGCGTTCGGTCAGCTGAGCTGAGCATCCCCTGGCTTGGCTGGACTGTGGAAGTCACAAGTTATGAAATCGATGCCTATCTAGTTGCACAAGCCACGTATCAATTCTGGCGGAACGAACGAGGGGGGGGGGACAAAAAGTGCACACAATCAGCAAATGGGGCAGCACGCAGCAAGGATAGGATTCTTTTTAAAGGCGATGAGTCGTTCTAATCTGTACCGAGGTCGATCGGATTTTTATACAACATATACAGCCAGCCATACAATGTGCAATGAGAGTAATTCTATAATCAGATTAGCATTTCAATTTACTGCTGCCGCGGCACTTCGGCTCGTTCGCTGGCGTCAGTTTCGTCATAACTCAGCGAAATGTGTTTAACTGGGATCTCCTTCGTTCCTATAGATTCTATAGAACCTACGCAATTCAACTCTAGCCAGCGACGTTTCAAGTTTATTAGATTTAATTCAATTCGCATGGCAAATCGTTTACTGTAGCTCAGGATTAATGTCACCGCTTTGCCGCAAAGCAAGTAGGTTTAGCCGGATTGATACATATGTTGTACCACACAAAGCAGAACCAATTTCGTGGGATGTATTTAGCGCCTCGCTTTAATGATCTGGCAGAATATAATTTTGAATGATTTTGATTTATTGGCATTTGGCAGCTACAACAGGGCACTGAGGAAAACGAAAGTTGATTTTGACCCCAGGAATTCCGGACGGTCAGGACGACGGACGATTAATGGTATTTACCTTGTAGGAAGCAAACAACCTTCATGCTTGGTTCAATGTTGTGAGTCTTTGGTGTAAAAGAAGAAAGGAAATAATCTTCTAGCAAGTTTGTTTTTCACTGGCCGATGTCACACGAATGAAGACAATAAAGTGTTGCTAGTCTAGTCTCACCGTATTCTAAAGAAATTACTAAAACTTTTAATTTAGGCAAATGTTACCAACACGAAAAAGTCAACTCAATCGGTTTCACAGCTCTCATATTTAGTTGCTATTTTTTAGACTACATGTTAGAGTTAACGCACCCGACTTGCTGACCCATTCAACTAGTTCTGTTATGTTCCCAACAATGAACGACAAAAAACGGGACTTGCGTCTGACACTCGAAAAAAAAAAGATTTTGTAACGCTGCAGCAACGTGACTTTCAGCCTGCACTGGTTGTTCCACCTATCCCCCTAGCTAGAGGTGGGGACGACGACGACAGGCCAAGACTTTGAACTACGCAGCTGCGGTTGCAAAAACCGGTCTCAGATAACAATTTACTCGTATGAGTTTGTTTACAATTTTTACATGCTCTTCGTTCCCTCGATTACCGTTTTAGTGACGCTCGCTCACTCACTCGCTTAAGCCTGAACTTGTCTTGCCATTATTATTTAACTCGACAAACGCGATCCGAAGTTGTTCACACTAATGTGCCATCACGAGAAGACACGTTTTTCTCGACTCGTGAGCTGTTGCTGCTGCTGTCGAGGAAGAGTAAAGCACAGTTATAGTCATTGGCGTTAAAAAGAGGTTGACAGATCCGAAGGGGTAATTAGACGCGCAATCAAACCGCCCTGATTCGGATTGACAGCCAATCGTTTAAGCAAATGGGCACCCCATCAATCCATCAATCGGCAGGGACCCGGTAAGCATGGAAAAGTTTGCTCCGAAACTTGGCATTGGAGGTAATTTAAGTTCAATAAAATTGTGCCGTCGTCGTCGGTCGACACTTACAGAACTCATCGAACCGAGTCAAATTACGTCGTTTCCTCGGTGCTGCTCTTAAGTCGGGCTGGGAACAGATATCCAACGGAGAATCATTTGTAATTCACCTTCAGCGAAACCGATTCGACGTGCCTTAGTTGAGCCGACTAAACGTACCAGCCGTAAGTGTTACTTAATTTTATTGGCTTTTCACTCTTTTGCTGCAACGCGTCACGGTTTATGGACCATGGCTTGGAGTTACCGCCACGGATACAGTGCCGCGGCTTCTGGTTACCAATGTTTTGTTTACCTCGGTCTCTTCTAGGCGGATTTAAATTAGTCGGACGTATGCATAGGAAACATTAAACTCTGCTTTTATGGATCAATTTGTGTGCCCTGTTAAAACAAATCATTGCATCGGATGTGCTGCCTCCGCTACGTTCACCGGATCGCTGTCTCCGTAAAACGGAGCATTGAATGATATTAACCTGTGGTTTATTTCCGTTGAACCAAAATTTAACGACAATTATGCGGGAAGAAGAAGATAGTAGAACCAATATTTTAGCTGTGAATTCGGCGTCGAATTTCTGTCGGTTACCGAAATACAGTAAAGTCGGAGCTCATCGGTGGTTCAAAAACTGGGAAATTGTTTATAGGGGCGTTCAGCGTCGTTTGCCTCCGTGGCTCGCACGTTGCAAAAACTTTTGAAAACAAATTTGATTTTTAGACGGCGATCGTGTTTGCAGATCTTTTGTCGCGTTATTTAGCTTTTTTATTAACGATTTACTAATAGTGAAGTGATCCATATTGACCGGTACTTGGTTACATGTCTGTCGCGAAATAAGGCCTAAAAAAATGGCGCATCACATTTTCGAAGATTATTGTTCACAGATTCCTAGTTTAAACTGTGTCAAATGGCGTACAATATATTTGTTGATTTGTCCTTTCGTGCAGGTTATCCATCGCTTCGCTTAAACTTTATGTTGGGCCTATTTGTGTCATCAGCCAACACGCCTGTACAAGCAGACGGAGGCGTTTCGGCCCTGATCGGACTCCACGAACTGCCACTGAAAACTCTCTGCCAAATATCGACCATCAGAGTTTAACAACTCATAGGGCTCGACCCATGGATCTTCGTCTCCGTGGTATTTATCCACTGTCCAATGATAGGTCTAGAAAGTAAATTGAGCGCAGCATGACCTGAGTGTTCGCGGTAGTCGACAGAAGCTTTAAACCATAGAGTCGTATCCGCCTCCCAACCCTCGAGATCGAGACCAAATTGTTAGTGTGTAGTATTTGTAACGAGAAATACGTCACCAAACCCCAAAAAACGACCGCAGGCCGCATAGATTTACGCTTGCAACTGTGTAATGCGGTCGAATGACTAATCATGTACTTGAAAGCATCACTACACGTTTTCGTTAATTCTCTGTTGGTCCAGCAGTGCGTCGAGACATTTCAGATGCTTTAAAGAGGCAACTTGCTTGTAGTATGACGCAGTGAAGGACGAGTTCATACAAATCGTAGGTTCCGCTACCATCTTCTAACGGAGTGAATAGAAACAAAAGTCCAGTAAATCAAAACAGTCTTTTTCAGGACTACCATTTAAGATATTTTTATTACTGAATTTGAAGACTAATCCAATCAATAACCCAGTGCTCAGAAACGTCATATTTAACATATGTAATACGTCTGAATTGATACTGTTTATTTTTTGCTGCTTCTAGTACAGATGAAATGAACTCAGCATGGCCATGGTAAACATTGCTCCGAAGTTTTAATCCATTTCCGTCAGCAAGATTTTGGTTGATTTTAAAAAGGCAGTGTCCCTGGTAGTATTGTTTTATATGTCAGTCCATGGACATGATTACTGAACTGCTGACAGTGTTTGTCTTTCTCAGTTTTTTACCCTTCATAATAATTCATTCATGTATTGCAGTGTTGAATGATAGCACGACTAACCATAACCAGCCATTTATTTTTATTGCTCTTGACTGATCTTGAGTGAACCTGGCTGAAGGAAATTATTTAAAATTTCGGACGTTTATTGTTTACGGCTCTTGGAATTGGAAAATTTTTTCATCAAAGACTGAAGAATATAGCGACGTATATTTTTAGGTCGTCGGCATATACCAGTTTACAACTACCGTAAAATAGTGCTGTCAAATCATTAAAAAAACATCGAAAATCACAACTGGTCAAGGTTGCTACCTTGGGGAACTCCAGTCTCATTCATGACAATATAAGACAGCGACGATCCAATTTAGCGAACTTCTTCAGAGTAATATCATGATCAATCCGATCAAATGCTGCCTTAAAATCTGTGTAGATGGCATCGACTTGGTTACCCGAGCCAATTGTGTTGATGCAAAATGTAGAAAAACAATTAGTAAATTAGTATCAACTGATCTTTCCGCTACGAAATCATGCTGGTCAGGAGAAAAATAAGTCTTACAGGAGAAAAGAATTACATCATTCACAATAATTTCCATTAGCTTGGAGCCTGCCACACAGTGATGCGATACGCCAATATTTACTGACAGATCGTTTTAGGCCGTTTTTAGAAACCGGGAACATAAACGACTTTCCCATTCTGCCGGAAACTTTACCTAATTCATTGATAGCTTGAAGGTCTTCAGAAGTGGCGTTAGTCGATTAGTCGAGACATCGAATCTTTGGCAATTTTGCGTACGAAAAGCGTTACATGCAGTAGAGAATTGGGCCTTCAACCGCGTGACCGCGAATACCTTCGAAGCGCTGAAGAACGCCTGGTTTTCCGATTTTTTAGTTTGGCTTTTGAGCATGGAAGTTTTGGCAGCGATTTGAAGCGGGGCGTGCAAGCAGCTAGTAAGTTGTTCAGAAAATTTGCAATATTTGCTATCGAGTGAATTAGAAAAGGTCTCCATTGTCACGATTATTTCTAAAATCTCAGAATACCATATTGTTAGCACGCTCAGCAGTTTGGCGTTTCTTCAACAATTTTTTTGGCTACGATGAAACGGATACTTGCTGATACCAGCAAGATGGCGCTACATGCCACATTGCAATCACCGGATTTTTTTGCGCTAGACTTCTTCTTTTTACCAATGAGTAGAAAAAAATTATAACAAAAGTAGGCAAAAATATCATTCAAACTTTGTTTGATCAAATTTTTATTATTTTATCCTGATCGGAAGCAAACAGACTAATCTAAATGCACGACGTCCCGTTTCGATCAATCGATCTTCATGATTTCCAATTATCGCCAGAACCGGTGAATCGGCCGGCCGTGGGAATTGGTTTCCCTGTATCGCTGCGTACACCGCTGGGCTGTGAGGTGTAGTTGCGCCTCAAATCGCATCATATTAGCGTAATACTGTATAATTTGATTATTACTATGTAGTTTCATCGGTGAATGCTGTTCAGAACTTATTATATCATCATTCCGTAAGCATGTCTATGTGAAGTTACAGACTTACAGACTTTCAGAGGCAATCTCTGACAGGTCACGCCAGGAGGCCCAAATTTATTAATGAACCAATTTCCTGTCGAATCTGGCTCCTTTCTTCCACTGGTTCTGTTCGTGTGTGTACCAGTGAGCACTTTATGCATGTGCCATCACATCTTTTTTCGTCTACGTGTATTGTAATTAATATTCATGTGGCTTCCGATGCGGTATGAAGGCCTACCATACCTCGTTCGTTGTGCTACTGACGAAAGAAAAGAGCACAGCAGCAGCGCCACACTCGTTCTGTTCTTTATTCGTTTTGCGGGTCAATAGCTTCTGGGTCTTACACACGCCCGGCCTGGCCCAGTGGAGGGTCCGTATTATTTTTACGCACCTCACAAAGAAGTTACGAAAGAAAACTGGTTTTATCGTCTCGCCCTCGCCCTGCTCCTGGCAATCAGCGCTTGTTTACATCCGCTATAGCAGGCATGGCAGGCAGACCGGGAAAGTTCAGAATCGATCATTTCTCCTGATCGATCTCATTCGAGCCCCCCCGGGTCAGACGTCGTCTTCTCTTTCTTCGTAACTATACCACGATTGGTGTGCATAATTCTTATTTGTGTTATATGCACAATCGCTGATCGCTTAAATCTAGGTAGAACGCACAATCAGACATACTTCAAAGCCGACCATAATTGGCTTAACCGGAGCCCGGTACGGATCTACTCGATGAAAGAGCGGAAAGAATCAATTCAGTTTCCGCCTTGGATCGATCGATTCGATCGTAATTTCACGATCTTTCTTTGTAGATTAATTTCTTTCTTCCCGCTCCGAGCAGCATCCGAACCTGAAGAAGAGGAAACCGAAGATTGAATTCACTGGTTGTAAGGTTTTTTTTTCGCCCGTTTATAGGCTCCATTTGCCAACATTGTTCGTGCTAATTTGAGTGCAATTGTTACAAGAACGAAAATATCAATAATTTTGTTTTACACAATCGAACTCTAATTGGCGCCTAGATCATCAACCCGCTGCTGCTATGAGTAGTAGATCAGACCGCCGAAAAAAAGCTCCGCTTTTCGTAAGAAGCTGATCGAATCGGCTTTCACGTGGCGGCGATACGATACGCGAGATAGCCATCGGCCAATCGGTTGCCTACGGACTATTAACCTACGCGGGGTGCCATACGGTTAAGTTATTAAACGTTCATTACAAACCGAAAAAAAATAACATTGAACCGCTGTCAGACCCGTGCCTCAAACGAATTTAGGAGTTCGAAGCAACTGTTGCTTGCAGTCTGGTACGAAACTCCCCGCTACGTTCTATCCGTTTTAGCGCGCTAATTGGTACTTGCTTTGTTCTGCCCTCGAGCTCTCGACGACCAGTGGCAGAACAGATCGGCAGCCAGAACAAGTTGACCAGTCATCATATCGATTGAAAGTGTGTCAGATGGAAGATTGGAAAAGCAGCTCAGCGCAGCGGTCGGTTGTTTTTCTTCACCTATCCTATCCTATCGGTGCGTCATTCTCGTTGATGACTGACTACTACTAGCAGGCTGGACGGCATCTTTAATTATACACCCGGGCTGAGTGATATTACGTACGATAAAGTGTATTTAACCCATGTTGATGCTGCTGCTACGGAAAGATAGACCTATTATTCTACTTAATATTACATAAAAAATCAGGAAACGTGTCAGTTGCAGTAGTGCAGCTGCAAAGAGGCGACACCGTACATAAGTTTTTGAAATCGTGACGAAAAGAGACAAATTTTAGGATTATTTTTTGCACATTTCCAGTTAACATTGGCCGACCGGCCGATCGAAATCAATCAAATTTCTAGTTCTGAAAACCAAATAGAAGTGGTTCCAAGCCGCTTCCTTGTGGTACAACACATTTATATCCATGAAAAAAGCTATTCATTGTGCATGTCGAAAATTAACCAGACAAAAAATACACCTTCACCAAAGAACGCTTCATTTGGCAGGAACCATCTATTATGTGATTAATCCCCTTAAAACTGAAATACGAAATTTATTTTCTCACATATTCGAGATACAGGTTTGATGTCTTCAGCAAATATGTAGTAAATATCAATAGAAACCACTTTGTCAAAGACATCATAGCTGTATCTCTTCATAGAAATTAGTTATTAAGCGTTAGTTGTGGACAAACCCTTAAAAAGAGTTTTTTTGTCTCTAAATTATTCTGGTCAATTTTCACGCGTTTATAGTGTTCTAGAAAGTTATATATCTTACTAAAATACACGTTTTAGTGGAACTTCGTCATACGCTATTTTCTAAATTCGCAGAAATATTGAGCTTTTTCGGTGAAAAATAGTACTTCTTTGAGCTTAAATCAAACCGCTCACAAATAAAAGTACAACAAAAAAGCTGTAAAAGCGAGTATCAGTTGTCTGTATCTGATTATATCTTATATTATATTATAACTTCGATATAACGTACATTTTGATTTTCAAGTTGTACGTTATATCGAAGCATACAAAAAGAACTTAAAAATATAGCTTATATTACTTTATTTTGTTACTGTTTAACTACATGTAGTTTAAATAATGTTTAAATAATGATAATATAATCCAACGAGAAGTATGTAGCAACCTTTCTCGTGTTTTTTCCTGTACACAGTCCTGCATACTAACTTTTTTCAAAGAAATCATTATATTTCGCAAACGGTAAGAGATAGACAGTTACTTTATTCAGCAAAGTTACTAGTTTTGGTGTGTTCTACAACTTCTCCAATGACAAAACAAATTTTGGACGCATTAAAAAAAAAACAAATGTTTGTATCACCCTAATAGGTAGATTCACGGTCACACTAATAGTGTAATAAGATGCGCTATATTTTAATAATAAACTTCTCCAAGGACATTATCCTTGAAAAACTAGGTATTTCGTACGTAATAGCCAATGATCGCGTTTTTGCAACTCAGCACCACTGTGCTGTGAAATACCCTAATTGGAACTCAGGAACCTTTGCCGAGGCACTAGATGGCCATTATGAATCTGTGAGATTGACAGGGTATTTAAATGATTGCGAATGAAACTTTAAATACAGTTTCTGAAGAAATTTGCAACACTTAAAAATATGTACGTTATATCGAGGTAAACTGTACGTTATATCGAGTGACGTTGTATCGAGGGTACGTAATAACGAGGGTACGTTATATCGAAGTTTGCCTGCAGATTGTTAAGTGCTCATTACAAACAAATCATTATATTTCGGCTTCGATATTACATTTCCAAATTACTTATTTTAGTTACTTGTTTTACAACTTTTAAAAAGACATCGTATTTTTTGTATGCACTTAAAACTTTTTTTGAATCATCCTAATGAGTGGAAACATGGCCACCCTAATTATGCAAAAAGATATAACATAATTCATTAATAAACTTTTCATACTTTGAGCAAAAAAAATATTTTCCGATTATATCGTTTTTCTAATATAATCGGGCTGATATAATCGGAACAATACTGTAATGTTTAAAGTTTTTGATGTGACACGTGATTGAAACAATATCTCAGATTTTGTCTAAAACTTTTGTAACTGTTTCTTTACGGAAAATTTTAGATATGTATTTCTTATTTGAGGTTTAGGATGCCTCCTTCTAAGATTGTAATTTTTACTAACTTTTCAACCTTTAAAATAAACAACTGAACCGATTATAACCGATTTTCGGACCACACTAAATCAGCTGGGACAGGGCTTAAATTTTAAAATAAAAAAAAGTAAAGCCTAGGTGCTACATTCCGTTAACGAAACTTGACCTGTTTTTATACGACCGACTTCACAGCAGTGATGCCAGATCTACGAATTTAGGAAATTTCTACGGACCTGCGGGATCAAGTACTCATATCTACGAATTTTTTATGAATTTCACCGAAAAGGTTGAAGACACGACAAGGTTGAGGACAAGACACTGGAAAGATTGTGCGAAAGTGTGACGAAATAGAACAGCGATAAAAAGATAACAAAAATACGATGCAAAGTTGATGAAAAGGTGATAAAATACGATGGAAAAAACGTGGTAATAGGTACGATGTAACGGTAAAAAGCATCAAACAGACGACAAAACATACAAAAAGGATGATGAATATTTGTCAGAAAGACAAGGAAAGAACGACGAAAAGGCACCATTTTTGTTGTCCTTACAACAAACAGGACGAAAGATGATGAAAAATGTCAAAATGACGAAGAAAAGACGCCAAAACAGCGACAAAAGACGGTAAGAAACCACCGAAGACAAGCGAAAAAAAATGCCAGAAACAAACGTTAAAACATAACGAAAATACGATGTATATATGGTAAAAGATCTATGACACAAAAACAAAAATACGAGATGACAAAGAGAAGACAAATCCGAAGAAAAGGTAACATAGAGATGACCAAAATACGAATAAAAGGGAACGATAATAAGACGAATAGACAACGATAAGATGACGAAAAAACGACGAGCAGGTAGTGAATAGAAGCGAAAAAACTACGAAAATATCACGAAGAAGTGAAGACAAGTAAGCGAAACGACGACGAAGAAAATAAGACAGACGATGAAAATATGTTAAAAAGACATCGAAAAACTTCAAAAAATTGATAAAAATGTACAATTGTATTATTTTTGTGCATGGCATGAAGGCAATACTATAAATAGTTGAAGGAAAGGTAACGAAGAGGCGACAACAGCGACAAGAAATGTCAAAAAAATACTATTAATGTCTCTCACGAAAGACCCAAGCTGTTAAAGTGGCTCTAATAAATTAAAAAAAAGTACGACAAGAAGATAACAGGGCAGAGGCAGGCAGAGAAAATTTAAAATATATCGATTAACTGGTGTTTTTCGACTGATATATATGTATCGAATGATTGTGGTTTTGGCCGTTCAGTCATTAAATTATAGTAGACGCTAGATTTTAATTTTTAGACCAACGTTTCGATCGCGAATTAGGATCTTCATCAGGGCTTCTATAACGCGTATTTTTATTAGCTGTTGTTGTCTGAGTTATAATTTGTTTGTTACTTACAAAGTGTTGGTCGTCTTTGTCTAAATTTTTTTCGTCTACAGTGTTGTCTGGTTTTGAATTTTGGTGCAATTTGTTTTGCTAAATAATGTTTACACTTCCCAGAAACACGGACTGATTAGAGCTGCTGGTGACGGTCAGTTTCGTCACTGACTACTGTTAGTCATTACCATACATTTTTCTCAGTGACAAAGAGTTCGACTTTTTATTTGCGATTTTATTCGGTATCGTTGACTTAAATCAGTTGGGAAGAAACTAAGTCCGTTTCTTTTTTGTCATTTATCGCACTTTTGAAAAAAATACATGGTAACTTACTGAGAAACGTGGCGATTTAGAGTTGTCTCCAGTTCCATAAACTTAGACTTACCTGAAAAGAAAAAGAAAACAAATTTAATTATAGTCATGTCTGATAAAAGTAAAGTAATAAAATGAGTAAATATAGTCAAGTAATTCGATTGATACCGCCACGACAAACAATGACCTTAAAAAGTTGTTCAAAAATCGAGTAGTACAGAATGTACCGACCGACAGAATTAACACCGATAACATCATCGAACGTGTCCGTGCGTAAGGCGTAAGTATACAAATATCAGTTATTATCAGTCGTCCGGAGGTCGGTCGATGCATCCGGCGGAAGGGATTTTGTTACTTTCGTTCGGACATGCCGAGGAGGGTTGTTCCGTGCGACAACTAGCAAACATGTTCTATTGATAAGAGAGTGAGAAAAAAAACAGTAATTGCGTCGTTTTGTAAGTTGATGACAGGGACGGAACGCACTTTTCAGTGAGTTATCAATGAACGTTCGCCTGAAGTGTGTACTTGCGTTTAAAATATCGAACTCACTGATAAGATACGGTGACACTATGAGCCTTTGTTGTCGGTCACGATGTCTGCAACTGAGTCGTGAACATCGATGAAATAAAGTGTAACCAAAAACTATAAACAGGTAAAGTTGGCAACTTACAAAACTGCAACTTAGAATGGCTATTCAGGTCACACGACTTAAAATAAATAAATAAAGTACCGATTATCCACACTTTGCTTCGTTTAGTCAACGTAACAAGGGTCCATACGCCTGAGTTGATCTAGTTCCTAGAGGTGTCTCACGAGAAAAGACCTTCCACGCCGCAGCGCGGCGTTATGAGTCAGCTTCAGTTGAGATCTACCAAGCACGAAATAGCTATACCTAGTAGTAGCGTGTGCCGGCCGTCTGTCAAATCGATGAACAGGCTGGCTGGCTGCTGGTCGGTTTCCATAAGTAATTGGCCGTTCGCGCGGCCTGGGTCTGAGTCCGTTTCGCTGCGGTTGATCAACACACACGTTTCAATCTATCGACACCACAACTGGTTCGACGCTTTATAATAAGTAAATAATAGCCCAGTATCGATTTACACGGTGCAAAAACTAATGCGACCGACAAAATAGTGTTTACAAAAGCGGTGTGTAGGCATGAAATCCGTGAGACTAGAAATTCACGAGATGCACTCGGCAAGCACTCTGTGCAAAGGTTCAATAATAGAAAAGACCTCGAAACTGTCTGAAAGTGGTTTATTTCAAACCACTCGGACGTGCATTTGAAGAAAAAGAATCAGGGTTAAACAGACAACTTTCAACCGTTATTGTTATACTTACTAATAGACTACGATTTTTTTTTGTAGAGCAGTTGATTTTTACGATTGACAGCTAATCAGCTAAATATCAATAAACTGTTAAAGTGTTAACCTTCACAGCCAAAACAAACACTAACCTACGGTAAAGTTAAAGTTTACGTTTACAATTCACCGCGAATGTACTGGTCCTGCCGTACGTAAGTTTGAGCCCTTCACTAAACACGATAAAACCAAGATTGGTTCAAGCAATGCTAACGTTCACTTCATTAACTGCCCCAAGCCGAGCGCACTATCAGTTTTCATAGCTATGGTGGAGCTGCGTCGTTCTTTTTCTTAAAATTTTTAGAAAAACTAATTTTACTACCTCTTTAAACTGTTTTTTTGCAATTGTGCATTCACACAAATGTAAAAAAAATATTTAACTTATGGTTATAAGACGAAACGCAAAAAACAGTTGCTCAACCCTAGCCCCAGCTAAAGCCATACCTACTGTATAACAATGGGAGTCTAATTCATAATTTAATTTCACGGTTCGGCGGCACACGCCGCCAGCTAAGCCACAGCAAAAAAAAATAACGTCTAAATCAATAAGTTTGATTGAGGTTTTCACTTCTACCGCTACGGGGTTTGAGGTGAATTCGCCTTTACACATCATCAGTTTCTAGCTGTGGTGGTGGTCCGAGCCGCGGCGCGTCGATGTTTGCGAGAACGATTTCAACTGTCCGAAAGCTTTCGGATTCATGGGTAAGTTCGAGTTTCAAAATCTGGTCAGATTTGTTGAAGGGATCTGTTGCCGTAACTAATTTATTTATTTTTACATATAATGCGATTTAAAAAGCATTGTAGATGTTTGTTGATTAATGAGGCTCAAAAACATAAATAATAATGTATTTTCCGTTAAAATTCCGGCATCACTTCATTTTGAATCTGACCTGCAGATCAAAAAAAAATTGGAAATAATTATTTTCTTATCGATGAAAAACCTGTGACAAAATCATTCGAAAGTTTCTGAAGATCTCTGCAAGCTGGTGTGCTTTTTTTGCTTTGTTTTCTGAACTGCAAATCCCTTTTTCTTTGATTATAGCAGCAATCTTTGGATCACTTTTCAGAATTGATTTTGTTTTATCGATTAAACGTTGGGTGGTTATTATTTTTTATGAATTTTAATCTGTTTTTGTTCAATTTAATCAATCAAACTTAAATTACAAAATGGGCGAAAATTACAATTTATTTTTGAAATTTTCAAGAGAGTGTCGTCCACTTTTTTGGAAATTTGCCTCTATTTTATAAAAAAAAATTTCCACAAAAAATTTTCGGGAAAGCAAAATTGTAACGTTAAATAGAGAACCACTTTTATCTCAAGATAAACATATAAAGTGTCTCCGAATTTTAGGAATGGACATTAAGCATAATGGTGACAGTCATAATGTATGATAGGCATAATGGATGTTAGGCATAATTTACAATACTTCGCTTTCCTGCGCCAATCATCCGTCACAATACTAACCGAGGCCACCCACTTAAAATAAAGTGATTCGTCATAATGCCATAAAACATTAGCATAAACCGAAGAGACCATCATTTGGCAGACAAATATTTGGGAAAAGACCTTTTGGCATAATTCCGTAAAAAATATTTTATGATATTTGATTTCAGAGATGATTCGGGGCAAGACGTGCGCCGACCGCTAGTATTGCCGGCGACCCATCATTGGAAGTGCTGGCCACTGCACAGTGGTCCGAAAGTCCAAAAAGCTGGCAGAAATGTCAAAACGATCTCCTAGAGCAGCGGTTCCCAAATGGGGGTTCGCGAACCCCCAGGGGTACGCCAAAACTTTAGTTCGCTTCAGAATAGTATAGGGAAATCCGTCAGGGGGTACGCGAACCGAAAAAAGGTTGGGAACCGCTGTCCTAGAGGATAGGTGACTTCTGCGAAGTTGGTTGATATACTCAGGAGATCTATGTGATATCATTCAACTAGTGCTTAACCCTTAAATTATAAGTTAACTCTCTAATACACGTTATTACCACAATATAATATTAATTATTGGTTAAACAAAAATTAACCAAAAAACTTTCTTGTAATTGCTTTGTTTGCGGCCTCTACTATGCCCTTGATTAATTGATTTTAGACTTCTAGTTTCTTCCACTGAAACGTATGAAATTATTTTTTTCATATTTTATTAATTGTATTAGATAGGGTTTATTTCTAATTCCCGTCGTACTAAGTAAAGCCATTCTAATTTTCATCATTCGTTGGATGGATTTAATGAATACTTTAAAAGTTCTTGTGCTGATTTGACTAAAACACACTTACCTTCCGATCCGTGAAGTTTGAAATCACTGAAAAGCGACTATTAAAGCATATTATTGAAATTACGCAACTGACTTTATTTCTGAAATTCGTCGTACCGTTTTAAAATCCGTCCATCAAAATTTTTCATCGTCCGAACTAAAAAGCACAACAACGTTTACGAAGCTTACGCGCATGTATTTGTGTAGGACGGCATGACAAAAGGTTATTCTGCAAAATTTCTGCAGGTCAGGCAAGTTTTCCTGACTGTAAAATAACGACAATGCCTTGCGTGAGTTATTTTCATTTATGAATGACCGAAATTAAAACGATTAGTCGACATTGTCTTCTTCGTCGCACGTAAAAGCGTAGGAAATTTGGCTGGTAGGACTTCTTTAATGATAAAAAGCACTTAAATGGATCTCAGCTCACTTTGATTGATCGCGTATGATAGACAACAAACTAAAATATTAGGGAATAACTAGTTTTGCGTTGTGTGTCATAAAAATGCTGATATTTTTAATAATTTGTGTTGGATAGGACGGGAATAGGCAATTACGACGATGTAGCAACATGCCCTATATTGATAATAGTTACGAATTTAGACTGGAGCATACATTAATGTAATGTAACATACAGCGAACGACAATTACAGATCCATGATTTGTTTCGCTATTGTGTCACATTTTGAATACTTTTGATTACTTTTTGAATTAAACATTAGTTTTAGACCTTGTATATCCTTATCGTAAATGGGTCTTCAATCTATAATACATGCCTAATAATAAGATGTAATGGGAGTACTATGTCTCCTGTAAATTCTGTTGAAATGAGCCTTTGCATCAGATGTGCCTTAGAAGCGCGTCATTCTGTTTCGATATTCCCGAAACAAACTAAATTGTTGTTTTGCGCTACGAAGCTTTCTTTGAAGTATACTACAAAATCAGTTTATTAAACTGTATTAATGCTTGTCCCTTTCATTTCCACACTCTTAAATGATTCTACCTGTAAATTGGTCGGATTTAGTTAAAGTTAGGTTGAAACTACTCAAAATGCCCTTAAAGTGTACAAACTCAGATTTTGAGTAGTTTTTCAACTAAAAAATTGGTAGTAGGAACTTAAAATTGCGTTATTTGTCATAGAGAATAATTCAATTATCGGTAGCAAGTAGCCAAAATTGGTTGAAATTTTTACCCAAAGTTTGAGTTTGTACACTTTAAGGGCATTTTGAGTAGTTTCAACCTAGCTTTAACTAAATCCGACCTATTTACAGGTAGAATCATTTAAGAGTGCACGATATCCTGAAATAATCAATGCAGAATAATCAATGCCTACTATCTTATATTGAAACCATTGCAAGGATTATTCGTTAAAATCAAATTTGCTTCCATGACTTCGTACATCCTCTCTAAGATTTGTTTTTACTTTCTTAGTTGCAGAAAGTTGCAGGCAAATTTAGGTTTAATCGGTTCCTTACAAGTATTCCTGCACACTAAAAGTAATATGGCAGCGGAACTCGACGGGTTCCATAAGTTACGACTGTAAATTGGAAAGAGTTTAGATATTCGTCCTCATTTTTATCATAATCTAGCCAGACTCGGTGAACCAATAATATTTTAAATTAGTGTAACCTTCTCAATAATATTGAAATAGATGTCTTTCAACTAAATATGTCGTTGTTTACGATATTTATGCAACGTTTGCTACATACCTATAAGAAACAACCATACGTGTTTTTGAAAAGATTTCACCGGCTTAAATGTTATTCAACAAGTTGAGAAGGCTATAGCTTTTAGAAAACTAAGAAACGAACAACCAAAACAAGGATTTAGGCTCAAATGGGTATGTAGAAAAACACTTTTGAGTTATTTGATCAATTAAAAATACTTGCAAAATGGGGTTTTTGCCAACTGTTTTGATTTTCGGACCACTGTGCACTGGCAGGTGGCAGCGGCCTGGAAGAAATCACATCTGTCTAGGTTCATTCGTTTTCCTAAATCTACCGACCGTTGTTAGTTTTCCTTAGCCCTCGGCATCGATTTGCCGGGTTCGTAGCGAATGACCAAATTACAAATAGCCGAAATCCAAATGGATGAATTTCAACAACAGTCACAGAAGGTCGAAAATGTATCTGACCGAATCACGAAAGGCCGTACACCTACTGTACTGGGCTGAATCTCGCCGAAAACTATTTTCTCCGAGTAAGCGACAGTATATCGAGTAAGAACAGTACACTGAAGTCGCTTTTTACGCGACTATTTTTACGCGAATATCGCAATTTACGCCGAATTTTTACGCGAATTTCATAATTTACGCGATTTTTTTTACGCGAATTTCGAAATTTACGTGTTTTTTACGCGAATTTCGAAATTAACGCGGTTTTTTTTGCGCGATTTTCGGAATTTACGCGGTTTTTTACGCGATTTTCGGAATTTCGCGGTTTTTTACGCGATTTTCTGAATTTACGCGGTTTTTACGCGAATTTCGGAATTTAAGCGGTTTTTTACGCGGTTGTTTTACGCGAATTCCGGAATTTACGTGATTTTTACGCGATTTTCGCAATTTACGCGGATGCGCTTAAAACGTATATTTTTTCGCGTAGTGTTGAAATCCACAAAGTTTTTTTTACGCGTAATTTTGGTTTTTTTTAAGCGAATTTTGGAATTTACGCGGTTTTTTGACGCGAATTTCGGAATTTACGCGATTTTCTTACGCGAATTTCGGAATTTACGCGGTTTTTTACGCGATTTTCGGAATTTACGCAGTTTTTTACGCGATTTTCGGAATTTACGCGGTTTTTTTACGCGATTTTCGGAATTTACGCGGATGTGCTCAAAACGTCTATTTTTTCGCGTAGTGTTGAAATCCACAAAGTTTTTTTTACGCGTAATTTTGGTTTTTTATGCGAATTTTGGAATTTACGCGGTTTTTTTACGCGAATGTCGGAGTTTACGCGGTTATTAACGCGAATTTCGGAATTTACGCGGTTTTTTTTTACGAGATTTTCGGAATTTACGCGGTTTTTACGCAAATTTCGGAATTTACGCGGTTTTTTACGCTATTTTCGGAATTCACGCGGTTTTTTTACGCGATTTTCGGAATTTACGCGGTTTTTTTACGCGAATTTCGGAATTTTCTATGACATTTGGTGATTCGGCCATTTTTGTTTCGGTCATTGATAGGCAATCAATACAATATTTTTTTAAACTGAGTCGATTGAACCTCTTGTAAACTAACGGCAGAATGCCTAACGGCTCGGATTAGGTTAAACAGGTATTGTTCGCGTAAATGGATAACAAAGCACTTTCCAGCGAGTGCTTCAGTCAAGTAGTTTTCTTCGCTTTTCGTTTTATATCTGCTGGTGGTGGTATATTTAAAATCTTTACACTGTTCAGTATTCAATAAGAAATTGATCTTTCTGATTCCTCATGTGACTCTCAGCTCATCTCCCCGGTTAATAGTACCTATTCGTACTTTCCTAAAAGGGCCAAGGATAACTAATTCCACGACAGAAGAGTGAGCCTTTCGAGTATAACTCTACCCAGACGGTTCTATTTAAAATGAAATCCTTGAATATTTTATAATGGAACGACAAGCTACGTGTTTCAGTCCCGAACCTCAAATAAGCAAATGAAATGTGTTGTTTTCAAGCTCTGACCGTTGACGACCTGCTACACTTTGGAATTGCCCGATTTAAGAGTTCAAACAGTTGTGATTACTGGAGAGTCCAGGAAGAGGGAAAACCTTTATTATACGAGGAAAAGAGCACAGAAGCAGTTGATTCTATCCGATATCTTCCACCGCTTCTCGATACTGTGATGAGACAAACAGTGCTCCGATGTTAAAAATTCATAGCCAAGCAACGTAGAACAAATGTTGTTATGTGAAAATATGGTAATAGACCACATGTGATGGGCTCAGGCATAAATAGGTAAGGTAGGGTCATTGAAGCAACGCTTATTAAGTTTGTATAACGTTCATTTTTACTCAAGCTGGTGCATCCGCGAATCGATTCGTAATTCTTGAACTCTCCACAAAACTTTCCACGGAGGTAAAAACGCTAAAGAAAACTCAGAGAGACTATGTTCTACCTCAATGAGATCATTTAAATAATATTAACTTGTTCGTCAAATTTCAAGACAGGGTTTTAGCTTTTTCAATTATGACTGAAAAGAACAGTTTTTTTTTCGTGCAATCTAAATGTACAGACATCTGCAGTCAACACACAGTTAGCTCAGCTATATATTATTATACCGTAGATTCAGAAATAAAAGCCTGATTCTGCAATAGTTCCAACCAACTTTCCATCGCACACTTGCAGCATTCACCATTAATACCGAATAATGGAACACCTGCGGGTACCAGCTACTTCCCTTTGGATTCTGGCACACGTCAGCTGTGCCCAACCAAATGACAAAAGCAACTGCATTAAGCGCACACGCATTATTACTTCCTAGCTGACCCACTTTGGCAGCAGTGCCGCCGCCGCCGCCGTTTGCATATGTGTTTTGTTCCAAGCCAGAAACGGAAAAACAGTTACGCTTATTAGTCTCGAACTAGCAGCCAGCACCCATTTCACTACTGGTGCAAGAGGAAACAATATACCAGTGAACGGTACTCTCTCGGTCGGAATGGCAAGTTCTGAACAGCCGGGCAAAACCGTCAACCGTCATCCATTCGTCGTTGGTGATTGTCACCGACCGCAACTGTAACATAAATCAGAGTGATATAATAGGCAATCGGGTCATTGTCCAGAATGAGTTGTGGCTAAATGACCACGGAGTTACGTACGTGTGTAATATGATGCTAATTAAATCCCAAACAGGAACCGTTCGAGGAGCGATACTTTCACACAGACCCCTGAGGTTGGCCGTTAGTTGAGACGGTGAGGCTAATAGCTTTGAGTTGCATTTCACACTCTCGAGTAGCAGTGGCGTTTGTCTGTTTTGAAATTATCCCAGAACTAGGTTAGTACAAGCTGGGATCTGTCATAAAGGTGCATTTCATCCGGTTTATGCATCCGGGTTGCATTCATTTACCGGTTACTTTATCTTTTTATGTATCAGTGCAAATTTTTTACAATTTTATGTTCACATCAAGAGTTTTTAAAGTGACCATTTTTTCAATTTTTCTTCCATTTAATAGTTCTGCTCACATCCATTGTCACGATTTTTTCGTCAATATTTCTTAGTTTGTTCGCTATGACACAATTTCCTCGTTTTCGAGATAAGGTGACGACTGTTTCTACATCGTACCGATGATTCATCGTCATTGTGCCTTTGTGCTGATCTTGGTGCGGCATCAGTAGGTAACTTAGCGTTGGTGTACAGCACGAGTGTAATAACATCGACTGTAGAGACAGACAGAGAGGCAGAGAGCCAATTCACCTGTTGTGGCAGCTTAGTTGCTGCTGCTGTTATTGACGAGCGCAACTATGATGCAAAATCGCGTGGATGGATTTGTTGCAGCCTGCACAACAACAACATAGGAAGGAACCTATTGACCTAGAAGCGGAGAGAAACCTTACAGGAATATGGTACTGAAAACAATCCCAGGAGCACGGGATTGAGTTCGATGTGAGCCTTTCGTGATCGTCACGTTAGACGGCTCATTGCAAACAACAAGCAGATCGATAAGTAGGTTAACGGGTTCTAAGCGCACCGTTGTTGCTGCCTTGCCGCTCTAATCTTTATCCGTTTGTTTAGCTCTAATATCATGACATTTGAAAGGTTTCGCTGCGCAATTAAACCGACTGAAACCAATCGGCGTTACCGAAGAAGCTCCACTGGAAACTTTACCATATTCTTTATGTTATTCTTTACGTATGTAGTAAGAACATCGAAGCTGACTGATACCAGAAACAAAATGGAAAACTTTTCTTCCGATCCTTTCGATCCAGCAGCGACGAACCTCTTTTCGATTGCCTCATAAAAAACCACATCAACCCTGGCAGCTGCATCATCGGTCTTCCTGGTACCTATCACAAAGTATAGCTCATCGCAAAAGGAACTTCTCAGGTTCATAGCGGTACTTTCTGGCCCAACCAGCAGAACGCCGACCCGAGCCGGCCGACCGATCGTGGTCGTCGAGCCAGGAAATGTGGTTTCTGTTTTTTTCTCTTTTCGTGGTGAATCGATCGAGTATAGAACAATACTCGGCCCGGTTCAATAATTGCCAGTTGTTGTCGTCGTCCAAGGAGTAACCGCCTTAAAGGGACCGGGACGCAACGACCAGAAGCAGCAGCAGCACGTTTATCGACGAAATGGGCCGAACAGGTTTTTACACAGGAACACGGAAAGCTGCGCGAACACGCGGTCGACAGGGTTCGAAGATTGCCCCGAGCGGGAAGACAACTTTCTAAATTGGAAACGTCATTAAGTGGTAAACAACCGACAACAACCAACAGAACCACGTTTACACGCGGACGGAGAAAAGAGCCTTGGCGAAACCGGGACAGGTTTTTCGGGTGCTGCCTGCTGCTTTGCTGTTTCTGCAACGCAAAACCTGAGGTAAAGTGTGTTCAGCATTCGGTCACGTATGATTGTGAGAGTATGAAATTTGATTGGTTTGCTTGACTGGCCTGGTCTGGCCTGGCCTGGCTGGCACACGGTCGCGCTCAGTTTTGGTCGTTTCACCGACTTCTCCACGGTCGTTTTTTATGCTGTGCGTTTCCTGTTGCTGTTGAGCACTGCAATATCAAGTTCAATGGCGCACGCGACTTATGTGCGTTTGTTTGGTGTATGTTAAAGCTTATGACAGCGTTTTCACGGGGTTTATATTTTTTCAGCGAAAGTATTGGCGTGTACCTGATTCAGAAAAAGCTGCCGAAGAGGATCGAGAAGTTGTGTACAGTTTCTTGTAAGTCATTCAGTTTGAGTGCAACAAATCGGTGTCATTGAAAATAACATGATATTCAACTAAAAATTTGATTTTTGCAGAAATATAATTATTAGAAGTAGTCCAGATTAGATTGCTAGACTGCATTATTCTACAAATATGATAAAACGTTCAATAAAATATTTTATATGATTTGATAGAAAGAGATCACTTGAGAAGATGGACCGACTGAAGTTAAACGTTGTACCGAAGACCACCAAACCTATTCAACGTCCCCCAGTTACGACCGGTAGACAGTTTTTGGGCGAACTTCAAACGGAGGATTTGCTCCAATAGTTACATGGCCAAAACGAAGGAGTAGCTGATCGCCAAGGCCACAAAAGAGCTGAAGGACATGTCGGTCCATCTTTTTATCGGCCATGGCTAAGGTTTCGGCCATCATATGGTCGCTCGATAGGGCGCCGAAGCATTCTTGTAGAAAATTTATTCCATTAAATTTTTTTTAACGTTTTATTCAACGAAGATTTCTTCAAGAAAGGGAATTTTTACGAGAGAAGTTTTCAGGGACACAGAAATACAAAAGATAATTTCAGTCCTTTATAGACTCAAAAACTACTGAATCAGTCATCATTACTAGGGTGCCCACCCAGACAACGACAAAAGGTGGGGCATCCGATTTTTCGACTTTTCAAAAGAATCTTTTGGCCTGGAAAATCGAGTGATTGTAGGGTCTTCGTTTACTGTCCCATTTATTGTAATTCTCACTCCTGGTTTTCATCTTGTTTTTCATCTTTTTAATCATTTATTTTCTTTCTCGTTTTTCGTCTCTTCTCTTCCCTTTTTCCTTTTTTCGTTTCCAGTTTTCGTCTTTTTATAACTTTTTTACCCTTTTCCTTGTCGTTTTTCCTCTAAACCCATCTAAACAACTAAACCCTTTTTTCTTTTCTGCCACGTTTAACCTGTTTTTGGCTTTTTTATTTTCCGTTTTTTCGTCTTTTCTTTCCCGTATTACTTTTTTCTTTGGGTTGTTTTTCCTGTTTTTCTTTTCATCTTTTTCTGTTCCGTTTAACTTCTTTTCCCCGTTTACTTCGTTTCCTTTATCGGTTTTCTTTTTTCTGTTTCGCTATTCTTCTTTTCCCTTTTGGTTTCTCTTGTTCTTTGTTTCGTTTTTCCCTTTCTTAGTAAGAGACTGAACCACCGCGACCAATTCGGAAAATCAATTGTGGCAACTTTTTTCCTTTCTTGTCGCGTTTTCTCTAGGTTTTCTTTTTTCTGCCCCCTGTTTGTTCTATCGCTTCTTTTCCTGTCCCATTTTTCTTAATTTAATGTACTTTTTTTTATTTTCTGACCTGTTTTTCCTCTCGTTTTCGCTCATTTCGTCTTTCCGATTTTCCGTCCTTTCTCTTCCCTTTTCCTTTAATCGTTTACAATCTGCATCTTATTTTTAAGTCTTTATCTCCTTTCATTCTCGTTTTTTATCATCGTCTGTTCCATTTTCCTCTTTCAGACGCTCTGTTTTTTCTTGATTATTTTCACGATTATCACGATTATTTTGTTTTTGGCTTCCTTTTTCGCTTTGCTCTATGGATTTCCTTTTTTAGCTCCCACTTTTTCTTTGCCGTTTTACGCTTTTTTCTCTTTTCTGTCCCGTTTGCTTGTTTGTACCACTCTATTCCTATTTTGTCCCATCTTTCTTCTTTTATATCCCGTTTTTCTCATTGCCCCTATCAGTTTTCTGTTTCCTCTCTCGTTATTCCTCTTTTTCCATTTGGTTTCTTTTGTTTTCCGTTCCGTTTTCCTTTTGTTGTGTCGTTGTCATTATTTTTCTTTCCCGTTTTCCCACCTTTTCTGTCCCTCTTGCCTTTATTTGTCTCATTTTCCTTCCTTTTCTCACTCGTTTTTCCTTTTTTCTGCCCGCTGTTTCCTGTTTCTCTTCTTTTTCTGTCACGTTTTGCGCTCTTTCCAGTACTTCAGATTTTCCTCTTGTTTTTCGCTTTTCTGATTCGGTTTTATTCTTTTCCTGCCTTGCCTTTGTTTTTCGTCCGGTTTACTCCTTTTCGATTTTTCATGTTTGTCTGTTCCGTTCTTTCTCTTAGTAATAAGTCCTACTTTTCCCCGTTTTCTGAGACGTTCTGTTTGTCTTTTCTGTTTTATCCTGTTTGTCTTTCGTTTTAATTTTTTCTCCTCATTTTCCTATTTTTCTATTCTTGCGTTTCAATTTTCCTCTTCCCGTACTTTCTCCTTTTTACCTTTGTTATATAACAAAGGTTTAAAAATTGGTCGAAAAACACGAAATTGATCCGAGGCTCGGAGGGCCAAGTCACATATACCAATCGATAGGGTTCGACGATTTGAGCAATGTCTGTGTGTGTGTGTGTGTGTGTGTGTATGTATGTAATGATTTTTTCTATCGCCTGTTTCTCAGAGATGGCTGAACCGAATCGTTCGCTATTACTTTTGTTTGAAAGGTATTATTGTCTAGTAGATCACTATTGAGTTGCTTCGTGACACGACGTTTCGTTTAAAAGTTATAAGCAAAAATGTGAAAAATACGTGACACGGGTTTCTCTAGAACTACATGACCGATTTCAGCAATCTTAGTATCAAATGAAAGCTCTTATTAAAGCTAAGTTATTCAGGAATTTTTAATTGAAAACAAACAAGTAGTTTAAAAGTTATGCTTAAAAAACCTGTTTTAACAAGGTAATAATTATCGCCTGTTTCTTAGAGATGGACAAACCGATTTATGCGCTATTAGTCTCATTTGAAAGATAATATATCCTAATAGATCACTATTGAATGATTTTTTGATTTGACGTTTAATTTGAAAGTTATGAGCAACCGTATACACCACACCAAAATTAACAAAAATTTATAATGATTTTAACCAAGATAATTTACCTAATTTCAATTATTTTAATATCAAACGAGAGGTTTTGACACTACGAATATACATGCAAAATTTCATAAGAATTGGTTGTAGCGGTCAAAAGATATTAACCCTCGAACACTCACGCCAACTTTTGTAACACGGTTACTCGCGCGCACAATAGCCTCAAACCAAAGAAAACGTGCGTACTAGAGTTTTGACTGGGAAAACTTGGTTTTAGGTTTATCGAACCTTTAGAATAGTTTCTTGAAATTAAAAGCTCTATCGTCTGGTGGAATCTAAATTTTGATTATTCCCCCTAAAAGTGAATAAAAAAAATAGTTTTCTTCAGTGTCAATATAACACATTGATGTGTTCTGCAAAGTTATAGAGCATATTATTATAAGAAATTTTGCTAACCTTCCATCTCTGCAGCTAAGATAGAAAAATCTTATTTATTGTATATGAATTTGTAAAATCAGGTTTTATATTTTTGCTCTTTTTGTAATTGTAGTATGACTTTTTCATGTATTACAAAGTTGTACAAATGATAAAAATACACAACTTTGCTGAATATAGTATACCTCTATATTTGCTTGTTTAGGAACTGTAGAACTTTGATTATAAAAAATACCCTAATTTTGACTACGAATTACTCGACTACCAGCAGACGGATGCATTTTAAACATTTTACATTGGGTAGTTTTGCTGCATACAGACACCGTTTTTCCATATGGAGAAACGAGAGAAAATTCCACTTGGGGTCAATTGCGGTACACCTCGCTTGCTGATTGCTTCGTTTCTGTGATGGCGGTTTATGCTGATCTATTTTCCCAACAATTTAAATTATTAATGCATTGAATAATTATGACATTTTGCTCAGAGTAAGTTTATTGAAGAATATACGTTAGTTAAACAACGATTTGTAACTTTATAACAATATGGCGTTGAAAAACCTACACATGTTGTACAAAATACAACAGCGTGAGTAACCGAAGGTTAATAAAAATTGATGAAAATTATTCTAGAAAACTCTATTGATGTGAATCAAATAGAATGGCATTACAGGAAATTATGCATAGTTCAAAAATAATATAATCTAGAGCTTTACTAGGCAATGTATATGTTAAAGAATAAGATTTCCTCTTACAACTTACTTTTATTTGCACTTACTCAAATTAATAACAACTTACTTATCCTTACTCAGCAATTTCATGAAAAAAGGATCTATCAAAATTTAAAAGTGTTCCTATTTTGTTCAAAATTTGTAAACTTATTCAATTTTCAAAAATTTTATGTGAACCAACGCATTACGCAACGTTGACCAATAGATTAATTATGTTGCGAAAACGTGTCGATTTCTATCTCAAATAGCAAGTAAGACCGTATAACAAAGGTTCCTTTCACCACTAGGTGGATTAAATCGGGTTTTTTCCTGTTTTTCTACTTTTTTGTTTCGTTTTTCTCCTTTTCTGTTCAATTTGTCTTAATTTTTTATCGGGTTTCCTTCTTTTCATCTATTTATTTTCTTTTCTTTTTTCCTAGCCTTCGCCTTTTTTGACTCGTTTTCCCTTTTTCACGTTTTATTTTTTTCCACTTTTTTCCATTTTGACAGTTTTCCTTGATATTTTTCACGATTTTGTTTTTCTTTTTTTCGTGTCAATTTTACTTCTATTTCGTGCCAATTTTTCTATATTCTTCTCTTCCGCATTGTCTTTTTGTCTATTTTTAGCGACTTGTTATTTTTTATTATCTTTTATTTCGTTCGTAGTTGCTCTTAATTTCGTCTTTTTGCTCTCATTTGTAGTATGTTTCTTAGACCAACCACGTGTAGTTCCTTTACAGTTGATGAAGAGATGGTAGAAGAAAGTAATGAAAGTTTAAAGTGAAGGAGAAAGAGCGGAAAGGTGAGAGGGGGTGGGGGTATTAGTAGCTACGCTTAACAAGTCGTTGTGATCCCTACCTTTCGTCCAATGCTGGAAGGTGCAATGGTCGAACCAAGCTATAATCAGAGATTAAAACCGGATTTGAAACCACAACACTCGCCAGGACACGTGGCTTGGTAGTACTAATGTATCTTTGAACCACAGAGGCGCTGGACAAAAGGAGACTGCTCAACCTTTTTTATTAAGCGAGCGATGTTTCTACAAACTCCACCGTCAGGTGGGTTGAGTTCTTTTTAGACACAAATTGTGTCTCCATCTATTGTAATCAAACCACCGAATTGAGAAGTTTAATCTAACTCGTTTTTACTGTTTCTTGCATTTCTTGTCATTGTTCGGCTGTTGATTAATGGTCGCCTCACCACCTTTTCATTATTATCATCAGCTTTTCGCCAACTTGTCATCACTTTTTCGTCATCTTTTCGTTGTTTTTTCGCCACCTCTTCGTTCTTTTTTGTCGTCTAAAAGACACGTCGTTTTTATGTTATATTTTTTGACGCATTCCTGCGTCTTTTTTGATTACCTGTTTGGCACCTTTTCTCGCTGTTCTGTTTTTTTGAAGACAACCAAAACTGCCTCAAAAGACTGTCACAATTCTTTTCATATGCCAGAAAAACTAACTAAAACGTTGCTTTCTTTACTGTCGTTTCATCGTTCTTTGTCGTTTTTTGACCGTTTCTAAATGATTTTTTATCGTTTTTGTTTTTGTTGTTTTTTTAACGGTTTTTTGCTATTTTGGCTGTTTTGGCTTCTTTTGTCGCGTTTTTAAATGTTTTTTTTTTCGGGTTTTGATTTATATTTTTGTCGCGTCGCTGTTTCGGTGTCTTTTCATCGTCTTTATTATATTGCCATGTTATTGGCATTTTTCTTTGATTTTTTCGGCGGCTTTTGACGTTTTTGTCTTTCTTTTTGTTGCTGTTTTGGCATCTTTTTGTCGTCTTTTTTTCGTATTTGATTGTTATCATTTGTCGTCTTTTGTTATTATTTCGCCCTTTTTTTTGTTGCCTTTTCGTCTATTTTTGCAATTTTATCGCCGTCTTGTTTGCTGCCAAGCTTTTTGTTAAAAGCTGTCTTTTTACTGTCTTTTCGTCGTCTTTCTGTCATAATCTTTTAATCGTCTTTTTCGCATGTTTTGTCATTTTTTGCACCTTTTTGATTCTTTTCTATTATGTTGTGTTTTGTCCCTGTTTTGTCGTCTTTTTATCGTCTCTTCATGGACTTTTCGTAAGTAGTAGTATTTATAGTTATTTCGTCATCTTATTGCTTTTTCGATACCTTTTCGCCTTTATTTTTCCATCTCTCTGTTTTCATCTGTTCGTATGCGTCGTCTTTTCGTCATCTTTCTGCCAGGTTTTTGTCGATTTTTCATGGGCTTTTTGCTACCACTTCAATGTATTTTCGTGGTCTGTTTTTTTGGCATTTCCTCGCTTTTGGCACTTTTTCATCGGATTTTGCCATTTTCATCGTCTTTTTTATTTAGACACTTTTAAATGTCTTTTTGGACGCCTTTTCCGTTATCTCTTTTGTTGTCTTTTTTTTCGTGTTCATCGTCTTATTGTTATCCCTGTGTTGTATATTTCTTCTTGCTTCGCGTCGTTTTTGTCCATTTTTTGTTGCTGTTTTGGCGCCTTTTCTCCGTTTTTGTCATCTTTTCATCAATTTTTTCGTCTTTTCGCCATTTTTTTTCTTCCCTTTTTTGTCAATTTTTCGTCAAAAACCTTTTTATTGTCTTTTCATCATTTTGTCTTTTGTCGTTTTAAGCATGTTTTGTCGCCCTTTTGACGCTTTTTAAACCTCTTTTCGTCATGTTTTTGTTCTTTTTGTTGCTGTTTTCATGTTTCTGTTGTATTTTTGTTTTTGTTGTTGTTGTCTTTATGCCAACTTTTCATCGTAGTTTCGCCATCATCTCGACACTTTTTGATGTTTCAAAGCATTTCCTTCGTCTTTACAGCGTCCCTTTATTGTCTTTTCTTCGTATTTTAGATTTCTTTTCGTCTTTATTGTTGTTTTTTCTAAAACTTTAAGTGTTCAACAGTTATCGTTTGTCGCGTAAAAAGACTAAAGCTAATCATACAAATAGAACAAGAATTTTGTACTTAAAAGCAATATTTGACAACTTCCGTGAAGTTCAAGCACTTAATCCGTAGGTCCATAGAAAATTCCTAACTCTGTAGAACTACGGATAAATTTGGCAAAAACAATTAGTTGACTAAACCTTTTTGGTTGAACTTTACCCCTGGCCAATCTGTGTCATCATTGCATCGCTTAAACCTGCAACTTTACGCTTACGTAAAAAATACAACAAAAAGCTGGAACCATAAATTATGCACTGCATTGGATGGAGCCCATCCCTGCGCTCTAGGGAGAGAGAGGGCATCCATTGTTCGTTCCGAAAGCACTGCGCAGCGGATGCACTTCGCAACATGAAATGTACAGTTTTCCACCGGTTATTGAATGCATTTGAATGTGTGTATGTAGTTATTCCATCTCTCAGCATCAGCAGCACCTTCAGGCGGTTTTGGGGTTGAGTGGCATTCTTGCTGCCTTGGTACCTTGATTTGTTTAGAGAAAGAAATCTTTACCCTGTTCGATGAAGTGCTTATTAACAAAATTTACATACAATCGTACCCACTCAACAATCGACCATCGTAACATGCATGAATGCCTAGGAAAACAGCCGATTTTGTTTTCATTTCAATAAAAGTGAGAAATTGTTACGAAAAAGCAACGCACGGAAAAGAAAATTGTACTTCATTGGAGGCGAGTTGTTTCCATACGGATTTTACCGCACCACCGACCGGTTCGTTCGCCACCGAGGAGGGGGTCGTCGTCAGTCAGTGAGTCAGTAAGTCAGTCGCCGCGGCGGGTCGAACAACCGGCGCAAGATAAAATCCGGTGTTCGAAGAATGGAAAACATGAGGAAAAGTGAAAATTTCCTCTTCGGATGCCGTTGTTACCTTGAGATCAAACCAACCCCTCGTTCTCCTCTAGATTATGCCGCACTCCGGTATTGATTATTTCGCTTTTCATTGAATAAATTAATGAACCATGCTAATAAGATATCGTAGACAAATGAAACGCGTTTGTTGTTTCTTTTTTTGCATACCTTTTAGCGCGGTCCCCATGACGGAATATTTGCGCTCCCATGCGGTGAGGTTCATAAAGCACTGCAAACCACCCCCAACCCCCAACCCCCCTGGTTGGCACCGGTAAGCGGAGGGAAAATAGTTTTGTTACGCGTCAGAGCTTTTGTTATGCTTGTTACCACCATGACTGCATTTTACCAGATTACACAACTGCAGCCTGCAACGGTTAGCCAAAAGCAGATCTGAACCACCGAATGCGGCGGCATCGTGCCGCAGGGCGATAAATTGGATTCGGAATTGTTGTTACGTGGGAAGCTGATCAACCGCGCGGAGTGGTGTGAAACTGTTTGCGCGTTTGCAGTCGGGTGAAACGCAAATGATTGAAATAGGAAAACTTCGCCGAAGAATCTTTTAACTACCGCCGATTGTTTTACGACGTTTCATCCTTTACCTTGTTTGACATGTGATCAACACCCCAAAAAGGTCGACAATCGTTTCTACCGCTAAACCACGCTTTTGCAACGCTTGACGTCGCATGAAACACCATCCATGGGTATTAAAAATGGAAACGCTAGTTCACCGCAATCGCCCGATTAACCGCCCGCTCATTTACGATTCAGTTGGATTAGTTTGTGTTTTACATGTTAAACAAATTTCTGCTCCAACAGCGGCTCCATCCAAACCACTGGGGAAGCATTAATTCGCACCCGAATGGACACGTGTACGTGTACGTGAAACCACACCGCACCGTCTAGTCTGCGTTGCGGCCAAAAGTCGGCTTTCGGAACATTCGTGACTGAAGCGTTATATTTTGTCGTGTTTTCGGTGGAAGCATTTAAAATTCTAAGACACCGCGGTGTACGAGGTACGGCCATCAAGTTTGGTGAAATTCCCTACCGGTCGGTGCCGATTACAGTTTCATGTTACGAGCCCCACCCGGCAGATGTAGTCGGTTTCGGCGCTTGCTTCTAAAATTTGATTACTTTTTTAGAAGTTTTTAAACGACAATCAAATTTTGTTCCCATGCAGAATATTAACCAGCACAAATTAGTTTAACATAAAGGTATAGAAAGTAGTTTTAAAAATAATCCTTGCAAACGTTCCGGGCTGGCCCCATTGTTCCCTAACCGTGGCGAAAGTAAAAACATCGGGAAAAATATATGTATCAGGATAAGCCGGCTAACGGCGGCCTGATCGGTGTGTGCAAGCACATTGGAGAATGTGAAATGGATAGTGAATGTAGCCGCATGCATGCGGGGCCTCCTCTCTCTCACTCTCGCGTGTTGACGGTTAACCTAGATTCGAGTTTCGCGTGGCTTTGGTGGGATGCCGATAGGAAAAGTGGTCGTCGCTGAAATGCTGGCTGGAAGTCGTGGCAATGGTATTGATCATAAATCGAGCGGATTAGCTTCGTTTCGGTGAAACGCAGAGGAGCGTATGGATGGCTACCAGAGCACGAGCAGCTTAAACTAAAGAAGGGACCAATTAAAGTGATTGAATGTGAAGAATTTTACAGCTCACTCGAAAATAAAATTGCGGTAGTATCTAATGTGGCGAGCAATAAACACCTATTTTCGCTCAGCAAATCACCATTAACAAAGTGGCCATTAGGTAGGATCGATTCAATAATCAATTTAAACGTGAAATAAGCAGCAAATGTGAGCGCAAATCGCGCAAATACCAACCCGTTTATGCACCATTGTTTTGGTCCAATTTTAAGCCGATTTCCTCTTTTCACGTCGACGTGGACTGATTTAATTGCTTTTTTCTGCAATTACCTTTTCGGTGGTGGAACCACTCGCCAGCAGACCCTCATCGTAGGTTTCCCTCTGATGCGATGCGATGGTGCGGTGCAATTGTTTTTGCACAACTATTCATATAGATTTATTCATTAACACACATCAGCACACGGCTGGGCACGGCTCGCCCGATAACGGTCAAGTGAAAATGGTTACTTTTTCTAATCTACTTTTTGGCACAATAATAGACTATAATGGCTGGGAAGAGGAAACAAATCGAAAGAAAGGGGTATTTTTAATTAAAATCAGCGATTCATTTCGCGGAATCATCAACCAAACACAACAGTGAATCGAGATAAGTTTCGTAAAGTTTATCGAAACGTTACGCTAAAGTGAGTTTTTATTTGGTTAGAAAATCGTACAATCTAATTAAAATTTTCTCTTGTTTGAAGGTTTGGTTTAAAGCAAGATACAGAAAAAGATAAGATACAGAAAAGTCTACCGTTATATTTTTTTTTACTACTGGTATCAAAATGCTTACTTGAAACCGCTAGTTCCAAATTACTTAAGTAATACGAGAAAACTCAAACCTCCTAGCTTCGGTCCATTTCATACGATAATTTTGAAAAATGCCCTTTTCTCGGAAACGGAAACGGATAGAAAAGGAGCAAAAGTAAAGGAGTAAATACGATAGCAGGAAAATTAAGAACAGAAAACGAGAAAAAAAGAGAAGAAAAAAAATGGAAAGGGAAGACAAACAAGATAAAACAAAAAACAACGTGACAGAAAGGAGGAAAAGCAGGAGATAATAAAAGCAGAAACGGAACAGACAAAAATAAAAAAAAATAGAAAAGCAGTTGACGGGACAGAAAAAAACCGGACTGGAAAAAAGAAAAACGGGCCTGAAAATGAGAGAGAGAAGAAACTGGCATGAAAACATGAAAAACGAAAGTAAAATCGGGAAAAGTAAAATGGGAAGGTCCTTTTACCAGCCCACAGTCAGAATGGGAAGGAAAACGTAAAAAAGTGGATAAGACGAAACCGGGATAGAAAAAGAAAAAATGGAGCAAAAAAGAGGGAGCTGGACAGTGGGAAAAGAAAAAACTGGCATTGAAAAAAGAAAAACGAGAGAAAAAGTGGAAAAATGAAAAGGAAAAGAAGAAAAATGAGAGAAAAAAGAAAAAAAAAGAAAAAAGGAAATAAGGACAAACTGGACAGAAAGAGAGAAGAAACAGAAACAGAAAAAACCGTACCGAAAAGAAGGGAAAGCAAAGGAGTAAACATGATAGCCGGAAAATTGAGAACTCTGGATGGACAGAAAAAATAAAAAGGGAAACAGGGACAAACAGGACAAAACGAAAAACAACACGACAGTAAAAGAGGAAAAGCAGGACATAATAAGGGTATGGCCATTACAAATATTTTATAAAATTTTTGTCCTTCCGGTGTTTGGCCACTGAAGGGGAGGGGGGCAAAAAAACAAAGAGAATTTTTTAATCGAGCAAAAAAAATGGATTTTAGGCATTTTTGCTTAAAGTTTCAACGTGAAAACCAAATTTATTCTTGCTTTTAATAAATACGTTATTATTTTCCATGCAAAAAACTACGAAAAAAGGCAAAAACGAAAGAAAAATTTTTCAGCCGATTTTCGGAAATTCCATTGTTCGAATTTCCATTTCTGTTTCGTGCTAGAAGCATTAACTCAACTCGTACACTCATTTTTCGAGTTTTTCAGGCTGAAGAACTCACAGACAATTGATTTTATGAATAAAAATTAACTCATACTCATACTGCTTTTCCTCCTTTCTGTCGTGTTGCTTTTTTATCCTGCTTGTCTTCCCTTTTCGTTTTTTACAGAAAAAAATGAAAATGATTTTTCTTCTCCATTTTCCTCGTTTTCTCGTTTGCTCAATTTTTCTGCTATCATATTTACTCTTTTAGTTTTCCTGCTTTTCTCTTCATTTCTCTCCTTTTTTGTTCCGTTTGTTCTCTTTTACTGTCCAGTTAATCCTCATTTCCATTCTCATTTTTTTCTTTTCTTTCATTTTTTTATTTTTTGTCTTCCATTTGCTCACTGTCTGTCCAGTTCACTCTTTTTTGCTTCGTATTCTCTTTTTTTATCCCGTTTCCTTCTTAGTTTAGAAGTGAAAAACGTGAAAAAGAAGAGTAAGAGGAAACCACGGACACAAAAAAAGAAAAATGAGAGAGAAAGGATGGAAAATGTTTTTTATGTATATTAATGTATAATAATGTATATTACGTATCATTTGGTTTACTGTTGGTGGAAGTTTTGTGCCTACTAGAGAAATAACGTAAAAGCAGCTTCACTCTAGTCAGCGGGCTTTTCGTTTTTCAAAGGGGAGACGGAACAGAAAAAACATGACAAAAAAGGTGTAAAAACGGGAAAGAAAAAGAAGGAAAACGAAACAAGAAAGGGAAAACGAAACAAAAAACCACAGAAAGGTAGAAGAAGAATAGCGAGAAAAAAACAAAACCGAAAGAGAAAACAAGAAAAATGAAAAAAGAGGTCAAACGGGATATAAAAGAAGAAACAAGGGATTAAAAAGGAAATGTAATGGGAAAATGTGAATGGTAAAATGTAAATGGTGAAACTGAAAAAAAAGACAAAAGGCGGCGGGAGATAAAAAAAAGAAAACCGCAGAGCAAATAAAAACAGGATAGACATAACAAAAAAGAAGCAAAAACGGGGCATATAAAAGAGGAAAAATGGAACAGACGAAGATGAAAAACGAAAACTGGAAACGATAAAAGGGAAAAGATCGAAAACGGAAAAGAAAATTACTAAAAATGGGAGAAACACAAGAGGAAAAACAGGACTACAAATAGAAAAATTGTAGGTTTGGAAACGAATAAAAACCGAATAATGGTACGGAGAACACGGGACAAAAAAAAAGAGGAATAACATGAGGAAAACAGGACCATTTAAAGGAAAAACCATGTAAATAGTATAAAAAACGGAACAAAAAGTGGAAAAACTGGACTGGAGAAAAAAGTTCTCTTTGAAAATGAATCTTCCTATCGAGACTAGAACGAGAAACAACGCGACAGAAAAGTACATCATACGAGCAAAAACGGAACAGAAAAAGAGAGAAAATAGAAAAGGAGCTAACGGGACAGAAAGGAAACAAACGAGTTCGGAGAAGAGGAAGAAGAAGAAAAACGAAACAGAAATAATATAAACAAGAGGGAAATCAGGACTAAAAAGCGTGAAAAAACATGACAGAGAAGGTGCAAAAACGGGAACGGGAAAACAAGAGACAGGGAAAAGAAGAATAGCGAGAAAAAACAAAACCGAAAGAGGAAACGAGGAAAAGGGAAAATGGAAAAAAGAGGTCAGACGGGATATAAAACAAGAAAGAATAGATTAAAAAGGGAATGTGAAGGGAAAATGTGACAGAAAAAGAAGAAAAGAAAAACAGGTAAAAAGGACAAAACAAAAAAGTAAAACTGAGAAAAAGACGGAAAACGGATGATAAAAAATAAGAAAACCACAGAGCAAAGCAAAGAGTTTTGAGAAACAGAATAAACATGACATAAAAGGAGAAAAACGGAACAGACGGAGATGAAAAACGAGACGAAAGAGAGCTGGATGGAAAAAGACGAAAACTGAAAACAAAAAAGGAAAATGAAAAAATAAAACGGGAAAGAAAATTACTAAAAAGAATTGAAAAACAAAAGAAAAAATCAGAGGGGTTGTGTACAAGACACGACCGCATATATAGATGACGCAGGACTACGTAAGTCTCTTTGTAGTGATAGTATCATATATTCATGCTTGTAATCATTCGATTCTTCATGTATACATGCTATATGCAACATATATACATGCTACACGCGTTGTATGTAACATTTATCAAAGTAGTAACATTGCATACGTTCAATTCTCAAAAGATTGTGCATTTGAAAACAATTTAACAAAATCAAGAACACAAACTATTGCTTTCCTGCTACCTTACTGAAATTAAAGATTGTTTTTATTATCCATGGTTTCCCACGTTGAAGGGATTTTACCAATTCAATCCTATTTTATCAACAGCACATCTTTCCACTACACTTCTAATGAAACGGCAAGCATGCGTATTCATACGGAGTCGTATTATAACCGAACACTACAGCTGTAGCACATTTTTCCAACACAGATATCAAGTTCGCCGACATTTAATCGTCTAGCAGTAAAGAATTTGCGATCTGTTGGGACAACGAGCTTGTCATTTTTTCTGGCACACTTCCCTAACACAGACATCAAATTGGACTAGGTTTAATCGCGTTCATAAGAAATCTGTTGGTACGAGAGGGCTTTGTTACTCTCTCTGGCGTACTTCCCAAGCAAGGACTTCAAAATGGTCTAGGTAGAACCGCGGTGTTAAGAAATCTTGTTGAAATAAGGAAACTGTCACTTGTTTTGGCTTACTTCCCAAGCACAGATATCAAATTGGTATAGGTTTAGATCAGCGTAAAGAATCTTCCAACCAATCACGAAGCGAAAATTCTGGTAAAACATAGGTTCATTATTTTCAATTTTTCAATAGTTCAACATCAAGAATCCATACTTTTCTTCATTTGGGTCAATTCTTAGAAGATTTTCCGGTCGATTGGTGTAAGAATATTGAAAATCTATCGGAAAACCGCTGAGCTATTAACGCTCAAAACCTTTCATTTTTCGTGACGCTCGCATTTTTCGATTTTTTGGAATGACACCCTATCTCAAAACTTGCCGTAAGACGTAGTCCTACGTCAAAACAGAAACAAAAAACAAATAAAAACGGAAGAACCATAAAGAAAACACGGGACAAAAAAGAGGAATAACGGAATGAAAAAGAAGAAAAGTAAAGGAGAAGCAAACACCAAGTAAACAGAAAAGTAAAAACCTGATTTAATCCACCTATTGGTGAAAGGAACCTTTGTTATACGGTTTTACTTGCTTTTTGAGATAGAAATCGACACGTCTTCGGAACATAATTCATCTATTAGTTAACGTTGCATTGTGCGTTGGTTTACATAAAAATTTTGGAAATTGAATAAGCTTACAAAATTTGAACAAAATAGTAGCACTTACAAATTTTGATAGTTCTTTTTCTCATGAAATTGTTGAGTAAGTTGTTACTAATGTGGGTAAGTGCAAGTAAAAGTAAGTTGTAAGAAGAAATATTATTCTTTAACATATACATTGCGTAGTAAAGGTCTAGTTTATAGGTTTTTGAACTATGCATAATTATACATCAATAAGGTTTTCTTGAAAAAATTTCATCAATTTTTATTAACCTTCGGTTACTCACGCTGTTGTATTCATAATAACATGTGTAGGTTTTTAAATGCCATATTTACCAATCGGTGTTTAACTAACGTATATTCTTCAAAAAAATGTTCAGCAAAATGTCTGAATTATTCAATGCAATAATACTTTAAATTTTTAGGAAAATAAATCAGCATAAACCGAGAGCACAGAAACGAAGCAAGCAGCATGTGAGGTGTAGTGTACCGCTATTGGCCCCAAACTGGAATTTTTTCACGTTACTTCATATGGAAAAATGATGTCTGTATGTAGCAAAACTATCAGCAAATGTAAAATGTTTAAAATGTATCCGTCAGTTGGTAGTCGAGTAATTCGGGGTTAAAATCAGGGTATTTTTATAATCAAAGTTCTACAGTTCCTAAACAAGCAAACGTAGAGGTATACTATTTTCAGCAAAGTCGTGTATTTTTACTATTTGTATAACTTTGTAACACATGAAAAAGTCATACAACAATTACAAAAAGAGCTAAAATAGAAAAACTGATTTTACAAATACAGAAACAATAAATAAGATTTCTCTGTCTTCGCTTCTATCTCAGGTTACAGTCTTCAGCAAAATTTCTTGTAATAATAGGCTCTAAAACTTTGCAGAACATATCAATGTGTTATATTGAAACTGAAAAAAAAATTTTTTTTTTCACTTTTAGGGGAATTAATCCAAATTTAAATTACACCAGATGAAAGAGCATTCAATTTCAAGAAACTCTTCCAAAGGTTCGATAAACTTAAAAACAAGTTTTCCTAGTCAAAACTCTAGTGCGCACGTTTTCTTTGGTTTTGGGTTATTGTGCGCGCGAGTAACTGTGTTGCAAAAGTTGGCGCGAGCGTTCGAGGATTGATATCTTTTGACCGGTAAAACCAATTCTTATGAAATTTTGTATATATATTCGTAGTGTCAAAACCTCTCGTTTGATATTAAAATAATTGAAATTAGGTAAATTATCTTGGTTAAAATCATTATCATTAATTTTGGTGTGGTGTATACGATTGCTCATAACTTTCAAATTAAACGTCCAATCCAAAAACCATTCAATAGTGATCTATCCGGCTATATAACCTGCCAAATAAAACTAATAGCGCATAAATCGGTTTAGCCATCTCTGAGAAACAGGCGATCATTTGAACCTTATCAAAAATGGTTTTTTAAGGCTAACTTTTAAACTGCTTGTCCGTTTTCAATAAAACTTGGTAAAAAGTTTAGTAACAGCAAGATCTTTCGTTTGGTACTAAGATTGTTAAAATTGGTTGCGTAGTTCAAGAGAAACGCGTGTCACGTAGTTTTCACATTTTTGCTTATAACTTTTAAACGAAACGTCGGACCGCAAAGCAATTCAATAGTGATATACTAGACAATAATACCTTTCAAACAAAAGTAAAAGCGATCAAATCGGTTCAGCCATCTTCGAGAAACAGGCGATAGAAAATGAGCTGCACATACACACATACACACATACACACATACACACATACACACATACACACACACACACAGACATTGCTCAGTTCGTCGAGCTCTATCGATTGGTATATGTCATTCGGCCCTGCGGGCCTCGGATCAATTTCGTGTTTTTCGACCAATTTCTAAACCTTTGTTATATAGTATAACAAAGGTAAAAAGGAACAAAAAGTGGAAAAACGGGACTGGAGAAGAGAAAAAAATTCGAAAAACCAATTGCATGTCCGATTTTGCACAATTTCAAGTGTAATTTAATTCCAATTGCAAGCTAAATTTGAACTTTGATTTCAAGTCCCATTTCTAGTACATTTGATTTCGAATTTCAAGTCTAATTTCAAATCCAATTTAAATCAAATTTATACCCATTTTCAATTCCCATTTTAAGTTCAATTCCGAGCATAATTTTAAATCCAATTTCAAGTATAATTCCATTACATTTCGAAACGAAAATGTCAAATTCTCTTTTAAGTCCGATTTCAAGTGTAATTCCAAGTAAAATTTCCAGTCCAAATTACTCTACGTGTAAGTCCAATTCTCATGAAGCGATTTGCACTCGACGCGAGATTGGGAGTTGTGAGTTCAAATCCTATAATAGTGGCTATAACTATTCGCACAGTTAGTTTGAAAATAGTTTTCTGAATTAATTTATCGATATCTTCATAAAAAATTGCGATCAAAACAATAACATTTTAAATCGCCACCGAAATCATTACATGAGCAAAAATAAAACACAATTCTTCGTATGGAATGGACCACCAAGCAATTCGGGATTTATCGACTATAACAAAATCCGACAAACCTTCACCAAGAACAGTTTAATTGGACTGGTGTGGAAACGATCTGGCGGCAGGCCACTACATTTTTTACGCTCGGTCAAGTTTTCTATATTCATCAACTGCTTCGATGAAGTTTTGCACACAACAAACATGGATTAAACATCGTGTCTACTTATCCGGTATTGACCGATAGATAGTCGACTTTGCGCTAAACTGTGCGCTCAACACCAACGAAAGGAGCGACCTATATATTTTTCCAGCCGTACGCGGAGCTCACGCTTCCAAGCAGTAGATCGTCCGTTCCTCGTTGGTACCAGACAGACAGACAGCAATTAGCCCAGCAAGTTATTGTCTGCTTTTTAAAATCGGTTTCCGTTCTATTAACTGTGAGAAATTATTGCAAGAAGAATACTCTGAGCGCAACAATTTTAGTTAACTGAAAGGTAGACTAATGTGATAGTAGTTAGAAACTATTGAATTTATACTATTGGACTTCCCATCCGTCGCTAAACCGTCAGACGGCAGTGCAGTGGACCAGGTAAGGGCCAACGACCTGCCGGTCACCGCTGCTGCCGGTTGCTGTTTGTTATGGGTCCAGCGGAGCGCAAAAATCAGCCATTGTTCTTGAATCAAGCATAATTCTGCTGCTGCTGCTGGTGGTTCTGATTCCCGAGAGTGACTTTACACTCAACACAATCACCGGGTCGGGCGAAGGTGAATTTTAATGAGTACGATTTTCTGAGGTCTTGGACGGGCATACAAATAACGAATAGCTTCCTGTGGGTGATTGTGAAGCATTCAAGGCCCGAATCTGCCAGGAAAAAAAACAACGCCAAAAAGAGGATGCCTAAAATTGAATGGTAATTGAGGATTACAGGTGAAATAAAAAATGGCAGAAATTTAAAAGTGTCGAAAACCATCACCGCCTAGTGCTTGTCTAGCATCGTTATTACTGAGTTGCAAACTGCAACCCGGTCATCGTAATTCATCTGTTAAATGCATTTGGGCTGAATAATAAATAATTGCGACAATTTTTTTTGTGCTGACACAGACAATGGTCAAAACAAGTTAAACCAACTGTGGCCACTTTGCAACAGTTGAATGAAAATGGTAGCACAACAAACCGCAAAAGACACCCCGTCCGGACGACCAACATCAGCGAGAGTGAAGTGGAACATAATTTGAAGCCACGGTTCACGGTTCGGTTAGTTTTCTCGGAAGCGTAATAATAATTTTGCTAGATTATATTTTGCAGTCAATTCCGCCGGAGAACGATACATCATCACCACACCAGGGCAGGGGCCGGAACTTCAGTGAGCAAATCGTTTTAACTTTTAGCTAACATACATCAAACAGTTGGTAACAATTAACGCACAAATGTCTTAACATAAAAATTAAATCCTTTGATCCCACAAATTAAATTTAATATGTACACATACTTACAGCTAGAATAGATAGAATATTCTTCAACATACCTGTAAAAAGAAACGGAAAATAACAAATTAGTCACCTTGCTTTCAATGAGCGCCTTTCTTATAATCGGTAATTTAAATATCATAAACCTACTTAAGATAGAAGAAGAGCCCCGTGTACAGATCGTAAAAAAGATATACCAACCAACCAACCAAACCAAACCAACCAGCTTCTACGGAATTGAAACAGTTACTAATGAATACACGCAACCAACACCTAGTCAGTGTCTACCGAGTAAATTGAAGATAGCAAAAGAAAACCCTCGTTGCACTGGAAGCCCACTGGCAACAATTAAGCACCAATCTTCGCGCCAGGTCCACCGATTCTGATCGCTACCATTTTCACACGCCGGCCTGCTCGCTTTGTTATCGTCAGCCAGCCGTTTGATTGCATCATCATTCATTCGTCAGTCAGTGGCATAAAGGGAACCCAGAGACCCAGAGCGCCTCCTATCCACCAAAAACTAGTATAGTTGAAATGACTTTCGGCAGTCCAGTTGCCACTTCAGCGGCGAAACTAGGTGGGAAATGATACACAAACGTTAGCGGTACGCACGCAGAGAGGCCAAACCAAAAACAAGCCGCCGATTACAGTTTACTGGTACTTGTAATGGGTAATGTTATAGATAATAAAATGAACACAGCCGAAAATTTTTGCATATGTGCACCGCTACTATAATACGGAAGATAACGCAGAATAAACCCTCTAACGGGCAACAATGCGATCAAGCTTATGACTATTTTTCCGTGAAAGAAGCTCCTGTTTTGATTTTCATGCGAAAATATTATCAGGTTGAACCCCAGGTAAGAAATGATCTAATTTCTCTTTTTCGTTGTTCATGTCTAACACTCTACCCAGCTATTTTATTCAATTCAGATTTTAATAAATAAATTTGGCCTAGTGACGCTATTGATTTCAGAGCCTGTGGAAGCCGTTTTATCTGCCATTCGAAAATTGAAATTTTTCGTAGCGGCTGAACCTGGCGGTAATCCTTCAATTGTAATCAAGGAATACAATGTACACTAATCTTAAGGCAGCCTTCGACCGTGTTAATCACCAACTACTGTTGGCTAAAATCAATCGCTTGGGCGCTTGTTCACATTTCGAAGGATGGTTGAAATCCTATCTGGTGAATCGCAAACTAAATATTAAGCTGGGCTTGTTTCGCTCCTACAGCTTTACTAACAATTTGGGAGTACCCCAGAGAAGCAACCTGGGACCCCTACTGTTCTCAATATTTTTAATGATGTTTGCCTACTTATACCTCATGCCTGCAATCTGATGATGATCTGAAGATCCTTATCAAAGTTAAATCAACAGAAGACTTTCAGGAATTGCAGCGGTTAGGACTGGTGTTGCTGAAATCAACTAGTCATTAATGTTCAGAAATGTTGTGTAATTTCCTTTATACGCAAGAAATCGGTTATTCAAAGGAATTACAAAATCGGCTGCTGCTCTCTTGAAGGAGTAAAATTGATTAAAGAGTCTTACTAGATTCGCAGTTTTTTATTCAGAGATCATTTCCAGAGCTAACAAAAACTTAGGTTTCATCAAAAGAACCTCTAGTGGTGTCCGAGATTCCTACTGCCTGCGATCGCGTCTCTTTTCTGTCTCTCGTTATTTCTCTTTTCTGTCTCTCGTTCTCTCTTTTTCTATCTCTTGTTCTCTTTTTATCTGTCTCTCGTTCTCCCTTTTTTGTTTCTTTTTCCTGTTTCTCGCTTTTTCTGTATCTCGCTTTTTTCTATTACTCGCTCTCTCTGTTTTCTGTCTCTCGCTTTCTCTTCTCTGTATACTTCGAATTATTCTGTCTTTTTTAATTTTCTCTTATTTATCAGTACGAGCCAAAGTGTCTTAGAATTTTATGAAATTTTATACACGGTCGTAGTGCATGGACTATTTCTAAAATTCAGAAATCTTGAAGCATGCATCGTAGAACGAATTTTTCTTCATCAAAATGCAAGGATTTTTTTTCAGCAATTCTCAAAAAATATCGGTGGTGAAAAATTTCATTTATTTTCTACCCAACAGAAATTTTTTGAATTTGAAATTGTGATATGGCGCCAAAAATATATTTGGTTCGTTCAATGGCAGGTGGGACTCCAACCCACACTCTCTTGGAGGGTACCCAAGTGTTTTTTGCAATTAAACTACAGTCGCACCCTTATATTAGATTGTCTGTTATTTAATTTTGTCCCTGCATCTTAACCATTGCATACACGCACACATACGCTCCCCCACCAACGGTAACTACTTTTGTACGATTGTCTTCTGCTTCTACCACAGAGAAGATAGACGGCTATCAACTGTAGTGTGGTAGTAGCGAGTAGGTGGTTGTCGACCTTCAAAGCGGCACGTTTAGTGCCGTATACCACATCGAGTCTGTTTTATTTGTTTCTCACTCTTTCGCGGTTCAACATAAATTGTTTATAAAGTGAAGGAGTTTTTGGTGAGAAGAATGATAAATTGGATGAGGGTATGAAATGGGGAAGGCAAATGAGGCAGCGTCCAATATAGCTCCAGCCATCCGAAGCCCCTACCTAGTGCCTTCACGTGGCCTTACCTGGTGATGCTCTATTGAGTAGCCAAGCTAGGAGGTGCGTTGATGGGTTATCCCCGGCTGTCTGATCTCAAAACTGCAGGTTTGGGTGACGGCCGAGCCACACGACCTTGTTAGTAGGTCCCGCGTGCGTCTCCTCGTCTAATTGAGAGCGAATCTTGAATGTAATCTGGTATAATTGGTTTGTGTCTTTCCATAACGTGGGCGATTCTTACCACGAAAATATGGCGCCTTGTCAGGGGCCTGGTTTTGGCTACAGACAAGGCTCCAACACAGAGAACAATTGTTCTCAGTGGCACTTAATAAGTTATTTTAATTATTGAAACTCTGGCCGAAAAAAATTTAAATAATGCTCATGGCTACCAGAAGAATAATTAAATTAATATGTTTGATATCGACTGAGACACCCACACTGTGTCGGTTGATGCCCAAGTGTTTTTGCATTTAAAGTACCGCCGCGCTGTTATATTTTTGTCCACAGTAAACCGGAATTTTCCACTAACTATCTGGTTGATTCAGAATTTCTACTAAAACACTCAAAAATATTTTATAATTGCTCGGATTTTTTGTTTGTTTTGTCAATTTCTAATTGCATTATTACTTTTTTCAATTGTTCTTAAGCTACGACCAAAAAACTGACAATCGGTCATGCACCGTCGTTAATCATGTTGAAGTTTTTTAATATTATTTTTGTTCTCTTATCGATTTATTACCACTGCCCTTATTCATAGTTTTAGGAAATTTTCAGGCCTTTGGGCTCAACCTGTACGATAACTTTTATAAAAGCCTTCCTTTTACTCTTGTAACTTTTCTCTTACCATTGCAATGGTCCTTCTGTCAAAATTTTCTTTTCGTTTTTGTTTCTCTCTTACAAATTCTACATGTTGGATTTTTTCCAAGACTTTTTTGCTTGGAAGTTTTTTCATTAAAGTCATTTCTTCATCCCCCTCAGAATTTCTCGACATCCAGATTGTCTGTATCTCACAAAACAATGTTTAGGAACTGCTCTCTAGTGCCTTGTAGGTTAAAACCCATTTAAAATTTTCTTTCTTTTTTTTACAAATTGTTTCTGATTTTATTATGTTTTGCTATGTCAAAAGTTTCGCTTTGAAGCGTGGAAATCCACTTCAAGTTTGTCGTCAGTGCAGCAAATAAACAAAAATCAGCATTTCTAGCAGTTCAATTTCATAACAGCTTGAAAACTTCCAGAACCATAAGCAAGATTTAAGAAAAGAAAACAGTCTATAAAACGATATTTTGTAGAAAACTGAACACAAGAAAGTTGTAGAGCAAGAAACGTATAGGAAAGCATTAAAACAAATGAGTAATTCCGAAGAAAAATTTGTTTTGTGCAAAAATTTTACGAAAGCATTATTTTTCGGTCCTGCTTCGGTTATGCAAGGTTTATTAATTTGTGCTGTATGATTGCACGATCATGCATGATCGAACCTTCTATCATAACTTTACGAAATAATTGCTTAGCTCTGGGTATTTGTCATTCGCTCAAGGCTTCTTGTGGCTTCTCTCATTTATGCTACATCGCTCATCGAGAAGCATGCGTGAGGAAAACCTTCGGCCGATTATTACCTACTGCCCACCAACAAGAGACGCTAGATTGTTGGTCAATTTTATTCAAAAAATTTCGAGAGCCTATCGAATGGTCTTTCATGTTGGCCGGCGCGCGCGAGGGTGTGTGCAATTCTGCTCACGTCGCCCGCCACCGATGAAAATATTTGAAAACTAACCAACAATGAAGACGGTCTAAATGTCCAGAAAATATTATCAGAAGAGTGGGCCGTATTATCAGCAAACTCACACAGAAGTGGAGAGTTGATGACTAATTTTGCGGTGATTGCAAAAATTCCAGTTGTGTTCCGGAGGCTTAAAGGGATTAAAATAACTTTCTTTTCTTCTTCTGCTAGGAGTTTCAGCTGAAGTTATCGGATTGGAGTGTGTGATGCAGGGAACACAATTCTCGATCACGGTTGCTTCTTACCGTAAGCAGCTGGAAGCGATCCGACATGCCCGATATTATAATTCCATATCGTCGCAGGTTTAAGCAAGAGAAACGTGACTCTCGCTTGGAACGACCTATGTATACACAGTGTTTTTATTATATGTACAGTCACCCCAGTATTATGGGCCACCCAGTATTATGGGCCAGTCTATACTTTACGTCAGTTTTACACGTAACAAATTAATATTTAACTATCGAGTATGAGTTCAATAGATAGCAGCAACATTCTGCTGCATGGTTGACAGTAATACACTCAGTTCCAATGCGTTAATTTTCTTAATTTTCCGATAGTTGTCAGTTGGCTCCAATCGACTTTCGATTTGTTGTTATTTTTGCGGTTGTTATAAAAAGTCGGTTGAGAATTATAAGCTGAATAACGGCGTAAATTTGTGTGTCTGAGCGTAAAATGGATGGAAATCGAGGGAATAGGTATGTATTCATAGAATTACGGTGAAACCACCTAGAAAAATGCATTTTCCGCTTTAATATACGAAATTAAACAATGGCCCATAATACTGGGAGCAAAATTGACTTTTCCCAGTATTATGGGTCAAGCATATAGATAAACAGTTTTCGCTGTTTTTGACTATAATTGTAATTTTTTTCTCAGTAAAACTAAAAAACGTGCAAGGAAAATCAAGATCGAAGCTCCATGATCCTGATTATGCTCTTGATCTAACAAGACAAACCGAAAAAAACCTGAAGTTGCAAAGGATCACAATCTACCGTACAGTACAGTTCCGCGTTATTTTTGGAAACCACCCAAAACTAATAAGTCAGGACCAAATACTTTTCTTCTTCTTGAACTTACTTACTTTACTTATGTGGCTTGCCGTTCTAAGACAAAGTTTGATGAACAAAGTTTTTTCAATGCACTCGGTTGTAGGCCAATGCTCTCCAATTTCTCAGACTCGCTCCACCTAGTCAAACCATCTTGCTCGCTGCACCCCTGGTCGTCTTATTCCTACCGAATGTGAGGAAAATACTTTGCAGGGTAGTTGTTTGTATACTTGGTTTGTTATGTGCTATCCTGGAGACCATCACCCTGATGAAGCCCTCTGCGTGATTTGAATGAACTTGACAATCTACTTGAAACTCGAACACAGCACTGAATACCGTCGCTAAAACTAAATCGCGAGAACTGCACACACACACATACACACACACACATACACACACACACACACACACACACACACACACACACACACACACACACACACACACACACACACACACACACACACACACACACACACACATGCACGCGCACGCGCTCGCTTTTCTTCAAATAAAACCAATTTTGTTTTACTGACCCATAATACTGGGAGCATTGACCTATAATTCTGACCAGGTTTAAAAGTGGCCCATAATACTGGGAATGGAACATGCTTACATTTTGTTGTTTTGCAAAAAAGTGTGTGATTTTGGAATAAGTTTGCCTACAGAACATCAAATTATGATATATTTATAACCAATTAAGTTATAAATAAACCGTAAATTATTTAAATCTGTGTTTCTACCAATAATTTTGTAGCATCATCATGCTTAACTAGCCCGTAATACTGGGATGACTGTATGTGGCTACGAGCTCACTCGTAGCAAATGAAAACGTGAATCATTAAGTACTTGCGCGGAATTATGCTAATTCTGAGTGATGCTTTCGAAAATGGTGAATTATTGATTAGTGCGAGTCGGACTGCAGGCAGGCTGGCAGGCTGGCTGGTAGGCAGGTCAGACAGAGGAGGGCGCTTCAATGAAAACTACATCATCTATATTCCACCCTGGTTTTGTGCGCTCTACGGCAGCGGGTGGCGTCACTGCACGACTGCTGCCTACTGCCGGTGCTGGGTGGTTCCATTAACAGGTACCTCTGACTAGTGGATTAGCTGATGTCGATAATAGTAATAACGAAGGCAGATGATGATGATGATGATGGTAATGATGATGATAGTAGAGTCGGCGATGATGAAATTGGCACAGCTTGAGTCATCCTTTACTTTACGAAAGACGGTGACAAAGACGGCACTGGGAAATAGCGCTGCAGGTTCAGAGTCAACGGAACGCGGGCCGGATCTTGAATGATTATTACAGCATATCTCGTAGATCATTCGCCTTTTTAAATCTATCACATTTACTTCTTCGGTATACAAAGAGCTGCAAATTGGTCGCTTTAAATCCTAAGGTTTTTTGAATAACTCATATGACGACATTGAATAAATATCAATTTTGGCTTGAAATGCAGCCACAAAATAGTTGTGTTTCCGAACACGCTTTCCACGCTTCGGCTTGCACTTCTTGCTAATCCAATTCATTCCTAACCTCTTCGTGCGTTCGTGCAAAGAACTTTTCGCCTTCAAGGGCCATCCGGCCGGTCCCGACAAACCGAATTAAATCCTTCTGCGAATTAAGTTTCCAACTATATATGTATGCTTCACGTTCACATACTGAAAGCGCCAGTCGGCCCAATTGCCAACCAGCCAGCCAACCAGCCAGCAATGCATTGCAGTGAGTGAATCTAAATTAAACATTTCCGGCTTCAATTAAGACCGGGGAAATCTTTTCACTTCACATTCCATCCACGCACGCCATTTCTTTCTCGCTACCGTTGTTTTGATAAGCGCGGCATCATCATATGCATAACTCCTTCTATCAGTATGTAGAGTAAAGTCACTCGAGGAAACGGAGTGAATTATGGTCGATTGACGCGCAGAGTACGCAGAGAAGGAAAGCGAAGGGCATTTTAATTACATCACACTGAGTGACGTTACCGCCGCCGCCACCGCGGCCGTGGTCGGTTGGACAATCGGCTGGAAATCAAATAAAACTGATTTACTTGAAGTGGTTCCACCGCCGAATGAAACGCTATGGGTCAAATTGTCTCTAACTCATATTTCATCCGAAAATGGGATTTGCTGTAATAAAGTTGCTAACACTTTGATGATTTCGGGTCCGCTCGGCGGATTACCGCGTGCTGAAAACCGTGAAGTGGGTGTCAAGTGCCGGAGATGGATCACCTCGATCTTGGCGTGCGATGAGAGTATAGACCGCGTATTGTGTTGGGTAAAAAAATAGTAATAAATTGGTGGTAGCTAGTACGGTTAACGAGATTGATGACTTACAAGAGATAAGTTTGACATAATTAGGCTAGCTGCGACCGTGCCGTCCCGTGCCGGCATCGGATGGCCACAGTCGAAGATATTTGAGCGAGAGAGCGCTGTGCGCGAGGAGTTGATGTGTTTACGGGCTGGTGTCATTCCGAGAGGCTTGGCCGCGCACCGAGATCGGCATATGTGCGATGAAACCCGCCTGCATGCAGCTCTCTATGATCGACCGAATGATAATGGTATGAAATATTTGTTTTAATTTATGGCTTGCATGTTTGTTTAGAAAACTGTGAGTGTGTTGTTTCTGCGGTCCGTTTCGAAGAAAGGAATGTTTTGTAAGTCATTCGTTTAGACAATTGGGAGCAGTAAAAATGCCAGAAGACATGAAAGATGAATTTCGACTCAAGAGAAAATGAATGCACTGGCAACAAAGTCGACAGTAAAGTACAAAAATTTGTTAGTTGCTGCTATATTTGTTAACGGTAAACAGACGGTGCGGAGTATCACTTAGCGACTATTGGGTTTTAGTTTTTTGTAAATATTAAGTTGTCTTGCAAAAAATTCAGATTTTCACTTTCCAGACAGTTTTATTGGATGCGCTCTTCAACATGATTATCCATATCACTGAGGTGCTCGTGCATCAGAAGAAGGGCACCAAACTTGGGCGTAATCTTGGCGTAATCTATCGATTTGCTGTCTTGTTTCTAAAAGACCTAATGACATTTCCTTTCATGCTTAAGAGGCAGATCGACTAGACAATCACTTTTTCATTCTAATCACAACATCTGTCAGTGGAACGAAACAGTCTAAATGGTTTCAAAACAGTCTTAAAAAGAATCTCAAGTCGTCAAACGAGTTCCAAAGCCTTCTTATAAAGAACCTCAAAAGAGATGCAAAGGAACGTCAAAAGTCTCAAAAGAGTTTCTAGTTAATTTCGATAGAATCTCAAACGAATATTTAAATAATCTCAACTGGCTGTCCAAAGAGTCGCAGAAAAGTCATCATGGAGTTAATTTCACTAGAATCTCAAATGAATCTTTAAAGAATCCTAAAAGAATCCAAGAAGTTTCAAAAGACTCAAAGGATTGTCAACGGAGTTTCAAAACAGTTTAAAAGGAATCTCAAAATAGTCGCCACAGAGTCGCAAAAGAGTCTTTAAGGAGTTTCAAAACAGTCTTAAAAAGAATTTCAAAAGAGTCTCCAAAATGTGGCAAAAACATCTTCAAGAAGCATCTTCAAGAAGAACACTTAAATGATTGTCGTATGAGTTTCAAAACAGTTTTAAAAAGAATCTCAAAAGGGTCTCCAAAGAGTTGCAAAGGAACCTTGAGGTCTCAAAAAAGTTTCAAGATTACTTAATTACAATCCGAAAGGGGTTTAAAAGAATCTGAAATCTTAAAAGAGTCACAAAAGGAGTGTCAAAAATGTTTATAACAGCCGCAAAACAATTTCAAAAGAGTATACTGTAACAAAAAAGTTTCGAATATATCTCTAAAGAGACTCAAAGAGGTCTCAAAAGATTAGGTGTCAGGAAACTTTTAAACTACATCCGTGAGCAGAAAAGTTAAAGTTTTACTGTCAGATAATCCTGATCGATTTGGTTTTGTAGCGTCAATAATAAAATATCCCATAGAATCTATTTATACAAGAGGCTTATGTCTGTACCGAAAACCAGGTCTCTGACAGGACGTCATAAGAGACTTATCGGTAACTAAAAACAAGTCCCTGACAGGATGTCATGCTTTCGTAGCAATGGGTTGTATTCTCAGTCACCTCACTGGTTGACTGCTGGACTGCTCGATTGCTCAATTGGTTGACTAGACTGCTGGACTGGACTGGTCGATTAGACTGCTCGATTTGATTGCTCGGCTGGACTGCTTAACTGAAGTGCTCGACTGAACTGTTCAATTCGACTGCTTGACTCAACTGCTTGATTGGACAGATGGACTTGACTGCTTGACTGAACAGCTCGATTTAACTGCTCGAATGGACTACTCGATTCGACTGCTTGACACATTTGCTTGACTTACTACTCGACCCGACTGCTCGGCTTAACTGCACAATTGAACTGCTCGACTGGACTGTCCAATTCGACTGCTCAACTGGACTGCTTGACTGGACAGCATGATTCATCTCCTCGACTAGACTGTTCGATTCGACGCTCGACTCAACTTCTCGATTGGACTGCTCGATTAAACTGCTCGGCTGGACTGCTTGATTTAACTGCTCGACTAGACTGCTCGGTTTAACTGCTTGATTTCTGTTTGATTCGACAGCTCCACTTAACTGCTCGATTCAACTACTCGACTGAACTACTCGACTCGACTGCTCGCCTCAGTTGCTCAACTGACTGGACTACTCGACTCAACTGCTAGAATAAACTGCTCGACCGGGCTGCTTGACTGAACAGCTTGATTCACCTGCTCGACTAGACTGCTCGATTTGACTGCTCGACTTGACTGTTTGACTCGACTGCTTGACTCGACTCGCCTGCTCAACTCGATTGCTTGTCGCGATATAATATGGTCGGTGTTAAATCAGACCGGATCAAGTCGAAAAATTTAAAAAAAATGAGTATGATAGCAAACGATCAAAAATTGTCTAAGCAACATTTTACTCTAATCAGACTACATAAATGTTGTAAACAGCCAGATGTTTTTATTCAGTTAAATTAAATCCAATACGACCATAAAAACAATTTGTATCAATTTCCGGCCATGACTCTTTTATGTACAACATTTTAGAGCTATATTATGCAATATAAGAACTCAAAGAACTAATACAAAGATTAAACATTTTCGCAAACACTGGCCAATGGAATGTATCCGCAGTTTTCTAAATTCTGAACAGACCGGATCGTAAGATTCGGGCTCAACTAGTAATTAATAAGTTCTCAGCAGCCTCCGTTGGTTTGCAGCATATGCGAATTAAAGTTTATTGTGATCCTTTATAAATCAATGCGTCATCGAAATTTTGCAATTTCGGAAAACTGGTTGTTTTAACAAAATAAATATATTCAATTAGTCAATCTCAATTGCTAACAAAATCATTTTAGTTGCTTCCTGTGACAGGAAAACCGATTGATAATAATTTTCTTTTTGCAAAACACTTTGCCTTGATGAATTTTTGTTTGCGAGCTAAAAAAAATACTGTAATATAGCAATATGGGCTCGCATAGAAAAATGATTTCGGTGTTGAACTCTCGTATTTTTAATAAAAGATGCAATAAATCAGATTGGTCGGGGTGTTACTGTTTTAATCGCTCTATCTCGTCAACCGAGAATTGGTGTTCCGCAAAATGGTATTCGGCGAAATGGTTTGTAATGATAGCGAATATTTAAATGCTATCCGCTTTATTTTATCAGGCTAAGCAATGGGGGGAGTTGTTTTCTACTTTACTGTGAGGAAAATTTGTATATTAAAACACCCAGAAACTTGCAAAACTCAATATTGTCAAAGTGACAAAGGTCATCCGATATTCACGATTTATGTACAACACAGTTTAATTTGTGGCAATACGAAGTTTGTCGGGTCAGCTAGTAAAATTTATAAAATGTAAAACCAAGTGGCTTTAGAATTGATACTTGGGGAAGGAGTCTCAAAAGACTCCCAAAACAAGACTGTCCAACAGCAAATTATGATTAGTTTATGTATTCCCTGGCGTTAGGAACGAGACTGGTATTGAGAAGCAGTTAAAACATGAAGGTGGAATGGTGAAAACATCAGTTGCGCTTATTCAATAGTGATGTTGCGATGTTTAGTAAGGCTCAGATATTGTTGCTAAAATAGTAAGGTTTTTCTTATTCCGAGTTATAAAATATTCTTTATGGAATTAGTGACAATCTTATAGCTGGACGAACTAACACAATTGAAGATAACAGTGATTCGGAAATTCAAGTTACGTAACAGCATATATTGCTGCAACTTTTTTTAATTGTCTTAATTTTGAGTTGCTTCTATCTCCTCTTTTTTCCATTTTCTAACATTGTATTAATACAGTTTTATGCAGGGAACTCAAGGATGTAAGCTATTTTAGAGAAATCTATCCTGTAAAATATTAAATTAATAGCTGTGGAATAGTTTACAAGAGGCCCCTTTTTTTCTTTGGCTCGGTGCCAACTTGGCACCGGTTGGGAAGCCATTTCCAGCAACTAGTTCAACACATATAAAGTTACAAGATTTTTATCTTCATTTTTCATAATTATCGTGCCACCTATCATCGTCTCCTTGATCTCGCGGAAGCACCAACTAGAATTAGAGGATAATCGCGGGCCACTTCTAGGAAAGAGTGCTGTAAACTGCAGCACGGAAGAAAACAAACTCGTTCGGGCGTAGGTACAAGTCCCCGACAATAAATTAATTACTTTAATTCGTCTTCGCCGTTTGCTAAGTCGACTGTGTCGTGAGTTAACTCCCAGCAAGGGTGTGGATTTACTGTGTTCTCGGCTGCGCAGTATCAAACGCACCAACGGTGGAAAGAATTCCGAGAAATTCACCAGTCCCAAATTAGGATGGGCAATTGAAACTGTCATTGCCGCCGAGACAAGCAGACGAACAGACGCGCAACTATTTGCTAAGTCCATTGGAAGAATTCGAAGAAGCTAACCGCAGGTCGGGGCGGGATTCTGGGGCGGCTGCAGCGAAAGATGTATGTACAACGTGCTGAGATCAGAGCAAATATTTGTAGAAAAAGGTCCACACAGGGGGTTGTGTTTGTTGTTTTTTATCTTATCTCGGTATTTTTTTGTTTTTAAGGTTGCAGAGATCAAATATAGTATCATATTCGTAGGAAATTTAAAATGTAATCTTTTTTTATAGATTTTTTTTGTTTCAAATGTGATTTTTAAATTGCCTGCATGTCAATAACACGCATAGGGCACACATTTCGAATGTCGAAAAAAACACAAATGAAAGTTTGGTATTGTTATGACTGCCAACTTACTCATGCATGAATCATTTTCGTATCTCCCAATCTGGTCACGACCGTCAGTTCGTATAATAACAGACCTGCTTGTGTGTGCCACGTTAGTGAAAAAAACTCCAAAAAATCAGTTCTCGTTCACTTTTGACACACTTGCCAAACCTGGCGTAGTGTCGCGCTGCAATCTGCCGATCTGATGGTGCTGGTGTTGAAGCACAGCTCAATTAAAGCCGTTCTTTGTGGCAACTTTCGCCGGCCCTGAAATCCGACCAGCTTAAACACCCGCCTCTATACGCTGCGCCAACGAGCGGGCAGGCAATCATTTGGACAGCTTTTTATCCTACCGCCACGGCGCGCCGTGCCGAGCGCAATATTGTATTTGTGGCCCACACACCAGAAACAGGAAGTACATTTGTTTGAGGCCCCGCAATGCCATAAACCCTACAAAACTGCGAGCAACATGCGAGCGGTGACCGGATCGTATGCATGGGCAAATGTACTGTAAACAATGTGTAGCCGGCTTTTAATGCGCTATTTTCTGCGCCGTTCGGAGCGATTAGAATCATGTATGGAAATAACCTTTTTAGGTTTGTTCAAAATACAGCTGGTAATTTTAAACCAATTAATCCCAACGCGCGCGTTGGTTGGCTCGGCTACTGTTCAGCCGCTACAACAATAATGACGATGACTTTGCAGACCCAACGTTGGAAAATCTATGCTTAGATAGGTCTGGATTCTAATTTTACTTCATCAATCCCTCCGGCCAGGAAATAGAATGCAACCGGATTAAGGCAAAATGCTTTTAATTTTGCTGTTTAGCTGTAGGTAACGTAAACAACAACACATTAGATATTGTGTTTATAAAAGCAATTTAATATTTATAGGAATAGCGAAAAATTAACAGTGTTAAAAAAATATTATTCTCAAAGTTCTTTCAGTGACACTTGGTTGCATCATCAGAAGACGGGCTCTTTAATCTGTCAATTGGGTAGGTCCGTAACGCCTCTTTTCGCAAAAGATGTCTCATCATTTCGCACTGTGACTTCTTCGAAGCCCGTACCCGCATCAGAAGTCATCGCACATTTGTCTCTGCAGGCGGAATAAATTTATATTTCCTCCATCCGGTTGCTGTGGGATTTTCGTCATCGTCACAACCGACAATAAAAACGACTTAGTTTCCTAACTGTTTGGCTTTTAATTGCAACAATCGCCGCTTTCGGAGCAAATAAAATTGCACGCAACTCTGCACTTGCCACAAACTGGTCCCGCTCCGGATAGGCGGTTCTCGGTTCACGGTGCTGTGTTTGGAGGTACACCGCAGATCGGTCATTGACACTGCACTGTGCCACAGCACTTAAACTTTTGCGGCATTTACTGTCGTAGTTAGTCTGAGTGTTTTCGATAAACCTCTCAAAATCTATTTCAGTTTCAGTTTGTGACATTGCCTATTTTTAATTTTTTTTTAATCCAAACCCATGTGCTGCCAACTCATTATTGAACAATTTCGCAACATCCTGCATATCGTTTAGGCTATTGACCCAATAGCGATTATCGCTCGCTTGGACTTGCTGCATGCTGCAAGTCATTCCTCTTCCGAATCGCATTCCTTGATGAATCAAAACATGCTCAAAGAAACGCGCATTCCGTTGTCTCCGGGAGTCGAGCCTTTCTCCTCCCTGCACAGCACACCGTCGTCGTCATCTTTGTCGATTTTATGTTTTTGCGCAAGCCATCTCCAACAGATTCAACGAGATGATTCATCCCGCCGCGCACGAGAACAACCTGCACCGACCGACCAACCAGTCAGTGCCAGTGCACTGACAGTGGCGGCTTTAGTGTGGCACTATAACCTACCTTTTCTGCTAACCGTTTTACGGGGCCGAGTTTTGCAGAATCTGGTTTTTGCGCCCACCCAAACAATCTGCCGCGCCGGCGCGGCGTTGATGTTGCTGTTGCGGTCTTCGATAGGTGTTGTACCTGAGATAGGTACGAAAAAAAGCAACCGGTTCGTACCCTTTGTTTTCTGTCCGCCATGAATGTTTTGGTAATGCCTTGTGGTGTTACTGTGATAAATGGGATCAACTAATTACCATTTTTACACATCAAAATTTTAAATTACAAGTTTGATCTTAAAGACTGAGTTGAGAATTATCCAGACTGGGTTATGATCTAGAGATTTTTTATAACGGTAGTCGTTCCAACAGAAGAAGGAAATGGTCCAACAAAAATTATGAAACAAAAGCGTTTTTATAGTATCCTTAAAGTGAGACAAAAAGGGAAAGGAACGCTTTGCTTAACGTAAGAACACCAAACACGGAAAATAACCGTAAAGGGGCGGTAATTCGAATTATTGACGTAAAAAAAAGAAATTATTTTTTTCTGTTTTACTTGTGATTGACTCTGTCACGATCCAACGTAAATCATTTTTCCATTAAAGGTGGAGGAGCGTTTGGTGAGGAAGAATGGTAGACTGGATGATATTGCGAAACTTTGATGTGCGGCCAAAAACATATTGCGTAGTTCAATTACTGAGTGGGACTCTAACCCACTCACTGTCGGTTTGCGCCCAAGTGCTTTGACAATTAAACTATCAGTACACGACACCCTATATTAGATAATCTCACATCTAGTTTCGATCATGGTATGGTGTGTGCGTACGAATGGTTAGACTGGAATGATCGAAACGAGATGTGAGAATGTCTAATACACTGAAGTCGCTTTTTACGCGACTATTTCTACGCGAATTTCGGAATTTCCCCGTTTTTTTACGCGAATTTCGGAATTAACGCGGTTTTTTCTTACGCGAATTTCGGAATTTACGCGGTTTTTTTCTGCGCGATTTTCGGAATTTACGCGGTTTTTTATGCGAATTTCGGAATTTACGCGGGTTTTTTTACGCAAATTTCGAAATTCACGCGGTTTTTTTACGCGGGACGTATACTTCGCAAAAAAAGCGACTTGAATGTATAGGGTGTCGTGTACTGAGAGTTTAATTATCAAAACACTTGGACACACACCGAGAGAGTTTGGGTTAGAGTCCCACTCAGTAATTGAACTACGCAATATATTTTTTGGCTGCACATCGAAGTTTCGCAAAATCATTCAGTCTATCATTCTTCCTCACCAAACGCTCCTCCACCTTTAATAAAAAAGGCGTTATTTCGAATCTCGACTTTCGTTCTTGATCTTTTATTATTCGCCTTTGGTCTTTGTGTTTTCGGTTTTCCTTCTTTCATTTCTCGTTTTTTGACTATAATTTTCCCGTCGTTTTTGTTTTTTGCCTCCGTCTTCTCATTTTTGTTGTTTATTAACATCTGTTAGTTAGTTATTGTTTTTCGTTCTTTTTATCATGTAGCTTTCTGGTATCTATACATCGTTTTTTTATTCCTTTCCGTTACTTGTTGTCATTTTTTATTTAATGACAACTTTTTAACGTCATTTGCGGTCTTTTTTTGACATTTCTTGTCGCTGTTTTGCTTTATTTTCATCATCTCTTCGTCGCCCTTACTGCATCTGTTTACAGTTTTCGGTCGTTTTTGTCGTCTCTTTGCCGTCTGTTTCCATCATCTTTTCATCTATACTTGTCACGTTTCTGTTATCGCTTCGTCGTTTTTTCACCGTCTGTTTTTCATCGCTTTGTTGTCTTTTCCTTGTCGTATTTTTGTCACCTTTTCATGGTCTTTTTGCCATCTTTTGATTATATTTTCGTCCTTTTTCTGACGTCTATATTTGGCATTTATTGTCGCTTTTCTCAGCGGCGCACCGTGGGATGAAACCCAAATCTAGGTGGACAAAAATAATTACGCTAAAACCATTAGTATTAGGTATATAGTATGTTCGGAGTAAATTTGTTATTTCAACTTCCGCATTTTTGGTGTATATGACGTTAGGGTGACCGTTATAGTAAGCGAGTGCAAAATATAAACTTTTTTATGGCTTAAGTTAGCTGAATAAAATGTTCAGCAAAGTTAAAGAACATTAAATTTTAAGTAGCTTTGCCAAAGAAATTAAAGTTCTATCTCTTATGGTTGACGGGGCTGAAGCGATCTAAAGTTTTTTGGTCGGGGTGGACCTAAAAATCCGTTTTTTCTTAATATCTTCTTGCGTGTTTATTTCTCACAAATCATGCCTTCTGAGCACTTTCACACGCATGGAAAACGGATATTTTGTTCAAAGGAATCAAGTTGCTATCTCCTTCGGTCCGAAGCTACAGGCATTTTTTCTAAAAAATATGGTTTTTTTAAATGCCAATAACGAAAAAACTGATCAAAAGCAGCAAATCAAATTTAGTATAAATGTTTAGTAATATATTGGCCTCCGAAATTAATTGAGATCACATTGGTCAAGGTCGGCCCTTTTTTGCTAGACCGTATTGAATATTGAAGTAAAAATTACCGTTTTACTTACCAAAATCACAATTTTTACGTAAATAAAATGGATTATAAAAGCGAAAAAAAGTCTTTTATACAAAATTTGAATTGCTGCTTTTGAGCAGTTTTTACGTTATTGACATTTGAAAAAACCATATTTTTTTAGAAAAAATGCCTGTAGCTTCGGAACCGAAGGAGATAGCAACTTGATTCCTTCAAACAAAATATGCGTTTTTCATGCGTGTGAAAGTGCTCAGAAGGCATGATTTGTGAGAAATAAACACGAAAGTAGATATAAATAAAAAACGGATTTTTTAGGTCCACCCCGACCAAAAAACTTTAGATTGCTCCAGCTAATCAACCATAAGAGATAGAACTTTAATTTCTTTGGTAAAGTTACTTAAAATTTAATGTTCTTAAACTTTCCCGAACATTTTATTCAGCTAACTTAAGCCACATAAAAGGTAGTAGAAAGTAAAAAAGCAGTTAATAAGCTACATTTTTCGTTCACAGCTGGTCGACCTTCCTAAGGAAACAAGAAAAATTACCGGTGTGGTCACATAACGCTCACTGCCAAGATTAGAATCTCGATGGGACGCTTCAAAAAGTGATCGCGGACCGAAACTGGCCCGCAACTGAGTGCCATTTTTATATCCATTTCAAGGTGCCGTTATTTCGTGAAATTAACCTGTCACTTGCAACAACCCCCACGACATATATCTGCCTAGCTAACTGCCGCCGACACGCCGCCCGATGGATGGCGGGCGGGCTTCATTATGGTGGCACTCTATTCAATGTGTTAACACGATTAACAGTTCCATTTGCAGCCAGCAGCGGTGAGTTGTTCTGTTTTAAAATGCCGAAATGAAATGAATATTCAAGCTTCTTTTTTTGTTCGATTATGCTGTTAACTTATCTCCCCTGTGGCAATGATTTATATGCTTCCGACTACGGAGAGATAGCCATCTCGGTAAGCAAACGGTAGTAGGCTGTGCGGATTTTCCTGGTCTACTGTCAAAGTTTATGTCATTCATTAAACTGTAAACAATGGTGTTTCTTTTTAATTGGAACAACTATGAATTTAGCTCAGGTTAATTTTTAACAGTTTCTCGAAAAGGTTACTTCGACTGCTTAGAACAGTGGTGGTTGCTGCATTAAATTACCATAAATCGGATTTTCTACATTCATTCGATACAATGACAACTTAGTCGGTACTTGTTCGATGAAATGAATGAAGCGATGCGACTCGTCTTTACCGAAACGAGAAAATGTCGAGGCCACACACCATTATTGTGTCACAGCATTATTATCCTACAGCCTGAGTAATTGCTTCGGCGCCGTTAACCATCCGAGTCCGAGTTACGACCCGTAATGGGTTGATGGTCACATTAAATTAGGACTTCGTATTTCGATTCATTTTCAGCCGGGGAAACTAGTTTGTTTTGTAACTATGTGGTGACATTACAGTCCATCATCTTCGCACGCCATTCGACCTTGTGCCGCTGTTCGTGCGGCCGTTTGTTTTGTTTATGACTTCTCTATTATTTAATTACCCCCAGTTTATTCTTTGACAGGTAGGGCAAATTCAATATTTTTTACACAATACCTACACAATACTAGAACGCTGAAGCCGTTGTTTAGCGGGTCTTTAAACCACCATTGAAATCGGCTTGGGAATGGCTTAACTTTACCGGATAGCTGAGAGCCTCGCCATTGCATTGTGTTGTGCTACAATTGCGGCAAAAGTAGGTATATAACATGGTTACGGAAAATACCTCGAAGGCACGCGAGTACTCTGTTTAACCTTTTCCGGTATAACTTTATTACTACCCTGTAAGCGAATGTTTTCACAGAACATAACTTTTAATTGCCTTTTCGAGATTTACTGGGAAAAAATGCATAAAACCGATCTGGTGTCATATTGACCAGAGTTCGTTGGGTGACTTTGCGTAATCTTGTAGATTTTTTTAGAATGACTCATCTTACAACACATTTTCTCAAACAGTAACCACAAGGAATCAAGCCGGTAGGTTTTACTTGATCCGATTTATTTTTTTCCCTTCATTTTAACCACCAACATACGCTTGAGGAGACACCAAATAATAACTAAACTTACTGAGTCTCTGCTTTGCCGGTAAGTAGGTACAAGGGAAGTCTCATAATTTCCTTCGAAATTGCAAAATGCGAAAGAAAAACCAAAAAAAAAAAAAACAACAAACGACACATTGACCGGATGTGCTGTGCTGGTCATATTTTTAAGATCCTTTTCATGTGGTTTCAATAAGATACCACTAACTAGCTACTTGATGAAAGGAAAAGATTCGCGTTGAAACAAACTACAGACAGAGTAAAAAGTTAATACAGTTCTCGACGGAAGTATTAATCCAAAGCAAAAACCACAAAGACGTAGAGAAATAGATCAGAAAGAAGACCGATGTTCGGTCTGTAAGAATTGTAGCAAGTCGGTCTGAGGAAGGTTCGAAAGGATTGGTAATAAACAACAGTAACAGATGTAGGAAATCCGATAACCAGAAAGGGAGAAAAACAGTGCCACACAGACAGAACTAAGCACCGCCCAAGAGTGATGACAAAACTTGTGTTGGATTTACCTTGGTCTTCTTTTCGATCGGGTAGTGGACGGAGGCTGCTCTGCTCCTATGATACATGCAAAAGGGGTAGTACCACTTACCTGAAATGAAGTTAAAAAAGTAGTGATTAGTGTAAGTATTGATGCGTAGCATAAAAAAATCAAATTATAGTATAATAAAAAATTCTTATGAAAGCGACCGTCTTCCAAAGTTGAAGAACAAAAGCCGCACGTTTGGGCTGAACACGTGCAGACATGGCATGCATCTGTTCCAAGTGCACCCAAGCCGATGATAATGATGCAACCGTAACGGCGGAGTTGGAATGAGTTTACAACGCAATCGTTTATGTCCATACATTGACAACAGTGTACTGCCGCCTGTGTTTCACATGACAGTCAGTGCACTGTGCGATGTCTCACTGATTGCAACCGACAGGCAGACAGCCAACCCTTACCGTGTGTGTGCGCAATTGTGATTGCAAGCGAAGCATTGCGCGATTGTTCAGTTCAGTTCGGTTCGGAAGCTGCAACGCATTGCAAAAAAAATAAATAAATAAATAACAGGTCTATTGCGGGAAAAGCTTTGTAATGCTCCGTACTGAAGCCCCCGTAGCATTCTGCTTGCCTTGCACTTGTCGATGATGACATTTCCGGTTTTAATTTTGCCACACAGCCCTTCGTTCGTTGGGCTTGGGATAATGAAAATCGATACACGCCGATTGTTATTGGAGAATGCAGGAAACGTTTAAATTAATCTGTCTCGTCTGGGTTCAGCACAAAATGATAATAGAGTTTGACGGAGACGTTTTAAATTTCTGCAACGATCAATGTTAAACTGTAACAGAATCACAGATAGAATGCTTACTACAAAAAAAAGTGCAATAGATTTTTTATTGCTTTACTGAAGTAAACTTAGGATTTTCGTCTAGGCAGACAAGTTCAACATGGTAGATATTTTGGATGCCAACAATGTTCATGTCATTGGTAAAATACTATAATTCCCGACAAAGGTCTACACTTTGGTACCCTTGTCAAGCGTTACTAAATGCAACCGTTTGCAATCCAATAGCTTCACCAGCTGGATCCTGAAATCGTTAAATCAGCAAGCACCTATGTCCAACAAGTCCTTGACGGTCAAACTAGTGATACTGACTTCACTCTTGTTCGCTTTTGCTTCTAACAAACCTCAACAGGTATCAGCAAGCGTATCTTCACTATAACAGCGTTTCCACATAGGGTAACAAGGGGTAAGAAGCCCCGCGGGGTAAGAGGAACCACATCGATTTCGTCAAGAAATCCTTAAATTTTCTACAAATGCCCCAGTATGTTTAGTTTATTAGACTATCTAAATACTTTCGAGACAACCTGTGGCACTCGGCCGTATCCAACGTCAAAACTAGAATCAAAACAAACTTTTCGGTCGCAGTGTCTTCATGCGATATAATTCCAGCAGCAACAAATTTAAGGTTATTCAGCAAAAAAAGCTATGTATTTTGTCGTTTTTCTTACCACTGACTTCAGTTGGGCAATTCTTGTTCTGTGTGTGGCGGAAAAGGTATGTAAAATAGTACGGATTGAGAGATAAAAGCAAAATAATGTAAATTGTTAACCCTCTAACGGGCAACACCGTAAAAAGGATGCGATCAAGCTAATGACTATTTTATCATGAAAGTACACACAAAAAAACCTTAAGTTCTGATTTTCATGCAAAAATAATTATCTGGAGGAGCGTCAGGTAAGAAAAAGTCCAATTTCTCTTTTTCTTTTTTCATGTCTAACGCTCTCCCCAGATGTTTTTTCAATTCAGATATATCACAAAATTAAAATAATGCATGAAATTTACTCATAGAAACACTTTTTAGGTCAATCATTTTGTTCTAGATGTCCTTTTCCTTCAAATGTAAAAAAGGGAATATTCTCGCATTAATTATTTTCCGAATTTTTCGGAATTTTTGTTTTTGAAAGATGATAACTTTTGAATGCATGGTCAGAATGTTATGATATTAGTATCAAAATATCAAGAAATCTGTTCTGAACACATTTTGCGTATTGCCAATTAAAAACAAATTTTGTATGCGCCTCTGGAGCTCCAAAAGCGAAGGCCGTCTACAGACGGTCTTACCCGTTAGAGGGTTAACTAGGGGTAAGACGGGCCATTTTCCACGGGGTAAAAGGGCCATACGTCATAGTGCTCATAATTGCCTAAAGTTCTTCTGTTTAGTGTCTTAATAGATTTAAAAAAATATTGAATGAAAAAACCAACTTTTTACCTGTTGGATTTGACTAACTTTTTTATTATTCTGACAGATACGCATTTCGTTTATGACTTGCAGGCTTCATCAGTGTCTTTTTCGAAATAGAGTACACCTGTAATAAAAATTATTCCTGAATCTCAGATCATCCTGTCTAACACAGAGCAACAAGTGCCATTCGAATAACAAAATCAATGTAAATTTGGATCTAACGGAATCAAAATTCGATGATCCCAAGTTACTTAACGGCTCATTTAATGTGTTGCCTTCTTTGCCTCCACCTAAAGTGAAGCGTATTCAAAGAGTAAAAGTCCTGCTAACAAATCAACAAAATAACGCCAAGAAAAGAGTAAATAAAAACCAGTGGAGTAAAATAACGTCTACTCTTATTTTCAAAATTGAACTAGTAGTAAAATTCCTTCTTTTAGCAGGTCTCTAAATTAAACTATATCTTCTTTTAGCATGTACCTAAAAACCCCTTAAGAACTTGTTCTTACTTAGTTAATAATATTGAAAGTGTGTTTACAACTTAAAGAAACCTTCAAATCTGCCACAATCCGCTATGGTCCGTCTTACCCCTTTGGTGGTCCTTCTTACCCCGCCTGGTTGTGAACGAGTAATTTTTAGACGTTTCGAAAATTGATGAAAAATCACGGAAAAATAGGCTAATTAATTCTCTATATAATTTTTAATGGTAGATAAATGAATGCTTTTCCATGTGTGGAACAAGAAAAGGTGAATTTTCGTACACATTTTATGCTAGCAATTTATTCGCTTGGGGGGCCGTCTTACCCTGTCTTCCCCTACTGTCTCTACCCATCCAACTTCACAAGGTAGTGAGATTTTGTACGCATTGTAATTGCAGCGAAAAAGGCGAATCGTGATTGACCCCGTTTATTTGGCCGTTCTCATACGTTGCCCTTGATTATTTTTGTCTCCTGTTCAAATCAAACTAGGGCGTTCACGAGTGAAGAGACGGGTCGCATTATTCATCACATACCCCAGTATTCGCCTCTAGTGAGCCTGAAGACAGTCCATACATTTTCCACGGATTCTTGCAAGATGGTCATTCGTCGTTTCCTGATGTCTCTTACAACGCCAGGAATTTAATCGGTGCGAACCGAGAGCTTAAGAAACAGTATAAATAGATGTCAAGTAGATAGAGCTGTCAGAAGCTTTCACCAACTCTCTAGTACAATGTGGATTTTCAATCTGTCCTTTGCACCATCTGCGGGTGGATCTTAGGAGCGGCTAGCCCGTTCAACGAAAGCCGCTGGGCGATCGACCGTAAAAAAAATCCTGATGAGCACTGGGGTGCCCAGACTGGGCGCACTAAGCACGTGTCCTCCAATCTGAAGTCCTTGAATGTCCCAATTTAAGTACACTTACAGTTCTAATTCAATTCCAACTTCACCTTTAGTTTCAAGTCCAATTTTGAGCCCATTTGAGGTCCAATGTCAAGTGCAATTTCATGTCCAATTCCAAGTCTAATTTCAAATCATATTTGGAGTTCAAATTCAAGTTCAATTAAAGTCCGATTTTGTCCAATGTCCGGTATCCATTTTAATGTCTAATTTCATTCCAATTTCACCTCGAATCTAGGCTAGGCGGTGCTGCTAGAAAGAGTCAGAAAGATTTTTGCATTAGCCCCGTAACTGTTCTGTACTTCAACAGCCGGACGCGAAGCCTGTCGATAAAGAAGGGTCAACTCTTAGAAAGACATCTAAGCCAAAGGCTTTGCATTCTCGAACTTTGAGCCTAATTTCGAGTCCAGTTTGTAGTCCAATTAAGGTCCAGTGTCAAGTCTAATCTGCTGCGTGCTGCTCGAGCCAAAGATGCTGATACCAAGTCTAATCTAATCTAAATTCCAATTTTAAGTATAATTTCAAATCCAATGGACTTCAACACGGGTGGGCTCAGACCGGAACACATTTCCCGTCTTGTCTTTAAAATTTAATGTAAAAAAGTCTTGTAATCCTGACCGTATAGAACGTTGGTGCCTTCGACAAAATTGTTCGGTAAATCAAGGGTTTTTCGTTGAATAGTTTAAAAATTGTCCCACTACGTGGCGCTAGCGCACGTTTAATATTCATGTATAGACTGTATCTTGCGCTGCTGACTACCTAGAAAGTTGCGGTCTTCGGGAAGGTTATTCAAATGACTTTAAGATCGTATTGAAAACATTGCAAAATTGACTCACTACGTGACGTGACGCTAGTGTATATGTAATATTCTTTCACAGGCTGTATTTTGCGCTGCTGACTATCTAGAGAGTTGCAGTCTTCAGGAAGGTTACTCAAATAACTGTCAGCTTCAAGGTGGAACGAAAAATAGTACAGAACTACTACAAAACTATGAGAAATAATTAACTATAACGCTCATTTTTTTCTCTCACTGCCTGCAAACAATCGTGATAAATACCATCTATTAATGCTACTTCCTCTAGCGATAGAAAAAGTTGATCTCAGTCACGTAAATACATTCTCAACTACTTTCTAGACATTCTTAACAATTCATGAAAATTATATACTCATAGAAAATTGCTTATTTTTCTCATTCTCACAATTTCAAAATACTATAATCCAATGGAAACCCGTTAAACTGAACAACTTTGTCGAATACATCAACGTTCACCAACGCAACGGTCAGGATCACGAGTTATTCCATGTTCGAACCAATTAAATCGATTCCAATATGCTGCGTAAACTCCAATAAGGACGGTCAAACGCCCTTATTCGATTCCAATATGCTGCGTAAACTCCAATAAGGAAGGTCGAACGCCCTTATTCGAAACCGCCTAATTCCTACGATTACTTAATAATTTTCAGGCAAAACAAGCTTTTGAACGATCTGTTCCTCACGTTCTGTTTACCTCTGGGAACGCCAGACCTGATGAGGATACCCCTGGTAAAGCTTCTGAAAGTAATAGCAGAAGTAACCAATTCGTGGTCACTCACATTTATCCTATTGGATAACGAGGCTGCATAAACACTCGCCCCTAACCACTTTTTGAGTTAGGTGTTAACTAAACGATCATAGTCAATGATACGAGTGTGTTGAAGCGACATGGAGTAGCTGGAGGCTATTTTTCTGTATGAATCTTATCATCGACCAGCATTTTGATCTATTGTGACAGCGTCTAGATGATTTTTTTCTGTATTCCGCACTTCGTTTTTCTTTTGCAGTATCGCTAAAGAGTGTGCCAACTGCTTATTATCCATGTTCAAGTGTCAGTGTTTTCATTTTGTTTTCTACTACTATTCAACCAAACTCGCTCTCTAAGAGGCCAGGATGTGTGGAGATTATCAATACACCAACCTAGAATTTTGTCTTGACATTGAAATGAGGTCAGGTATATAATTAATTTTCTATAGTTGTGTATAAGTCTTTTTCGGATTCCATCTTGGATTCTTTTTAACTCTTTCAATGACTTTTTCAGTCACTCTTTCTTTGACTCTTTCGTCGATTCTTTTTTTGATTCTTCCTTTGACTCTTTCTTTGCTTCATTCTTTCATTCTCACTTTCACTCTTTCCCTCACACTATCTTTGACTTTTTTGTTTAACACTTTCTTTGGTTCTTTTCTTGGCTCTTTCTGTGACTTTCTTTTTTTTAGACTCATTTTTACACTCTTCCTGGACTCTTCCCAAAAGCAAAGCATTGGGTTTATACCGTCTTTAGACATTACCCTTCTTTATCGACAGACTTCGTAGTCGGCTGTTAGAGTACAGGAAAATTACGGAGCCGGTGCAACAATCCTACTGACTCTATCTAGACTTTCTAGGAGTCTTTTTTGGATGCTTTCTTGGACTCATTCTTAGACTTTTTTCTGGACTATTCCTATGACTCTTTCGTACATTTTTTCTTAGATCCTTTAGTTGACTTTTTCTTCACTATTTCTTTCATACTTTCTTAATAACCGCCCAGTTAGCTTAGAGGTATGATGCTGGTCTAACAAGCCAGTCGTCGTATGTTCGAATGTCGTTTGGTTGATGCAGCTAGAGTCACTAGGATCGTTTCACTAGCACTGTAATTGTACAGAAGTATTCGAAAACCAGCTGCGAAATCTTTTGACAAAGACGGGCCAAGTCTTAATAACGTTTTAACCCAAGACTTTACTTTGTTTCATACTTTCTTTTACGTTTTCTGTGATTCTTTTTGGGACTCTTTCTCGGACACTTTCTAAGTATTTTCCCAAACTCTTTCTTTGACGTTTTCATCAACTCTTTTTGTAATTCTATCTTCTACTCCTTGTTTATTAGTTCTTTGATTCTTTTTTTACTATTACTTCTACTCTTTTTTACCCTTTCATTGGCTTTTACTTTAACACTTTCTCTGGTTCTTTTTGTAACTTTCTCTTTGACTTTTTCTGTGACTCTTTCTAACCCTTTTTGTCGGACTCATTTTTAGATTCTCTCTTGAGCTGTTTCTGTGAGTCTTTGACGAGCTCTTTCTTTGTTTGTTTGTCTCTCTTTAGTTGTTAGACGCTTTCTTAGACTCTGTCTCGGACTCATTCTTAGACTTTTTCTTGGACTCTTTCTATGGGTGTTTTTCGGAATCTCCCTTGGATACCTTTTCAGCTCCTTTCGTAAACTTCTATTTTCAATCTTTCTTTTGTGCTTTTTGGGATTCTTTCTATGATTCCTTTTAAGCGTTACTTCAATGACCCTTACCTTCGTTACCTTATCTTCCGCTCTTTCCCCTTCACGCCGGATCCCAATCTGTTGGATCCTATCGATTCTGTGTTTCATTACTACCGTTCCTTCCGGTAATTATAAAAAACTAACGTTATAAAACACTAGCAATAATTTACCCGTGAACAGGAGGTTTCATTGCGTACCCAACTAGAGGCTTCGTCATCGGTAAAGCAGAGTCCAGCACAAAGCGAGGGATGTGTATGTGATTTATTCCTTACTGCCTTGCATCACCAATCTCGATCCTAGCAGCAGGTAGCGAAACCGATTATAATTTGGCCATGGACAAGAGAGCTCATAAATGTGTAATTGTTTGCTTTGACGATACAATTTTCTAAAGTAATAAAATCACAATAATGTAATGGAGATCTTTTTCGCTGCTATTTAAACTCGTTATTATTCTGAAAATTACCTGCAAATTAATCTAGTTTTTTATGCTCTCATATTTTCAAAGACAAGTAAATTAAATGGCGTAAATACTGCCCTATTCAGGCACTGTTTATGCCCTCTCGGGTGTAAACCACAAATAATGTTTTACACTAATTCCAAGTTAAGTGCTAACTAAAAGTAGTTAAACAAATAAATTAAAACCATAAACTCTTACTTTCGTCCGAGAGTAAAACAAGCTATGAACAACTGAAACGCTTGATTGGGACACCTTCAGCGCTGAACCTCTCTCAGCCCGCCGCCAGCTAAAACCGGTTTAAAATTTTCCAAATCAACGACGTTGTTTTTTAAACACACCATGAATGGAAAGTGTGACCTTACACACAAGTTTTGTGTGTCTTTCACTTTTTTCTCCCCGAGCAAAAACCCACCCCGGCACAATAAAACACACATTTTTGATACCTCCATATAGGTTTTTTTTATTGGTTGGCTACGCGCGAACGCGACTTTCGCTTCTTTCAGCGCTTGCGTTCCGGGCCAAACCCAGACGAAAAGGGTGGGTCCGGCTTGCGATTTGCGCTCGGTCTGTAGGCCTGGGTCATGCTCTGGTGGATCGTAGCAAAGGTCCATCATCGCGAGAGTCAATGTCAGCACGGAGCCTTCGCATGTTTTCGCCGGCTTCGCCCTGCCAGTAAAGCCACGTACCGCACCCGGACGACCCTACGCCTAATCTGTGTGAGCGCGCGCAATAAAATTTCTGAACGGCCGATCTTTACCGAGTTTGTAGATATACTTGAGATTGACTTATGGGCATATCAGGCCGCAACTGTCCCTGAGCGACGAACATGAAGCTTTTAATGGCATTTTTGTTGCCGAAGATGTGTGTGCGAGAAAGGAAGCCAGTGTATCTACCTGGCAAGATCGAAAAAATGTTCAATTATTTAACGATCCACTGAACTGGATCTTGCCATTCCGGGTGCACAGGGTCTAGCCATATGATCCGATAGATGCGGTGGCAGCTGTTTCCATGATCATGCTCTCAAAAGGATAGTTGCACCTCGCCTAGGATGTGGGAAACAAAGCGACACGGGTCTCTCTCTCCCTCTGAATCGGATTCAACAGTGTGAATACGCAGGACCGAGACAAATGCAGGCACTCAGGCAGGCAGGCAGCAGCAGCCGGAGCACCAAACAAAGCGGCGAAGAAAGCCCGATGAAAGGTAAAGTTGAAAATGTCGGGACCCGAAATCGAAACTCTCCACCACTCCAGGAAACCCCGTGGTTTTATCTTCTTCCAGGTTTTATTTTTCTGCTTCGATGTAATGTTGTTCTGGCTCTTGTTAGTGCTTCTTTGGATCGATCGGAGAGACTCAATGAATCGCATCCATTCATCCGTTCGAGTACAGCCACGGTGAACGCGAGATGGACGGATCTTTCCGGTCTCCTCCAGCCCGATCGAAAGAGAAGGAACGACGGGTGCCTTCTTTTGCTTTAGCTTTTTTGCTTCTTTGAGAGAGCGCAGGAATTTGCAGAATTGGAATGATTTACTTGGGAACAACGCCGCTAAAATATTGTTCAATAGTAGCAGGTGACGTGAGTTTCCGAACGGAATTTGTTTGCTTTTTTCTAAAAAGAAATGATAAATACGTTTATTGGATGGGTTTTATTAGTGTTGATAAGCAGAAACATTTGACCTTTGGCTTCGCTGCTTAAACGTATTTCCTGTCTGATGAGCTTATCTCGTTGGGAGCAGTACAATGGACATTTGATTGGTCGTTTAATTGAATAATAACTGTTTGTTATGTGTTTTTTCTTGGGGGGCTATTAAAACCGAGGCCTCAGTCGATTGAGTTTCGTCCTAATTTTAGATTTAATGTATGTTTGTGGAATCAAACGAATACTCTTCGCTTTCAATCCTTTACGGTTCATGTTTCGAGTTTAATTTATGCAGAATAAATACGTTCAATAGATTAAAAATTCATCATATCAAGGTTAAACTAACATCCGAACGCCAAATAAAATCATGCTAAAGAGCTGTTGTTGCAAGAGCATAAAATCGCTGCCTATATTTTTTGTCTGCCGATTTAAGAGAGCTCTCCATGCTGGTTGAGTGTGCTTCACCCGACAAATTTTGCATGCTTTCATGATCAAGACTTATGTAAAAGTAATGGCAACGTTTTTCTGGCAATTGACTTCTAGTTTTTCGTTTCCGGGCTCCTGTGCCAATTTTCGACGGTCTCGAAACGTGAACACAATGAATAGTGACCTCATTTTCGACAAGCACAGCACCGACCGCTCGCCGCCGTCTGCACAAATTTCCAATTTCATACGCATCCATCCAATTAATCTGCCTCTCTCTCGGGCTGGTAGTACTGATGCTGGTGGTACCGTCGCGTAAAAAGAATGTGCGGCAGCTGACTACGACTGCAGCTCCAAAACCACGCGGCAAGCTGAGCCCGTTCCGCTGCGGTGGTCCTTCGGCTGGCGGCTGCTTGGCCGAAACGTGAATTCCCCAGCCGGTTTCCATCAACGAGCCAGCCAGCCAGCCAGCCAGCCAGCGCAATGAGTCTGTCTGCTCTTTACGTACGCATCTCCAATTTCATCTGCCAACGTCTTCATTTTTATTTCAATCATCGTCTCATCAGCCAGCCAGCGGATCGGTTTCGTACGAAGTCATGCACGGGGCAGGCTTCTTCTGGGTTCTCTCCGCTTTGGGTGATGAGAATCCGCTACGGTTCTGCGGGTGTTCGTGCAACAATGGATGCGAGTTTGCTCGAGTATTGATGGAGATCGAAACTCCTTGTATTTATTTATTTTTCAAAATAATCACTGCTTAGAATTGAATCACTAGCACTCAATTCATTTTTGGACCATAACAAACTTACTTAGTTATTTTAAATTATCCTCACAGTTTTACCATATTAATGTTAAATTGGCTTCCGATAAGGCTAACAATGAAACTTTCAGAAATGGAAGCACAAGCGATAAATTTTACTGCTATGTTTGTGTTATTTTTATCATTTTCATATTGATTTAGTGTTTGAGCTTTTAAGCAGCTTTTGGTTTTGGTTTGCATATCTTTTTATCAAGTCAGATAATATTGTCATTTTTGCGGATATTTTTATATGTTTTGTTCTTTTTATTTTTACAGTAATTGTTATACAATCTTTGAATCATTTTCGTTTCATATCTTTTTGTAATGTGTGTTATTTTTATGTTAATTTTTTATAAATTTTCAATAGTTCGTGTCATTTTTATATTACTACCTAGTAGGTTTTTCCTTTTTTTGTCATTTTTCTGCTATCTTGTATTATATTATTAAAAGGTACATACCTTTTTATATTATTTTTGTATCATTTTTTACATTGTTTTGTATTCAATCATTAATTTATATTTTCATTTAGTGATTAATTCATATTACTTTTGCACCAGCTTTCCAATGGTGGTCTTAAAATGAAAATGGGGGCTCAAGACGAAAACGTTAATTTTTTGATAAAATCCAATATCCCAAAAATCCCCGACCAAACCCAAGATAACCGCCAAAAAATTTTTTTTACTCCATATGAAAACCCAGTTATTCTCCTTTACAGAACAGTGCCATTTGTTAGTTGTTTCATTGCTAATTTAGAAAATATCACATGATATAGATTTTAAGTTTGCAAAAAAATCCACATATTTTTAAGCTGTCGGCCCCTTTGGCGAATGAGGAGTTCACTGTTTCGAGGTATGAAAAGCGTATTTCTCATTTTTTAACCATTTTTAACCAATCAAGTACAAAAGTTCAGCGTGTTACTAACGTGGCCAGGGCCGGCGCTAGCCACTTTGTCGCTCCAAGCAAATCCTCAAAATGGCGCCCCCAGAATTTAGTCGTAAAAGTAAGGTAGATTTATTCGGATAGATATTGCGTTTATAACGAAGTCGGAATTACAAAATTGTTTATTTGACACTTTCTATGCCTCTAGAATTAATTTTTGCGTCCCATCTAATCAATTTTACTTTTTATTCCAGACTAATCGCTCATAAACATAAAATAAATCGTAAAAGTATCGCAATGAGCTGAATATTTAGCATTTGTCAAAACAGGTTTAAGCTTTCTGCAGGTATTTTAATGATTATTTTCATGCTTCCAATGTCACAGAGAAAACTGAAAGCATTATCTGATGCTTCTTTAACTGTTCGAATCTAAATTTGAAGCATGCAACATGTAAATGTACATCTAACAATTTAAAAAATGTTTTTGTAAAATTGATAACAGTATCTAAAGCCTTCTACTCTAAATTTTAGAGTGAAGTCGGTTTTGTCATTGGCTTTATATAAAAAAAGTTGCTTCTTGTGGCAGGAGCGGATTAAATTCTCGAAACTAAATGATGCATCAAAGCCACAGTTAACTGCCATTTCTCTTGCATAATGGTCGGAGTTTCGAAGCCCATTATCAGAATGACAAACCTTCAAAAACCAAACAAGTTCGGTTCAGAATTCCTGCTGCTTCAGAAACTTCGTCCTCATACCTTGCTGCCTCATCAACAGATGAATCTGCTGATTGCTGAATTTAAAGAGTTTCGAAAATCGCTCCCGAAATTTTTTTTAAGTAATTTAATAGCATCAATACAACCATTCTACCCAATTTTTCTGAGTATTTTAATTGTTAAGTTTTGTAGCAAGCAGGTTTTCATCAGAATAATTAAGGCTGTAATTTTGTAGCACTGCAACTCGGATTTTTTTTGGCGGGGTACAAACGGAAAGCGCAGAATGGTGTGGGTGTATGAACCATAAACTTAAAGAGATCTGCATAATAGATCTGACGAAACCCGGGGCAATACAGTGGGCCGATCACATCGCGAGAATGCCGGACGATTGTGCAGTAAAATCTATTCTCTTCAAGACCTCCATCGGCATTAGGAATAGAGGGACTCAACATGCTAGATGGCTCGATCAGATTGAAGCCGGTTTGCTTCTGCCGAGACGCTCAACGAATTGGCGACAAGCAGCCCAGGACCAAATGCAAATACACTTATTTATTTAATGCTCCAGCTTTTTTAATGTCCGAACTAAGTATAATAGTATATTTATCGGTCACTGTACGAGCAAACCTCAACTCAAAACGATTGATAGGCTGGACAATGATACTTGCCAATTCTGCGAATTCGAAAGCGAAACCGCAGAACATCTGCTCTTCGCAAACTAAGAACCTTCGGAAAAAAAATAATGGAGCCTTTCGAAATGTGGTCTGCAAATCCCAATGAATGATTAATTATGCTTGATTTAGATAAACACAATCATTTAGACTTATTTTCGTTTTTTAATCCATTCTTTTTACGTAAAAATTGTGATTTTGCTAAGTAAACCGGTAATTTTTACTTCATTATTCAATATGGTCAAGCAAAAACGGGCCGACCGGGACCGATGTAATCTCAATTGGAGGCTAATATATTACTAAACATTTAAACAAAATTTGATTTGCTTCTTTTGAGCAGTTTTCACGTTATTGACATTTGAAAAAAAAACATATTTTTTTAGAAAAAATGCCTGTAGCTTGAGAACCGAAGGAGATAGCAACTTGATTCCTTCAAATGAAATGTGCCTTTCCATTCGTGTGAAAGTGCTCAGAAGGCATGATTTGTGAGAAATAAACACGAAAGAATATATACAGAAAAAACGGAGTTTTGTAGGTCCACCTCGACTAAAAAACTTTAAATGGCTCCAGCCCATCAACCATAAGAGATAGAACTTTTATTTCTTTAGCAAAGTTACTTAAAATTTAATCTTCTTTAACTTTGCTAAACATTTTATTCAACTAACTTAAGCCATAAAAAAGTTCATGTTCTGCACTCGCTTACTATGATGGTCATCCTAATGTCATATATACCAAAAATGCGGAAGTTAAAATAACAAATTTACTCCGAACATACTATGTACCTAGATTTGGGTTTCAACCCACAGTGCGGTGGTAGCCACCAGGTCCAGATGGAAGGAGCGCTATTGTTGAATGGAGAGGTAAACACGGCGAAAAACAGAAATTAGAAATTTGAGCTATGGCCAAGCTGTGGAGTCACCAATACGGCAAGAGGTTAAGGAGACAATCAGAGAGCTGAAAACGGTAAGGCTGCTGGGAACGACGGAATTCCGGCTGAACATCTAAAAGAGGGAAGCGAGCGGAGCAGGATCTGGGAGGAAGAACAAATGCCGGAGGAGTTGTTGGATAGCTTCATTTACCCTGTTTTCAAAACAAGACATCGACTCGAGCCTAAAAACATTGCTCAATTCTGCCTCTAAGGTGCTTTCCCGTGGCTTGTTCTGTAGACTGAGACTGTTAGCGGAGTCCTACGTCGACGAGTACCCAACTGGCTTTCGTAAGGGTCGCTCCTCAACGGATCAGATGTTTACCCTGCGTCAATTACTAGACAAGTTCCGGGAGTACAACTTGCCGATTCATCATCTGTTTCTGTACTTTACGGTGGCGTTCGATTCAGTTAAACGAAATGAGCTGAGACAGATAATGCTAGAACATGGTTTTCCGATGAAACTAATTACGCTGATTCGTGCGACGCTGGATGGGTCAAAATCATGCCTCAGAATAGCGGATGAGACCTCAGCCGCTTTCGTGACATTGAAGGGACTGAAGCAAGAGGGTTGCACGGTGCAATACGAAGAGCAAACGTGGAAAGGATCGGGACTATTGTCACGAAATCTCACATGCTTCTTGGTTTTACGGATGACGTCGATATCATCATAATCAACCGTAAAGCGGTAGAAGAAGCCTTTAGGCCTTTTAAATGGGAAGCTGCAAGATTGGGGCCATTACCATTAACACCGCCAAAATGTACATGGTTGCTGGCAGGAAACGTAGGAGTTCAAACGATGTTGGTACCGAGGGGGAGCTGGATAAGGAACGATATGAAGTAGTTGAGGAATTCATATACCTTTGTACGCTCGTGAAATGTGACAACGATGAAAACCGCGAATTGAAACGACGAATTGCAACCGTGAATACCGCTTTCTACGGATTACGTAACCAGCTGAAGTCCCGTAGTTTGCAAATTCGCACAAAACTGGCGCTCTACAGTACTCTATGCCTTCCGGTGGCCCTGTGCGGACATGAATCATGGACGCTAAAGGAAGCAGACGAGTGTTAGGAGTTTTTGAGCATAAAACTGTGCGATCAATACTTGGTAACAAAATGGAAAACGGAGTGTGGCGTAGACGCTTGAACCACGAGCTATATCAAATATACAAATCTGCTAATACAATGAAGGTAGTCAATGTGGCACACTGCGGTGGGCTGGGCACGTGGCTAGGATGCCCTACGAAAGAGTAGTCAAAACTATTTTACACACAGAACCAGGATCGATAACGGACCGTCGCCAATAAAGTAAAGTAAGTAATCAGGCACTGTCAAGAATTAATGAATTAACCAATTACATGTAAACACACTTTTACTTCCCAGGCCCGGTAAAAAATAGATACTTATATCACCTCTTTCTTCGATGTTAGCGCAGATGCTCCCTAAGGCAGTCATCTTGGACCTTAAGTGAGTCTCATAACAATTATATCGAGTACATAATAGCTGAGAGCGTAATCATTGGGATCCAATACATTAAAAAAATCACAACAAAATGACAATCAGCAGAGTCCACTAATTGCTAGGTGCTCCAATTACGTAGTCCTACTGAAAATTGAATTGAATACTTTGTTCACAGACTACCGCTAGAAACATAACAAAAGTATTTTGATTAACCAGCAACAGCCTCAGCATAGCTGGTTAAATTTACAACATTTTCACATTAAAACAAGAAAGTGTTGAAAAATAACGACGTCATTATTACTAAATGAAACTCTTCATTCAGATTTGCGTCAGCGGCACGATAAAACCGCTCAATTTACACCGTAATCAGTTATTATGCACAAGACAATGGATCCCATTGCTGCTGCGGCCGGCGTGGTGGTCCGGTACTGATTTGGCTTCCACTTTTGGAGCTCCTTGCTTTTTTTGGGGCCGTTCAAATTTTGTGTCTGCGACGACGTCGCGATGCGATGTGGTCAGCTTCGATTGTCCGATAAGATAAGATAAACCATTTTCTGCTTTCTGCTTCGTCCGGCTCGTCTGTCTCGTGGTCATTTCACTTTTTCTCCTCCATAAACTCCATAAACTAGTCCTAGTTCAGCTCCGCTGCCCGGTTACTCCGTCGTGATTGTTGTTGACGCGAGCACATAACTATCGGAAAGTTGTTTATCTCCCCTCTATCGAAACCGTGAACTGTCGTTGAGGACCGTTTTTACGATAAGATAGTCTGTAAACCAGCTGAGCTTTTTTTCTGTTATCCTTTATTGCATGGGCAAGCAGCAGCTGCTCCGAAAGACAAATATTTTCGCCCAAAAATTGCATTTTGGGGTGCAGGCGAGAAGAGAGAAAAAATCAATCAAACAAATGACCCTAGCTTGTGCGATTATATGGCATCACATAAAAGGGGAAAATGTTTCAACAAAATCAACAGAATTTTGTTTACGTATGCGACTTAAATCCGGGTGTTACGGGACCATAAATCATGCGTTGTTCGGAAGATGATTATGCGATTAGTTTTTATTGGTCGCTGGGCCGTCAAAGTTTGCTGATTTATCTTACAAACTCAAATGCAACTAATTAGTTAGCTCAAGCTCCGGCTTACCGGCGCTTATCCTCCACCCAAGCCATAAAGGATGCAATAAAGGAAGCGCCAGCAGTAAGCTTAACCTATCACATAAAAGTATGCGTTTTAAAACAGGCTGAATTACCTTTAATAAAGCATAATTTCCCACCATCGGTCGGACCGGTCGAACCAGATGGCAGACGAAGCGCCGTCTTCGGCGAGTAATGAATTCATCTGAGGGCGCTAAGCACCTCCGGACACAGGTAAGACGAGACCTTCATGTGTGCTTCCTTCAATGGTGCGAAACCCATAGGATTAAGACTTGGAAAAAACGCAGTCATTTGTGAGTAAGTTAGTGCCGTCGAAAAATTATGCATACGATTTCTAATTACTCACTTAGGTTCCGAACATAATTCTGTTTATGGCTTTAGAATTATTGATGGCCTTAATAAAGCTATGTTGCTCATGGCTGTTGCCAATTGAGTCCACATGTCAATGGATGCTGAAACTGGAGTCGTTAGTTGCGTTGAATTATTAACTGTGAATGGTATCTAGAAATCAACTGAATACGAATGACGTTGTGAAGCTTGGAACCGGCCTGTTTAATATGAAGATGGTGGGTTCGCCTTGAAACGATAAGAAGTATTGTCTTTTTTATTACTTAGAAATGAAAATGAGCAAAAAAAGTGAATATTTCCTGATGGGACTTGGTGCATCGTCATTATGTAAATTGTTCAATAAGCAAAAATGCCCCGCAGTATCATCATCATCATACGAGGTTTTAATCTAAAATATTGCGCTGCATTCATTCGGATCTAAAAGTGCAGAATATTTTCGGTCGCCGCCATCACAGGAAAGTCACGTACACTCCATCCAAATTGGATCCTCCTCATTTGCGTACGTTACGTACGACCACAGTCGGGTCGGGTGGCGTTCGTTCGAGCTGTCATTAGTGGCTAAGTGTCACTTTTCATCTTCTCCACATTCGCCGGATCCCAGCCAGCCGTCATGGTTGTGTGAATTGTGCCTGCAGAAAATTATCACGGTCGGAAGCATTCACACTTTGGGATAATGAAAACCGGTGCAATCTAGAATTGTTCTTCAAACATAACTTCGAACAGAGTCGGTATTCAATCACTAGCGTCTTATTTCACTTGAATTTTTAAACAAAATTGACTTTTTTTTAAAGAAAAAATTGAAACACTAAAAGCATCAAATGTCGACCAGCTATCAAAAGTTGTGAGTCCAAATCGTACCTGCTCAGTTAGTGTTATTCACGGTCTGTACATAAAATTCTATTGTTCGTGTCAGTCTTCGATGAAACAAAATTCTGTAGTACAGCGGGAAGGTTGCCGTAAACTGGAAAACCAATTCTCAAATGTTTTAGCCAGACATTGAGCACCATTGGGGTTTAATAGAATCTAGAATTGTTTTAATCTCCACGAAGAACGAAAAAAATCAACAATTTTCGCGTAACTTTTCAAACAGACTTAAGTAACAATGAAAGATGCTCTTCGTGTCTCGTTTCTTTCGCGTTTCTTTGGCGTTGGAAATGCACTTTAACACATCAACATCGCATGAATCAGTCGCTGGTGTCCCTAGCTAGGCAATCGTTAGAAAAACTTTAGTTGATTAGCATTTGTGTCGCCGTAATTATCGGAAAAGGAGAGCAGCAAAGAGTCTCGCAGTGTTACTTAGGTCCCTTCGAAGAGTTACGCGAGAATTTATTGATAAACCGTGAAAACACAAGCGGTCCTAAATTGATTCCTTATGGCATACCAGAGATACTACTTCAAAAAAGTATATGACATCAATGAGTATATCACACGGGTTAAAAATATATAAACGGGTTAGGTTGTTTACATTTTATTTAATGGAAAAATGTAACGGATTTCGGTTTACGTCAAATGTGAGTTTCACTTTTTCGTTCTGTGAACTTCCACCCGGTTACTGACAATTTACCGCAAAAATTTACCCACTAGAGTTGTTCCAGAGAGTCCACACGTACACACAAGTACACACAAATCTTGTTTTAGGCCACTATTGAGGGGACGTAAAAAATTGTCCTAAAAGAGGACAATAATTCAATTTTGGACGTAAAATAAAGGACGTTAATTTAAATTTTGCACTTGAAAAGAGAGGACGCTAATTTAAATTTCGGACGTGAAAAGAGAGGACGTTAATTCAAATGTTGCACGTAAAAAGAGAGGATGTTTAACCAAATTTGGGAGGTCAAAGAGAGGACGTTAATTCAAATTTCAGACGTAGAAAGAGAGGATGTTAATTCAAATTTAGAACGTAAAAAGAGATGACATTGATTCAAATTTTGGGCGTAAGAAGGGAGAACCGAATTAATCCGAATTTAGGACGGTATTTCAAATTTTGGATGTATAAAGAGAGGATGTTAATCCAAATTTTGGACGTGAAAAGAGAGGACGGTAATTCAAATTTTGGACGAAAAAAAAAGAACGTTAATCCAAATTTTCGACGTTAATTCAAATTTTGGACGTAAAAAGAGGAACGTAATTCAAATTTTGGACGTAAAAAGAGAGGATGTTAATCCAAATTTTAGACGTTAATTCAAATTTTGGATGTAAAAAAAAAGGAAGTTAATCCAAATTTTGGACGTAAAAAGAGAGGATGTTAATTCAAATTTGAGACGTAAAAAGAGAGAACATTAGTTCAAATTTTGGACGTAAAAAGAAAGGACTTTAAACCAAATTTTGGACGTAAAAAGAGAGGACGTTAAACCAAATTTTGGACGTAAAAAAAAGACGTTAATTTAAATTTTGGACGTAAAGAGAGGACGTTGATCTAAATTTTGGACGTAAAAAAGGATGATGTTAATTCAAATTTTGGACGAAAAAAGAGAGAACGTTAATTCAAATTTTGAAGGGAAAAAAGAGGACGTTAATTCAAATTTTATACGTTAATTCAAATTTCGTACGTAAAAAGGGAGAACATTAATTCAAATTTAGGACGTAAAAAGAAAGGACTTTAAACCAAATTTTGGACGTAAAAAGAGAGGATGTTCATTTAAATTTAGGACGTAAAAAGGGAGAACATTAATTCAAATTTAGGACGCAAAAAGAAAGACCGGTAAACCAAATTTCGGACGTAAAAAGAGAGAACGTTAATTCGAATTTTGGACGTTAATTAAAATTTGGGATGTAAAAAGAGAGGAAGTTAATCCAAATTTTAGACGTCAAAGAGAGGACGTTAATTCAAATTTTGGACGTAAAAAGAGAGGATGTTAATTCAAATTTAGGACGTAAAACGGGAGAACGTTAATTCAAATTTTGAACGTAAAAAGAAAGGACTTTAAACCAAATTTTGGACGTAAAAAAGAGGACGGTAATTCAAATTTTGAACGTAAAAAGGGGAACGTTAATTCAAATTTTGGACGTAAAAAGAGAGGACGTTAATCCAAATTTTGGACGTTAATTCAAATTTTGGACGTGAAAAGAGAGGGTGTTAATTCAAATTTTGGACGAAAAAAAAGAACGGTAATCCAAATTTTCGATGTTAATTCAAATTTAGGACGTAAAAAGAGAGGAATTTAATTCAAATTTTGGGCGTGAAAAGAGAGAATATTAATTCAAATTTAGGACATAAAAAGGGAGAACATTAATTCAAATTTAGGACGTAAAAAGAAAGGACTTTAATTCAAATTTTGGACGTAAAAAGAGAGGATGTTAATTCAAATTTTGGACGAAAAGAGAGAGGACGTTATTTCAAATTTCATACGTTAATTCAAATTTCGTACGTAAAAAGGGAGAACGTTAATTCAAATTTTGGACGTAAAAAAAGAAAATGTTAATTTGAATTTTGGACGTAAAAAGAGGACGGTAATTCAAATTTTGAACGTAAAAAGAGAGGACGTAAAAATGGACGTGAAACCAAATTTTGGACGTAAAAACAGAGGACGTTAATCCAAATTTTGGAGGTAAAAAAGGACGTTAATACTAATTTTAGACGTTAATTCAAATTTAGGACAAAAAAACAGATAACGTTAATGAAAATTTTGGACGTGAATTCAAATTTCGTACGTAAAAAGGGAGAACATTAATTCAAATTTTAAACGTAAAAAGAAAGGACTTTAAACCAAATTTTGGACGTAAAAAGAGAGGACGTTAATCCAAATTTTGGACGTTAATTCAAATTTTGGACGTGAAAAGAGAGGGTGTTAATTCAAATTTTGGACGAAAAAAAAAGAACGTTAATCCAAATTTTCGATATTAATTCAAATTTAGGACGTAAAAAGAGAGGAATTTAATCCAAATTTTGGGCGTGAAAAGAGAGAATATTAATTAAAATTTAGGACGAAAAAAGAGAGGACGTTAGTTTGAATTTGGGACGTAAAAAGAGGACGGTAATTCAAATTTTGAACGTAAATAGAGAGGACGTAAAAATGGTCGTGAAACCAAATTTTGGACGTAAAAACAGAGGACGTTAATCCAAATTTTGGAGGTAAAAAAGGACGTTAATCCAAATTTTTGACGCTAATTCAAATATTGGGCGTAAAAAGAAAGGACGTTAATCTAAATTTTGAACGTGAAAAGAGAGGACGTTAATCCAAATTTTAGACGTAAAAAGAAAAAACGTGGGTTCAAATTTCGAACGTAAAAAAGTGGACGCAAAAAGAAATCATGTAAAATGAATGAACGAAAAAACAGATTCTAATGTTCACTGATGCAGGCTTGCCACATGCACAGATTATTCTATGTTTAACAGATACAGTAAAGATTGGTATAACGCGGTGTAAATATTTGTATAACGTGGATGGTGCTGTACGCCCATCACAATATCTCAGCTGTCCATTAACCAATAAAGTTGATTTTTGGTACATTGTTAGCAAGTGAACTACCAAAAATCAACTTTACTTAATCTTTGCTGTATTCAAAAGGAATCGCCTGTACAGAATTTGTATGCATAGAATACATTTATTTGCCAGTTACACAGATTAAACAGATTTTTGAGTTTTTACAATGAGAGTGAAAGAGACGGAAATACTCCGCAAAATGACTCTCCATCTCTTTCACTCTCATTGTTTTGCATTGGGCAGATTTTTGCACAGATATTTTTCCTCGCTGTACAGATGGTCAGATTGTTCCAACAAATAACACAGAATTATATGTGGCATCCCCTCCATTCCGCACAATTCAGTGAATTCTCGATATTCTAGTGCCACCAATAGCGCAAGCTGGCAGCTAGATAGTTTTATCTTACGACGATACGGATACAGAAGGAGAAAAGTCCCCATTTTTAGTTCAAAGATAAGGTACGTTTTGATATTACATATATCATTTTCCTAACTCAATTTTCTTATAATCATTCGCTTAGGAAGGAAAACTCTCTGTTGGCCTCAAGGTCGACATTTACAAACGTTTTGACGCATGCTAGAATCTCGACTGGAAACAACTGCTCCGAGCTAGTACTAATTAGTGCGTTTTTTTCTGACATGAAATTCCAACCGAATGGGCTGAGTGCTTTTGCACTACCCTGATTCGATCAAAGTCTTACAAAAACGAGACCGAATGCCCAACTGGTCAATGGCAGATGCAGCACGGCCGCTGGAGATTCGACACGACATGACATGACGCACCAATTTGCTTTTAATGCATAACGAAGTGACTTCTACGTTCGCTCTTCCTTTGTCCGCTTTTGATCATTTTATAGCAAAATGAAGAAGCCTTTCATGATAGGTACGCTTCAGAATAGAAGCGCACTTAAGGGCCAAACAGAATGATGCGTCAACGCATCCGTCAGCGTCAATTTGACAGTAAACCCATGGGAAAACTGTCAGAATAACGCTGACGGACGCGTTGACGCAGCATTCTGTTTGGCCCTTTACTCATCCGAGAACGCCGAGCAGAATATCTCGTTTTGCCACAACGAATTGAGCAGCATAGTACAATCGACAGTCAACGGCAGACGACCGGAACTCTGTCTCGGCTATGACATGTTTTCCTGCCAGCGCCGGCTTCTAGTTCCGTTCAACTCTCACGTTATCAGTTCGTTCCTGTGCCGCAGTCAGTCAGACTGCCTATAGATATGTAGCAATCATAGCGTGTCATTTGCGCCTCATTTGCTCCCTGTTCGTCTATTCATAGCACTTCCCTGCAATAGCGTGATATATTGAACTAGATTTTGATAGAGGATAGTTTCATCCGTCGCAGTGCATCGCGCGTCGGTCATCGTCCTTAAACTGGGTCAATAGAATGTAGTGCAGAGCGACAAACTGTGACTGTTTCCCTTTGAATACAATGTTAACTTATGCGAGATAGCGAGTTGAATTTGCATTTCTCACCGTTGGCTTTTATAACCAGCCAAAACGTTACCCTTTTAACTATGCTACGAAACAATACTATCAGATAATTAGTGTTGCATAACTTTTTATCAATTCAATCAAGTCGAAGAAGCTAACGCAGCAACGTACGTAATAACAGCAGGTTAGGGGCGTGTTTTTTCGCACCAACTAGGCAGGTACTAGATCAACAAGCTCGACGGTTCAACAAACGTCAATTTCGAAAGATGGCAAAATTAATCCGAACTTCAAACTTGAGTGCACTTTTTGATTCTGTTTCTGTTCGTCATGCGCCACCTAACGTACAATTGAGCCAGCCAGAATTACGTCGGATTAATTAACATGCTAAGCCCGGAGGGAAGGTAGGGTGAGGGGTGATTACACAAAGGTGTGAACTACGCAAGTAAGTACCCGCAGAAAATGAAAAACGCAACAAGCAAAATCATTTAATAAAACTTGGCTGTAGTTTTCATTGTTGACAGTAGAGCAGCCAGTTTTCGTTGGGTAATTTTGTTCGTCAACAAATTACTAAGAGTGCACCAGCATACGTATCATCAACCGAGATAAACGCTTTTACCGTGTACGGGAAAACTTCGTGTCTCCGTTTCAATTATTAAATCTAATATGGAAATAAAAGTTTTTAGTGTGGGAAAAATATGCTTTTCCCTGTTCTATAACAAAACAAAGAGCAAATAAAGCCGAAAACTAAAACCCTGCTGCTTTACTCTGAAAACACAATGAACTTTTCTACACGTCAAGTTCCACACACCGGGTTCGCCAGGGTGCAAAAATTAATTACCTGATGGTGTGTGGGCACAATAAAACAGTACCTATCTTGTTTTGTCGTTGTCGTTGGCACTGCTGGCTGTAGCCCTACCTTGATTGCAGAATTATGTTGCTACGTTACACTCGGTTGGCTTGAGAAAATCTATCTTGCACAGTTGCAGTTTCTATACCTACCAACACGTACGTACGTGAGCAAGGAAAAATCTTACGCAGCACTGACTGTGCGAAATGAGACAAAGGAAAGGGGCCCTGCATATAGAACGGGGACAAGCACTCACTTGTAGTACCCGAAACAAGCTTCTACCGCACGGCGGCCGTGGCAAATGTTCGTCTTCACTCTTCACCCCAATCTGCGACCTGTATCAGCAGAGGGTCTCAGGACGGTGGCTGGCGGTCTGCGCCGTGATTGCACGTTGTACATAATAGTAGGTATACCTACATAGTTGTTGTTTTTGCTGCAGCGGAGTTTTTTCTTTCTTGGAACTGGAGTTGTAAACATTTGTATCGTACTCTCCGCATTAAAAGTGAACACTCATAATGATACCTTCCGTTGCAGTTGCAGACAGTAACATACCAACATCGTAGTAAGCTTTTTTTTCTGCACACTTGACAGATTCATTTGTTGTTGTCTCTGCTGCACCTCAAGGATTTCAATGCCATCCTCGGTCGGTCAGCGAAGGTGAAGCTTATTTTGCCAGAAAAAAATTAATATTGTGAGAATCGTGACAATTTGTTGTTGCTATTGTTTATGAATGAAATGTGCAATGTACAAAAATTAATTATTTCAAAAACCAACGAATATGGCAGTCAATATGGCACCCAATTTCTGCGTTCGCTTCCGTTTTTCCGCTTGCCAACATGCCTTGCAGCTATGCTGCTAGAAGTAGGAAAAATGTACAACTCAATACACTAAACATTATGTCCTTTAGGTTGCATTACTGTTTAGGTCACAAATTCCACTAACTTTTGAGATTTGTGCTCGAATAAAACTCAGCACCAGATATGTTTATCTCTTCACCGTCGGTTTTTTAAATATTTTTATTCGACCCTGACAATTATCGTATTCGCAATGGTTTACTTGACGCACATAAAAATGGTGCACCTTAATTAATACGAAAAACTTCAATTCGTTTCGATTGCAATCGCAAATCTACCGCGCACGCAGTTTAACTTACCGCACGTATGAAGGTTACAAGTCGTAACTAAAATTTAAACGGAAATATCTTCAGTTTGTTGACACGTAGCCATGGTAACGCTCATGGATATGAAGTGATGCCAATCTACATAGTTGAGCATGAAATTGGCTAGATATTTGCGCTATTAAATTACCGATCGCAGATCGTCGGAAATAGGCCAATAATGTTCATTGTTACCTATGCCGGTTTTATGCGATAGGAACCCTATCGAATCTAGTTTAATGGCAAAATTAACTATGCGATTTAATCTTTCGTAATTGTTCATAAAACAATAATACCCCTGAATAATTGCCCTGCTCTCATTGTTTTCTTTTGCCATTCTCCATCGACTGCTGTTGTAATGACCATCGTTATAGTAAAATGAGTTAATTAGTTAAGTTGAAAGTTGAAAGTGCATAAAACTAGAAATCGGTTGACTAAGGTGCTTCGATGATCGTCTTAGTAGAACCGGCAGATGGAGAAAGACTTACTTTTATTGACTATAATGCAAGTTAAGCAACTTTTCAATTTTCTTACAGGAGGAGTAAATGTTTTCGTAAAAAAAACAAAAAATTAAATGAAGTGAAAAATATGAGTAGAAGTTACGGAATGTCAAATTCTTACTCTTTAACCACTTTTTCTCTTTCGAACGAGCATACGTGAACCTGATCAATGGCCGAAGGCCGACGACTTGTTGCGCCCGAAGGAAATTCCATTCCGGCTAGTTCTTAGATATAGTATCAACAAGTAAACAAGCTTTAAAAAAAGATTGAGATTAGTAAGGGTCCCAAACTGCTTCCCTGAGGTACTTCGGATTTGTCAGTAAAACGGCAGGAGTGAGACGAACCCACTTTTATCTTCAGTTTGCGGTTCATCAGCGGCGATTATTGGTGATCAACACGGTCGAAATCTGTCTTGAGGTCAATGATGATTGTATCCATTTCTAGACGAACAAAAAATCGCACATTCGTCTTTGGGGGTCCTCACATAGAAATCATGTGAAGAATTGCTGCAGAAGATTCGTACAGAATGCTTTGCTTACAGAACTAGTATTCTTGTTTAAGAATCCAACAGTTGCAATCCCCGGGATACCTATAACTTACCACTCAAAGGCATGTGCTTTGCATGATCGTCGTTAGCTAGCGTATCGTTAGGAAAACTTGCGCAGAAATGCACTTATGTCACCATGATAGATCGGAAGAGCGGGATGCCGAAGAGAGTATCTCATTTTAAAAAGTAACGTAAGAAATCAATAGCATCACTGGGCTTTGATCTCAATGTCAAGTTTAAAGACCGCTCACTGGCAGGATCAATTTGGTACAGCTTGGAAATATATTACAGACCTCCTCGCGAGACTGAGCTACCTCAGTGTAAAGAGGAAGATCATCGATAGGGCATCTCTTCAGCGTTTTTCGTATATGAAATGCCAAAAGCTTTTTGACCAAATTTGCTTTCACTGGATATAGAGAGATAGAGGTTCAATGTCTGGTAATTGTTGCCAGCGATGTGGAATTTTGCAAATTTTGCAATCGCAAAACAATTTCCCCTAATTATTATCTACCTTGACGAAAAGTGTCGAATCATTTCAGAGTAATCAAATTCGAGTTGGTCCGCGACGTTCGATGGTGTCACCCGCCGGGAATGGACAATGAGTTGCTTGATTTGCTTTGTTCGCTAAGAGAGTCCAACGAGTCGCGTGCCAAATGTTGCAAAATATCCAATTCGTTTCACTGCACGAGCCGTCCAAATGCCGTTTTGATTTGGAACCAAATCGAATTGATAACTACACCACGATTAAATCATACGTAGATATATCTAAGTCGTCAATTACACATCATTCAGGACCACAGGCTGCGTTGCAGAAATTTTACGACAGCCACGGTGGTTATAATCGACAATCGTTTCAGTAGTATTGCTAATTGAATTAAAACATTGGCATGAGCTGATGTAACCGTATTAATAACATAGATCCTCGAAGAACCTAAAAAATTAGCAAACTTATTTATTTCATACTCTAGAATTGACTGGGCTATCGGTTTTTGCAGTCCATTCAAATCAACTGCTACAGATGGAATTTTTCCAACACTTGTTCACAAGGGCAAACCGGCCATAATTCCTGCTTTAGTAAAATCATTCAGCTTAAGTATGGTACTGGGATACATTCCAAAAATGTGAAGGAAAGTTTTTTCCCAAATCATTCAGACCAATTAGTCTCTCGTCAATTTTCTTGAAATAAATTGAAGTTTTTGCAGCGTCTTAGTACAATATGAAACCTGAAATTAAAGAAAAGATCAAACTTTTCCAAAATAAATTCCACTATTAATATATATTCGCAACAGATACGTATCACGTTTACGACTTGCAGGCTTCATCAGGTTCAAAACAAACACTGATGAAGTCTGGAAGACGTAGGCAAAATACGTATCTGTCGCCAATAAATATTAATAGTCTGAATCATGGTGACATAGCAGTAAAAAAAATGGGGTCTTAAATATTGGATATACTTAGCAATAATTAAATCCAGAATCATTATTTATTATGCATCACTTATGTGGTGGCCGTAAATAGAACGAAAAACGGCTTAAATTTAGTTGAACAACCTACAAAGGCTCGCTACCATTTTCATAACAGGAGCTATAAGGAGCATTTCATCTAAAGCCTTAGAAGATTGAGTCCTGTTCCTCTACATCAATTCATTCAACTGAATGCTATGAAAACTGCTGGGCTAAAACAATCCATGAGATTCCATGATGGCAATCTTGTTGGACACTGGAGAATTCTCAAAAAGTTTTCCATAAGTCCCTTAATATTGATGAACGAAGACCATAGGTCAAAGCGTAACTACTTCGATTACAAATTTCGTGTTCTGGATTTTATTCGCTCTGATTGGAATGCCAGAGAACCGGATTCTCGTCCAGGATCACTGATTTTCTACACAAATGGATCAAGATAAGATAACATTGTAGATCCAGGGATTAACGTTTTAGTATCAATGGGAAACATTCCACTATATTTCAAGCAGAAATATTTGCAATACTAGAATGTGTATCAATCTGCATAAAAAGAAACGACAAAAATGAAAATATCGGTATTTGCTCAGATAGTCAAGCAGCACTTCTAAACTGGTGTGGGAATGCACAGAGAGGCGCCCTTGGCGAAGACCCGATTTAGCGTTCCATTGTTTCTCAAATCCGTGTTCCTTCCAAGTTTATTATTTTTGATAAGATTTTAAACCCTCAACCAGATTCGGAACCTGCGCTTCTGGACCACATTTTATATCAGATTTTGCTCGTAACAAATTTTGGATTAGATTCTGGACCACATTTTCGATCAGATTTTGAGCCAGATTCCGAACCTGAACCTACTATATTTTGGACCTAGACTAGATTGCGAACAGCATTTTTTACCAGGTTTTGAATCACATTTTGGATTAGATTTTGGACCCACATTTCAGACCTGGTCTGTACCACATTCAGAATCTGCATCGGATATTTGACCACACTTTTGATCAGATTTCGGAACAGATTCTGGTCCTGCACAAGATCTAGCAGCTGCATCAGATTCTAGGCAGATCAGATTTTGGAGCACATTTTTATCAGATTTAGAACAGATTTTGGATAATATTTTGAATCACATTTTTGATCAAATTTTGGACCAGATTCTAGATCTAGACCAGATTGTGGACCTTCCCCCTTAGCTGGACCACATTTTTTTTATTAGATTTTAACCCGATTTTGCATCATATTTGATCCAGATTCAGAAAGCGGATCGGAATATAAACCAGATTTTGAACCACACTTTTGACCAGATTTTGGATCAGATCCTGGACCTGAACAAGATCTTGGAGCTGCGTCAGATTCTATGCAGATCAGCTTTTAGACCACATATTGATTAGATTTGGGCCCGCTTTTGGATAATATTTTGGACCAGATTCTAGACCTGGATCAGATTGTGGACCTTGCCCGAAACCTGGACCACATTTTTTATCGGATTTTAACCCGATTTTGCATTATATTTGGGTCCAGATTCTGGAACCGGATCGGAATATAAACCAGTTTTTGGGCCACATTTTTGATCAGATTTTAAAACACCAACCAGATTTTGGGTCAGATTTTGAACCAGACCCCGAACCTGGATAATATTTTGGACCTTGACTAAATTGCGAACCGCATTTTTTATCAACTTTTGTTTCATATTTTAGAACAGATTTGGACAAGATTCTGATAAGATTTCGGATCACATTTTTGATCAGGTTCTGAATCTGTTAATGGATTAAATTTTGGACCCAGATTCTAGACCTCTGCATCTGCATCGAATTCTGGACAAAATTTTGAACCACATTTTTAACAGATTTGAACTAGATTTTGAATAAGATTTTGGACCACATTTTTGACCAGATTCTGGTCCTGAGCTAGATCTTGGAGCTGCATCAGATTCTACGCAGATCAGATTTTGGACCACATTTTCATCAGATTTGGGCCCGCTTTTGGATAATATTTTGGACCACATTTTTTTATCAAATTTTGAACCAGATTCTAGACCTGGACCAGATTGTGGACCGTGCCCCGAACCTGGACCACATTTTTTATACATGTTTGGGTCGGCTTTCAGATAATATTTTGAACCATATCTTGGACCTGGACTTCAAATTCTAGCCCAAATTTTGGATAGCATTTTTATAGGATTTTGGATCACATTTTAGATCAGATTTTGGATCTGAACAAGATCGTGGAGCTGCAGCTCAGATTCTATACAGATCAGATTTTAAGCCACATTTTTATTAGATTTGGACCAGATTTTGGACCACATCTTTGATGAAATTTTGGACCAGATTCTAGATATGGGCAAGATTGTAGGTCTTTCCCCGTACTTGGACCACATTTTTTAGAAGAATGTGCATCCAATTTGGGCCCAAATTCTGAAACCGGACCGAAATTTTTAGCCACATTGTTGATCAGATTTTAAACTACAAACTAGAATTTGAATCAGATTATGGACCTGAACTAGAGATCTTGTATCAAATTTTGGAACAGATTTGAACTAGATTATGGTCCACACTGTTTATCAGGCTTTGGAACAGATGTGGGACCAGATTTTGAACTACACACTGGACCAAGGCCAGATTTTGAGTCTTGACCTGACTTTGGAGCACATTTTTTATCAGTCTTTGGTCCAGATTTTGGATTACATTTTCGATCACACCGAAAGTGTCTTACTGAGGCTCAGGTCGTTTTTGGTACCCCCTAGAGCAAGCACCCTTGAAGGTGAGGGAAGGGGCGGGGCAAAGTCTGGTCAAAGGCAGGCTACGGCGCATACAACTGCTCAAACTGGGTTCCTGGCAATTGCGGAATCAAAGGAAACGAAACTGCAGATCAATTGGCAACGAAAGGGTCATCCATGCAGTTAATAGGACCTGACTCCTATCTTTGGACTATCTTCCTGTGCCCTCAAAATGGAAATTTTGAACTTAATGTAGCTAGCTGTTCGGAGCTGACTCAACCTTGCGATATTTGGAAAGTTGCTCCTAACCTAAAAGTCCCCAACACGGAGGAAATAAAGAGACTAAGACCAAATAAAGTAATTTATTGTTGGACGTATTGCGGCATGAATTTTTTTGGAAAAAATGTATAGTTCGTGTACATTAACACCCTGTGGATGTCAGTCAGATATCAAATTTCCTAATATGCAATTCTACATTTTTACATTTTTTCTGCACTATGATTTCGTAAATGAAAGTGCGCGTGTTTTAACAATTAACGGTTTTTTTACCCGCCCGTGTACGATTAGTTCAAACAGAAATCGGTTGGATAAGTGAGGAGTGATAGTTAAGCAACCTTCCATCACACCGACCGTTGTGAACGATATACCACATTGGATTGGAAAGTGTTCTTCTATGCTGCTGCTGCTGCACGGAATTGTGCAACTTCGCTGCGCTTACTTTCGTGTTACATTCCCCTTCACATAACAATAAATATTTAAGACAACAGCGCCAACGGATTGACCAGACTGGACCGCGGACCGGAGTAATGCAGTCGGGTGGAAAATCTATGCGAACCTTCTCCTCCTTCTGATGAAAAAAAAAATCGGATCGGACAGCCAATTGTGCGGTGGTGAAGCACTTTGATAAGAGCACAACATTGGAATTCGGACGAAAGCAAAATGCATTAACCGGTTCGGTGGCGCTATGCTATTTGAGTAATGCGCTATTCCCACACACAACCGTTAGTGCATAGTGCTTGTTGTGCTGGCGGGTGAAACGTTTCGCTTTCGAAAATGATGTTTTATCAATAGCACGAAATTTTTGAATTGTTTCACCGATGATAAACACGACAGCTTTAGTCAAGAAATACCTGAACACATTTTTGGGAGAGCTTTTCAACTTATATTGTTGCGTGATGAAAAAGGTAACAAAAGGAGCTAAATGTTCGCAAAAATGTGTAACTACTAAGTGGGTTGTAGGCAGGTATGTTACTTTCATTTTATCGATAATCGATCAATTAATAATAATCACATGCTAGGCTTGAGTACGTTTGAGGTTAACAACACCAAACCCTAATATGGACATTATTCGTTTTTAGTTTCCCTGACAACGAAAGCTAACATATGACATAACCTAGTTTAGGAAAGAACAACAAAGTATCTTTCACGGCTTTCTGACCAAACTGAAAGCAAAACACTTTCGGACAGTGAAACGTAAAAGTACACACCTACGTGGTAAGTACGGATCGACTATTTAGTCGCAAGGTCACGAACCAAGCTGTCAATCAATATTGCTGGCGATTAATTCGGTAGCAGTTTCGATGGCAAAATTAAAGCAATCGTTAATTTCGATCGTGTTTAAGCCTCGCCAGTCGCCTCGGACGGAAGGATCACGTCTCGCCGAATGATCTCATGGAATTGGCATTCTGTGCGGATTTTTTGACTGCTCTCGCTCGTCGGCCGTCGATGGAAGCCTCAACTCAACCGTAGCCGCAGCAGACAAACTTAAGCCGTCGTACGACGGCAAGCAAGCAACGTGATCATTGCCGTCATCGCTGTGCAGACGACGACGTCGCCAGTTACTGCCGTTGTCGCCAAAGCAAGCACGTTCGGAAGTGGCAAGTCACGGAGTGAAATTCCACATAGAAAACCTGATTTTGTGTACACTGTGTGATCGGATTGATAGTTGTCGTGGCGGGTAAACTCACGGAGCGCATGGAACGCTGTCGTTGTGTGCAAGCGAGCGCCCACAACCGGCTTTTGTTTCGTGTGCCAGTGGCTGGCCACTGCTGCTTGCGGGAGATTCCAACGGTCAATGGCGTGGCGTTATGGATATTTTGTATTCAAATTTACGCATTCATCCTTGACGAACGGCGGCAGTCGTTAGTACAATTTTTGTACCTATTTGGGACACACATTCGTTCGCCGTTGGTTCAGTAAGAGAATGCAAACAAAACTCGTTCTAACTGAGGTGAGTTTAAAGTTTTTTCTTATACTGGAGGCAGTAAGTGGCGTTAATAACTGGGTGCGGTTTAAAATAATACGTTGTATAATATTGAGACACAGCAAGGTTGACTAACGCCGGGTGAGAGTTGGCGTAGACTGATTTTTTTTCGCAGTGAATACGTGACTCAAAACAATTAAGTACAGGCAAATCATACTAGATAAGCAACCTTATATAATGATAAAAGTTGAGAAGTCTTACAAGACCACTTCCGCTTTTTAAATTACACAGGAGGTATATCAAGCTTCGGCCACCTACTTCTTACGGGTTTTATCAAACACAAACAAACATTCTTAAAGCCCTTAGCGCTAAAATTTCGAGTGCTTAATCCTACTAAATGACCGATTCATTCGAAACGAATGATTTCCACTGGTTTGGCGATAAAACTAGTCGAATTTCGTGACGTATAAAGGCAAAAAACGTATAAAGGCTACTTACATTCACATCCGACGAATCAGAGGGTAGACGTTGCTTCACCGGTACACAGAACAGCGCCAGGTTGCGTGCCGTTAGCTTTGTAACCGGTTAGTTCGAAAACAACACACAAAAATCAGGACACTTTCTGGTGCTATTCCACAGCGGTTTCACCAGCGTGGAATCGTGTTCTTCACTGAAAATCCGGTACTTTTACGCGTATTGCTTCAAACTGCGATTCACCAGATAAACAAAAAACAATTTCACGCAGTCGTGCACAGTTTAACTGGTTCGGTTTCCATCGGACAATAGATCTGGCCGGTTGGGGTCACTCGTTTGATGTTCTTCTACGCTTGGTCGGAAACTTTCACGCGCTCTCTACATCAATTGAACCATGACAAACACATTAAGTAATCCAATATCCACTAAATTATTTCTGGTGCTGCAGTATTTTGACTTCGATAGCTTTTCCATTCACTATTTCGGTTTACATAGATTAGCGATTTCGGACGTAATTGCACGACAAAGTTCCAATGCCATTTGTCTTCACATAAACGAGGTTGAGAATCAACAAGTTTTCGTTCTCTGCTTTCTACCTTGGCTACTTGTAAAAACTCTTGGTTGGTTGGCTCACAGGAACTCGGCAAGTAGCGTGTTTTGCTTTTCCACTATGTTTTCATTGATATTCGGTTCGCAATGGTATGAGTGACAAAACCGTTCTTTTTGTATGCACACCACAGCTGCTAAGCTTCGAATAAATGAGAAATTGTCGCATTTATAATTGCTGAAACGTTAAAACAATCAGCAAATTACTGGCAAAACACTTCGATGCAATCTGCACAACTTATTAATTAACAACACAAAATTCACATTTAAATTTCGTTTCTCTTTCGTTCCACAATCCGGCCAAACGCACCGATTATTTCATTAGGGGAAGCGTTACTCGACTACATCACCAGCAGGATATCCGGATATCTTTTCGAAAGCCCCGCAATTATTGAAGCTCCAATCCAAGTCTAACTAATTTCCAAGAACAGCACAACGGTCACACGAAGAAAACTCTTACAGATTCTTCCTTTTGTACGTTTGATAATAATTGTTGCACTTTTTTTCAATACACACCAACAGAACCCTTCTATCGGATCGGAGCACACACGGATACGGTCAGCAGTAGTGGATCGAGTGCATCCAACTATACATGCGAAAGAACAATATAATCCAATGGACACGAAAATCTTCACTTTAACTTCGTACGCAAAACTGAAGACTGCAAGGAGGGTTAAGAGGAAAACCGTACACAATTATTTGCACAACACACAGAACACAGCACAGTACCTACTGATGGGTATTATAGTTCAGAAAAAGGCGAAACGCGTCCACCCGCGATTGAATCTCAACTACGAATGAAGCGCGATCGTCGCGACGCGAACTAGCGATGATGGAACGAAACGAACGCGCCAGTACTAATACAACAATGACGAGCTTCAAAATACCTCTACACAGGAGTACGCACGGATCCAGCTCCGTACACTCGCGTAGAATGAAAATATGAATGAAAGTGCGTAAATAACGGAATACGTATGAGTGTGTTTCGTTTCATTCCGATTTCTGAAGCGTCGCAGGAAAATTTAGCCGTCAGAAGCTGCTTTCAAGAGACTGACCGAGGGGTAACAGGATAGTACGTTGGATTGTGGTATGGTAATCTGTAATGTAAGTGCCACAGAGACTAAAATCGAAATTGAATAATGAAAAAAACTTTTCGAATGACGAATTTATTTATTTATGCTTTAGGTTGCAATTATTTTAATCTTTAATTAACTATTTCTTCAAGAATACAACCTTTCGCGACTCATAATCTTGCTGCTCGATCTTAATCGTGCAAGGTTAAGAAGCTAGTCTCAAAGTCTGAATCTAAGCAGAATTTTAATCTATATTTTACGAAAAAATCTGAGGTAAGCTTTACTAGGTGATCATATTTTTACTTGTTCTGTTAACTTTACCCCACGTTAGTTGCTCTCAAACACCATTAATAGGTTACTTTCAAGATCATATTGGTCTCTTTGCACACGTGTCGTAGGTCACTAAAACACTTTCCGCCAAAATAACGAACACTTTTGCTGTAGTTGCGATATTGTGTGTGGTGTTAAAACCAGTTGAATTTTAAAAATTTCTTGTGTTCCGTTTGCGTGCAAGAGATATAGAAATTCAAATTAAAGCTTTAAAGCTACCTTCTGCTGATAAATAGCAACGCTGATTCGAGCAGGTAAAGACCGAATACAAATTAGAACCAACTTATAAACATTGTGTTAATATTTGGCAAAGTGCACCAGTTACACTCGTTTTATTTCAGGCGTAGCTGGTGCACGAAAAATAGAGAAAAAATAAAAAATGAACATATTTGGTGAAAAGTTGCTACACCCGTGTAGCTATATCGCAAAAACTAGTGGTAATTTTTTTGTTGGACTACTTTTTTCACATTGGAAGCAATATTTGAGCGCGGATCAGCATGGATTCCTCCCTGGTCGTTCCACTACAACCAATTTGCTGTACCTTACTATCGTCGACAACATGTTAGCAATGACTTTTTTTGGCAACACTGTTACGCTAACGTTGTTTACGTTGTTAAAGTCGCTGTAATCTTTTTGTGATTTTACCGGTGTTAAAGCTTTTAATTTCAGTTCGATTTTCGACAATTGCTTTTTTAGCCACCCGTTACGCGAGTGAAAGCATTTCCCAAGTGATACGAGCCGTTTATTGCTGATAAATCATTCATTGATTCTGCGCTGCTTCGCCGATCGAGTCATGGCGTCTTCCTGTAAAACATGTAGCTCTGCAATCAATGGAATTGACAGAGTTATATGCCGTGGTAACTGTGGATCAATGTATCACCGGACCTGTATCCCAGGAATGCAGCGATCTATTTTGGATGCAATGTCAACATTCAACGACAATCTCTTTTGGCTTTGCGACGATTGCGCCAGTAGCTTCAACAAGTGATTACAGCTACCAGACACTGCTGCGCCGGCTGCTGTCGACGACTCATACAAGCTGTGCGTAGCAGTCGATAAATTGAATTCTGTTGTCGCTGATCTCTCGTGCCGCATCGAAAAACATTTCCCGTGTGGATCTACCACTCCTGCTCTGAAAATATTTAATTCTCATCGGCAGCCGGGCGAGTTACCTACACCAAAGCGGAGTCGAGTGGACAGTGCGAAATACTCTACCACTGCGGCTGCCGTTTGTGGCACCAGATCCATTCAGCGTGCAATAAAAACGGTTGCTGATGAGCGGCAGCAATTTTGGCTGTACTTGAGCCGCTTGGATCCAAGCCATACAGTGGACGATGTCATCGCTATGACGCAGGAGTGTCTCGATATTAGCACCGCGCCTAAAACTATTATGTTGGTGAAAAAAAATGCTGATATATCGACGCTTAATTTTGTTTCCTTCAGAGTGGAGGTGCCTAAAGAGCTGAAGGAAACGGCTCTACAAGCATCCACTTGGCCAACTGGTGTCTTGGTTCGTGAATTTGACTTTGATCAGGAGCGGTCCACTAGATTTCGCTATTAGTACTACTTCGGCCCTTTCAAATGGGTATGTTTTGGACTGCGAGAGTCAACCGACTCTCGTACAAGTTAAGTACCATTTACCTTATGATCCCGACGATGAATGCCAAAGTACCGTTCCATGTTTCAGTGCACATGCATCTGCTCCTGTTCCACCGCATCGAATGCAAACCACACGCAGCACGCCGTCTACCGGCAAGACGAACTCGCTGCATCTCTACTACCAAAATGCTTGCGGCATGAATTCCAACATAGATGACTACAAGCTCGCTTTTTCGGATGGTTCCTACGATATCATAGCGCTCACGGAGACTTGGCTCGACGACCGTACCCAATCATCTTACTTGTTTGGAACCGAGTACGATGGTTTCCGCTGTGATCGCAGCCCCCACAACAGTCGAAAAAAGACCGGCGGAGGCACGCTTATCGCCGTTCGTCGTAATTTGAACGCACACTTAATCAACGATGCTACATGGACCACACTCGAACAAGTCTGGGTATCTGTTCAGCTGACTGATCGCAAATTATTTATTTGCGTTCTTTATCTGCCACCAGATCGTACTCGTGACAATCAGCTGATCGATACACATGTTCAATCTCTATTGTCGATCATCGCTAGGACTAAACCGTGCGATGAGGTTATTATCATCGGCGATTTTAATCTGCCTAATTTACTCTGGTGTCCCTCTCGTGACGGATTTTTGTACGCTGACCCAGATCACTCTATTTTTCACGCCTGCGCTTTGGACCTCCTCGACGGATACAATTCTGCAAACATGCAGCAAATTAACAACAACGCAAATGAGAATGGGCGCTGCCTCGATCTTTGTTTTGTGAGCACTAGCGATGCCGCTCCCCAATTGGCATGCGCTCCAGCACCACTCGTCAAGCTGGTTCGTCACCACCCGGCCCTTGTTCTTTCCATTGCGAACTGTGATGGTGTTGCATACACCGAGCCCACCAATGGTACTTTTTACAATTTTCGACGAGCCGACTATGAGGGTTTACTAACCGCATTATACAACGTTGATTGGGCAGACGCTCTAAATGCAAGCGACATCGACCTGACTGTTAACGAGTTCACATCAATTATTAATCGATTGATTGACCGTTTCGTTCCTAAACTGCAAAGGCGTTCGCAGAATTTTCTTCCTTGGCAATCAGCGGAGCTTCGACGCTTGAAAACAAAAAAAAATGCTGCATTCAGGAGGTTTTCTGCGTGCGGTTCACTACAGCTGCGTGAATATTATCGACGAATCAACTACGATTACAAAAGACTTAGACGACGCTGTTTTTCGAATTATAAACGGCATATGCAGAGAAAGTTGAAGTCTGACCCTAAGCGGTTCTGGAATTTTGTTAATGATCAACGGAAGCAGTCAGGCCTGCCCTCCATTATGGAATTAGATGGCGAAATGGCCAATAATGCTGCCGATGTTTGCAGCTTATTTGCAGCAAAGTTCTCCAGCGTGTTTTGCAACGAAGTACTTACAACAAACCAAGTATCGGATGCCGCAAGTATCGTTCCTCGCTTTGATCACCCTTTCGCATCGATGAACATTGATGCCAACATGATTCTGGCCGCTTCTGCAAAGCTCAAACATTCGTACTCTCCAGGCCCGGATGGGATTCCGGCTACGCTGCTCAAGAAGTGCATTGCTGGTTTGCTTCAGCCTCTCATTCTCCTGTTTCGTCTGTCCATCTCTACTGGAAAATTCCCTGCAGCTTGGAAGCAGGCATTTTTGTTTCCGGTTCACAAAAAAGGCGATCGGTCGAAGGTCGATAACTATCGAGGAATTTCTGCACTGTGTGCCACGTCGAAATTATTCGAGCTAGTGGTCATTAAACCACTTTTTTCACATTGCCAACAAGCGATTGCAGATGAGCAACACGGATTTCTCCCAAAACGTTCGTGTGCTACGAATCTACTTTGCTTCACTAGCTATGTAACTGACAGCTTCATTGGACGAGCGCAAACCGACGCGATTTACACAGACCTCTCCGCTGCTTTCGATAAAGTTAATCATCGCATCGCTGTCGCTAAATTGGATAGGTATGGTTTTAGCGGCAATATGTTGAACTGGTTCGAATCGTACTTAACTGGACGAATCCTGAGTGTGAAAATTGGTGATGTGACTTCCGCTTCGTTCCCTGCTACTTCCGGGATTGCACAAGGCAGCCATCTGGGTCCGCTGGTGTTTGTCCTATATTTTAACGATGGAATCCATTCGCTAGATTGCCCACGTCTAGCTTTCGCGGATGATTTAAAATTGTTCAACGCTGTCCGAAACATTGACGATGCTTTGTTTCTTCAACAACAGTTAAATGCATTTGCCAGTTGGTGCGAGACGAATCGTATGCTACTAAATCCGATCAAATGTTCTGTAATCACTTTTACGAGAAAAAATCAACCGATTCACTTCAACTACAAACTCAATGGACTTCCAATTCAGCGAGTGGAACAAGTCAAGGATCTCGGCGTGTTACTTGATGTTAAGTTAACTTTCAAACAACACGTTTCATTGATTGTTGCCAAAGCCTCTAGACAACTAGGCTTAATTATGCGAATGACACGTGACTTTAACAGCATTGAATGTTTGGTAGCGCTCTACGGGTCACTGGTTCGAGCTTCCTTAGAATACTGTTCCGTAGTATGGATCCCTCACTACAATAACGCTATCTACCGCATCGAAAGTATCCAGCGTCGCTTCGTACGCTACGCTCTTCGATTGCTTCCATGGCGACAGCCAATGAGGAATACTCGATACGAGGATCGTTGCCAACTCATCCGAATCGATACTCTCGAACTTCGCCGAGAAACAGCGCGCGCCATGGTTGTTTCGGATATTTTGACATCCAACATCGACTGCCCTACCATCCTTCGTCAAGTCAACTTAAATGCACCAACCAGATCACTGCGGAGGTTATCTCTACTAAATTTACCTTTCCGACGGACGAATTACAGTGCCAACAGCGGTATCTCTGGTCTACAGCGTTCTTTCAACCGAGTTTCGGCAGTATTTGATTTTAATTTATCACAACGAGTGTTACGTTCGAGTTTTGTCTCTATGTTTCGACGTTTTATGTATTAGTTATTAAGGTCCATTAAGGCAAGTCTTGCCTGTTGGTAATAAATTTGAAAATTTGAAAAAAATTTGAAAATTTGACGGAAACCGACGTTATATATACCGACCTGTCAACCGCCACTGGTAAGCTGTGACGTAAATGCAATCGCTAAACTCGAAAGGCTTGGGATAAACGGAACTCTCCTGCTATGGTTTCGTTCTTATCTAACTGATTCGTCAGCTGATGGTTGCCATTGGTGATTGTAGATTCAGTACATTCTATGCCACCTCAGGTATTCCGCAGTGCAGTCATCTTGAACCGCCCATATTTCTGCTTTATTTCAACGATGTAAACCTTGTCTTGATGAACCACGATTAACATAGGCCGATTATCTAAAAATATTCGCCCTCAAACTTCTCTGTAATATTCTTCTTACGGAAAAAAGATCTTCTGCATAGGGCCGGGGTGGCTCGTGCTGTTTCAAGCACTCGTCTACATTCAACTCGGTCTTGGGCCACTCGTCGCCAATTTCCAAGTCGTCTCAGAAGTCGCAAATCGCTTTCGACCTGGTCGAGCCATCGTGCACGTTGGGCCCCCTATTCCTGGTGCCGGTGGGGTTGTTGAAGAGGACTATTTTCGTCGCACTGTTGTCCGGCATCCTTACGACGTGTTCGGCCCACCGTAGTCTGCTAACTTTCGCTATAAGTACGATGGGAGTCTCCCCAAGCAGTGCCTGTAGCTCGTGATTCATACGTCTCCGCCACTCTTCGCTTTCAGTTTGTACTCCACCAAATATCGTCCGCAGCACTTTCCGCTCGAACACGGCAAGAGCGCGTATGTCCTCCGTCAGCAGCATCACAGTTTCAAGTCCATAAAGAACTACGGTTTAATAAGGGTTTTGTACATTGTTAGCTTACTGCAGCGACGTATGCTTCCTGATCGTAGCGTTTTACGAAGGGCAAAGTAGACAGGGAGACAACCCCTAGGCGGTGGTAATAAGTCTGATGAAGACACAGCAATTAGTATGACCAGGGGTAACTTTCTGGATCATCGTAATGTTTGACGCTCAAATGAGAAGGGTATGTGGAGCTGGATCTGATATTTTTAGGAGAGGAGTGAACGGAGGAAGACACTCAACCAGAACTTGCAGAGACAGCGCAGAAGAGGCGGACCTAGAGGCTAATGGGGCCGTAACCGATTCAACCATATTCAATCTATTGATGTGTACTTCTCCTGGCAACAGGTGAAAGCCATGGCAGATGACAGTCAACAGTTGAAAAACCTGACTACACTCCTTTGTTCTGTCGAACCGACAGGCGTGGATACATAAGTACTTAAATCATCAGCAAGCATCTTCCTGGATTGCTGGTTTTTCCCGGCAAAAAAAAATATTAGTCGTCCTTATTCGGACACCACATTACCTACATTTCGCAGAATAAACTGAACCAAATTGCGTAACATATTGTAAATGAAGAAGCAAATGGTTGGTAAATGACTGGATCCCAGGCACAATACAGCTGGTATTTAGTGAAATACGTTAGCCGTTTACCATTGTATGCAAGTATAAAAACAACTCTTATAAAAATATTATTGGCAAAGGACCAAAAGAGGTTGAGTGAACCCGTTGGGAAAGACGCCTACATGCAATACACGGGGGTATAAGACATTTCTTCCAGCCGGATATTCACGCTACCTTCCAGCATAAACAGCAAAATTCTTTCAGACCTTGCAACGCGTGTACTATTGCTGCGCGTAGCCACCCGTCAGTATGTAAAGCGATAGAAACGGAAGCGGAAACAGCAAACCTGACTCTCAGGTGCATAAGCGCTACGCCAGGAGTACGAAAAATACGAGCAGCTGTACCGTTCTGAGGAAATACGGAAGTTCTATCAAAAGACTAGTGAATTTTACAAAGCCTCTTTGCCGCGGGACGAAATGTGCAAAGGGACACCATAAAATCATATAATTTTACTGTTAAAAACTTGAAAAGTCACGAAAATACCTTAAATGTGGAACTAAAATTGATAGAAATTATTACAGAAATAGATTTTAAAATTTTAAAACATGATATAGCGCAGAAATGGCTTTCTTCTGTGTTTTACATGACTATTAAATTTATAGACCATACTAGCTGACCCGACAAACTTCGTATTGCCACAAATTAACCTGTGTTGTACATAAATCATGAATCTCGGATGATCTTTGTCACAATCTCGAGTTTTGCAAGCCCTCCAGTGGAAGGCGCTTCCGACGGCGGGTCACCGGCAACACTCGTGACCGTCTCGTCCTGAATGATCTAGTGTTACTATAGATAGTTTTTGTGGTCTTGTAATGTTTTATGGAAGAGTCTCGAATTTCTCGAGTTCGATTAGTTTTTGAGTTTCGCAAAAATTTCTGTTTTATTTGTATCCCCCTACCACAGGGGTGAGAGGTCTCTAACTATCGTAAAATAAATTCAAGACTCCAAAATCTCCCACATGCCAAATTTGGTTCCATTTGATTGATTAGTTCTCGAGATAACAGGAAATTTGCATTTCATTTGTATGGAAGCCCACCCTCTTAAAGAGGAGATGGGCCATAACTCGCTTTCTAAAGAAGAGAGGGGTCTCAATTCACCATAGAAAAAAATCTTGCGTCCAAAACCACTTACATGTCAAATTTGGTTCCATTTGCTTGATTAGTTCTCGAGTTATGAGGAAATTTGTATTTCGTTTATATAGGAGCCCCCCCTCTTAAAGTGGGGAGGGGTCCTTATTCACCATAGAAAATATTCTTGCCCTCAAAAACTTTCACATGCCAAATTTTGTTCCATTTGCTTGATTAGTTCTTCAGTTATGAGGAAATTTGTATTTCATTTGTATAGGATCCCCCCTTCCTAAAGTGGGGAGGGGTCCCAATTCATCATAGAAAGAAATTTTGTCTCCAAAAACACCCACGTGCCAAATTTTGTTCCATTTGCTTGATTAGTTCTCGAGTTATGAGGAAATTTGTATTTCGTTTGTATAGGAGCCCCCCCCCTCTTAAAGTGGGGAGGGGTCCTTATTCACCACAGAAAATATTCTTGCCCTCAAAAACTTTCACATGCCAAATTTTGTTCCATTTGCTTGATTAGTTCTTCAGTTATGAGGAAATTTGTATTTCATTTGTATAGGATCCCCCCCTCCTAAAACGGGGAGGGGTCCCAATTCATCATAGAAAAAATTTTTGTCTCCAAAAACACCCACATGCCAAATTTGGTTCCATTTGCTTAATTACTTCTCGAGTTATGAGGAAAATTGTGTTTCTTTGGTATAGGAGCCCCCCTCTTAAAGTGAGGAGGGGTCCTAATGTACTATAGAAAATATTCTTGCCCTAGAAAACTTTCACCTGCCAAATTTGGTTTCATTTGCTTGATTAGTTCTCGAGTTATGAGGAAATTTGTATGGAAGCCCCCCCTTTTAAAGAGGAGAGGAATTATAATTCCCCTTATAAAGAGGGGAGGGGTCTCAATTTACCATAGAATAAATTCTTGTCACCGAAAACACCCACATGCCAAATTTTGTTCTATTTGCTTGATTAGTTGTCGAGTTATTCAGAAATTTGTGTTTCATTTGTATGGGAGCCCCCCCCCCTCTTAGTGAGGACAGGGTTTCTAACCATCACTTAAACCTTTCCTGGCCCCAAAAAACCTCTAGATGCATACTTTCATGCCGATTGGTTCAGTAGTTTTCGATTCTATAAGGAACATACAGACAGACAGACAGAAATCCTTCTTTATAGGTATAGATTACAAAAAAGAAGAGAACTATTCACTAAACTCCAACAACAAAGGAATAAAAGTGATGAGAAGAAGCAAAACATAAATTTCAGGAAACGTGAGTTGCATGAGTGTCCTGTCTATCATTTCAAAATATGAGTTAGTATGAGTACCCCAGAAAGAAAAATTTGCAAAAACGATCAAAATCCGAGGTCAGTGTTTTTTAAGTTGAAAATAGATATTCATCAAATTTTTGAATCTATTCCGCAAATGAATTACGGTAAATTTATCAAATATATCTCTTTCCGGTCTATGGATTAGTCAAGCACATTACCTCAATTTCAAATCGTCGTTCACATTTGGCTGACCCCTCGGTTTGTTTTTGTTGTCTTTCATTCATCTATCAAAGATACCTGAAAAGATACAAAGATTGTAACAGTAAACGAGAGCTACTTTGAGCATTCAATTCAACAAGTGTTTTGCGTTCCGGTAATAATGCAGTGAATTATTATCCTAAAACTTGCAATAAATATTATAGTTTACTCAATTTTGTGCACTAATAATCAATAATTTTGAGAAGTTTGGTGTAAAAATGAACTAGTTTTCGTGTTGAAGCACAAAAACGAAGACAATTATTTTGGATTTACTCGTATTGAAACAAACAAATTTTGTAAATTAGTTCATCAAAAAGTCTTTACAAACGTATTTTTTTAATTTTAGCCAGAAGAAAGTCTACCATTTTAACTCTAAAGGCCATCGGTGAATGCGTAGCGATGTCGATCCATCTCATGTGTCTCACCTCCGACGGTGGCGTTCCGATTTATTCCAAGAAGAAAGGTGACTCTGAAAATGTAAGCTTTCTACCCGAACTAATAGAAATATTTGCTTACTGATAACTTTCCAATTTTCATACAATCTAACATTGTAGTTTAGTCCCACTATTAGAGTTGTTCGGTTGTGGCATCCGATCCGGAGCATCTTTGCTTTGTTGGGCTTGATCATTCTTCCAGCTTTTGAAGGTCTTAAAAGATCCATCCTTTTAGCTACCGTTTTCGACGATCGCATCCCTCAATGGAGTGCACATGTTTTGCAAATCGCAAAATGTGGATCTTTCGATAACCCACCTGGAGGATGGAATGATAATTTGGAAGGAGTATGATGGTACGTTGATGATGATCGGTATAGCGAAGGGCATTACGGAGAAAGCACTTCGAAATCTGATGGACTTCTCCTATTATGCGATGATTTTTTGTGTGGGTATTGCTTCGATCAAAAAGATCAAGAACATCGATCGGTTTAAGAGGGAACTGAAGAATTGTTACAGTTTGATTGACCAGCTGCTGGAGGTGGTGGAGAATGATTTCTTTCGCTTTAATGAGGCCGTTTTGTGCTCGGAGAGCATGGCGATGCTGGTTAAGTTGAATGAATTTAGTATTCAAATAGGTTCGCCCTTTTGTTCGATACTTGTGCGACAAAAAGTCGCTTGCGGTACCGAGGGTTGGTGGGATTTGGACATAATAGACCGGAAACTACTTATGATACTACTGAATGCATCCAGTACGATTCAACAGGATGTACCGGTGTTTCTGCCCAAAAAGAGTCCATCGATTGCTTATCGCTTTATTAGTATTCCTATAACGCAAGGCGTTAGCATTTGTGCTCTCTGTGGGGCGGAACCGCCCTACGATAAGCTGCAAGCCTTGAGTCAGCAGTTTTGGATGAACGAAATTGACTTGCTGATTTCAGCTGAGCAAAATTATCCGAAACATTATCCAGCTTCGATCGAGTTGGATGCTAGCATTCTAGGCTTTTTGCTGCTGAACAGAGAACATTCGAAGTTCGTAATTTCGAGGAACGTTCACCTGACAAGTCCCGGCAAGCGCACCCTATCCGGCAACCATCGGTTGGACGTTCTGCGAACGTTCTACCACCAATCGGTGGACGCGATGGAGGATTTGTTTCGCGATGGGGAGAAAATTGCCAACTTGGAACAGTACTGGTGTTCGGATTATCACAAGTGTCACGCCCTGCTCGAGGGGCCGAACGTTCTGTGCGTGCTGTACACGTCGGCCATTCCGACGCCCATCATGAGGTGAGTTGGATCCGATACTTTAGGCACACATTTCGGTAGGTTTAGAGAGGATTTCGGTAGCAAAGTAAAGCCAGTAACAATGCGTCATTAGTAAAATACATTTTTTTTGCTTCAATTCCGCGTTTGGAAGTTTTGATTTGTGTGTATAATTATTATCCTTTAGTTTCTTTTTATGACTGCTTCATGAAACGTCACGTCCTCTTATTATTTATTTTGGTTTTTGTGTATTTTGGGGTTAGCACAGTATTAATTCGTTATCAAATGCGTCTACTAAATGTTTACTTTTTTACTTTCTAGGTTAGTAACACAAAAAACACTGAACACGCTAATATCGGATAAGGATGTATGCTGGTAGCTGAGGTTCTTGCTATCAAAGATTGAAGATATTACACATTTTGAGCTTCGATTTATTGGTTGCGGTAGATTATTGAAAGATTGCTGATGCAATCTTCCGTGGAATGCTGGTATTTTAGCCGAACTGATTCGTCTATCATGTAGTAACATCTAAATGTAATGTCTAAAATTGTATTTTTAGCCGGATTTATTTTTTCATTAAGATGGTTTTATTAAATTTTCAAATAAGGAGAGGTTATTTTCATGGCTTCGTTATTTTGGATCTGCAATTAGAGTTTGACATTTTGACTGAATCAGTGTCTACTTTGATTACGATTATATCACTTGTTCAAACACAAAATCATTACACAATAAAATCTTTTAGGTGGGAATTGGAAACCAAATAAACCTAAGAATTGAATTTAAAATGCCGAAAAGAACAGATAACAGATCAGCAAATGTTTACAACCATTACTTTAACGTTTTACTAAATTGGTTTAATCAGTTCAATACGATTTTGTCTTATGTTTGTACTGAACATATTGATATAGGTGGTATAGCCACTCTTCAACGAAACAAATTATTTGGAATATTTAACAGATTGCAAGAAAACGCTTTATTCATAAACTTTGTCTTTAATTTGGCAGAATAATACAGCCCTTTTTCGAATAGTAAATGATTATGCTAGTTATATATTTATACTTGGTATACTTTCTATTCACTTATACAGATGTAATGTATAGATTATTGTCATGCAAAAATTATTTGATAAGTAATAAATGAGCTAGAATAGCCTTCCGTCGCAATTTATCACCTCGTTTTATTGTATTTGCTAATAGGGTTGAAAATTGAACAGAACTTCTACTGGATTTTTTTTCCTCAACGTAGAACTGTAAGGTATCACTCGTACAAGACAAAATAATGCAATCAGATACCGACGCTACACTCTTTACTTAAACATTCATTCAATCTGTGCTACTGTCCAACAAAAAATTAGAAATTAACTGAAAAAATGTCGATATTTGTGTTTAGGACATTGATTTGAGAGTTTCAGAAATTGCAACACTCAAATATTCTATTAAACATTGAAGTATTTACCAGCTTCATTCTTTAAGCAACCCATTAAGTTTCGACAATAGTTGATGACTTAATTAAAGCCTGTACGCCGTTTCCATACTCTGCTCACTTTTTCCGGTTCAACTGCATTCAACCAAACGAAACCCTATTTCCTTCCTAAACTTTTTCCTTAAGGGAATAATAGTATAGACTAAAAACTTAAAATTTATAATCACATGCAGAATCGAACATGCCCCACACAGTCGCTAGTTTGATTTAGCTAAACCACATTCACATTTTTGTGTGTTGCAATCCCGTATAAATATAGTTTCTCACTTTCAAGAGTAATATTTACAAACCAGGCCACACCTCCTAATGTAGATTCGGATTCAAAATCTGCGCTATACTGGTATACGTACCGAACACGAACCCACAGATACCGAAGGCCATAATGGCAATATCCTTCCACAGAACCCAGTAACGTTTGCCCAAACCATCGGGCCAGAATGTAACGATTTCGATCAGCGGGGGGAAAATCAGCGCCAGCGTCGAGCTGCTGACGGCACCGACCAGTGAAATAACCGCGCCCAGATTGGGAATCATCGCCGCCAGCATGAAGGTAAAAACGACCAAACCTACGCGCGTCAAGTACTCACCGATCAGCTGAGCCTGCTCCGAGTGTAAGCGACGCTTTATCACTGGCGCTAGGATGGTCATCGGGACGTAAAACTGCAATCCGTAAGAGAAGAAGATTGCCAACGCCATCATGATGCGAACCAGCTGGGCAACACTAAAAAAATTAGTTTTAATTATTTTACATTCTAACTTTGAGAATAAGAAATTGGACTTACAATTGATCGCCCGGTAGGTTGAGTGTAATGCTTCCCTGAACATTATCGCCGTACTTGAGATAGCCGAAGAAACCAACCGCCGTGTACAGACAGGCCACGATAACCATTCCCGTGTTTAGGACACCGGTCCAGCCGCCGAAATCGTCCGGAGTTTTCATATTATTTTCCAGCGGAAGCACAATACCGATCCCTTCGAATGCATACACCGCCGTTCCGAAGTAGAGCGGAAGTTGTGCCAGCGATGAGAAGGGTTTCACTGAGTGCGTGTTCGGAAGATCCTGTAGTACGTAGTAGAAGGTACAAGCCAGACCTAAAACGGAATATTTCCTATAATCTTTTCACATAACTTTTTTATTGATAAAAAATCTCACCCGCAACAGTGAGAAACGCCGCAATCAGCGAAATCGGTGTCAAAAACTTAAGATTCTTAACCAAATTCAGCAGCACCATCGGTATCAACAGCAGCAACAGATAGATTCTGGTGTCCAGATCGAAAAAGTAGTGCGCAATCACTTCGCGGATGTTCGCCGCAACGAACACAAAGTACACACAGCAGAAGCCGAGCTGCGTTATCACCAGGAACATGTTAATCATATTTCGCGCCATCGAAGAGTACCGCCGCAGTCCAATGGGTCCGCACTCGAACGACCGGTGGCATACTTCGGCGAAGCTCAACGACGGAACCTGCAACCGTCGGCACAGCTCGTGCGAACACTTCACCAGGATGTGCATGCAGTGGGTGCAGATCACACCCATCATCAGGGTTCCGAACAGCCCAACGTAGAGGCCAGCATTTTTGAACGCATCCGGCATCGCCAGTATGCCGGTACCGATGTTACCCTTCAGCAGATGGATCATCGTGTCCAGATTGCTGGTCGGATGCTCTAACGTTCGGTGCATCGACGGATCGTACGTGGCGTTCGCCGACCCGTACGTTTGATCGTCCTTGCTCGCTGTCGCACTGTCGCTATCGTTGACCACGTCGACGATCACGTTTTCCGGCGACGAGCGAAGATCCGGCCGGGCCAGCAGATGCTGATGCTCGTTGTGGGTCGAATCCAGCGAATTGTCCGACCCGCCCAGCAGCGGTTCGCGATCGGTCTTCATCCTTCGGGAGCTCTGTGTGGGGTGGGCGGTAAAAACATTATTTGCGTGCTTGATGTTGAGGTCCTACAATTTGTTAGCAATGGTGCATTACAGAAGGTTAGTACTAGTTTAAGTGGATGTGGAAAAAAATCGAAGAGTTAAGTGCAATTATTAATTAGCAAAATTACGGTTTTTGGTTAGTAAACGTTAGTTAACAACGGATTCTAAACGACAGATGACATTCTCCTAATAGGAAAAATTTGCTACTATCGTCTAATACCCATTTGTCCGACGAAACTATTGCACAAGATGCTCCAGATGTGCCTTAGGCCGGAGATGAACTTCGTTCGTTCGGCTGATGCTACAATCTTTTTTTGCAGGAACTTGCTAAAATAACACAACAAAATAGTTTACCGGTTTCCCTCCATTCTTGAGCATTAATAATAGTTCAGCCAGAACCATGCCTAGAAAGTGTTGAATTGAACTGCGATTCGTGTATTATTCCAAAAAAAAAGAAGTTACGATCCAGGTATATTCCAGCGAACGGCAAAATTGATGCTGACGGGACGGCTGTTCTTCGAGGACTGATCGCGCAGCGCAGTGCCAATCGCAAACCTTCTGTAATGGGGCACTGCCTGCGTGCGATAAGTATAAAAGCATATGCTAAAGCACAGGACGAAAGTGACATACCATCGCATCGCCGTCGGACCCAGGTTTGATAACAAATAACAATGCGGTGATGGTGGCAGCTGACGATCGCGTGCACGCTGGAAGTCCGATTGGAGTTATGTAACGCAAAAGCCGGTGTTATCATTTTACAGCAAACAGGAACATATGTAGACGATCTCGGGTACTTTGACCGCTTTGTTTACTAATCCTTCTCAGATCAGTGCGTGGGGGACACTGAGCGTTGCGATTGTGGTGACTAATTGATACCTAAGGAATGTGATCGCTTTACCTTGCGCGGAAGGGTATTGATCCGGACATTCCGGAAGATAATTGTTCAAATTGTTTCTATTATTAATCTTTAGATTTATAATTATTTTCAAAGCTTCTGTAAACTTACGAAGCTGGAGGCTATTTATGATGTCAGCAGACATGTTGATCATCTTAAAAATCATACCGGTTTACCGGTTCAAGTAGCCTTAGTTTGCAATAAGGAAGATAAGTGTGATAAGAAGCAGCATGAAATTACCAATATCGGACAGGTATAAGAAATAGCAAATTAAAAAGCGTCAAAACAACTAGTAAAAAAATTCTACCTGAGTGACGAATATGTAGATCGGAATGCTCGTGGAAAATTCCACTATTATTCATAGCATAAGGTTTTAAAACGAAGTAAAAATCATATACAGTTTTCCTGCCCGCATGAAAAATATATTCCAGCCGAAGGTTGTGAATCATCCTTTTCCGAATCCTTGTCACTTGCCATTCTTTCCTGCGTAAATAACCAACGATATGATATTTTTGGCTATCAGTAAGAATAACCAAGGAAACTAGAATAGAATTGTGTTGTGTTTTAATCCCTTTAAGACATTTGAGTTTTATTGAAAAATGGCATTTTTCAGGAGTAAATTCAAAAAAATATTTTTAGACATGTTAAAGTAGGTGAAACAAGGTACTTAACTATATTTTTCACAATCATTGAGATCTGATACATCCATAAAAAAGTTATGGTGGCATGTCTGGAGTCATATTTGGTTACAAAAAATTATTGAATTCGGCAAAAATTTAAAATTTTCGAAATTTCCTTTAAATAAACGTCAAAACAGGGTATCGAACAGTATCTCAGAGTAACGTACGTATACTGTATAGATAGGAAATTTAATGACGAACAACTTTGTCGAAGAAAGTATGGACGTATGTTCGAATCTCGCTGAGGTATTCACGTTTTTTTTAAAGACGGAACAAAACATATTTTCGCAATTTTTAAATTTTAGCAGTTCCACGTGAAAGGTAAATGATAAAACTTGAACTATTTATTCTAAACGATATCTACGTGTTTGATAGGAGGAAATATGCACGTTCCAGAGAATTTAGCACCATTTAGGCTCAAGAATCACTTTTAAAAAGGGCGTATTTATTTTAATAGATACTATGTTCGAAAAATCGTATATCCCGAAACTACGGTTGCTCCAAAATGATTCCAAAGCGTGAGTTGCAGAAAATTGATTTTTAAAACTGAAAAAATAAATACTGCAATTTTTTTAAACCGTTTTTGTACTATAATAGATGGTAGAATCAGCACGATCTTTTCCGACAAATTGAAAGGTAATATTTATTCTAGTTGCTAACAATTTCATAGCTTGGTAATATAACACGGATTTCAGAAAAAGTCTCAAAATGCATCAAATCACCACTATTTTTCCAGAGAAAAATTCGAAGTTACCATTTCCTGCATATCTTAGTTTTACATTTTTTCCTGACTTTAGGATATAGTGGATTTTTTGTTTCAGGGTTTATTTTTTCACGTTTAAAACTCAATTTTCAACAACTCATGCTTAGGCATCATTTTGGAGCAAACCTAGTTTCAAGAGATACAATTTTTCAAACTTTTTATGGATGTACAAATGAAAAACAAATTTCCTCATAACTCGAGAACTAATCAAGCAAATGGAACCAAATTTGGCATGTGAAAGTTTTCGAGGGCAAGAATATTTTCTATGGTGAATTAGGACCCCTCCCCACTTTAAGAGGAGGGGCTCCTATACAAACGAAATATAAATTTCCTCATAACTCGAGAACTAATCAAGCAAATGGAACCAAATTTGACATGTAGGTGTTTTTGAAGGCAAGAATTTTTTCTATGATGAATTAGGACTACTTATTTTTTTAGGAGGGGAGGGGGGCTCCCATACAAACGAAACACAAATTTCCTCTTAACTCTAGAACTAATCAAGCAAATGGAACCAAATTTAGCATGTGGGTGTTTTTGTAAGCAAGAATATTTTCTATGATGAATTAGGACCCCTCCCCATTTTAGGAGGGGGGCTCCTATACAAATGAAAAACAAATTTCCTCATAACTCGAGAACTTCCCTCCCTCTTACACGCCTCCCTCTTACAACAGCCTCCCAGTTGGCCTCGGGGTAAGACGCTGGTCTAATAAGCCAGTCGTCGTATGTTCCAATCTCGGCTGGGAGAGGCTGTTAGAGTCAATAGGATCGTAGCACTGACCCCGCACTGTCCTGTATTCTAACAGCTGGTTGCGAAGTCTGTCTTATAAAAAACAGAACGTCAAATTTCGATAACGGAATTAGCACCCAGGCTTGCTTTGCCCCTTTTAAGAGAGGGGGCTCCCATACAAATGAAATACAAATTTCCTTATAATTTGAGTACTAATCAAGCAAATGGAACCAAATTTGGCATGTGGGGCTTTAGGGGGTAGAAATTTTTTCTATGATGAATTAAGACCCCTCCCCTGTGTAGGAAGGGGGGCTCCCATACAAATGAAATTCAAATTTCCTTATAACTAATCGAACTCGAGAAATTCGAGACTCTTCCATAAAACATTAGTCAATAACAAGACCACAAAAACTATCTATAGTAACACTAGATCATTCAGGACGAGACGGCCGCGAGTGTTGCCGGTGACCCGCCGTCGGAAGCGCGGTCCACTGGGGGGAGGCGACTCTCCGCAGATATCACTACTGTCTAGGTTTATTTGTTTTCCTAGATCTACCTCGGTTTCCTGGAACGAGCGATAGCGAGTAAGGAGAGGATCGCGAAATGGTACTTTCCACGAAAAAGTTTTCCGTGAAATGGTTCATTCCGCTTAAGGTTTTTCGCAAAATGATATTCGGCGTAATGTTGTACAATCATGGCGAATATTACTATCCGCTTTCTGGCTATAAGGGGACAGGGTAGTTGTTTTCTACTTTACTGTGAGGAAAAATTGCTAATTTGTATGTTAAACTACCCATTCCAGCTAACTAATAAGCCTTAACGTAAGCAGCAAATCAGCGTATCTGGCATTTTATACTGCACGTTATTGTATGTTAGCTTTTTGACTGCATAGGTGTTGTAAATTGGCATCCAAAATTGTATTCAAATTCTTCGTGCTTATTGGCCTATATTTGAATAGCATTAGTGATGCTTATTACGTTACGTAACTGCCAAAATGAATCATCTAAGGTTGAACTCCTCAGAAACTTGCAAAACTCGAGATTGTGACAAAGATCATCCGAGATTCATGATTTATGTACAACACAGGTTAATTTGCGGTAATACGAAGTTTATCGGGTCAGCTAGTCATCTAATAAATTGATCAAATTATTAGTTCTACCTATGAGTAACTACTTTGTCAATAAATTAGTATAACAGTTAATGTTAAAATGACCCACAATTGTGTGTGACCCATGATTGTGGACTGACTGTATATATATAAAGCAGCCAGAAGGTTACACCATGGAGGTCCAAATACAGTCTGCATGCCGAAGAAAATTTTCTATGGACTATGGACTTAAGCAATTCGTTAGTGTCGGGACCCAAGCATCGACGCAGTTTGCCGGAAGAAGGGATTCAAGCCTTCGTCAGCGGATTCATGTCTCAAACATACAAGAGGGCAACACGTTTGCCTTCATCCTGATATACGTCGATGGTACGCTTATAATGTGTCAGACTGAAGATTTTGGTGACGCAAAGCATTTCCTAGGTATCGAGGGAAGGCAACGGTTTGAAGGTCAGTCAGAAATGGTACATGCTGAAGCTCGCGGGACGATAGAAGACTGCAAGATACTGTGGAGGAGGTATGTTGATATGGTGATTGTTAAGCCACTGTCGTACCACGAGGCCAACTGGAAGTCTATTGTAAATTGAATTAGAAACAAAAAAGAAAATCTGTTATCTCCGACTTGCAACGAGTGTCAACCCTTGAAAACGGCTAATGAATCAAAATATTCCGAACTGCCCGATTAAAAGCGGGATGTTGAGGAAAAATGAAAAGTTAAGAAGCTATCAGCAATTCACACGCTGTAAAACAGCGATATGAAAAGTCACTATCCTGCACAATCTTCATGTAACTCGCGCTGGTACCTATCAGTCCCAGTGGCAGGAGTTCTTAATTTGGCAATGCTGACAACATCGCAGCGCGGGATTGGGAGCAAGGTTTTTTGTTTTTAATTACATGATACGCAATCCGAGTTTCGCTTTGACGAGGGCCGGTCAATCGGAAACGCTCCAGTTAGCACGAGCTATGGCGTGCGCGATAAGATACAGCTCTGCTGCCATTTATAATTACGCTAATTTCGAAGCTTTAGAATTCACACTCTTTTTATTGGGTGATCTGACCACGAGTTTGCTATTTTAATTATCACCCCAAACATATGGGTGCGGTGATAATTACGGTTATCAGTTAAGTGTTACGTTACTAGAATGAACGAGTAGTTTTCCTAGAACAGTACATTAAATACGTCATCAGCGATGCAGTTTGATGAGCCCCACAATAAAAGCGCTTTCGAAGGATAAATATTGAAAAGGGGTAAAACTATTACCCGATAGAACTAATATTAAAGCATAATATTAAAGTCTACAATATTTTTTCTATTTACATATAGTAGTTTTGAACAACAACAAATCACAGCAGTAAATAGTTTTCCACGAAACAACAGAGTGCAGCAGAGTGTATCTGCGAATTTGCTAACGACGGTTTCTGAGAATCAACATCGACATCACGTATTTAAGCGAAATAAAGGTCGGTTATATATGCCATCCATGTACACAAGAGCTTTGGTGGGACGCTATCCATAACTTGCCTGCTAAGCAGGTTCCAGATATGCAAGGTTTTGTAAATGCTATTTATGAGAACCGTCTCTCCACTGCGATTGAGTGAAAACTGATTGATAACTGAAAGTAGGCGATAGATTATTTATACATTATAGGAAAATGCATTACTAGACCGGATCATTGTTTAAAACCAATTCGATAGGATTAATCAATGGTACGGATACTTGTTCAACATTCCAGAATAAGGTAAACCGTATTCCAAATATGCGTACATATTCATATGCATTATATGTTTACCGAACGACAGCATACATATTACATATGCCCTAAGGAGAGAAGAACAGCATTCCGAAGTCCACTAGAAATCAAACGTTGACAGAGCTAATTGATATTCAAATGCCGGTTGAAGAGCTGTCTGACTCAGTTTACGTCGAATGGATGATGACGGTAGCGCAACAATACATACCGGTCATCTGAGTGGTTCTGTTGTAAATCCATTTTTACTTTTCTCTTGCTTCCCGCACCTATGTTTATACTGCCTGTGCCACAGGGGATCCTGGCTGATAGGTGCCTTCTTCCTATCTGTACTAGTGGAACTTTCCATCGCACATTGTTGTGAACATTATGATTGTAGGGTAGTATGTGATTGTTAGTAACTTAGCTTTTGTTTCTTTTCTGTTGTTCTATGTCTACCGCCTGCAAGTGTGAAGGCTTCGACGATAAAGATAAGGAAAGGACATGTGGTTCAACTATCAACGAATTCTACTGTATAGGGTATAGAGAAAACTAAGTAAAACGTAAACCGATTTTACAAATTTTACAATTCCTCATATGAAATGCTCTCGAAATGCTCCAGTTAGCAGTGGTTTCACTTGGAAGACGTATGTGTTTTAGGCAGTACAGGACTATTGTTCGAACAGTACTTTTTCTGTTTTCTCTGCGGCCAATTTAGCAAGATTCTTTTATGTTTCGAGAACGGTATTCTGTATCTAGATAATTCGGGATTTCCGGATCGAAAACGGACTATAATCGGGACGAAGACGAATAAACCAAGATCAAACTTTGAAAATTCGCTGACATTTAATTTAAACTAGCATCACATTATTGCCTCGCGGAACTCACCTGGGAGCAGCAGAGTCGATAGAATCGCAAATCCGAAGTTGCCCTAAATATTAAAAACTGGCTGCAGGCTTTGGCACGCACTTTTCTGTTCGATTTTGCTCTTTTGATTACTGCGCCTATAAACAAGCAAAATTTGAAAAGGTGATGTAAGGCGTACTTGTAGAATTAGTTATTATCTGCAATATTGCTGAAGAAAGTAATGTTTTAACTTATTCAATTACGGCGCTATAAGGCCCTTTTTGCTATCAACGGCTTTGCAGCCCTATAGCACCGTAAATACAAAAGACAAAACATTTCTTTCTTCAACAATATTGTAGACACTTACTTGGCTGAAGTGCGGTAATCAAAAGAGCAAAATCGAAGCGAAAAGTGCAACTAGAATTTTTATAATTCTAAAAAAAAACAAATATTTCTTCAAATTTTGATAACAATTCGAAATATACGCTCGGACAAATCGGGTGTTCTAACAGAATTTACTTTTATGCTTACTGTTTTGCACAGTTAAATGTTTGAAGTGGATTTATGACCATTTGTTAACATATAATCACATGAATAAAACGGATCATCTCACCACCATCCAGGATCCGATAACGTTATCCGATAATGAAGCAATGAAACTTTGGTTTTAACTGAAGCAGCACCGCTTCGCTTCAAAACTGGCTTCAATCAGCGTTAGTGAAACGAGTTTCACTTAATCATGACGATGGGTTTTAAACTTTCATTTTTATGTTTCTATCAAATATTTAGCATCTACAAGTCCTGTTATTCTATTGCGATGTCTTTTAGGATTTCATTTGCATAACAATGTTCCGCCAACAACCTCGGTCTATGGCTATTCGTCTCCAATTTCTCGAGTATCTTACACTTTTCAGGCCTTGCTCCACTGGATCTATCCATCTAGAACGCTGGGAAAAACTGCGTCTGCTACCAATCGGGATCGTTTTAGTCGGCATTCTCAAAATATGACCCACCCATTGTACCATTCCAGCTTTAGCAATTTTAGAAGTTGTAATCCGGGCTGTAATTAACGACCCGAGGTATATAAATTCGTCTTCCATCTCTAACATTATTGCCTCTGCAAACTCGATCGCCCGCGGTTCCTCCTGCTAACAAGTACTCGGTTTTGGACGTATTCTCCACTAATCCAACCTTCACTGCTTCACTTCTCAGGTTGGTATGGTTGGCGAAAGATGATCTGAGCAAGCACTTTATAGGCGGCGTTGAGAATAGTGATCGCTCGATAGTTCTCACATTCCAACTTGTTGCCCTTCTTGTATATTGGGCACATTACCCTCTCCTTTTACTCCTCTGGTAGCTGCTCCCCTTCCCAAATCTTGACTATCAGCTGGACTATTAGCAGACAGGTAGCCAATCTATCCGCTTATCTTGATAAGCTCCGCTGCGATGCCATCTTTGCCAGCATTCTTGTTTGATGGCTTCGATTACTTCACCTATTGTGGTGCTCAATGTAATGCTGCTTCGATCTTTCGATCAGCTCACGTTCACCCGACAAGATCACTGCGTCTTAATTTCGACATGTTTCGGCTAGCATCACAACCCCTTTGCGGGACATGCTGTTTCTTGTAGAATTCACGCGTTTCCTGAGAATGATACAGCTGTTCTATGTCCTTGCATTCCATTTCATCCAGGCGACGCTTCTTATCCCGGTAAAACTGGGTTTGCTGTCTTTGTTTCTGTCTATACGCTAGTGTCATGATGTTTAGCTTGGTGGCGTCCAACGGTTTGAAAATGCCTCCTGTTTTTATTGATGTTGGTGTTAAAATCAATACCCAAGTATCGGTATTTTGAAGGACCAAAAGCTTCCCTAGGCGAAGGCCATCTTCTCTCAGGATCAATACGTTGTCCTACAACAGAATGGAACGCCATGTCACACGTCAAATCGGATCAACGATAAAAGATTTGGGCCCCCCTAGCAGTCCAAACCTTAACCCGTTGGATTATTCGATTTGGGCGTATATTCAAGCACAAGCCTGCAACACATTTCACCCAGTGGAAAGACCCTGAAATCTATCATAACGTTCAAACATGGAAAATTGCATGCATGACTGGGACAGTAGGTTCTATTACATTTTGTTGGTTGTTGATATATAGCCGAAAAGATTACCTATTTACTTACACGAGCAAAGATATAATCTTTAATAATTATTTGGGGTGATAAGCACGTGACAAATGTTAAGTTAGGAATAAACAGGAGAAGGAGAAAACAGTTTTGTGCTAGAGTGGTTCAAAATTTTAACAGGTCGGAAAATAGCTTCTGTCTTTCGCATAGTTTTCCGGTTTTACACATGTATAAACTTTAAAATTGCACAAATATTCGTAACTCTTAAAACAAATTTTTTGAATATAAACTGAGAAAATGCACAAAAGTCCAAAGAATTTCAATTCGCGAGATGAAATTGATAACCACCCTCCGCGCTCGGTGCCTGCCTTTACCGTTTATCGTTGTTGTTAAGGCAAACTTCCAACGGAATTCCTGTTTCCCTGCTCACCAAGCTTCCAAACGAACGGTCAACCGTTGTTGGTTTCCCCGTAAGCCTGATGGTTCAAATAAATTCCATCGCGTACCACCACCATCATCATCAACATGCTCTAGCGAGCGAGGGGAAGAAACTTCGAAGGGTTGCACTTGACAGGAAATAAATGGCGATGCGAACGGCTTCTGGCTGGCTTCTCCCGAAATGCGGGTGAACCTCCGTTAGAATGGGAGCACGCTACGAACTCAATTCGTGGTCATCACACAGTCAGTTTTTTACGATAAAGACCATGTATTTTTAAGCAGATTATTTTGTTTTTCCAGTTTTATTTCAGATTTCTTTCAGTTGGTCGGCGATTTAGAGTAAAGCCACCACCCTACGTTCACAGGAAGGAAAGTCAAAAAAAAGTCTACCACGCGTTTGTATCCTTTTGCTTTGAGAGCTAGAAGACGTATTCCATCTGACACGTTGAATAATTCTTTTAAATAGCATTTCACGACCAGCATTCATATCCGACAGTCAATGTGGGTTTGACGGAATTCGAGTAAAAAATGTAATATCGCAGACACGAAGGCCCGGTAAAGTGACTGTGTTGCATAGTGATAAGCAGCGCAGGCAAACGTTTAGAAGTCAGGGACTTCGTGCCAATGGAAATAATAACAATAGCAATTTTCAACCACGTAAAAGTGCAGCAGTTATAATTGAATTTCTCCGTTATTCGTGCAGTATAATTGTTAGCACAACAACGTTTCACCCATTAATATTATTAAGACGCACGAATGAAGGATAAATGTTCCTACTTTTTCAGTTCTCAATTTTAATTTTTTTTTTTAAACTGGATTGTTCTAGGAAATTCTGTAAGAATAAACCTGCCTTCCATTAGCAGCAATTATCTTTCCGTTTACCGCCTGTAAATAATTCCATTTTCATTTTCTCTACTCATCCTAACAAAAAACAAACAAAATTTTCTGCGCACAATGACTATGATGCCCCCCGGGGTACGTGGATATTTGCTACTAACCGAAACCGCTAACCACAGAGCCACAGGAACATTTTTTTCGCCAGCTTCCATGGTAGGAAACACCATGCATTAATTTTTTGCATAGCTTTTTCTTTCTAAACAAGGATTGGTGGTGCGGTAAAACAATCTCTCCTGGGTAAAAGAATCAAAAGATGAAGGAGATCTGGTTAAAAGACACACAGTGCAGAGTGCTGCTTGCGAACAATGAATAGAAGTACAGGAAGCGTATACTACGGGGGTTAAAGGATTGCACTTCCGATCGTGAGAGATTGTGGGAAAAATACAAACGGTGTGTGTAAAAATCAAGCTTAAGATTCAATGCGGAGTTAGTCAGTTTATGTTAGTCTAAAATTATTTTTTACTAGAATGAAAAATCAAGCGCAATATGTCAAAAACGCACCGCAAACATTCTTTTAGGTAGTTTGCCTACGGTCTTTAGTAGAGGGGTTTGTGCCTAGTGTGCAAAACAAGATAAAGATAAAAAAAAAACTTACAAAAGAATGTTTCACGTTGTTCGATGGATTCAAACTCAGACAAGTAGCCGATAATCGGCTCCGGAGAAATCAGGATGCACCTATACGTAGTTCTATTATATCAGCTATTTTTCTTTCCGAACAAAGGATCCTTGGTGCATGAACTATTTATAGCTTGATGTAGAGTTTGGTTAATTTTTCAGTTCTTCTAGGAACCAGAGAAAAAAATTATAATTATCAAAAGCTGTCCTATGGAGGAGCTAGTAAAAATTGAAACATTTGATGATACTTCTTTTCGTAAACTTTGAAATTAGACAACTTTAGTTTATTGTTAAAGGACATTCTAAGCTGTTTGAATCGTTGCATATGATAGTAATTTTATTCAGTTGTAATTATATTTCGACTCAATGCTGTGCATGTTGGATTGAAAACTTTTAATTAAAAAAAACAAAGCCGTCGAAATACTATCATAACAATTTTACGATTGTCTAGATTCATAGCATAGAAAGCAGAATTTGCCAAATAAATACCTGTAGATTGATCAGTGGAGTAAAATCTTCCATTTCTGTTTTTATTACGCTAGAGTCGTGTCGAACTCCGGGTTTTTGCAGTTTGGCGAAGCGAACCTGATAAGGCAACCGCACACACAGGACAGGAGTCTATCGTAGCACTTTTCAATATTGCTCTATGACTCAACCCCGTATATGCTTTGTTCTGTTTCGTGCTCTGCACGGGGCGTAATCAAACACAAGAGTCACAATTTTTCTTGTTAATCATGAATATTTTTTATCATCATCACACGAGTTTCACCATGCAATCGCTTTCTTCAATATTATCAACTTACAACCTTTGCATTTAGCGCTGTAATCCACGGCTATTTTCAAGGAAAAAAGTTTGATTGCAACACACAAATCACACTTTGATCAAACAATGAGCACAGGAAAGTACACCATCAGTATAAAAAACTTATCTTATTTTGCTCGCGGAACCATACATTTTCAACAAGAGCACCAAACAGCGAATGAGTGAGAGGAAGGAATCGTAAACAGAAACCAAACAAAATCCTTGAAATTGAAATTTATCGTCAAGTGACACTTCACAAATTTCGATATCTTGCACGTTAAAATTTTTATAGTCAAAAAATTCCGAATAAAGTGTGTTGGAAATAAGCGAAATAAGCCTTTAAATCATTTATTTGCAATGACGGCGTAACTTAAATTGTTCAATTAGGGTTTGCGTATAGGGATAAAATACAACAAGTGCACGTGGACGATGGTCGGGTCCAGTTCCGTTGGTAGCAAAATGAGCACTGATAATTAAGAGCATTTAGCAACGATAGAGTGGGAGCATTCTGCTCATATTATTGTTATTCGATGAAGATTTTACTACTTTTTAATCATCATGTTCGGACTTTCACTTCCTTTCTGATGTGATTACCTAATTTTACAGTTTACGAAATTATTTAATTTAATTTATTGTTCTACAGTCTTCGGCACAAGGCAGTACAGACTAATTGTATCTTAAAACTAATTTACATTTTCAATCAAATTTTTAAATCTAGTTTTGCTAACAATTAAATCGAACACATGATTTACCTCGTTAAATAATCTATACAGCAACAATGTTAAGGATTTTTCTGGCCATACCGTGTACCCCCGTTGGTATGACCTTCTTTAATCTGAACATTTTTAATCTGTACGCCGGTGGTATGAATGCGTTCACATTAAAAACCGATCAAGCGTCACACACAATTGACGTTAAAGTAGACCGGTAAATTAAAACAAAAGCAAAAAATCTTAAAGCGTTTCCTCTTGCTCAGGAGCTTTGGCAATATAGTTCATATGCAACTTATATCTCTCTCCAGCACTCAAAATAGACCATTTTAATCGAAACTGCCGAACCAATTTCGTATTATACAAACCGAACCTTTAGAATTCGCGCATGTTTGAGATGTTTTCAAAACGTTTGTTTTCGTCAAATCAAAACAACAAGTTCATAGGGTGCGCGTCTTGCGCGTGTGTGAAATGAATAGAGTTACCAAATATTCAGATTAAAAATGAACTCGCCCAATCTGAACGAGCTGTTTTTCATATTAGCGGGGGTTGAGTGTATTGGGTTCGATGAGCTGGAGTCCAGAGAAACGTTCGATTAATTATGTTCCGAACTTTGGGATAATTAGCCCGAACCAGGTTAGATTTGTCATGAACCTTGTTTCGTGGTCAGCCATTTAGATGGCAATTCAACCGAATTCATAAATAATTTAGTCTAATAAATCAAAATTTAGAATTTCGCGCTATATGCTTTTACGTTATAGACCAAATCATCATACCGTCAATTGACAGATACTGGCGCCCTTGTTTACATTTTGGAAAACTTTCCTTTCCGTTTATAGCGAATGTAGCGTGTGTTTTAACATTTTACAGGCATAATGGCTTTTAAATTTAGTCCTAATGCTGTTTAAACTCGGTTTAAATAACAAACTTGCCGTTTGAACGGCTGAAACTTTGTTGGACTCTGCGGTCTGTTTGTAAACAAGGGCGCCAGTATCTGCCAGATGACGTCACCTTGATTTGGTCTATTGCTCACCATTAATGTCTCGAACAGAAAACTGGCACCACTTCTAACGGAACAGCTCTACAGCGAATCAATGAAATTGCAACGTCAAAAGTATCGATCATACGTGTCTTGTTCTTGTTTATCAGAAATTCGTCGTGCTGTACGCTGCAGCTTGCAATATCCAATTTATTAAATTTCCAAGTTTTCTCTTAACAAAAAACCACTCATTTCGCGAAAATGACTAATCTAAAAACTGTTCTGGTAAAATTCTACGATGAGTACACCAACAACACGCCCAAGAAGCTGAAAATAGTCGACGCCTATCTGTTGTACATTTTGCTTACCGGCATCACGCAATTTGTTTACTGCTGCCTTGTTGGAACTTTCCCGTTCAACTCGTTTCTGGCTGGATTTATCAGCACCGTAAGCTGCTTCGTGCTGGGAGGTAAGTTTGTTCGAAATCTAACCACTCTGACTGAACTAAGTTCGGTTTTTTACACCTCGTTACAGTTTGCCTTCGACTGCAGTCCAATCCGCAAAACAAGTCGCAATTTTTGGGAATCTCACCGGAGCGAGGATATGCCGATTTTATCTTTGCACACATTGTACTGCATTTGGTGGTGGTCAACTTTATCGGATAGATTCGAAAATTAATTTACGATGAGTCCTTCAAGTAATCATAACTCCGTAGTAAGCGTAAGTGTGTGCATTTCCATATAAAAATAATGAAACAATCGTCCTAATTCTGAGATGTTTCATCTGTTGCTTTAAAAATCCGAAATTTGTTGGGGACATGGCACTCATTGGGAAAATAATTCTTTACTACAGTTTTATTTGGCTTGCATTGCTACGATTGTTTAGCAAGCAAATCAATTTTATTAGACAGACTGCAACACGCTGTTGCTAGAGTAGAGGACATTCGCGGGGCTAGTCCTACTGATTCTAACAACTTCTCCTCGCTGAGATTCGAACCTACGATAACTGGATTGTGAGTCCAGAGTCTCACACAAAAAACTTCTCGGAGGAAAACTTGCAATTTTCATCTGTCTTAGTACTTCATTGCTGAAGGTAGACCGAATTTATTCCTTTGCTCGTTGAAGCAACCTGATCCGGAGCGGGTTGCTGAATTAATAAATGTGTTGTCTTGGCACGTTTGATCGACTCAACCACGAAAGCAACTGGAGCAAACTTAGACGTAGAAGAGTTCCAGATAAGCTAGTCCACTTCATCGAGGATCAGTACGAGGCGTAGTCGTGCAAGGTTTTGCACAACGGCACTTTGTCCGACCCCATAAGGGTTACTACTGGCGTGAGACAGGGTTGTATTTTATCACCGCTTCTGTTTCACATCGTTATGCATGAGATACGACGTCGACGTCATCAACGGCCGTTGGCAACAGAAATTTGTGAACATGGAAGTGGATCGGACATACCTTGAGAAAAGTAGCATCGTCTCAGCAAAATGAGTCTTGGTAGCATGGCCCTAATAAGGCAACCTATGTAAGTCTAAAAATACTACTAAATAATCGAGGAAATTCGACTCGGATTATTCGGCACCGACAAAGGTGACAAAATTAGGACATGGAATGCCTGGAACCTGGAACAAATCGCTGAATTTCGTGGGTGGCAACAGTGTGCTGTTGGAACAGCGAGAGTATCGACGTCGTGGCATTATAGGCCACGAAGATATCTCCAAAGCCAGCTGGAGATCACCTGATCAACGATCATTGCACCGAATCGGTCACATTCTCAACGATAGTCGGTTTTCTCGAACATCACCGACATACGTGCCCTACGGGGTGCGGATATCGACTCGAATTATTACCTAGTGCAGTCTTATCCTTGCGTACAAGTTAGCCAACTAGCCATAATTTCTAGTGGCACATGCTCTAATTGCTAAACTTATCGAAACTACAAGAACAAACCGATTTAATAAACCTGATTGCTACAAGATGCCCTAACTCCGTGCGGTCAATTTTGGCTCCTAATTCCGTGCAGCTGGAATTAAAGTCAACAGCGGCCACACGGAGTTAGGGCACCTCACGGTAGCAGTATAGGTGTGCCCAAAACTATCAACGGACAACACCATTCCCCTCAATTAAATATTTGGCAATTAGATAATTCGAGAGTTACCGAGAACTGCGCGCGCCTGCTGGATGAAACTCTACCTTTTTCTGTGGAGCTAAGTTCTATGACAGTGGGTTTGACGGGGAATGCCCACAAGTAAGTACGATCCTGAGGAGGAAATAGCAGCAGAAGGAGGGCAGAAAACGTGAAGAGCTACATCTATTCCGGACTAATGACACGTGCAAGTTCTATGACAAGGTTAACTATTCTCGTAAAGGATGCACACCGATGATATGTGACAGAGAGGAGGGAACCCTAGTCACAAACAAGCGTGAGGCGGTTGATAGGTGGAAGCATTTCTTCGATGAGCATTTCAATGGTAAATAACAGAAGGAGATGGATTTTTCAACTACAGTTTAATTAACGTCTACGCACCGACAGACGATAAATCCAATGATGCTGAAGACGAGTTCAACGACAGGCTCGAGAGGACCTTTGGAGAGTGCCCAAAACATGACGTGAAAATCATCATCGGAGATGCAAATGCGCAGATCAGCAGGGAGGAATTCTTCCGTCCACTCATTGGGAGACCATAGCCTTCATCTGTCGACCAATGATAACGGTCTGAGGCTCATAAATTTTGCCGTGGTCAGAGGAATGGCGATCTGTAGAACGTACTTTCCACGTTTGAATATTCGGAAACACACTTGGAGGCATCCAAATGGAGAATAGCTCTAAACACATGATTGATCTGTCTTGATTGACGATCGACACTTTCCGGATGTCATCGATGTACGGTCTTTTCGGGGACCGAATATAGACTCTAACTACTATTGCAGAGGTGGAAGGCAGCGTAAAAGCTCGTTTGAAGGCGAATGCCAGAGAGTGACAGATTAAACGAAGCAGCCCAGGAGTCTGGACGCGTCAAAACAGAGAGGTACAGAGGCGGAAAAAAGAATCCATCGTCTAAAAAACGCGAGTACAAGGAGCACGTGCTCACCGACACAGAGGAGCTATACGTCAGCAACGACACACGGAGTTTTTACAAAACGATGAGATGCAGGAATTTTGCCATGCCTATGATGTGCAATGATAGTGCTGGCAACCTGCTTACTGACAAAACGGCGGAAGTAGCCAGGTGGAAGGAGCACTTCCAGATACCGTTGAATGGAGAGGTAAACGCGGAGATCAGCAGGGACAGGATAAGAATTGTAAGCGATGGCCAAACTGTGGAGCCACCAGCACAGGAGAAGGTTAAAAAGGCAAGGCTGCTGGGAAGGACGGTATCCCGGCTGAATTTCTAAAAGGGGGCAGCGAACTATACGAAGCAATCCACCGAATCATTGCCGGGTCAGGTTCTGGGAGGAAGAATAAATGCCGGAGAGTGGTTGGATGGCCTCATTTGCCCAATTTTCAAAAAGGGGCATTGACTCGAATGTAAAAACTATCGAGGAATTACATTGCACAATTCCTATAAGGTGCTTTCCCGTATTCCGTTCTGCAGACTGAGACCATTAGCGGAGTCCTTCGTCCGCGAGTACCAAGCTGCTTTTCGTGAGAGTCGCTTTACGATGGTTCAGATGTTTACCCTGCAGCTATTAGACAAGTTCTGGAAGGCGGCGTACGATTCAGTCAAACGAAACGAGCTGTGGCAGATATTGCTAGAATATGGTTTTCCGACGAAACTAGGTGCGCTGATTCTTCAGCCGCTTTCGTTACGTTGGATGGGCTGAAGCAAGGCGATGAACTCTCTAACCTGCTATTCAACAGCGTTTTGGAAGGTGCAATACGAAGAGCAAACGTAAAAACCCTACTAGCACGGTTGTTACAAAGTAGTTATGGTATCCGAATTATAACTAATTTCAGTTGTAATCTAGTTACGCCAACTAAATGGACCTAAAGTGTGCTACTTGGGAACGAATTGAACTATCATCACGAAGTTTCACATGCTTGGCTTTGCGGATGATGATATGATATCGACATCATTGGAATCAACCGTAGAGCATGTAGGAAACGTACGAAGTTAGAAGAGTGTCTGTCTCGGTTGCCTCCGATCGAGCCCTCCGGGATACCGCGAAGTGAAACGACTTTCTACGGATTACGTAACCAGCTGAAGTCCCGCATCCTGTCGGTGGCCATTTACGGACATGAATCATTGACACTAAAGGAAGCTGATTGACGAGTGCTTGGGAACGTAGACTTCGAGGCAGACCCACACCCGATGCGTGTGCGCTGTCGAAGATGATGCACATTCACCTGGTGTTTGTGGGAATTGGAAAATGGTAGCCCAAGACCGACAGTACTGGAGGATCATAATTCGTTAGGCTCAGGATCGGCAACGGACCGTTACCGCTGAAGTAAAGTAAAGCAAGACTTTATTATTATTTCAATATCAAAATGGAAGGAAGATTTGTCGATCGATAGGGGTTAATGCATTGAAAATCGTTCAGGAAATCGCTAAGTTATCAAGGTTCAAAACCTGACCACTTTTTGAGATAGATTTTTTGGAATGACGCCCTACCCAGGGGGGATCTATTGCTGTCACATTCCATACATGTGTGCGTTACCGCAGATGGTGTTTGGTCCATGACGTTTGTACTGTCATGGACCAAACGGCGTGTGATTGATTTCGAGCCAAGGGACTCGCAACTCTATTTTTGTCTGCTGCAGTTGACAGAAACTCAAACCCAAACACGCAGCGCAATTGTCGTTTGTATTATTTTGATCCCGATAATGCATTTATTTGCTTTTTAGCGTAAATAAAACAAACTAAGAAACTTTTCGAAAACTACATATACAGGCAAGAGCAGCAAATTGGTAAGAAAAAAAGTAGCAAGAGCGGCATTAAAAATTATGGTCACCTGCCTGCCCCTTTACATGTGAGTTTCACAATTCCTTACCGATAGATCCCCCCTGGCCCTACCCAAACAAACCAGCCGTAAGACGTAAGTCCTACGTCAATAAACGTCATTCTACCAATTACGTTCAAACTATAAACACTGTGATTCATCAATCAATCTCGTAAAAGTAGATATAATGTAATCAATTTGAAACAAATCGTAACGCAAAATTAGAATCAATTTAGCAGGTGACAAATGCGATCGATTCTTGAACATAGATGAAAAATTATTTCCTACCCGAGTTTTAATTGTTTCCTACTGAGTTTTAATTAAAAAAGAAGGTTAAAATAGTAGGTACCTGTAAGCGGAAATCATGTCCAGCAAAGTAATCACGGTGACAATGTTTATTCCGGTCGATGGAGAAGAACGCGCTGCCAACTGGAAGGCTGTTAAATTGCTTCCCGCTGTGTACAGACTGGACAACGAGGAGTATGCAGTAAAAAAGTTGCAGATACCGGTTACCTACGCTGCGGTGGATGATGTTGTACCGAAAATCTGGAGCGAAAAACCGACAGTAATACACTTCTATGACACGTGTTGTTTATACGGGGCATGTACCGAATTAATACTGGTTAATTTGCAGCTAGTCATTCACATTGGCTTCCACGAAAGTATCGAAGCGGTGACCGTGGAAAAGTGTGCCTCTTCTTCGGGTTACCATCGACTAGATTTTGTCAACAAATGTTTGCCGTGTGATGAAATTACAATCAACAGCAGTGGGTCGATATTGGAAACGAAACTAGATGTGCACACCATTGCGGCCGAACTCTGTCTCAGTTGCTCAAACAAAATGGACAGCTTTCTGTGCGAATATATGTATCTCAGATCTTTGGACATCGATCCAAGTAGAACGCTCTTCATTCACGTGCCGAATGTTGTTGGGTCGTATACTTCCGAAGAGACCAGGGACGTTCTGTACCAGGTGCTTGATCGATGTATGAGACAACTAGATACCAAGGAAAAACTTCAATCAAATTCGAATAAATAATTTTTAACACTTGATTTTAGCCCCCAGCTTTTTAGCCTTAACTGTGACTGTTGAAAAGTTTTATTGTAATTTATGCAGTTTTTCTATTCTCCGTTGACTCTTCTGTCGGAATCTTTTGAACAATATCCCGCAGTAATTGTGTAAGTTGCTCATCCGATTCCATCTGAAGCATATTTACCTAAAAAGTAAAAGTTTCTTCAATAACTACGATTCTTTGGCGCTCAGTTTAAAACTTACCATGGTATTCTCAACTTCAAAATTATTCATTAGACGCAACTTCAAATTCATCATCCCCGCTGGTGTTCGATCATCTGACAGACAGTACTCTGATTCTAAAACTTCCACGTTCAAGAATCGATCGTCTTCCAACTGCAGCAATAAACCGGCAATATTGACAAACTTGATCGGCAAATTGTACTTCATTTCCCTTATACCCAACTCGTCTCTCATGCCTTCCAGTAAACTTTTAACCTTCCGCAGTCCTGGACGGGTTTGAACTAGATTTTCCGGTGCCGATCTGGTTAGATTGGCTGCCTTCACTGTTGGTAGTTTGGAAATAATTTTAAACGACTCGGGACGTTCAATTTCGGCACATGCCAATAATAAGTCCCGGCGGGGTTCAGTTCTCTCGCGATTTTGCTTGAAAAACTGCATAATTTGCCTATCTCCATATATACTCGATAGCATATCTATCGATTGGTGTCCCATCATCCACAGTGATAGACAGGTGTCAACTAGAGTGTCCGGTATGGTTTGGTATTCTCCATTGTCTACCTTATTAAAAACTATATCGGTCAACTGTTTCGGATTCATTTCCAGGTCTTCGAACGGGATAGACAATTTTGAGCAACTCCTGAGAAAATTGGCCAAATCTTCAGGTCGAAAGCTTTGCGAAGAGTGGTTAAGTCTCTTTACACTTGTATTCAGAAGTAAACGATTTAACTCATCGTCCTTTATTCGACTTTCAGATAGGTATTTTAGCAAATCGGTGAGCTCTTGAAAACTAAAACAACTTGCATCATTACGCAAAACTTTCCTACGAATGTATTCACAAGTAAATTATAGTTTTAAAAAAATATTCCTCATTTCTTACCTCAACTTCTCCACAATCTTATCGGTTTGAACCTGATACAATTGGGAGCTTTTAAGCAGCGCCACCAACACAGTAACGTCATTTCCCTCGAAGTCACCGATCTCCTGCTGCAACCGGGATGCAAATCGGTCACTTTCTACTCTCAGACCAGTCTTAAAGCAAGCATCAGCCAAAACAACGAAATCCATCAGCGCTAGCTGATCGAAGAATTCTTCCATATGATCCTTCAGGAACCGATCAAGCAATCGGGCTCCATAAGCGTCCCTCTTGCACAGCCCGAGAAAGAAAACAACACTCATGAAATCCTTATCGTTGCGATTTTCATTGAAAAGTTCCACCAATCTGGGCATTGCTTTCCGATAGGTTTTCAACCTAAAGATTCTCGTCGGTAGCAAATACATGAAACCATGCAGCAATCGAACCAGCTCGTAAAAACTGCACTGGTCCACCCGGTCTTCACACTCTTCGTCCAGTGCGTTCAGCACGTCGGTGTATAACCGAACATCCGACTTGCTCCGGATGTCCGTTGTCAAGCAGATCAACTTACTTATATCATGGTTAGAGATCGATTTCAGGTGCTCAAGAAACTGATCCGGACGGTACACCGGATAGAAAAAGGAATACTTAAAGTTGTACTGGGTCGGGTCCTTCCAGTCGCGTTTGCTGTGGGCAATGTACCGTGAAAAGCGATGCGTTGGTGTACCGTTTTCGGGAACCACTGTTTCTAGTTGGAAATCGCGCGGTTGAAATGTACTGTGCAGGAGCGAAACCAAATTAACCGGCCCGTAGCGGTTTGCTTTGCCCGCTATGCTTATGCCGTTCAGCGAGTTTAGTATTTTAAACATCTTTTTTTACTATTTTGCGACTGAGAATAACTAGTTTTTTCTATGAACTTATGAAGTTTGAGAAAGAATGTTTTAATTGCACGAGCTGCTTACGAAACGGAATGAACAATGCGGTAATAAAAAGTGAGCTGCACTTGGTTGGTTTGTTGAGAAAAATGCACGTGATTTTGACATTTAGAAACCCACGTGGTCAAATGCAATATAACAGTATTCTATCATTCTATCGAGAAAAGAACGTGTAAATATGCAAATATGCAAACTAAAACGGTATAAGAACATTTTAGACCAACCTCGTGTTTTCGTCTTTGTATTTAATGGTTTAGGTAATTAGTTTTATATTTTATTTACTGTTGAAATCGTTGAAATAAATACGATAATAAATCTCAATCCACGGCGAGGCTGAAACACTGGCAACTTTGGTCTTCCTGATTTTCATTCATTGTCAAAAGTTCATTCATATTCAAGTGACTTCATCTTTGTCATTCCTCGTTCTTTCCTCTATCGTCGTTAATCCATGGCCTAATCATTTGGATATACAATGTTAGGACAAACAATTTTGTCGCTTTACAGTGAAATTTTCTAAAAAATTGCCATACAGTGTGCGACGACACCAACATTCAGCGTGAATACAATCCGGATTTGTGTAGTGCATCACAGCATCACACCAGCACCACTCGGAGAAGGCGGCTCTGTTTTCTGTAGGTAGTAGATTGTGCTCCATCGTGGGTGGAGCTTGTTGTGATGTCAAGCAACAAGGTCATTTTCGTAACCGGATTTGGTCCATTCGCTGGCCATGAAGAGCGCAATGCCAGCTGGGAAGCTGTGAAGTTACTACCCGACACGTACCAGTTCAAAAATGTTCAATACCCAATAAAAAAGTTACAAGTGCCAGTAACCTACGATGCGGTGGATGCCGTGGTACCCCGAATCTGGAACGAAAATCCTACGGTAATAGTTCACAAATACACTTTAGTACAGCTCACATAAATGGCAGTCTATTTGCAGTTAGTAATTCACGTTGGTGTTCACGGCCGCATCGAGACCATTAATCTGGAGAAGTGTGCTTACTCATCGGGCTACTGTCGGCCGGATTTTGCGAACAAATGTTTGCCTTGCGATAAGGTATCGCTTAAAAATAGCGACAGCGACAAGTGCGCTGTTCTGGAAACAAACCTTGACGTGGAATCCATCGCCGGTGAGTTAAGCCTCGGCGGTGATGCCCGATGCTGTTGTTCAACAGAAGTAGGCAGCTATCTGTGCGGATATATCTACCTCAAATCTTTGGACGTCAACAGGGATCGGACCCTGTTCGTTCACGTACCGGACATCGGCAGGCCCTATAGTTCCGAACAGACCAAACAGGTTCTTTATCGTGTGTTGGACCGGTGCATGAAACAGCTAGATGCTAAGCATAAGCTGTAGAATAATTTGGCTCGATCGGAATTGACACTTTACCGCGATATTGATTGATTGATTGCAATTGTGGTTTATAAATATATTTTTATTGTAGTCTTATTTATTGTCTTGTTTATTGATGGTTTAAATGTACAGCAGCAAGATTTGTAATAATATAACTGAAGTGATTTGTATTATATACAATGAAAAATTTTCTATTGAACATCTTGATATCTCGTTCTCACAGAGAAAGAGAATAATGTAAACTAGAAAATTAGATTAAATATTGCAAACTTTTATACAACTTTTAAAGCGAATGCAAGTTGCAACCGGGCATTCGTTGTGAAAGTTGGGACAAATTGCTTAAAACCAACCAACCTCAATAAACCCAGTATACCTCAATATGTCTATAGCATCGATGCGATTTTAAGACATCCAAATCGGGGAACTTTAACAAAAAGAATGAAAAAACACATGGGTTAACGACATTCAAGCAAAATATGAAAATTCATACTTTGAGTCATAATGGGTTAAGCTGCAAAGGTAGATAACAAATAACCGGCTAACAAACGTCCTTGAACGAAATATGCACATACGAAATTTCAATCAACAATAATACCATTAGTAATGACTAAGTTTCTGTGTGTCTTCAGTAGCTCATGTTCCATCGTGTTATGTCAAGCAAAAGAAATATTGTCGTGACCGGATTTGGTCTTTTCGCTGGCTATACGGACCGTAATCCCAGTTGGGAAGCTGTGAAATTGCTTCCCGATATGTATGAATTTAAATATGTGCAATACCGAATAGACAAGTTATTGGTTCCAGTGGAATTCGATGCGGTGGATGAAGTTGTGCCTCAAATTTGGAAAGGTGAACCCACGGTAGTAAAACCAAAAATAAACAAGCAGACGTTTAAACCGTTTGAAATTAAAAGTAGTTTTTTAACAGCTGGTGATACATGCTGGAGTTCATGGTGGTATCGAGACCATTAATCTGGAAAAATGCGCCTACACTTCGGGTTATTGCCGGCCTGGTTTGGCGCGTAAAAATGATCTCAATAAAAACGGCAAGCGCCTCAGTCTGCAGACGAAACTAGACGTAGATTTCATCGCAAAAGAGCTAACCATCGGCGATGTCCGATGCTGCTGTTCAACGGAAGTAGGCACATATCTGTGTGGATACATCTACCTCAAATCACTGGAAGTCGACCAGGAGCGGACGCTTTTCGTTCACGTGCCGGACGTTGACAGGCCCTACAGCTCCGAGCAAACCAAAGACATTCTTTTTCAAATATTGCATCAGTGCATGAAACAGCTTGATGCTAAACATAAATTGTGAGAATATTATTGATATTATTAATCGTGGTTGTGCCGGTAAAACAATTTAAAGCCTTTGTAGTATAAATCAATTCCGAAAATTAAATTTCTTTTATTGCCCGTTTCTTTGGTAACAAAACGCGCTGCTCACCTGCTTGGAAATCTCTCCAAGTAGTGCATGCAACTCGTGGTTCATACGCCTACGCTAGTCTCCGCTGTCTGTATCTTCCGTAATCAAGATTACAGTTTCAAGTCCGTAAAGAAATATCGATCTGGTTAGCGTTTTGCACATCGTCAGCTTTCTGCGGCGACGGATGATTCTTGATCGAAGCGTCTAGCGGAGGGAAAAGTTGACTCGACTTCTACCTTGAATGCGTCGTTGAATCTCCTTACTCGTATTATTTTCAGTGGTGAACAGCAATCCCAAATATACGAACTCATCAACCACTTTCAGTTCATCGCCGTCAATAGTCGCTGTCCGCGAGAGGCGCACGTTATTTTGACGTAGGACTACGTCTTACGGCAAGTTTTGAGATAGGGTGTCATTCCAAAAATCGAAAAATGCGAGCGTCACGAAAAATGAAAAGTTTTGAGCGCTAATAGCTCAGCGGTTTTCCGATCGATTCTCAATATTCTTACATCAATCGATCGGAAAATCTTCTAAGAATTGACCCAAATGAAGAAAAGTATGGATTCATGATGTTGAACTATTGAAAAATTGAAAATAATGAGCCTATGTTTTACCAGAATTCTCGCTTCGTGATTGGTTGGAAGATTCTTAACGATGATCTAAACCTATACCAATTTGATATCTGTGCTTGGGAAGTAAGCCAAACCAAGTGACAAAGTTTCCTTATTTCAACAAGATTTCTTAACACCGCGGTTCAACCTAGACCATTTTGATGTCCTTGCTTGGGAAGTATGCCAGAGAGAGTGACAAAGTCCCCTCGTGCCAACAGATTTCTTACGAACGCGATTAAACCTAGTCCAATCTGATGTCTGTGTTAGGGAAGTGTGCTAGAAAAAATGACACAAGTTCGTTGTCTCAAAAGATCGCAAATTCTTTACTGCGTGACGATTAACTTTTGGCTAAAGTGAGACTAGGCATGCACATTCGATCTATTTCTGCAATCGTAATCTGGTATGCTACAAGGGAGTTGCCTTGGACCATTCCCAAGTAACATTTTTGTTGCATAATAGCTTACTAAACTGTTGTACAGCTAACTCCCGTAGAACAAGTGCTTGATAAGCTATTATACAACAAAAATGTTACTTGGGTTGCTTCTTCGTCTTAAATGATGTTTACGTAGTGTTATCTTAAGGATGATTATCAAGTCTATTGAACATTGTCCCGAGCTCCAAAGGCTCCACAATATCTTCGTCCTTTTCCTTTTCTCGGCGACAACCCGATTATCGAATACCTGCCGAATTCAGGAGCCGTCTCCACGTTTCTCGGCCTTGAGCGGTCGCTCTCCAGCCGCCCCTAACACCTGCTGCTCTAGCATCCACGTCAACAGCGCTCATCAAACGGGTACGGGGTCTGCCTCGAAGCCGTTAGCCTCTGTCAGGTTCTCTGCTAAATATTGCTTTCGCTGGTCTCTCATCCGGCATCCTTGCTACGTGGCCAGCCCATTGTAGCCTGCCGTGTTTTAGTCGCTTCACAATATCTGTATCTTTACATGCTTGGTATATTTCATGATTCATGCGCTGTCACTACACTACTTCGGCTAATGTACCGCCAAAAATTGATCGCAGGATCTTACACTCAAAATCGCCAAGAGTTCGTCGGTCGCTCTCTTTCAGCCTCCACACTTCGTGGCCGATGAGTACCGGCGGGAAAATTAGCGCCTTATAGAGCGCGTGTTTTGTGCGGAGTCACAGGCTACGGAACCTCATCCGGCTACGTAATCCGTAGAAGCCCCTGTTGGCAGCCGCTATCCGCCTTTTTACTTCACGACTCACTTCGTTGTCACATGTCACTAACGTACCAAGGTAAATAAATGCGTCGACTACTTCAAAAATATCTCCATCTATCACAGTTCCAACATCCGAGGGGCTACCACGCTCTTTACCAGCCAGCCACCAAATATTTTGTTTTGGTAAGCTATATCCTCGTAGCTTCTTCTTTAAGATGCATGTACATTTCTTCCACAGCTCTACGATTAACACCAATGATATCGATGTCGTGATGATACCGCTTCTCTGCACGCCTGTCCTTCGCGAATAGCACCTTTCAATACAATGTTGAACAACAAATTCGATAGTCCGTCACCTTGCTTCAAACCATCTCACGTCACAAACGAGTCCGATGTCTCACCCGCTATCCTGATGCTTGATTTTGAACCATCAAGAGTAGCACGTACTTATTAGCCTAATCAGTTTTGCTGGAAAACCATGTTCAAGCACAATCTGCCACAGCTCATTTCGTTTAACTGAATCGTACGCCGTCTTGAAGTCTATAAACAAATAGTGAATTTACAAGTTGTATTCCCGGAATTTATCGAGAATCTGTCGTAAGGTGAACATTTGATCTGTTATAGTGCGTCCTTCTCGAAAACCACACTGGTATTCGCTAACAAAGGTTGCCTGCAACGGCAGGGTGGCAACTGGATACGAAAAACTAAATTCCCTGATTTTTCCCGGTGTTTAATAAAATTCTAGGTTTCATATTGCGATATAATTTTAACTGAAAATGTGTTTCGATCATTGATATTTGAATGGTTTATCAATCTACGAGGTATTGAGAAAAATTTCCCCACCTACTCTGTTTCCCTACGCGAATTCTTCAATCACTTTCTCTTATTCTGCCGACCAGCAAATTACACTCCTCCCGTAAGTTCCTCATCTGTTCTTTTTCCCGCGCAAGTTTATTCGCAAACTCAGGCGCAAGCGGAGTTTTAGTGCCCATTGCGGCTAGCTCTCGAACCCGCCGTGGTACTTTTCCTGCCAGCCATGCGGAAATGTTCGTATGTTTAATGTTCGTTCTTCGAGCCATAAGCCATGCAAAAAAGTTTAATTGAGCTAATTTTTAATTTCGCTTTACCACTGGTGGCTGTTCTACTTTCTGACCAACGCGGTTTATTTCACTTTGCATGGATTGATCGGGATTTACTCTTCCGTGTCCAAGATAGAGCCAAAAATTCGTAACGTAGAAGGTAGGGTCGCTACACCCGCATTTCGGTTACAATTTGTTACAACAGTATGGCAAGTTTATGTACTGCCGTGAGTCAGTGGAATTTCTCCAACGAAAACCGAATTTTGCTGCGGGGTATGAAATGGGGAAGGCAAATGAGGAGCGTCCAATATAGCTCTAGCTATCCCAAGCCCCTACCTAGCGCCTCCACGTGGCCATACCCGGTAATGCTCTATTGAGTAGCCAAGCTAGGAGGTGCGATACTGTGTGGTTCCCGGCAGCCTGATCTCATAATCGAGGTTTTGGACAGACGGTGGAGCCACACGATCTGGTAAGCATAATATAAGTTATATTAATTATTTTTTTCGTTTTAGCTTATGAAGCATTTACTGCTTTATAGTGAAAACTTTGGCCAGTGTTAATACTGCACATGGATATTGGATACCAGAAGAAAAATTAAATTAATTATTAGAAGCATTTATGGAAACTAAAAGGACGCAACTCTATTCCATTCGAAGGACTGTTGGTGAGATTGTTCTATTTTTACCCATAAATACCACATTTCATAAATAAACTAGAATCGGGAAGAGGGAGGGTCCATCAGAGCACTTGTTTGAAGCGGTGGGCCTAGGGAGAGTGAAACAGTCAACTTTCTAGGGTTAATCTTGGCCCGATTAACAACACATCGTGGATAATGAGCGGGCTCTTCTCCCCACCTGCTGGAGTCATTCTGCATTAAGACGGTTTATTCAACGATTGACTCAGGTGACTTAGCCCTTGGAAGGAGATTCTCTAAGTCCCTGGTACGTGTAAGTGATGTTGCTTATCGACCAATTCCCTTTTGGCCCTTCATACAAGAGTTGGGAAGCATGATCAATCGTTGAATATGTTCAACTCTTTTTGACATGATAGGCTCATTGCTATGAACGGATGTTCTGCTAAGGCAGGTGGTAGTACCATATATTCATATTCATATTCAAAACCGAATTTCGCTGCGGTGCCACTGGCATTTACTTCGATGTTCTGCGAATTGTGTCGCACGCCGCAAAATGTCTGTCCTGAAACTTCAATGTCATTCGATTCGACTTGACTAACGCCAAACGAAACGCGCGAAGTGAGTGCAAACTAAATTTGTTAATCACTTCACCTGCCTCGCAGAATAAGGCCCTTTGCAAAACACTGAGCTAATTATCGATAACCCAATCTATCGCTTGTGTGCCGTACTTCTTTATCTATTTCTAAGTGTTTTTGACTACTCAATGAATCGATCATTGGGGTTGTTTGAAAAATTCCCTGATTTTGTTAAAAATTCCCTGATTATTCCAGGTTTTTCCAGGTAATTTCAAATTCCCTGACAATTCCAGGTTTTTTCAGGTAGTTGCCACCCTAAACGGCTTCAATCTGAGAAACAGCATGAGGGAGAGAATTTCGCATGCAAAATTGAGGAGAGTAATGCCTCGGTGATTGCTGTGACCCTTTTTGTAAATAGGGTATATGGTACTTAAGTAGTTCCTCCTCAGTCCATACCTTTTGTATAATCTGGTGGATTGCACAATATATATTTTATCAGCCGAGAGATGGGTGGCTTTTGTCGTATCAAGAATTGTACTCGGTCCTGGGCTACTCGTCGCTAATTCGGTGCGCGTCTCGAAACACGCAAGTCGGCTTCAACCAGGTCGAGCCATCTAGCACGTTGAGCCCCTCTATTCATGGTGCCGGTGGGGTTCTTGAAGAGAACGAATTTCACTGCACAGTCGTCCGGTATCCTTGCAACGTGGGCGGCCCACCATAATCTCCCAACTTTCGCCAGGTGTACGATGGGAATCTCGACAAGCAGTGCCTCTGCCACTTCTGCTTTCCCTTTGTACTCCGCCAAAAATAGTCCGCAACACCCTTCGTTCAAGAACGGCAAGTGCACGTATGTCTTCCGTAAGCAAAGTTACTGTCTCAAGTCCGTAGAGGACTACCGGTCTGATAAGCTTTGTGCGGCGGCGTATGCTCCTAGATCGAAATGTCTTGCGGAGGGAAAAGGAGGCTCGATTTCCAGCTTGAATGCGTCGTTGGATCTCCTTACTCGTATTATTGTTGGCGGTGACCAGAGATCCCAAATATACGAACTCATCAACCACTTCCAGTTCATCGCCGTCAATAGTCACTGTCCGTGGGAGGCAAACGTTGCTTTCTCGGGAGCCTCTTCCTACCATATATTTGGTTTTAGACGCATTAATTTGTAACCCTATTCTCGTAGTCTCAGTTTTTAGTCTGACGAAGATTACCTCCGCCGTCCCACGGTTTCTAGTAATCGCCTCTATTCTACATAGCGATTGTAGCCGGATACGATCGGAAATTGCGCTTCGATCGGAATACAACGTATGCTATAACACACGTCGATCGGGAAGCTTCTGATCGGAACGGACCCGATCGGAATGTAGAATCGCGGCGAATGATGTCGAGATCGTCTGCAAAGGCTAGGAGTTGGCTACTCTAGCTGAAGATCGTTCCTCTCGTTTCGAAGCCCGCTCGCCGGATCACACCTTAAATAGCGATATTGAATAACATACAGGACAGTCCATCTTCTTGCCGTAACCCTCTGCGCGATTCGAAAGGACTTGAGAGTGTCGCCGAAACGTTTCTCTTCTTCCCAAATCCTTGAAATCAGCCAGTGAAGTGCCGTTTCTAGCGGTTCTTAGACATTAGTGTTCTGCACTACATGATTAGTGATTAGATTGCTTCCTCGTCCCTACACATGTCAGGTTTTGGTGTGTGGGCCTTGCGAGTTTGGTTCACCTTCTCGTAAAACTTGCGGGTGTCATTGGAAGGAATAGTTGTTCTAGCTCCTCACGATCTCTGTCCTCCTTCTAGCGCTTTTTCCTTCTCAGGATCGCGGTCAACTCATTCCTCGCTCGTCGATACTTGGCCAAATTCTCTCTCGTGGATATGCTCAGATAGTTTTCCCAAGCTCTTTTTTTCCTCTCTATCGCTTCTTGGCATTCCCCGTCAAACCAAGCATTTCGTGTACTCGAGGTCTCCACACCTAGCACCGCGGTTGCGGCCTCGTTGACGGCCGAGCGTATCCTACTCCATCCGTTTTCGAGGGTCGAAGCATCTAGCTCCACAGGAAGAAGGCAGAGCTTCATCCCTCATGCGCGCGTAGTTTTCGGCAGTTCGCGGGTTGTCTAGTTGCCGAATGTTTAGCCGAGGAATGTTCATGTAAATGCCGTACAAAAGAGCAGTAACTACAACACTTACGAGTACCCTTGAGATCCTGTTCTATTTTTACGATAACCGTATGTTGCCAGGTTGCTTTAGACAGTCGTTTTCCGGCTCCAAGTTGTCAGTTAGATTTTGAAATCAAAAGCATAATTTGAATCTTACGAAAAGTGCGGACCAAAGCGAATACCCTGCGTTAGATCAATTAGAAATTCTTTTTCGAAAACTATTCTGCAGGTTGTAATTACTCGAACAATTGAAAATTAAATATCATAATTTTGAACAATGTTGTAGTAATTGTATCATCATGTATCGACATTCTGGTGTTCTCACTATTTTCTACGAAAAGTCAAAACCATCTAGGATTTACAAGTTATAGCACATCTCTTTTTAACATCGGTTGCCATTTTTCAAGGATCAAGAACTACCCTGGTAGGGGGCAGTACAGAGGACAGTGTATGCGCGGCAGTAGCACACGTGTTTAGATAATGAGTATGATGCATATTACTGTAATCTTTGTGTTGTTTATAAATATAAAATGCGAAATTCACTGCATTACGGGCTCGACGAGCTGGATACCTACTGTATTGTTCGTTTTCTTTTCTTGACTTCTATTAATTTCAGACTTCTTTGCTTCACTACTATAGTTGGTATATGTTTTAGGGTATAATGACTTGGAGCGCTACACTTAGGTTTTATCATGATCTCGTGTTATAACATTCAGTTATCGATTACCAAACAGAGCAATTAGCGAATGCTGCAATCAATATTTAGTTCATCTGAGTTCGCTTACGCAACAATAGCTTGAATGTTTAAATTTACACTACACTTCTGCTCGGGATATTTAGTTCCTTTTGAATTGTGTATAAATACACACTTAATAAAATTTGTGTCCTAAATAAGCAAAAATTTGCGCTGTACTCGAATTTGCAGAGTTCTTTTGTTTTGATTATCATTCACAAAATAGGTATGTACAAAAGCTAATTTAATTCTGTTCGCTGGTACACTATTGCTTAATAAAATCTACAACCCGCTCTCTCTTCGGGTTGTCAAATACTTTATTTGTGGTTAAATATATTACAAATAAAACTTAAGCACCCACCAGATGTTAAATTCGAATCCTAAATCTTGTCATTAGGGAAAGTAAAAAAAATATACAACAGAGAGACGCTTAAAATTAATCAACAATTTAAATAATCAATAAGTAGTTTATGTTCCATCCTAAAAGCGAAAACTAATCTGGGAAAATGAGCAAATAAGTATTAATGAAGTACGGCTATGTGAGTGATTCCTTGTAATTACGTAGATTGATATTTAAATGTAAAATGTGTCGTTCAATTTCGTACTGTGCAAACATCTGCTGATCAAATGCTGATTTAAAAATTGTTTGAAACTTTAAGGTGGTGCTGGTAAAAATATTCTACGGTGAAACCGCCGTATTAGCTTAACGCCATCAGTGCTCAATTGCGCTAGATTCAAAAACACTAAACCTACCAGATCGGCTTTGCTGGTCTACCGGCCACTGTACCGTCGGGATGCCCTGGAATGCTCGAAATAACTAGCAATCATTCGTTATAGGAAAAGGAGTGCACAAACAAAACTTTAGCAGAGGAAGCCATTGACATCCCTGAATTTAAAGAGAAAAAAAAAAAAGATATTCTACGTGCTTTAGCAATCTTTTTGTTTGAGTTTTTCGCTCAGAGCTCAGACATTAGCTTGCTATATCAAAATAGAAAACTTTCGCCGCCTGCATCTATAAATGAGCAGCACAAGTAGGATAGAAAAAGGAACAAACTTTGAACTGTTTCCCGACGGTCTACGTTACGTATTGCATCGTCTGGTCTCTTCAGTTTGCAGTCTATAAACTTTTGCATAGAAAAAGATTACAAAAAATACCATCCCCCACATAACTTTATAGATACGTACAAGTAAAAACATTAAACATTATATATTCGGTTGTTTTAACGGTCACACACGTCCTGCCTTGAACGACGCGCAATTTTACTCGATTAAGTAGCTGTCCACCAAGACGCTAGAATGTTGTGTCATTGCAAAGACCGTGTAAAGTGCTACATTTCTGCACAAAGTCGGAACATAATACCCACAGAATAAACGTAAAACAATAATAAGAACGATCCAAAGTCACCTTCTTAGACGTCGTGGCTCAGCAGCGGTACGTCGTGATGCTTCCGATTGAGACTGGTGCACGGCAGCAGCCACATCGCTGGATGACCTCGGCCGCATACCTCCGCCAGTAGGGCCATTTTTGGCCGATGACTTCGGTAGGGACCCTTTTGTTGCACTGCTTCCACGGCCGTTTCATCGTACAGGATGGCATGCATCTGGTCTACCATAATTGCTATCACGAACAGTCCGAAGAGAGCTGACTCCAGCAACAGTAGGACACTGTGCAGCATGCGGCTCTGCGTCTCCGGAACCGTGGTGGAACAGTTTTCACACGGATACACCCATGAAGCTATGATGAGGAAAATCGAGTACACAGCCAGTGCGCACACGTACATCAAAAACTGAAGGAAGTACTTCTGATTCCGTTCGCCAACGCAATTGTTTATCCACGGGCAGTGATGGTCCATTCGGCGGATGCAGCGCTTGCAGATGCGACAGTGGTGGGCCCGAGGCGGACGGTAGGTTTCACAGCGAGTACAAACTGTCCACTCTTCATGTTCGCGGTTGTAATTTCGTTCCGAGTGAAGATCGGAAAAGTCAATGCGTGTCTGAGGTAGGGGCACCGTGCCCGGATCGAGCAGGACCGCCTTCAGATGTGCCATAGCCAGCAGAAACACGATTGTATTGAAGAGAACAACGTGGAAGGGCGCCCAGAGGCTGGAATGATTACAAAAAACAGGGATAGGAATAAATGATTTTTTTTATAACAACGAATTGGGTTATCAAAAAAAAACTTATTTTGCTTTGCCAAATGACGCAGCAGGTCACACCGAAATAGATAAAAAAAAAACCACGATAAGAAACAATCACGAACGCTCACCTATTTTGCATGGTTTGCAGGATAATCCATCGAGTCACCACATAGTCGGCATATACGACTGCCAGATAGGTAACTAGAACGCAGACGATTCCGCAAGGGTCTTTTACGAAGCCCATTGTGTGCAGAGGACTGAGATGCACCCCGCACTGTTCCTTTGTCAAAAATTCAAATACCTGTAATATATCGTTCCGCTGCGCCTTCCACCCGGCGAGATACTACTATACGCAGAGTATCGTTTCTTCTTCGGTCCCGCAATGTTGTGCTGTTGTTAATGTATGCTAAGTTGATGGGGTGTCGTCGATGGGCAGACGGATTTAATGGTCATTTACCAATCGAATCGATGCAGTGCCTGCAAACGAAGCATAACACCTTCAGACATGTTGTCGAACCGGTGAACTTCGTCTGGCTTCCCGGTACGGAGCACACTATGCACTTGAACGGCTGCCGGAGTTCGATTCGGGTGGAAAGTACGTTCTGGATACAGTTTTTTCACCTTTTCTCTGCGACCGACGGTAGCATAAAGGTAATCAGACACTTCTATGCGTTACCACAGTTCACCATGATACACTGCTTGCACGTATGTTGAAATATGGAAACCAATACATATGCGCATGCTTGATAAATTCACTAAAGTTTTACGGTGCGATTCCATTAGTTTACAGTTTTCATGTTAATTACATTTTAAATCAGCAACTATACAAACTAAAATCAAACTTTTCTTACTCTATTACTCAGCTAAAGTCTCAATTACTGAACTATATTCTTTTTTTACGGTTTGATGCGATTTTCACTCTGGCTGGACCAAATTTGTATGTTGCGATCTGGACCTGAAACATAAATGGTTTATGGAGGGGAAAGCATAATGACATTTTCGATGACACTAATGTTTGTTTGCTCGAATTTTATTTCAACCCTGCCAAGTGGCCAAAAGTCAAAAAGAAAGTCGAAGGAGTCGGAACCACGGGAATGGCGCTTCCAATACCAACCTGTACAAAAAAAAACGTAGCCAACATAGAGCGGGCCCAAGCTGACAGCTTCATAGATGGGCTCAAGCTGACAGCCGAGTCGGATGTGTAAATTGTTAAATTTTGTTAGTTATAGTTTGATTTTAGCCTAGGTTTTAGCATCACATAGCCAATGCCAGGCAGGCAATTAATGCGAAATACATGAAACTGTGAAAATGGTTAGTTAAATTCGTTTTGCGAAATCGCTTTGCGTTTGCCGCCTTTTTCATGTGAGCAACGAAAATGTGACGTCATATCAGCCCCCTGGTCGGAACATCTTTTAAGCTGGAATCACACTGACCATCACCGAGCATCAACGGCAACGTATCGTATAACGGAACGTCAGTGATGGTCCCATGCATTTTCAATGTGCGCTTTACGGTGATTCAAATCTTGGTTTTGCTCCAAATGGCTATACCAACCAGAAAATGTTCCCGCGCCTACGTTGTAAATCTAATTTTATACTTAGAGTCTCCTTAAGTTAGTTTACTTGTAAATAGGTTGAATTTAGCTAAAACTTGCTTAAAACTACCCAGGTAACCAATAAGCATTTCCAATGCATTTTAAAAGCAAGCCAATAAGCATTTAAGTTGCCTTAAATGCTACTTAAATGCTATTTTGGCAAAATTTGCGGCTACTTTTCTGCTAGCCCTCTTATAGTGCTGACAATGCTTATTTGCAGCTAGTTACCAACAAGAAGATTTTAAATAGAATTGTGGATGCCAATTTACAACAGTTATGCAGTCAAAAAGCTGATAAACAACAACCTGCAGTATAAAACGCCAGAGATGCTTATAAACGACAGATTTACTGCTTATTTTAATGCTTATTGGTTACCTGGGTAGGTTAAAACAACAACTCAAAATGCCAAGCAAAATGCTCTTAAAGCACAAACTAACAGACGTAACATTTCGAATAAATTTTCGAACAAAACAACGTTGCAATGACACCTCTAGCACATGAAAAAAACGCTGGCATCCCCTGGTGTAGTCTTCGCGCTACGCAGAGCGGGTTGCTATAAATTCAACAATGTTATTTACTTGTATATTTATTATCTGACAATAGCGCCAGCGCAGACGAACGGCGTTCTCGCGCAGTGACTGGTTTTTGAATCTTGGGGCTTAAGTGAAAATTTGAAATGATCGTTCCCAAGTAACAATTTCAGGCTGATCAAACGCTTTTATAACTGATTTTATTCAACCTGTGGCTGATCTATGGTTTAGGTTTAGAAATAAATACCTTTTTTCAGCTGTTAAACATCTAAATCTGGTGATTTTATCAAGCTTCAGGCTAATTAATAGCTGCTTTCGAAGCTGCAATGAAGCTCAGTAGAAACTTTTTTGCGCTTTTAAATGCCAATTCGCGCAATGCTATCAATTCTATTTTTAGAACGAGAAATAGTTTTGCAATGTGCTTTTCCAGTCGCTTAATCAACGCTTCATCAACCTTTATGCAGCCAAAAAAAAAAATCTATTTTTAAATTTAAAAAATGGAACGCGGCCTTTTTTATTTTGCTGTGAACATGTTTCGAACGCGATATTTTTAATTTCGAACAACTTTAATTCGTATAATTAAGCTAGCTTCTAGCTAATTAAGAATGCATGTCTTTTCCGGGAATTGAACCCGCCATCTTTTGATCCATAAGCACTCACCGTAAGATCCGCCCCATTTGCATCTGCAGAACAGACAGTGAGAATATCTTTACTCCTGAAGCCTAGCCCGTCTAGCGTGAAGCAGTCGATAATGTCGATAACTGACAAACTTTTGCTGTCAGCCAAATTGCGAAATTCTATGACCTGACAGTGTGTGTGCTGTGAGCCGAAAGAAAACTTAGTTGAAGTTTGTAAAGCCACTTTAAGCTTTTAAGCTTGTTTATCAGCTTTTGGGAGAGAACTGGTTTGAAAAACTTAAAGTAGTTTAAACATCGCTTATTTAAACACCATTTAAGTGCTTACTTTATGCAGCTTCGATCGCCTTAAACCAACCCGTAAACAACCATTGCTCTTGCAATTCAGCTACCGTTGTTACTTGGGCAGGCAAAAGTACAAATCCGGCTTCATATGTTGGAAAACCAGCCTTTTTGCCGGATTGACCGGCCACTGGCTTAACAAGTGAAACACTTGGCACCCTCTCAGACAGTGAGGATCACTGAAATCACGAGCAATCTTAGCGATGAAGCCAAGCTGTCGGGAAACCTTCGATATTGAGCTTGCTGACGTTTCCCGTACGCACACATCAACGCGCGATTTGTTGTTGCTGTTGTTATATAAGATTTTACATTGATTTTACACGTTTGTTTTTGTTTTCCCGGTAAAAAAACATACGTTTGAATCAAAAACGATAAGTTTTTGGTAGCTTTTTGTACTGGGCTTAGCAAGTTCTGTTGCAGTGGTGCGATGCAAATTAAACGTCAGCTTGGCATCAAGCAGTACAGTGGACCCCCGTTAGTTTGAACGATTGCTCATGCAAATTAACGGGGTTCGTTTTTAATTTGAACAACTGGCAACCCTAAATATGTTGAGACATAAATAAACTGGGCGCCCTGTTCTTTGTTATTGTTTTGATATTTCGTGTTAGCAGGTGCAACCGGCGAAATTTTTTTCTTAGATTAAACGTTGATAATCAGTAGCTGAAAACAGCCACGTAGCCAGAAGGGGGGGCCCGGGGGCCCAATTTTGATTTTAACTGTTTTATAAGCATATTTTTGCGTTTAGAACTATAATACGTTAAATGTATTGTAATGTATTATTTTTATAAGCAAAAAGATATGCATATAATGCATTAGGTGCCAAGATAGGGCTCCTGGCCCCCACCTCTGGCTACGTGGCTGGCTGAAAAGCATAACATGGAAAAAATTAACTACGTTAGCGCTGGGAAGAGGTAATATTTATCTTTCACTTTCATCGAATGTAGCTTTAATGCACGTCATAAATTTAGGTTACCTGCTGGTGAAAATAAAGAGAATATAGTGACCAGCTTGAAAAGAAAACATGTCACGCTTACTTTGGAGCAAAAACTTGAAATTATCAACCTACTGGATTCGGATGGTTTCTCTCCTGACAAAATTGCACGAAGATTCAACGTTTGCAAATCGACGGTTCTCAATATTTCCCGCAATAGAGAATCAATTCGAACAGCCGAAAACCGACTCAGAGAGACTGGCGTAACAGGTAGACGTACGGTAAAGGTAGCCAGATTTGTTGATATGGAGGAAGCGCTATTTGTATGGATGTTGCAGGAGAGGAATAAAAAGCATACAGTTACACCCGATGCTGTGAAGATAAAGGCGGAGTTGATGTTCTTGATGTTCCAGAAAAAGCAGAAATATTCCGACAAAGTAACGTTTGCTGCTACGAACGGTTGGTATGACAGATTTCGGAAACGTTATGGATTACGAATGCTGAATGTTACCGGTGAGAAAGTGTCTGGAGATGTTGAAGCGTTCACCTCCTTCAAGTGTAATCTCATGCAGATTATATTGGCTAATGGATATGAAAAACATGAAATCTATAATGCTGATGAGTCAGGACTTTTTTTCAAGTTGCTGCCATCGCGAACCTTAGCTTTACATGATGAAGACATAGCCGAAGGACGGAAAGTTATTAAATCTCGCGTTACATTTATGCCATGCTGTAATATGAATGGGTCGAATAAATTACCATTAACCCATTATGACCCAGCGTATGATATATCATACCTCGTCTTCAAAACCTGTTTACTGCTGAATTTCAATAGTTAGCATTGTTAATATATCACTACAAGAGAGATAAGACATCAATCTGATGTGTGTGTGATATAATTTGCCAGTTTTTGTCATTTCATCTGTATTTTCAACAGTGCAAAGTTGTGACAAATGGCGGAAAAAAAGTTGAAAAAATGGCGAAAAAATGTTTGTCTCCAAAACGCATGAAAAAGTCTACATTTAGTGACAAAACATTACCTGACATGTAAATTAGTATTTATATGTAAAGTCTATCACAAAATTCGATAAGAAATCTGTAAAAAACTTTGTGATTTGTTTGTTTGAAACTGAGCCTATAAAATATTTAACCTGCGATATTTTGGCCTTGAAAGCATTCCAAATGACGATTTTGCGTTTCCCGACACATTCGAGCCAGAATATAATAGATTACAGAGTTTCACTTCATTTGGTCCAAATTTAGGTATACCCGGGTCATAATGGGTTAATGCTTTTAGGGACTGCACAAAATCCAAAAGCACTTCCCAAAGACAAGTCATTATTGCCAGTGTACTACAAAAGTTCCAAGAAAGCATGGATGAACAGAGAACTGTTTAGAGAGTGGTTCTTTCAACAATTTGTTCCTTCAGTTAAAGAATTTGCTGAAAAAAACAACTGTAACGCGCGTGCTTTATTATTGCTCGATAATTGCTCTGCACACCACGATGGTGCCCAGGTAACCAATAAGCATTTCCAATGCAATTTAAAAGCAAGCCAATAAGCATTTAAGTTGCCTTAAATGCTACTTAAATGCTATTTTGGCAAAATATGCGGCTACTTTACTGCTAGCCCTCTTATAGTGCTGACAATGCTTATTTGCAGCTAGTTACCAACAAGAAGAATTTAAATAGAATTGTGCATGCCAATTTACAACAGTTATGCAGTCAAAAAGCTGATAAACAACAACCTGCAGTATAAAACGCCAGGGATGCTAATAAACGACTGATTTACTGCTTATTTTAATGCTTATTGGTTACCTGGGTGGTGATGCTCTAGAATATGGTGAAATTAAAGTCTTATACATGCCACCTAACATTACATCGCTCGGTCAACCTATGGATCAAGGGGTACTGAACTCTATCAAAAAGCGATATAAAAATAAGCTTATGTTACATTTACTTTTGAATAAGGAAGAATTAGCATTCGAAGAAAAGTTGAAAAAAATTTCATTATGCGATGTGATAAACTGGCTTCATCAGTCCTGGGAGGAAATTTCGCGCAAAACTATTGAAGGTTCTTGGAAGAATCTGGTCGATGAATATCCTCATTTCACTTTGGATAGGGATGAAGACAACTCTCTAGATTTAGATGTACTAGCTTTAGCGAGTTCCATTGCTGAAGCTTTGGAGGAACATCCGTCTTCGGAAGAAGTAAAGAAATGGCTGAATGATAGTGTTTGCGACATGAACGGCAATAAACTCATCGGAGATTGCGATATCTACAGTGATCAGGAAATCGTAGATTACGTCCTCAATCGTCACACAGACAGTGTGGACCTGTGTACTTCTTCAAGTGAAATTGACCAGGACGACTCAACTTCCGATGATGCTTCTTTTCAAATTCAAAGGCTCGACGCGGATCGTGATAAACACAATAAGGCAATGGAATGTGTAGAGTATCTCATAAACTTTATGGAAAAAAAACGGGATGTGTTGGAAGTAACCCGCTTAAATAACATTAAAAGTAAACTAATTGAATATGAATGGAAACGGCGCCGAGAAGTTTAATTTTATCTTGCAAGCAATATGCTTCAGGTGATTTGACATTTGACTGATGAATTTTATTTAATAATCGAATAAATCTTTCTATAGTTACTTTTTATTATATTCTCCTGATTTGAGTAGATATCAATATGCAATAATATTTTCGGCTGTTCTCAGATTCGAGTTTTTTCACAGGCACAAAATTTAAATAAAAGGTTTCATATAAATAGAATGGATTCTTGGAATGGACACCGAAATGGTTGTTTTGGTTTTTGACTAATGATCGACAAATTTCTTTGGCTAGTTACTGCTTATTTTGGTTATCAGAATGTAGACAAATGCTGTCAAGTTGATGATGACATTTGAACCTTTTTTAATTTGCACGTCGTGCAAACCAACGGGGTTCAAATTAAAAAGTGTTCAGATTAAAAACGGTCAAACGAACGGGGGTCCACGGTACTCCGAGGTCATACACTCGGTCGACTCTCGAAATTACCTGTTCAATTATTTCGTAGTTGAAGAAGATTGGACAAGCGATGCGATGAAAAATCATTACTTGGCACTTCGGGATGTGGATGACTGTTTTTTTTTTTTCGGGAAGATTTATGAGTAGTGCGACCAATTGTCCACACAAAAAGGCGCCTTATAGTAGTGTACTGAGTGTACTTGTAACAACCCTGATGCGACCATGACGTCTATAAAATCGAGCAGTTTCTGATTCGATTATCCTCCCTGTTCTGTTCTGTCATCGTCGTTGTCGATTTTTCATGGCAGGAGCAAAAGAAAAAAGCAACAGAAGAATAATACTGCATCATCAGAGTGCTAATTTGTGGACAAAAACATTTTTCAATTTTTCTCGTTGAACAGTTTATCTACCCGTATCAAAATTGACCGAATTCAATAAATAACGGTTAGTGGTTTGTGAAAGGAATTCCTGTTTCTAAAAGTGTCAAAAATTGTTGGTGACTAAAACGGAAATCGAAGTCGTCGAACGTCCGCAGGAAGGGGTCTTATTGTTCCAGAAAGAAGTGCGCTAGGGACTGAGTATACGATTCAGTCGTTTAAATTCAGTATAAATAAGAAATTAGCAGAAAACTTAGCCAACGGTGCTTGGAAGCACTTTTGTACTGCTGATATTTCTCTTGTTAAAGCCGGAAGTAAATCTCGCAGTAATGGGAATCCTTGGAAATTCGTCCTCATTGACGACTGATATAGGTGAGTACTAAGCATCATTGAAGTCGAAAGAAGCCTTACAAGTCACAGAAGTTTTGATTTTTGTTATCTCTGGTGGGGTCAATTTTGTGTTCCTATTAATTAAGTTAGCATGTCTGCGGTAGTCGTCACAAGCACTACATATAAATTTAAATCGAAATGCACCAAAGAGGGCATATTACGGTTTTGATCACCAGCAGAACGGGAGGCGGTGTTCAGGCAATGTCTGAATCATACACCGATCGAAAATTCCACAAATTGAAATCGACAGCCAGAAATGGGTGCTGTATCTATTCGTTGTTCCATTCCAATCATCGTCCATCGGTTTTGGTCGATGGTGCTTGAAATGCAAAGGAAAGTGCAACGCGAAAAGAAATAGTCGAGCGAAAGTTGTCGCGTCTGAGTGGCACAAACAAGTTGAGCAGGCAATTTCTTTCAAATAGATATGCGATAATGATTACGCACCGTTTCGTCATCAAATTGATATACCTAAACGATTCTTTTTTTTTTCTTCAATGAATTAGTCATCCATAGATTGACTGTTGGAGCGGAGTTTCGATATAGATAGTAGCACACACAAGCAGAAGTAATTATTTGAATATGAAATCAACACCGATAGAAAGGAAATTGAAAAAGGTCTTTCGAGTCACGTTATCAACGAGTACAAAACAGGCAACCTCAAGTGTAAGACGTCATTTTAATGCTGTGAACGAATGTAAAGCGTTTTTTCTTCTGTAAAAATATTCAAAATTTGTTCTTTTGAAACAAACCATGGGTGGATGCTAACGTTGGTGTGTACTGGTGTGTAATGTCTGTATTGTTTCTATTTGTCTCAGCACATTCCTACCGAAAAGATTTCTGTGTGTATTGATATATGGAGGCATGTGCATATATAATGTTAAACCTGTTTAGATTCTCCTTGCGTGCACCAAGTAGGACAATCTGGTTATTAACACACTCTATTTGAAATAATAAATCGATTGTTGGAAGGTTGAAATATCAAACACAATTGATTGAATAGCCTTAAAATTAGAAGTAAATTGAGGTACCGCTAAGTTTTTTTTTATGGAAATGCATTATTTCCAGGCTTAGAAAATGCTGCATTTACAGTTTGAGAGGATCATTACTTCATTAGCAACAAAGTTGGTATCCTTGATTCAAACTAGGTTGCATTTATTATTTACTAGCTGACCCGACAAACTTCGTATTGCCACAAATTAACCTGTGTTGTACATAAATCATGAATCTCGGATGATCTTTATCACTTCTCGAGTTTTGCAAGTCCCCCAGTGGGCGGCGCTTCCGACGGCGGGTCACCGGCAACACTCGCGACCGGCTCGTCCTGAATGATCTAGTGTTACTATAGATAGTTTTTGTGGTCTTGTTATTGATTAATGTTTTATGGAAGAGTCTCGAATTTCTCGAGTTGGATTAGTTTTTGAGTTTCGCCAAAATTTCTGTTTTATTTGTATGAGAGTCCATATCCCCCTACCACAGGGGTGAGAGGTCTCTAACTATCATAAAATAAATTCAAGACTCAAAAATCTCCTACATGCTAAATTTGGTTCCATTTGCTTGATTAGTACTCAAATTATAAGGAAATTTGTATTTCATTTGTATGGAAGCCCACCCTCTTAAAAGGGAAAGGGGTCGTAATACACCACAGAAAAAAAATTCTGCCATCTAAAACTCTCACATGCCAAATTTGGTTCCATTTACTTGATTAGTTCTAAAGTTATGAGCAAATTTGTATTTCGTTTGAATGGGAGCCCCCCCCCTCCTAAAAAGGTAAGAAGTCCTAATTCATCATGGGAAAAATGGTTGCCTCCAAAAACACCCACATGCCAAATGTTGTTCTATTTGCTTGATTAGTTCTCGAGTTAGGAGGAAATTTGTATTTCATTTGTACAGGAGCCCCCCCTCTTAGAGTGGGGAGGGGTCCTAATTCACCGTAGAAAATTTTCTTGCCCTCGAAAACCTTCACATGCCAAAGTTGGTTCCATTTGCTTGATTAGTTCTCGAGTTATGGGGAAATTTGTATTTCATTTGTATTGGAGCCCCCCCTCCTAATGTGGGAAGAGGTCCTAATTCATCACAGAAAAAATTCTTGGCTCCAAAAACACCTACATGCCAAATTTGGTTCCATTTGCTGGATTAGTTCTCGAGTTATGAGGAAATTTGTATCTCGTTTGTACAGGACCCCCCCTCCTAAAGTGGGGAGGGGTCCCAATTCATCATTGAAAAAAAAATTGTCTCCAAAAACACACACATGCCAAATTTGGTTCAATTCGCTTGATTAGTTCTCGAGTTATGAGGAAATTTGTATTTCATTTGTACAGGAGCCCCTCCTCTTAAAGTGGGGAGGGATCCTAATTCACCATAGAAAATTTTCTTGCTCTCGAAAACCTTCACATGCCAAATTTGGTTGCATTTGCTTGATTAGTTCTCGAGTTATGAGGAAATTTGTATGGAAGTCCCCCCTCTTAAAGGGGAGAGGAGTTATAATTCCTCTTATAAAGAGGGGAGGGGTCTCAATTCACCATAGAATAAATTCTTGTCACCAAAAAAAACACCCACATGCCAAATGTTGTTCTATTTGCTTGATTAGTTCTCGAGTTAGGAGGAAATTTGTATTTCATTTGTACAGGAGCCCCCCCTCTTAGAGTGGGGAGGGGTCCTAATTCACCGTAGAAAATTTTCTTGCCCTCGAAAACCTTCACATGCCAAAGTTGGTTCCATTTGCTTGATTAGTTCTCGAGTTATGAGGAAATTTGTATGGCAGCCCCCCCTCTTAAAGGAGAGAGGAGTTACAATTCCTCTTATAAAGAGGGAGGGGTCTCAATTTACCATAGAATAAATTCTTGTCACCGAAAACACCCACATGCCAAATTTGGTTCTATTTGCTTGATTAGTTCTCGAGTTATGAGGAAATTTGTATTTCATTTGTATAGGAGCCCCCCCTCCTAAAGTGGGGAAAGGTTCTTATTCATCATAGAAAACATTCTTGCCTCCAAAAACACCTACATGCCAAATTTGGTTCCATTTGCTGGATTAGCTCTCGAGTTATAAGGAAATTTGTATTTCGTTTGTATAGGAGCCCCCCCCCCTCTTAAAGTGGGGAGGGGTCCCAATTCATCATAGAAAAAAATTTTGTCTTCAAAAACACACACATGCCAAATTTGGTTCCATTTGCTTGATTAGTTCTCGAGTTATGAGGAAATTGGTATTTCATTTGTACAGGAGCCCCCCCTCTTAAAGTGAGGAGGGGTCCTAATTCAACATAGAAAATTTTCTTGCCCTCGAAAACTTTCACATGCCAAATTTGGTTCCATTTGCTTGATTAGTTCTCGAGTTATGAGGAAATTGGTATGGAAACCCCCCCTCTTAAAGGGGAGAGGAGTTATAATTCCCCTTATAAAGAGGGGAGGGGTCTCAAATTACCCTAGAATAAATTCTTGTCACCGATAACACCCACATGCCAAATTTGGTTCTATTTGCTTAATTAGTTCTCGAATTATGCAGAAATTTGTGTTTCATTTGTATGGGAGCCCCCCCTCTTAGTGGGGGGAGGGGTCTCTAACCATCACTAAAACCTTTCCTGGCCCTAAAAACCTCTACATGCAAATTTTCACGCCGATTGGTTCAGTAGTTTTTGATTCTATAAGGAACACAAAACAGACAGACAGACAGACAGACAGACAGACAGACAGACAGACAGACAGAAATCCTTCTTTATAGGTATAGATTCTGGCAGGTGCAGGGGTAACCAAAAATAATAAAACATTCTGATGCTTCTTGTTTGTTACTGACATAACAAGAGCCCAGGGCGCCCATCGTATGTGAAATACTATTTGGATTATTTGAAAGTTTTTCAGTCAAGCAATGTAGCCAATCGAGCCTATCAGACAACAAAAGATGACGTACATGTTTAGACATTTCATCACCCATCGGGAATACGATTCAATCTGTGGTTTTGTGGTGAGGATAAATTCTATTTGTGTCCCCGGAGGGTTAACTATAAACACGTACGTGTAAAGTATACTATACTCGTTCGTATTAAGTTTTAGTGACTTCAAACTACTTCCAGTGCTATCCATTGACTATAATTGCCTGCTTCGCCCCTCTATACTTCGTTCTGTCTCAGTCATGATTTGTAGAAACTGTATCATAGTTTATCGCTGATGTTGCGCCTTTAAAGAGGGTCATTTTTAATTCCCCTTCCGCCATATGTGTCCCCAATTTTATCAATTCGTCAAATAATTTCTTTGAAGTCTACCAAAAATATGCAAAAAGGCTTTGGATTCATCAAGCTGGCAAAATATGGATCCTACACTATTCAATTTTACGAGTAACAACTGACAATTTTAGGCACTGCTCAAGAGTGTTCCCGAGATGCGCACGAAACACCTCCCTCGATCCAATGTAGCTCTGATCAATCGCGTCAGTTTGTCCGGAATACCGTGTTCGTGCATTATCTGATATATTTGATCATGATCGATTGCATCCTGTGGTGCTTTGAAGTCAATAAACGTATTGCCGACAATTCTGTAAGATTATAAGAATAGTAAAACATTGGCCTACGCATTGGCGCGAGCTCCCATGATTCCCATCTGATAATTTTCTACGAAATCTTGTGCTATCGGTGATAGCCGGAGTAATAGGGTTTGAAAAAGTATCTTGTACGCGGCGTTTACCAGCAGATTCCTAATATGTAAAATAAGTATTAGCCTTTTCCGCAGCTCTACAGTTAATATCGGCGACATCGTGGTTGTCGGCAATCCCTGAAAGCATGTGCATGTGCGTGCTTCAAATTGTGTAAGCAATGAAGGGTAGCACATCAGCCTAAATAGTTTTGTTGGAAAACTATGTTCAAACATAATCCGTCACTTAACTAAACTATCCGCCACCTTGAAGTCCATGAGCAAATAGTGTATGCAAATAGCAAATCTTCGAATTTCAAAATTTGAGGATCCTATTTAAGGATAAGGTGCGTATGTGGGCTTAGTTCTCCTCAATCCTTACCTGATGGTCTGCGCTTCGGACTTTCAAAAGTAAGCTAACTGCTTACTTAAGCTTAAGCTCTAACTGCTTTTTTCGTCCAAATCTTTCATTTTTTTCGGCCGTTGACTCCATCTTACTTACTGTGCACACCGCCATGTTGTGTTGAAGAAATTTTAATCTTCTCCACCGCGAGAACGCGATCCTAGTGCTGATGTTCTTTACGACGATGGAATCTTTCTTCAGTATATCGGTATCTCTCCCTGTTCTGGTAAGTTGTTTTAAATTGATCTGACAGAAGACCTTCCATTAGAAAGATTCCAGTTATTCTTTCAGACGTTTCGTCGTACAGAATAGATACAACACCTGAGTAGTTCTCTGGCTGCGGAAGAGTTGATTAACCTATGCCCAATGCCATTTGTGGTAGACTGGAGATTCTACCAGTAATGGGACAAACGAACCTCTCACATGTGAACGCAAACGAGTGCGAGATGATCGACAGTTTTTTTTCTAACAGAGAGATGGGATAGCTTTTGCTGTATCAAGAATTCCTCTCCACTGTACCCGATCCTGAGCCACACGTCGCCAATTCATAGAGCACCTCGATACACGCAAGTCGGTTTGAACCTGGTTAAGCCATCTAGCACGTTGGAACTCTCTATTGACGCCAGTAGGGTTCTTGAAGAGAACATATTGCACTGCATAATCACCCGGCATCTTTGCGACGTGGCCAGCCCACGGCTAACTCTCTCACCTCTAGCCCTCTAACTTTCGTCAGGTCTACGATGGGAAGCCCTACAAATAGTGCCAGCAGCTTGTGGTTCATAAGCCTACGTCACTCTCCGCTATCCGTTTGTACTCCACCAAAAATAGTCCGTAACACCTTTCGTTCGAATACGGCACGAATGTCTGCAGTAACTGGTGGCAACTAAACTTTTGGATATTTTTTCGCGGCCCTTATACTCAACAACAAACGAGCTCAGAGAGAAATGACAGTATGTATGTGTTAGCTCTCTCTCCTCTTTTTGTCAATATCTTTTGTTTTGTTTATGCTTAGCTAGATTTACTTAAAATGGCGTCGAAACAAGAGGCATGCCGAGAGCGCGTTGTAGACTTCTACGGACTGCCACAGAAATCTCGGCGAAAAGTATTCGGGTTAATATTTAAAAAGCGAATATGTTACGGCCTCGACTGTTTACCATATCCTAAGATGCCCAACAACTATTCGCAAGCAAGGTAGTGAAAGACCAGCCAAAAGTATGGACGCAGAAGGACATCGTTCTCTTTCTCGTGCCTTCAGCAACAAGCCCTCTGGTTTGGTTATCAATTAAGATCGAATGCTTAAAGGAAAGTTTGAACCCGTTTCTACAAAAACATCATGCAGATGGACTATACGTGTTTTGGCCGGATAGAGCATCATCGCATTACGCCAATAACACACAATCGTTCCTGAATACCCATTCGATCCCATTTGTATCCAAAAACCACGACCCGAAAAATCTGTCGAAGATTTCTTTGGGATTTTGAGTTCCTTGGTGTTGTACAAAAATAACTGGAGAGCCAAGAATTGCAAACAGTGGTAGAATCAAGAAATGCATTCGCAAAGTTGACAAGATGGCCGTACAACGCTCCTGTTCGGACATCAAACGGAAGCTTCGCCGAACAGCCGATTACGGACCGTTTTCAAATGTACACTAATTTTTTTTGCAACAATGGGTAATGTATCTTTAATTTCGGTAAATCAAATCTTGTTTACGAGTTCATGGTTTATTCTTCACCTCCATACTCCATTCTCTTGTACGCCGTCGAAGATCGTTCTAAGCATTTGTGTTTCGAAAACTCCGAGCACTCGCAGGAGCATTGCCCATGTTTCATACCCGTAGAGAACAACCGGTCTAATAAGCGTATTGTACAGTTAGCCCGTTCGACCGCAATTGCTTGTGAAGCCTATAGGTAGCACAACTTCCGTTGATAATACGCCTCCGAAACTCGCGGCTGATAGCATTGTCCGCCGTTACCAGTGAGCCAAGGTAGACAAATTGTCAAGTTCATCGCCGTCGATCATATTAAAGTACATTTTAGACGTATTTACCTTTAACCCAATCTTTTCTGCTTCACGCTTTAGGCTGGTGTATTGTTCCGCCACCCCCAGAGAAGTTTGTTGAATTTGTTGATTTGTCAGATTTGTTGAAGATCGTGCCTCGCATGTTGATGTGCGCTATGTTGAACAGCAGGCATGAGAGACCATCACCTTGACGAAGCCCTCTGCCACTGTGTGATTCGAATGAAAATGGACTTGACGATCCACCCGAAATCCGGACACAGCACTGTGTACCATCTATCGTAGATTTAATCAGTTTGATGAGCTTCCTGGGCAAGCTGTTTTCGTCCATGATTTTCCATGGCTCTTTCTGGTCTGGTATCATATGCGGCTTTGAATTCCGGCTGTAATTACAGCAATCGAGCTGGTTGCCCTTTTTACAGATGGGGCAAACCACACCTTCCATCCACGCCTTCGGTAGTTTCTCCTCCTTCCAAATTCTTGAAATTATCTAGTGAAGTGCCGTTGCTAGTAGTTCTTTGCTATTTTTGCTGGGTTTTACCAGGAGTCGGTCCTTTCCAGCTGCTTTTTCACTGGATCTCTTCGAGATCGTAAGCCAGCTTGATGTTATCATTTGATAGGCACTCCCAGGTTAACCTCCATTCCGTCTCCTTCTGTTATATCGCCATTGATGGACATATATCGAAGAACCTGGCGACCTAGCGCTCGTGTTGAACAGGTTTGCCTTCTCGGTGAGTGTCCTTTACGATCCTTTAAACTGGCTCAGCTTTTCGTAGAACTTGCACATATCATTAGCACGGAATAGCTTTTCAGGATGTCTGCCCACCTTCTGGCGCTTTTTTTTCCTCAGGATCGTGGTCAACGCATTCCACACTCGTCGATATTTGGCGAAATTCTCCCTCGTGGCAAGGCTTAAAGCGAATCTGTTTACACAATCCGTGCTGAAACTGGATGAATTTGATCTGTCAGATGGGAACAAATGATCACATCAATTTCATCTAGTTCTAACCCGTATTGAATAAAGAAATTCGTTGTTAGATAGTTTTCTCAAGCTTTTTTCTCCATCGCTCATTGGCATGTTTAACCGAGGAGGACGGCTTTATCGTGGGCTATGTACCGTTGATAGTTTTGAGCGCACATGTACTGCTACTAGATAATGATCCGAGTCAATATCCGAACGGTAGCGTATATTCGAGAAAAACCGACCATCGATGAGAGTATGGCCGAGTTGATTGGTTCAATGTTCGTTGGTCAAGTGATCTCCAGGTGGCTTTGTGGATATCTTTGCGGGGGAAGAAAGTGTTTCTGATCTCCAGGCCTCGAGAAGCTGCGCAGTTGATGCATCGTTGGTCGTTATCGTTCGCGTCGATGTGCAGGCTATGGAGTTCGATCACTGCATCAATATATCGCATCCCTGCCAATCTGAGCATTCATACTCTCAATGACAATCTTGTCCCGTGGCGAGCAGCTCTCGTATGTTACTTTCAGCTGTGCATAGAACGCTTTCTTTTCGTCGTCGGCTTTACCTTCGTGTGGACAATGCACGTTTATGATGGTGTGTCCTGCACTGTACTCATTACTACGAAGCTCGTTCCAAGCTCGTTTGTTGCTCCACCGCTCTGGAAATATTGGGCTTTGCCGCCACGGATCCTCGACACCCTCTCACCTTTGTGACGGATCTTCTGCAGTGCCACGATGCCAAGATTCTAACAACTGATCGCCACCCATGAAATTAGGCGAGCTGCAGTTCCAAGTACCAAGCGTCCATCCCATGCCCTTATTTCCTCGCCTTTGTCCATGCCGAATGTTCCGAGTCGAATTTCCTTTATTATTCGCAGTAAGGTGGGTTTAGGTAGGTTGCCTTACTAGGGCCCTTCGATAGCGTGATCTTAGGTGACAGCTGCCATCTTAGGTGTAGTGCCGAGACAACACATTTCTTAATTCAGCCACCCGCTTCAGATCAGACGCTGTCGTGAGCCGCTCATGGAGTACTGCAACCCTTCACTTGATTGAGGAACCGTCCAGCCAGTTAATTTGATAATCTCTTTAATTTTACAGAGAAAGCTACAAGCGAAAACAACGCCCAGGAAAAATGGGGTCTCATTATGGACGTGTGCGACAAAGTGATCAATGGCGCGGTAAACTCCAAGGACTGCTTGGCCGTGATTGTTAAACGGTTAAACCACAGCGATCCGCACGTCGTCATGCAGGCCATTACGGTGAGTTGAGTTGTAGGTACGTTAAAATTAAACGTATTATTTATTGTTTTTTTTATTGTTATTTAGCTCTTGGACGCTTGCGTTAGTAATTGCGGCAAACAGTTTCACCTGGAAGTAGCTTCACGAACTTTCGAAACCGAATTCAAAAAACTACTGGCGAAAAGTCAATCGAAAGTTAATATGGTAAGCAACATCTAATCTAACAGTTATTTGGCGAACTTCAATACGGTCCGTCTTTTCAGCGTCTCAAGCTTTGTCTTAAAAAGTGGGCGGAATCCGAATTCAAGAGTGATCCACAGCTGAACCTTATTCCGTCGCTGTATCAAAAGTTGCGCTCCGAAGGGCACGATTTTAGCGATCCCTCGGTTACACCCAAGCGGGAGGTTCCACTGAGCAAAGATCCAAATGTAGTCTCTAGTCAACAGGAGGAAGAGGATATAGCGAAGGCCATTGAATTGTCGCTGAAAGAGAATAAAAGCGGTACCGGTAGCACCAATCAATCGCCGAAAATGACCAGCGGTACCGGTGCCGGTGTGGGCGCTTCAGGAGTATGTGTCTTTTTGTTGCCTAATCTTAGCGGACTATTCCGAACTGATTTGTTTTCTTCTATTTCCAGAGCTCACTCTACCCGATGTTGGCTACGGTTCCGGCGGCGGAGCTACGAAAGGTAGTTACGCTCAGTTACTTAATTGTATTGTTGAGTTCTCTAAAATGAGGGTGTTTTTTTAGGTTCGCGCTTTGTACGATTTTGAAGCTGCGGAAGACAACGAGTTGACCTTCCAGGCGGGTGAAATCATTATGGTGTTGGATGATAGTGATCCCAATTGGTGGAAGGGTCAAAACCAAAGGGGAGAGGGCCTATTTCCATCGAATTTTGTTACATCGGATTTGAATGCCGAGCCTGAGAACGCTGCTGCTGGGTCAAGCAGTAAGAGTAAAAAGAATGTGCAATTTTCGGATGAACAGAAAACAGAAGAGGAAAGCACACCAGCCAAGGAACAGGTGGTGGAGATCAATGAAGAGAAAATAGATCGTTTGTTACATTTGCTGCATGAGGCCGATCCGGAGGATCCATCGGCCGATACTGAAGAAATGCTTCAACTAGAACAGCTAGTCAATCAGATGGGACCGTTGATTGATACTGAGCTTGAGCGTGTAGATAGGAAGCATGCCCAGTTGACACAATTGAGCAGTGATTTAGTGGAAGCCATCAATTTGTATCACACTCTAATGAGAGAGCCTGACCGTTCGATGATGATGAACATGGGCCCTCCTGGATACGGAATGCCAGGTTTTCCAGGACCATCGGCAATGCCCGGAATGTACAGTATGCCGGGAATGTTTAACCAGAATATGTTCTCATCCGGAATGAATGGAATGCCCCCGTATGGAATGCAACAAATGCGCCATGATATGGGTCAAATGAGTGTCAGTTCAATTCCACAATTTCCCCCGCCACAACAATCCATACCAACAATGTCACAAAATGGACCATCAAGTTTACCCCCACATCAAATACCGACCAGTGCAGCGATGGTAGGAATGCAAGGTTTAGGTCAACAATCTCATCTAACAATGAACCCACCCATGCCTCCTCAGCAGTCAGTTCCACAACAGCAGCCTCAACACATGCCAAACATAACGATTCCTTCGCAGATGGTTGGTGCACCACAACCGTCGCAACAACCACCAACAACATCGATCAATATGAGTCACATGCAACCATCCTTACCACCAAACTTTTCCAACCCTACTTCACCACCGCCATCCGTTAGTACAGCCCCTCCACTAACGCAGCAGCTACCACCAGCAGTTACCGTGCCCAACCAGCAAACGCCGCGACCGCCATTGCCTCCTCAGCAGCAAGTTTCCACTGGCAGCTATTCGAATTTCACGCAACCTCAACAGCAAATACCGCAGCCCGCAGCCGCGGGTGTTCCGGCCACCCAACAGCAGCCGCAACAACCGGCAACGGCTCCACCTCCCAACGGTGTTGTACATAACCATCACCTTCCGCATCCTAATGCTGCGTTGGGCTCACTTCCACCCTTTCAAAACCCTATACTTCCCCCGTACATACAAATGCCACCGGGAATGGCCCCCGGCGCTGGTTTTCCTCCCGTCAGTTCTGCTCATCACCATCACCACCATATGCACATGGCAGGAGGAATGATGCCGCCCTCGGCGACACCCCTTTCGATTAACACCGCGGCAAGCAATTCACCGCAGAACATTCCGATCTACCAACAGCAACGGTAAACCTTTTTCTGTGGCGTCTCTTGTTAAATCCTCCCATCTCTATTGATTGATTGATTGATTGATATTTAGCCTACACTAAATTTTGAATTGCATCCTTTCGGTTCGTTTCGCGCCATCTTCGCTGGTCGAGTAGCAAAAGAAGGAAGTCTGTTCAAATCGGCCCTCTGTAGCTAAGCAACTGTGCCGGAAATGCTTGTAGGCTTTTGAAAGTTTTATTTTATTTTTCATCGTTTGGGTTTTTTTTCGAAACCAAAGACGTGATTTTACAAAAGTCGTTCGATTTGTTTGTTTGAATAGTTTAGAAACAATTTGACTATTTATTTTTTAGAGCTCTTGTGATGAATGAGCGAAGAAATTCCAGTGTCACTTTTACATGCTCGAACGCAACACAACTTTTCTTTTCAGCCAATTGATTGTTGAATCTAAACGAATCAGTCAGACTTAACCTATTGCTTTCATTAATAGGGAGCTTTGAGTATTCTCTCTCCATTGTTTAATTAGGACCGTTTAAAATTAGGATTATTTTCTTCTTAGAAAACTATCAATATTTTCAAGCCAAGGCAAAGGTTAACTCTTTACCTTCGAGCCAAACCGTTTGTGCCGTGTAACATTGTGTGTAACCTAGTTCGGTTTGCGAATTTTTCTTTATTTTTTTTTTGTTTTATTTATTTTTTACTGATTATTCTTTTCAAACATTGTTGATTAAACATTACTGCGAAGAAATGCAGATCAAGAGAGTTCAAGGGAGAGAGCGCACCGAAGAGGAAATCAATTTAACCTGTGCAGTCGACATAGAGGAAACTGTGCGAACCGGCCGAGATAATAGCTTGCAATTTATATATTTCCACATGAATAAACGACGTGTAAAAAAAGCAGTAACTGCATACCTAGCAAAAAAGTAAAACCAGCATATTATTATTATTCTTATTATTGGAAATTACAAGTAAAAATATGTATTTATATGCTCTGATGGTAGATGAGAAGCGAACGGACGGTTAAACTAACCTCGACAGGGGGTCATTGTGGATCGGAAATTGTAATATATTGAAGAAAAGCCGCAAAGCTATCGACTATAAATAAAGTTTATCCAATAAAATTAGCCAAAAATTTGAAATAATTTCAATGTCCGAACGAACACGTCTACCTTAGCGCAGAACGGTGTAACCAGCTGCGCTGAAAACTAAGGTCGTATACCGACAGAGAAGGAGGTACTGTGTGGTTTCGGCACCATAAGATGGTAGCCCGAGACTCGGTAACTCGGACAAAAAGACAAGCTATACCTTAACCCTAAAATACTACGAAAAATCAAGAAAATTCAACTCGGAACATTCAGCATTGGTAAAGGCGACGAAATAAGAACGTGGAGGTCTGGCGATCAGAAGCCCTTTCTTCCCCGGCAAAGCCACCCTCTTCGGTTAAACATATGGCAATTAGACAACCTTGCCGAGTTGCCGAGAACTACGCGCACATATGCTGGATGAAGCTCGGCTTTCCTCCGTAGAGCTAGGTGCTTCGACCTTCCGCAACCGCGGTGTTGTTTTTGATAATTGGTTCGACGCGCAATGCCAACAAGCGATGGAGAGAAAAAATAACTTGGTAAAAGGGGGAATTTGGCCAAATATCGACGAGCGCGGATTGAGTTATGAGGGAAAGTACCATGAGGGAAATCTGATTACAAACGAGCGGGAGATTGTCGTCAGGTGGAAGCAGCTCTTCGATGAGCATCGCGATATAACAGAAGGAGACGGAACGGGTGTTAACATAGCAATGCCTATAAACGATAACAGTGTACCGGCTCCCGTTCTCGAAGAGATCCGATGAGAAATCGTACAGCTGAAAAATAATAGTGTCTCGGGAAAGAACGGACTCCCGGCAGAATTCTACAAAAATGGCCAAGAACCACTAGTAACGGCACTTCATTTGATAATTTCGAGGATTTGGAAGGAGGGAAAACTACTGGAGGAGTGGATGCAAGATGTGGTTTGTCCCATCTACAAAAAGGGCGATCGGCTAGATTACTGTACGCTGCACCCAGATTTTGTTACGTCGGCTATCCCCAATAACAAGAGTAAACGTAGGCGGGCGGGCTTTATGGGGGTCCGTACTACTACGGATCAAATTTTCACTACCCATCAAATCCTCCAGAAATATCGGGAGTACAACGTGACCACTCATCATATTTTTGTGCATTTCAGGGCAGCATACGATACAGTCAAACGCGAACGGCATAAAATGGGGAAAGCAACAAAGATGCGTCCAACATAGCGCCTCTAGTCATTCCAAGCTCCTACCAAGCACCTCCACGTGCGCTTACCCGGTAATGGTCTGTCCTTAAAATTGAGTACCTAAGCTAGGAGGTACGTTACTGTGTGGTTCCTTGCCGCTTGGTCTCAAAATTGTGGTTTTGGGCAGACGGCTGATCCATTCGGCCTTGTTTATAGGTATGGCCTAGCTTATTATATTTAATTTAATTATATGTTGCGTTCTAGCTCTTCAAACACCTATAGGGTAATTGATCTTGAATGGACCTATTTAGCGCTTTTTAACACCACCACTCGCACTCCTGCTCAGTTTACTCGTCATTTATAAATAATATGTGGTGATATTACTATTTGTTGGAAAGTATCACCTTTTTTTCTACATTATCAGTACTTTAAAAATGTATAATTGATGAAACTTTTATTAAATATATCGTTTTTAGCCAAAGCCTATTTTTGATCTTGAATGGACCCAACATGATCTTGAATTGGACCTATTTTTGATTTTGAAATGGACCTAAATTTGGATTGTCATAGTTTCTTCCATGTAAATGAACAAAATAATAACAAAGAACTTTTTTTTAATAGTACAACTATACTACTGCTATTTATTAATAGGACACAAGGTTGAACAGCTTTTACCTTTCTTATACTCTGTTAGAAAGGTATGAAAGTCGGTTGAAAAATTTGAAATCAGTCACAGTCGCCGAGGGTCTTGTTTTTATGTCAGCCCAACAATTGAACAATGTTTCAGTGACTTGATATGCGTTATGTATGTATCTGTGTGTGACATTTGTATATTGGAAATTTATTATTACCTGTTGTTCAGATATGGTTGAAACGATTTCTACGTCATAAAAAAATTATGTCGCCTATTAGTTTCAAAAATTTAAACCATTCATTAAAAATATGTAATATAACTTGTATTAAACGTAGTTTATTAAGTACAGTGGGGTTCGAGTTTTTATTTAGTGACTACATATTTCGAAAGGTCAGACTTTTACTGACGTAGGACTACGTCTTACTGCAAAGTATCTAAAGGTTTGCGACAGCCCCTGTCGAACATTTTGAATATAAAACCGTTGCAATCGTGAAAAATTCGTTAATTAGTGGTAATTATTCAATTTTTGACACATTTATATGCAATTTTTTCAGTTAAAAAATGGTCTAGATTTTGCCACGGTTTCGATTTTGGCAACATAGGCGACACGCATTTGTTGTCAAATTCGAAATCATACTGTAAATGGTGCTTGAAAAAATTAGACTTGGTAATTCTACTAGGTTTAAACGTAAGGTTAGATACAAGGTTTTAATTTTAAATGATAGTCGATGAAGAACTGTACCAGATATAAAATAGGTGAACCTTCCTATTTTCTATCTGGTACAGTTGAATATTTTAGATCTCAGGGTCACTCAATTTCGGTGGACAAGGAGGTATTAATTTTGTCAAAAGTCAGAGGGGAGAGGTGCTTAAAGAAAACTTTACATCCCCAAGAAAAAAATCAGAGGGGTTGTGTATAAGATGCGACCGCGGATGACGTAGTACAACGTTAGTCGAGTTGCATGATTTTGAATATTTTACTAAACTGATTTTTAATCGATCTGTCAATCGATCAAAAGGTGATGTGAAGTCAACCTGCTTACTTATCGGCGGAATATAAGGTCTTTGCCAAATATTTTTTAAGTTTTTGTCACCCCCCCTTTGGAAATTGGCTTGAAAAATCGGGGGGCTAAAAAAAATTTGTAGGCTATGAGTATAAAATCAATTGTCAGTATGCTCTACAGCCTGAAAAACTCGAAAAATGAGTGTACTTAACACTTCTAGCACGAAACAGAAATGGAAATTCGAATTCGTAGTTTCCGAAAATCGTCCAAAAAAATTCTCTCGTTTTTGTCTTCTTTTCGTACCTTTTTGCATGGAAAATAATAACGTATATATTAAAAGCAAGAACAGATTTGGCCCTTGCCCCTACGGCTCCTTGAAGATAGTCGTTCAAAAAAATCATGAATTGCGGTACCATGGATTGGCGCTGGGGGCTTATCCGAATTGAAAAATTCCAAAACGACATGAAAGAACATTTAATTATCTCGTGTTTGATCCATCCTTTTTTAGAATCCGAACAAATAACAAAATGGCGACAATTAATACATAAAAGTATGGCTTTTAAGCGAAAAAATTGACTTTAAGCATTTCTAAAAAATACAAAAATTACAATATCAAGAAAAGGATGGGTCAAACACTAGATAATTTTGTTGGCTTTCAAACAAAAAAAGAATCATAAGAATTGCTTGAGCCGTTCTTGAGATATTTATGGTACCGACTTTCAAAATCTGGTTTCGAGAAAAACGACGTTGAAGTTTTTACTCGTTGTTTAATCGCTCCAGACATGCGTGGTACAAATAGCTGTAACTTTGTCAATATTTGGAATTCATGCAAACGACTTCAAACACATATGGTCAAAATGTTAATCTTTCGAAATAATCAATCAAAAAATATAGGTTTTAAAAAATTGAAAAGGTACTATGCCCCCTTAACAGAAGGCAGTTAGTATCCCTCTTATCTTTTGATCCATATTATCTTTTAATCAATGATGGTTAAAATTTTTGTACAATACCGATTTTGTACAAATTAAGTTTATATTATTTTAGGCATAACATGACATATGTTAGCTAACTAATTAGGAAGACTTTTTAGTTTCAAAACTAGAGGCTACAATATACAAACACTATGAAGCAACTACGAAAAAGGATGAGTGATAGTTAGTTTTATCAATATAATTAAGTTTTTATTTAGGCTATAAATCAAGCCTACTTTCAATATCCCGTGCTTATAGATTAACTAGCTGACCCGACAAACTTCGTATTGCCACAAATTAACCTGTGTTGTACATAAATCATGAATCTCGGATGATCTTTGTCACTATCTCGAGTTTTGCAAGCCCCCCAGTGGGCGGCGCTTCCGACGGCGGGTCACCGGCAACACTCGCGACCGGCTCGTCCTGAATGATCTAGTGTTACTATAGATAGTTTTTGTGGTCTTGTTATTGATTAATGTTTTATGGAAGAGTCTCGAATTTCTCGAGTTGGATTAGTTTTTGAGTTTCGCAAAAATTTCTGTTTTATTTGTATGAGAGTCCATATCCCCCTACCACAGGGGTGAGAGGTCTCTAACTATCATAAAATAAATTCAAGACTCAAAAATCTCCTACATGCTAAATTTGGTTCCATTTGCTTGATTAGTACTCAAATTATAAGGAAATTTGTATTTCATTTGTATGGGAGCCCACTCTCTTAAAAGGGAAAGGGGTCGTAATACACCACAGAAAAAAAATTCTGCCATCTTAAACTCTCACATGCCAAATTTGGTTCCATTTGCTTGATTAGTTCTAAAGTTATGAGCAAATTTGTATTTCGTTTGAATAGGAGCCCCCCCCCCTCCTAAAAAGGTAAGAAGTCCTAATTCATAATGGGAAAAATGGTTGCCTCCAAAAACACCCACATGCCAAATATGGTTCCATTTGCTGGATTAGTTCTCGAGTTATGGGGAAATTTGTATTTCATTTGTACAGGAGCCCCCCCTTTTAGAGTGGGGAGGGGTCCTAATTCACCGTAGAAAATTTTCCTGCCCTCGAAAACCTTCACATGCCAAATTTGGTTCCATTTGCTTGATTAGTTCTCGAGTTATGAGGAGATTTGTATGGAAGCCCCCCCTCTTAAAGGGGAGAGGAGTTACAATTCCCCTTATAAAGAGGGAGGGGTCTCAATTTACCATAGAATAAATTCTTGTCACCGAAAACACCCACATGCCAAATTTGGTTCCATTTGCTGGATTAGCTCTCGAGTTATAAGGAAATTTGTATTTCGTTTGTATAGGAGCCCCCCCCCACTTAAAGTGGGGAGGGGTCCCAATTCATCATAGAAAAAAATTTTGTCTCCAAAAACACACACATGCCAAATTTGGTTCCATTTGCTTGATTAGTTCTCGAGTTATGAAGAAATTGGTATTTCATTTGTACAGGAGCCCCCCCTCTTAAAGTGAGGAGGGGTCCTAATTCAACATAGAAAATTTTCTTGCCCTCGAAAACTTTCACATGCCAAATTTGGTTCCATTTGCTTGATTAGTTCTCGAGTTATGAGGAATTTTGTATGGAAACCCCCCCTCTTAAAGGGGAGAGGAGTTATAATTCCCCTTATAAAGAGGGGAGGGGTCTCAAATTACCCTAGAATAAATTCTTGTCACCGAAAACAGCCACATGCCAAATTTGGTTCTATTTGCTTGATTAGTTCTCGAGTTATGTAGAAATTTGTGTTTCATTTGTATCGGAGCCCCCCCTCTTAGTGGGGGGAGGGGTCTCTAACCATCACTAAAACCTTTCCTGGCCCCAAAAACCTCTACATGCAAATTTTCACGCCGATTGGTTCAGTAGTTTTTGATTCTATAAGGAACACAGGACAGACAGACAGACAGACAGACAGACAGACAGACAGACAGACAGACAGACAGACAGACAGACAGACAGACAGAAATCCTTCTTTATAGGTATAGATTATAAACGGAGATACTATAGTGACAACAAGCAGTTTTATGGAATATACAACGGCGTGTTCGTTGGTGGTAGGCAATGATAGCTACCGGCAGTGATGTCTCGGAGCGCAAAACTAGGTCCATTCTAAAATCAATACTAGGTCCATTCAAGATCAAAAAAGGGGGTTAACATTTTTCAAGAATTTGAAGATTTTACTGGTTTTACTGAACTTTTAAATACCTAAATTGAAATTACACATATTTTAGCATGATTTTAAGAGTATTGTTTTATTTCAAACCAGAAGGGTTCCGGGTAGTAACAGTTTGAAAATACTCTATGGTGACTGCCAAAACGCTGAAAAACAGCTACTTTTAAATACGCGGCAATAAAGTAGTTTTGGCTATAATTTTAATTTAATTTTAGTATATTTACGTTCAGAAATGATTAAAGATAAACATAAAAGCTAAATACAGTACAAAGACTTGATAATTATATCCTAAAATTCTTATTTAAAAATAGGTCCATTCAAGATCAGAATTCGACTAGGTCCATTTCAAAATCATTTACCCTACTGTCAATGTAAACATTGATTGTTTTTTTTAAATAATGTACATGGATATTAGGTGTGGGGCTGCTGCAAACTCAAATGACGCAACTAGGTATGTCTCATTCAAAGGACTGCTGATGAGATCGTTCTATTTTTATCCATATTTCTTTCATGTTTGCTGCTCAACATCGCTTTGGACGGTATGATAAGAAGAGCGAGGATAGACACGAGTGGCACGATATTCACGAAGTCGGTCCAGTTTCTTGGTTTCGCTGACGACGTTGATATCATGAGGATGGCGGAAACGTACATCGGACAGAAAGCTGAAGCCAAACGGATTGGACTTGTCATTAATGTAGCGAAAACAAAATACATTAAAGGAAGATGTTCTAGAGAAGTGAATGCTGACCTCCCTCCCCGGATTCATTTCGACGGTGATGAAATCGAGGTGGTAGAAGAGGTCGTGTATCTGGGCTCACTGGTTACCGCAGACAACGACACCAGCAGAGAAATACAAAGACGCATTATGGCAGGAAATCGTGCCTACTTTGGACTTCGTAGGACGCTGCGATCGAACAAAGTTCGCCACCGCACGAAGTTAACAATCTACAAGACGCTGATTAGACCGGTAGTCCTTTACGGCCATGAGACATGGACTATGTTCGTGGAGGACCAACGCACCCTTAGTGTTTTCGAACGGAACGGATCCACGGCGAAGCCCAGATAGAAGACGGAACGTGCAAGAGGTGAACGAACCATGAATTGCATCAGCTGCTTAGGGAACCACCCATCGCTCACACCGCAAAAATCGGTCGCCTGCGATGGGCTGGGCATGTCGTGAGGATGTCAGACGACTGTCCGGTTAAAAAAGTTCTCAATAACGATCCGACTGGACGGCGGGGCGCGCAGAGAGCAAGATGGATCGATCAAGTGGAAGGCGACCTGCGGACCCTACGTAGACTACGTGGCTGGCGAATTGCGGCCATGGACCGAGTGGAACGGAGACGACTTCTTCGTACAGCAGAGGAAACCACGGCCTGGAGCTGATTAAGTAAGTAAATTCATTATATGCATTTGCACTAGACGATAAATCCAACATCCAAGGGAGAGTCAGAATACAGAGGTACGAATATGTGACTATTCACGGTGACAAAAAAGCCAGAACGTGCAGACCAATAAGCATGCTCCTCCTCGCAGCAGCTTTAACCCACGTGATCGTTTGTTTGTTCGAAAAGTGCAACATAAATATTGTTTCAGTCATTCAGGAGTTTCTTCCTATAATGAATTTATCACACGATATATAATGAAATGAAATTAATATGGATAAAAATAGAACGAACTCACCAGCAGTCCTCTGAATCAGATATAGTTGCAATACTCTAGTTTCCATCAGTCCTACATCTGTACATTAATAACATTAAACAAACTACGGTCTAAGTTTCCATTGACAGTAGGTGTTTGAAGAGCTAGAACGAAACAAATAATTCAAATACATGTTGGGGCTTACCTATCAACAGGGCCGAGTGGATCAGTCGTCTGGCAAAACCGCAATTTTGATATCAGGCAGCCGGGATCCACGCTGCATAGCACCTCCAAGCTTAGCTACTCAATCTTAAGGATAGTGTAAGGCAAAGCCATGGGTATAATCGTCCTTCAGAACTTGACCCTTCTTTATCGACAGACTTCGCAGCCGGTTATTAGAGCACAGCAAAATTACGGGGCTAGTGCAAAGATCCCATTAACTCTGTAGCGGCACCAACCAGTCGAGATTCGAACATACGACGACCGTTTTGTTAAGCCAGCATCGTACCCCGGAGCTAGCTGGGCGGGCTTTAAGGATAGAGTATTACCGGGTATGACCACGTGGAGGCACTAGGTAGCAACTTAGGAAGGCTAGAGCTATGTTGGACGCATCTTCATTGCCTTCCCCCTTTCATACCCTATCTCATCTCCTCATCATCATAAAAAAATTAGAGGGGATGTGCACAAGACACGACCGAATAAGTAATGTAGGACTACGTAAGTCTATTTGTAGCAAAGATGTATCCATGTATGTAATAATACAATTCTTCTTGTATACATGCTACATGTGTTGTACGTAGCGTTTATCAAAGTAGGAACATTGTATACGTTCAATCCTCCACAGATTTAGGAGTTATTTCTATGAATTGATTGAATCTATTTTATTAAAGCGAATCAGTAACACTAAACCAAACAGTAAATCAATTTTCATGATCTGTTTCTACGTTGAATAGTGCTTTTCTCCTGGTAATCGGTAGACGGTACGCGCTAGTTTTCAAAAAGCTGAAAATTTTACGCAAAACTTTTCTACGGCTTACAAAAGAAGAACACTGATTTACAAGCTGGAGACGTTTTGGAAGTGGTAGAAAATGTCGTCCGTGACCAGAAAACTTATTCCCGCCATTTGTTGGTCGTCCGCAAGGGCGAAAAATTGAACTTTTCCCTCGTTGCCTGTGTTATTATTGTATTAACTGGACAAGAAATTATAATAAACTCTTAAATTGTTGTGTGGTCCTTAAAAGAACCGATTGTTTGATTATCATAACTCCAGCTTGCAATAAACTTGCACTAACGCACTTAACGTAATTTTCTTTTCGGTAAACGGCTTGTTGTAACGAACAAACCGGAAAGCCGCAGCAGCTATGCGATCGACGACGCCGTTCGTTTGTGTATAGTCATGCATGAGTCACGATGAAATGCCCGTAGAGGTGGCCAGCTGCAAGCGACGAGGGATAATTCTGGTCGTTTTGTTGTCGTGAGCAGCACTTCCGCAGTAAATTATTCCAGCAGCCAATGAATACGACTGACCGGTAACTGCAAACGTGCACGGCTCGAGCGTGACTTTCGTTTGCCCTTGATGCTTTCTCCTTTGTCGCGTCCAGACATGCCAGTAATATGTTGGCAGTAGCTCAGCTAGCGTTTGAATAATGCTGTTCGCCGACTTACCTCGTGTTATGTACCAGAGCAAGCGACAAGAATCGGTCCCGCCTATTTTTCGTGGTCCTTCATTCTATCATCTATGTTGAATAAAATGGAGCATTTCAATTTCAGTCTGAACAAAAGAGCAAAGCTAGCAGTGAGCCGTTCGTCTTTTGCTGCCAAAGAAAAATTGCGTGCGCCCATAAACCATATTAATTTCGCAGCTGGAATTTTGAATTTATCCGCACGCAGGCGGGCAGATTGTGTGGTAACGAGAAGACCAATCTGCAGCTGGCTGTCCGTATCGACGAAGAAATGAACAAATTTTTTTTCGGAGTTACTAGAGGTGTTTTGCTAAACGTGACGTGACGATTATTGAATATTGAGCACAATAAGGAATTATCAAGGCAAATAGCAATCAAGGAGAAATACTAGAATTTCATTTAGTTCCCTTGTAACTTTGTTATAGTAGAATTAAATGGAATTTTCCATCGGTTTTCATCAATTCATCAATTTTTCAATGACGCGTATTGATAATCTATAGTTTTCTACATTTTCAATGTTGTCCAAATAGATTTTCCGATCAATTGGTGTAAATATCTTGGAAATCTATTGAAAATTGACTGAATTATAAGCCGAACCATGAAAACGCGTTTCCACTTTGATGACGTCATTTCCAACATTCATCACTTTCAATTTTTCAATAGTTCAACGTCAAGAATCCATACTTTTCTTCATTTGGGCCAATTGTTAGAAGATTTTCCAATCGATTGGTGTAAGAATATTGAAAATCAATCGGGAAACCACTAAGCTATTAGCGTTCAAAACCTCACCACTTTTCGAGAGATTTTTTGGAATGACACCCTATACCAGCTACCTTCCAGAAAGACGTAGTATTAAGTCAAAGTCATCATGGCGTTAGTGTGGTCGACATGAAGTCTTGCAGCCATTAATATTAATTCCTCTGAGCCTTGGCCAGGCTCTAACTACTCCGTCTCGCGCAGCAAATGGACATGGATTGTTGAATTGATTGATTAGATATTCTTCGGCGAATTTGAAAAGCATAAAATTATGGAATTTTATAAATCAGTACGCATTGCGAGGTTTACTTATTTATATAATTGACCTGACGACCCATGACAAGATCCGCATAACGTTATTCTTCCATCTGATTCGGTCCAGTGAAACCGGTGAAACTGGTCTTCAGTTACGCGGTCATCCAGTGCTTGTCGAATCTCGCTCTAGTCCGCTTCATCTTGTTCCAACCGGATTCGATATGAGCACTAATTTTGCAACCATCCTGTCTGGCATTATAGTAACATGTCCTACCCAACATAGGACGCGGCAGAAACGCGTGATTTCGTGGTTCATCCTGCTAAGGCGGGCCCACACTCGGTAGCGCCCGCCAGCATATACTTCGTTTTAGACTAGTTAGCTTCAGTCCAAATCTCTCTGCTTCTCGTTTTTATTCTGGTGATACTGTTTTTTATCGCCTCAAATATTCTGATTTGTGTTCTAAAATTACGATCGAATCATATTTTCGTTTTCTTTTCTTTCGTTGGCAGTGGGCGGGATCCGCTTTTTATATACACCCGCCCTTTTCTCCACGTGTGGAGGAAGGGTAAAACTAGTGACATTAGACAGAGGTGGTATAGATTTGTAATTGTTCACTCTTTTGCTAGTTGTACCTTCACTAGGATATTAATAAATACTTTTTTTAATCAAATCTTAGCGGATTAAAACTGGGAAAAAGTTTCAATCGTCATTTATTACCACTTGGAGCTAAACACATTGAAATGGTCGTTTCGCCAGAGATGCGTTCGTAACCGATCAACCAGCACGACAGGCGGTTGACCTTCTGCGATGATAGGAAACCGTTCAACGAACATCGGCAATGAAACACGCTTCACCCGGAAACAGCACAAATGTGACAGATCAACCTGGGCAACATCGCGTTCAAGAAAGAAGTTGCATTCTTCGATCGTTAAACTCTAAAAGAGATACACCACGGTTGATCAGAACGTTCATCGGAATACAATTCAATTACCTGTAATAATTTCATTTGTGCAATCTCCTCGAAAAAAATCATATGCAACACAAAGTTGTTTAAATGCAGCTTCTTCAAATGCAACAATCGGTTGCCAGCTGGAGCAAGCATCGTGCATTCTTTCGATAAAAGTTTTATTACTAGACTGTCTACAATGGGAAAGAGTTTGATTTCATCCTCGATCACCTCCTGATTGGCCGGTTCTTGAATCGTCAATTGAAGCCTTTTCACAGTGGAAAAGCTTGAATGTGCCCAAGACATACTGTGACCATACAGCTCCATTTGTGTTATATTTGTGCCTTCTGCAAATTTAACAAAGGGTATATTATTTTTCGATACCCGTAAGAATTGCAGCTTTGGTGCATTGATAGTAAGACAAGGTTTGTCGAACACAAACCAACTAATGCCGAGATTTAAGTACGTTAGTTCAGGTAGCTGCAAAACTACATCGTTAATGCGAATAGTTAACCGGACTAATGATAGTTTTTTAAGATTTGTTAGTTTTTTGGTGATTGAGGATAGTTCTGCGGTCGTATCATTGGATCCATTGGATCGCAACGTCAGTTCAGTTAGATTGCTACACTCGGAAACTGCATCCACCAAATTTCTCAGGGCTGCGTCGTTATAGTGCCACGCTGCATCCAATGTTACGCTTCGAATCAAGCTTAGTTGATTCCATAGCATAGTCCAGTTGGCATTGGTATCGGTAATATTGAGCAACCTCAATTCTCGCAACTTCACTAATTTGCTCAGAGTCTCAGCAGGAAAAGATTCATCGTCACATAGCTGAAGGTGTAGACATTGCACTGTGCTTATCCATTCAAAATGTTCGTCAACCAAGCGTTGCACGGCCTTGCTTGAAGTGTAGTAAAGGAATAATTTTTGAATAGCAAATTTTTCTTTGCATTCCTGAATTGCTAGCTGAATACGTGTATAATCTTCATCCGATTTCAGCATATGCACCATAAAACTTCGGTAGTTTCTAAGCGAGTGTCTTATAGCATCGATATGGTTTTGTACGTAGTGACTTGGACACGATAATACCAAGCTTGCTTTCCAAACGATTCGAGCGTTCCACGCACGACACACTACAGCCTTTTCCAGTTGTTGCTGAAACGGTAGATAGTCGAATATCCTGTCCCATATCTCTGGTGGAAGCTGTGGAGCAGTCATATTTTACAATAATGCTGGAAAACGGTCCACAGATAACTTTAGAGTGCTGTTCTACACGTTGAACGAGGCTCATTATCAGATGAACAACGGTGGTAAGATCACCAAGCTTTACCAAAAGCGTCCAGTTTAGTCAGCTGTTTTTGTGGCTGCCCTGCCTAGGCTCTACATGGAGTTTTCAGGAAAGTGAAAATGCTTAATATATGTTAACCAGAGCGATAATCTATAGTTTATAAATACCTTGCGGCGAAGCGAAATATCTCCAAATCCATGCACTTTTTACTATGCGAACTGCGAACACGAACAGTCGTTTATTTCAATTCAATGACGAATATTTATAAAGAAAACAAACTGAGAAAAACGGAAGGCACACAAATCGTTCATCGTGAATACTGGATTGAATCAGCGAAAGGGTGTATTGCAGATATGTGCAAGTGAGTCTCAGGCAGAGATGCCAGAAGTGAAGACATGTCTTCATTTTGAAGACATTTTTGTTACAAAAAAGTGAAATGTCTTCACTTGAAGACATGTGAAGACATGTCTTCACCATGCAGTTTAAATGGGTGGAGAGCCGAAGGAAGACAAATGAAGACATTTTTCCTTGGTTCGTGAAGACTTTTCAAAAAATCACCTGGCATCCCTGGTCTCAGGTGCAAAGCGTGCAAAGGTGCGAGTTCATTTGACACAGCCAAGCAGACGTGAATCGCAAATCACGCATATGCGATTCACGGCAGCAAGGGCACAGCATGTAGCGAATTTGTTTATTCGATCCGGGTTGGAACTGGATGATTTGTTTGTGTTCATTTGCTCCTATATATCTGACAGATAAAATTTATCCAGTTCCAACCCGGATTGAACAAACAAATTCGCTAATAGTTATTATAACAGATAACCGTGTTATAACGGTTAAAACCGTAAAAAGCATGATAAAATTTTTTAATGCACACTCTTAATTTAAATGATTCTATCTGTGGTCGGATTTAGCTAAAACTTGGTTGAAACCTGAGAGAGATTCGCGGATAGAAAAAAATCGTACGTCAAATGCAGCCAGTTCGAACTGTCAAATGCAGCCAGTTGTTATTATTGGTCAGAAATGGAAAAGTATTGGTGATTCATACAAGTTTTCGCCTTGTAGTTTTTAGGAAAACACAAATAAGAAATTAAATTTGTCTTATTTTTCCGTTGTAAATTAGCTAAAGCGTTTGATAATATTTTACGCTAATCATACTTTCGAATTTCTCACAAAAGTACTCATAACGTGTCATTTTACATGCAATTAACTATGCGCTTCCGATTTATCGTATGTTGCATACAGTATTTTTGCAAAAGCTGATGTCCCATAGACCAACTACTGTTTTACCTGACTCACTGCGAATATGCGTATTATTGAAATAAAACGTAACCATGCGTTTTATTCGTTTATAACGCATATGCAGTTAATATCGATAACAAACGATTTTTTATAAGTTGTGCTTTTGTTATTGCATTTAATTTGTAAAAAGTTGCATAAATAATAATTCAGTTTCGCAATACAATTATTGCGTACTACTGGCACTTGAAATATAACGTTTAAGTACGTTATTTTTAGTGATCAAAATTAACGATATTTTCGATACAAGGGCGATATTTTTCGAAACTTTTCGAACCAACACGTTCCCGCGAACACAACGCATATTCGCAGTGAGTCAGGTAACACAGTAGCACCAAAAAATGTCACTGCAAGACACGCACTTTTCACGTCCAATGTTAGAGTTCACGCACGCACTTGAACAGTCAGCCCGAAAATGAACACAAACATAATAAGAAGAATAAGGTTTTGCACGGGCGAGCATAACCTCACTTCTTTGACGTCTATCAGTGGTTTGTTTACATGGACTTGGAGCATGGGTTAACATGTTGAAACTGAATATTGCTTAAGATCTTAACGGCAAATCAGAAAAGCACAAAAACTGCCATTCCGAGTAGTTTGGAGGGCGATACTGCTGAATAATACGCTTTTAAAACGTTTAACTCCAATTTATGCATATCGCGTTCGCCTAACAAATAGTAAACAAACCACGAGTGGATGTCAAATGGGTGAATTGCGTTCTGTGCGGGCGTTTTATTCGAATTCAAGAGGGCGAAGGATCCTCTTATTTTTACGTTTCCTAGATACGGAAACGGAACGCGAATTTCTTCCTTAGGAACAGGAAGATAGCCTTAGCACTTGGTTTGTGAGTTCGGATTACAACGTTCCTTAAAACAGGAGACGTCTAGGGGTCATGTGATATCATTCCTTAGCAACAGGAAAAGCATCTACATGCGAGGTCTATAGAACTACTGTGTTACCTGACTCACTGCGAAATGCGTTGTATTCGCGGTATCGTGTTGGTTCGAAAGGTTTCGAAAAATATCGCCCTTGTATCGAAAATATCGTTAATTTTGATCACTAAAAATAACGTACTTAAACGTTATATTTCATGTGCCAGTAGTACGCAATAATTGTATTGTGAAACTGAATTGTTATTTATGCAACTTTTTACAAATTAAATGCAATAACAAAAGCACAACTTACAAAAAATCGTTTGTTATCGATATTAACTGCATATGCGTTATAAACGAATAAAGCGTATGATTACGTTTTATTTCAATAATACGCATATTCGCAGTGAGTCAGGTAAAACAGTAGAACACTACTTTATTAAATCGAAACTTAGCTTATATAGTCACAATTATTTACATTACAGAAAAATTTCCCTCTTTTGGGTATCGCTTACATTCTATCCTAAAGCGGGGTACGCTGCTGAAAAGAAAACAGCTCAAGAAAAAATCTTGCTATTTACCGAAGAAATTTTGACAACTCCAATGCAAGCAACCACCTGTCATTTTTTCTTGTGGTAATAATTGCGCCGGATATTATTCCGTACGGAAAAGTGACGTTTTAATTCACCTGCATGTAAAACTGCGCCATCTGAACGTGAAATAATATTTCTTATGAAGTGCGTACTGCTTAAGAAATCGTAAACGAAATCGATTTCTTGAGCATTTCTTGTCCTATCTTTTTACCCATTACTTTTCAGCAGCGTACCCCGCTTAATCAAATGTCCAAAAGTTACAAATTCCATCAAAATGTCATAGTAAGAATGAAACGGATAGTTCAATTCATATCAACATAACAGAGATAGATATAAAACTATATGGGTCTATTTGCCTACCAATACATAAACTTCTATTTGATTTGAAACATGAATTTAAAAGGAACTTAATTTGTATGATAGAAAGAGAAACACATATTTGTCTTAATCTATAAACCTACTCTAAGCATCCTATGGACCTACGCTTATGCTTTCTATGCACCTATGCATTCAAATCGTGGCTTCGTTGCTCTAATACAATGAAAGAGTTAAAATTTCCCTTGCGCATGATAATGCACACAACACGTGCATGGATACGCTGCTGTCACCGCGTGTGGGCGTATACAAATTAGATAAACAGAAAAAAGGCGAAAAGGCGTGGAAAGGCGAAAAGAACACAAATCCTTTAGCCCTCGTCCTTTTCATTTCACTTTCGTTTCGGTGTGATCTCCACCTAAAGCCTAGTATAGAGTTCCGAGCGAAGTGAAAATCCCATACAAAACGTTCAACTTTTTCACTAGCGCAAAAACTGCATTTCACTTCACTCGGAACTGTAAACAAACGTGATCCACCGAAATTAAAGATTGTGGATGACATCTTTTTCACTTGGGTACTTTTCTTTCGCGCGCGCCTACGCTCGTGAACAAAGCTGCAGCTAGCGAAAACTTGACGTTTCAAGCCAATGAGTGTGTAGAGGTGTGGAAAAGGAAAATATTTATTAATATTGGCGACAAAAACTTCATGGCTCTAAAAACATACCGCAACGAGCAATGCGGATTTTTTGTAAATTTGGACGTCACGCCTAACCGTTATTACTGGTTTTTCGGTTCCAATAACGTATTGATAATGTTTTGCGCTACACTTAACTACTACCGGACCATTGCCCCACTTGTAAATACCGCATTGGTTTTAATTTTTTTTTCACTTCGCTCGAATTGTAAACCCTTCAATTCACTTCGCATAAACTGTAAACCGAAAGCTCATGAAATTATGAAGAGATCCACAGTCTCTATTTTCCGCGAGCGAAAAGGTACGCTTTTTCACTTGCTTCAATTTTCACTTCGCTTGGAACTGTATACTATGCTTAACGCAATAATTCACCAGGATGTCTGATGCCATCTCATTATAGGCAACAGATAAGCCAAATTTAAGCGGTACGACTTCACACGTTCATTGTGGTTCATTCGTGACGTCACCTTGCAAAACCTTATAATCATGATTTTTCGGTTTGTTCTTCCAGCATCAGCTGTTCTCCAACATGAGGCAAACATCATGTATACCGCACTTCCCACCAAACTGGAGTCTACAGTTTGAAAGTGCGACTGCACCAAACTGCGATCGACTGAAATCACTGTAGTATTGCGGCGCTTATAATAAATCCTCCGGCTGCGGCGGTGGTAACGCGAGACAACCGCAAAATTAAAATTTAGGTTTTCTGGTTTGTGATTCGACAAAATATCAGTTTTGTAACGTGTTTATTAGACTTCCATACAAATGAAATACAAATTTCCTCATAACTCGAGAACTAATCAAGCAAATGGAACCAAATTTGGCACGCGAAGGTTTTTGGAGGCAATATTTTTTCTGCGGTGAATTAGAACCCCTCCCAAGGGGTCGGACACTCAGCACATAGTGCCCCGGCACTGCAGAAATATCAAACGGCACACCTCTAAAGCCTTATAAAAATAACATTTATAGGGCTTTACACACCTCCGGTTCAATTTTACTTATGAAATGGGAGCACTGCCAGTTGTCAAAATCATCTCGCACGGTTGCCAGATCTATCAGATTTTAACGAATTTAACAAATCTTGCAGTTCGGCACTTTCGGTACAGCATCGGCACAGTTCGGTTCGTTTCAAGTCGCCTAACATAAAAACGGCTGTGCCGAGTGACCGACCCCTTGACCCCTCCCCATTTTAGGAAGGGATGCTCCTATACAAATGAAATACAAATTTCCTCATAACTCGATAACTAATCAATCAAATGGAATCATATTTGGCATGTGGGTGTTTTTGGAGGCAAGAATTTTTTCTATGATGAATTGAGACCCCTCCCCTCTTTAGGAGCCCCCCAGAAAGATCACCTCTATCTAGGTTTATTTATTTTCCTAGATCTACTGACCTCTAGTACTTTCTTTCAATTTGGTCACCCCTGCGAAATGGTACTTTCTACGAAAAGATTTTCCGTGAAATGGTACATCCCGCGTAAGGTTTTACGCGAAATGGTATTCTGCGAAACTCTATATTCCGCGTTATGGTCAACCGAGAATTGGTGTTCCGCAAAATGCTATTCGGCGAAATTGTTTGTAATGATGGCGGATATTTAAATGCTATTCGCTTTATTTTATCAGGCTAAGCAATGGGGGGAGTTGTTTTCTACTTTACTGTGAGGAAAATTTGATTATTAAATTACCCATGAACTCCCCAGAAACTTGCAAAAGTCAAGATTGTGACAAAGTTCATCCGAGATTCACGATTTATGTACAACACAGTTTAATTTGTGGCAATACGAAGTTTGTCGGGTCAGCTAGTAAATGTATTCATAATTTTCAAATTTCTAATAAAAAGGAAATTGAAAACTGATTGATTGATTACTCAAAACCAGAGTTTGTATCACTTGAAGGGCATTTTGAGTAGTTTTTTTTAATAAAGTTTTAGTTAAATCGGTTAAATCCTATTAGTTTCAGTTAACTCATTTAAAAGTGCACATGATTAAAAATCTCTCCCAACTGGTTACGTAATTTGCAACGGCGCCCCATGCAATGTGCATTTTTCAACATTTTCAACTTGCAACTTTTATGCATATGTGTATTGCGTGAAAGGTCACACACACTTGCCAGAACTGTCAATACGAGTACGTAAATAAATTAAGCATTTTTCTTGGCTGAGTACATGCAGTTTTGCCTTGCTGAGATTTTCTCTTCTTTGAAAATTATCAAAAGGTTTTAAATTACGCGATTTACACGCTCCAAGGTGCAAGAAAGTAAGCAGTCATTGTAGTGAATAAATTAACGGTTGAAAAAAGTTGAAATATATCGATTTTTGCAGCAATTTTCTAAATTGTACGACTGTTAAAAAAAAAAGAAAAAGAATCAGTTTTCTGCAGCTAACACAACACCGGCACGACATCGAGTTTTGCAGTGGTGAGCGTGAGCCGGCTGTAAGGAGAAAAATAATATTCAACTCCAGGTACCAATAAAAAGAGCCATCATTTCGTCCTCAAATCGAAAACTGTCTGACTTGGTCATGGCGAAGCGGGCCGCAGGGTTTCTCATATTTCGACGGGTTTGCGAGCGCATAGAGTATCTGATGTTGCAAGCCTCCTACGGGCAGCACCATTGGTCACCGCCCAAAGGGCACGTCGATCCGGGCGAAGATGATTTTAAAACGGCCATCCGGGAGACGACCGAGGAGTCGGGGTAAGTTGATTACAATTCCGGTCCCCGGTTCACACGAGAAAAATATTGATTATCATATTGCATCAACTTTTCAAAAGTAGAAAAATATGTTAATTCTACACTCACTGAATTGCGTTCTTCACTGTTCCCTCTGCAGTTACGAGGAATCCGACTTGCGAATTTTCAGGAACCAAACCCGTACGCTCGAGTACAAGGTTAAGGGGCATGACAAGTCTGTCATCTACTGGCTAGCGGAGCTGTTGAATCCGTCCAAGGAGGTAAAACTTTCCGACGAGCACCAGGATCTCAAGTGGTTGGAGCGTGATGACGCGATACAAATCGCAGGCTACGAAGATTTCGCAACGATGGTTCGACACTTCGACGACAAGATCAAACAGGATTATGACCAGTTGTGAACGAGTGAAACATTCAAAATACCTAACTATATATTTAACGAGTTTTCCTTTTTCCTATTACACACATATATTGAATATATTTAAAACGAAGAAACGACTACCGTCGAGATGCAAGGTAATATCGATTTACAACTTATATCCAATTAGCTTTTAATTCGCCCTCGCCGCGTTTGGATCTGATTGGCGGGGGTAGTATCACAAAGCACCTACTCAGAGCGGCTCGGCAGGCAGGCACGCAGGCTTCCCGGTTTAAGAAACCGCAAAATGGGACTGCGACTGCGTGAACCCGCTGCATTTTAGACGCCAAACGAAGGAATATGTATAGCTTGCAAAGTACTAATAAAGATACAAAACGAAAATGACAAAAATTAAGGCTCAGTGAAACACTAAAATAAACGCAACTATCGCAAAACTATGTGGTTGTTTAGTTTCTTTATTGAACACATTATAAAATAACTAATTTACGTTTATTACGCTCTAGTACAACAGGGCATGAGTTATTGTTTTCTTCTAGATTTCTTCTTGTAGCTAAGTTTTCGTATGCTGTAATCGTCGTTATCCTCCACATCATCAAATTCGGCGTCCCCGTCATCGTCATCCTTGTTTAACTCCTTTCGAAACAGTTCTTGAAACACTTCGAACTCTTCCAGTGTCACAAAGGCCACCTTCACGGCAAAACGTTTATCCGTGGTGTCTGTTATTTGATGCAATTTGGGATTATTGCTAAGTTCACCCGGCTCAGCGTCTGATTTTCTAGGTTTAAACAATCCCAGACGTTCGAGAAATACGTGCCGGCAACGGATATGATCTAGCTCTGCGGAGAAGGCACATGATTTGACCGTTTCCAACACTTCTATGCGCATCCGTTGCAAGACGTAGTCTATTTTCTTCTGAATCGAATCAACGCTGTCGACCACCACGTTCGGGCTATTCATAAAAAGTCTCCAAACGTTTTTCCGAGTTTCGAAATGAGTGTGAAGAAAAGCCATCCGCTGGGCAAGCTGGTTGTGGTCGGTTAAGTCAAGCAGCTGAGGGTGTGCCGCCAGCAGGACTTGCATTTGCCGGTCACCGAATTGGCACGAGCGCCAGCAGTCCATGCTGGCGGTAAGTTGAGCCGCAGGACGAGCCAGTAAATCCGGGTAGCCGGCAACTATCGACAGGAAATGGGCTGTTTCGAAACCTTCCTGAGCCATCAGATGGTATGTCTGCTGCCACAGATTAGCCTTATAGCGTGCAAGCTCCGGTGAAGACGTGAAAAGCTGACTCAAAGTGGGCCGATCAAGGCCCTGGATTGTGGTCGCGAGGGAATCAATCTGAAACATAAGATTTACGAAATTTTCTGTACTTAGGATTGGTGACTATTACAACGCTTAATATAGCACTTACCAATTGAGCTGATGGTTGAGTGCAGAAATTTCTAACATTTTTGATTCTGAAGATGCAGCGAAACATTTTAAATGAAATCGCAGGAAGTAGTCCGATTTTCTGGCACGGCGAGGCAGGATGCGACAGTAAGCGAAACCGCAGTGAAAGTGAATCAAAACAAACGCATTTTGGCACTTTCGGATGAACTTGTTAACGATAAGGAACAATAACCACAATAACGCAGCTTGAAACGGATGAACACGCAAGTAAACACAACGTAAATAAAGTACCTTCCTAGTCTAGTAGGGTTATTTGTGTAGGAAAGTAACTTCCCCTCGAAATAGTGCCGGTTTTAAACTTCCAAGCTCTGGTAATACCTGGTTTAAAGTGATTCACATTTACCCTTTTGTTAGAAATAACTGCAGTCGTTGATTACAATCTTTTGAATCCCTTAAACGAAATAGTTTGAAATGGATTTCAACGCTCTACCAAGAGAACTGCTGGAGCACATTCTGTCCAACTTGAAGTTTTCTGATCTGCTAAGCAAAAGTCTTGTTTGCAAGCTGTGGAAGCAAGCTACCGCGTTTTTTATCGGCCAGCGAGGACGACTTAACCTCAACCGAGAGATGTTGGATTATCTTCATGTGCTGGAGAACAGCAATCGTCAATATCAGGCCATATCTTTCAAGGGAAAGTACAAAAAGAAAGCTATGCGGAAACTGTTGCTTATCTGTGCCGACAAGTTTACTCCCAGAAAGATTGAACTGCCCGAAATTTTGCATGACAATCTGAACCGGTTTTACGTGTACGTTCAGGAACGGAGGTGGTTCGACTTCGTGGAGGATCTGTCGGTTACGATGGACGATAATAAATCGAGTTACCTGCATTTAAAAAATTCTCACCACCGGTTAATAATGCCAAATTTAAAGCATCTGAGGTGGACCGAATTTTTGCATGATGCTGTCCGATGCAAAAAAGCAGTAACTATTGTAGCGCCTGAATTAGAAACTGTTACTCTATTCGATTCCTTTATCGGTGCATCAGAGCTAACAATTATGGCTTGTGATAACATTAAACGGATCGTATATAGTCTTCACTCGCAGCGCTTTCACGATGTTTTCTGCGGACGTTTGTCCCAGTTGGAAATACTATGCCTATATGGCGACAATGGAAGCTTCGAATTTTCTTTTATTGAACGAATGCCAAAATTGCGCTGGTTTGAAGTGTGCATGAGATCGAAACCGGAATATCTGTTGCCAAATTTGTCAGTTTTGTATAAATGCAAAACTTTAGAAAGTCTAATGATCTCGTTCAGTAATATTTATGATCTCCCCCACGGTACATTAGACTTGACTGTTTTATGCCATAATCTCGTTAATCTGAAACAGATCGAGCTCAACAAAGTAATAATACGAAACTCTGGCCCAGTTCGAGCAGAGCGATTAGTATTTCTCAGAATATCAGATGCAAAATTCGCAGATGAAAACGATTCTCTGATGCTGATCGCACCAAAGTTGGAAACACTATCTTTGCCAATGAATGTTTTGGCAAAAACACGCATTGATAATAAAAGCAGTGTGACAAAACTGTACATTGATATGCAGAAAACACGCTGCTTGAAGGACGCGTTCGACTTACATTTGCAGCCATTTATTCGGTCGAATGAAACTGTTAGAGAGCTGATGCTGTGGGATGGAGGCTACAAAGATAAAATATATGACGAACAGGAGCCAGAAACGACTCTGATACATGTCGAACGAATGGAAATCCGCCGATTGCATATCGGTCTTAACTTCTTCCGTAGCATAGCCAGATGCCAATCCTTGAAGGTAATTGTAAAACTTATACGGCTCAATGCCACGCACAGAGTTTCATACTTTATTATTTTCAGCATCTTTCGTTGGTACTATGCACTATCTATTGCAAAGATGACGATCCAAATATTCAGCTGGCTGCTTTAGACTCGATGAACGTACAGCTGGTTAGAGTGCAAAGATCATTTCGGTACCGATTTCCGCTTATTGCGGGCAGCGAGGAACAATTACGTGGACAATCGGGTATATTTAGTACGCATGATTATGAGTTCGGAATTCCTCCCTCGTTAAGAATACAGTGGGGCAAACAGTTCGTCTCATTTAGAGCCTTTGATCGTTAGCATGAAACAATTAGGAAACTATTGATGCTGATTTGTTCAAATCCTTGTGATAGGTTTTTCCGTTAAGAAATAAAATGTTAACACTGAACGGTAAGCGGTACACATCTTTATATGGGTCGCATGGCCAAAGAAAACGTTACTAGACGAACAAATAATATATTTTTGTAACATTATAGTTGAAATAGCATGAGTAATTTGTTGTTAAAGATATGTTGAGAAAGTGCTATGGTAAATTCGATAATATATTTGCTAAGATTTGTTGTTATTTAATCGGATTAGCTATTCTTGAGCGTCATAGTAAACTCCCGAATATCAGTGTTCGAGAAGAAATTTTCTATTTGGATCCACTACAACAGTGGATGACAAAATAAATATTATATATAAATAGTTATTCACAAAGTATTCGAACATTCTGTACATTATCTGATTATTTTTCAAATGGACGTTAAAATGCATTTTGGATGAACATGCTTATGTTTACGGAACGATGGAAACATGAATCGAATGAACACAGGTAATCAAAATGAACTTTTAAAAACAGCGTCCGTCGTCCGTGCAAAACGTAAACAGAGTAGTACGGTCAGTACAGTGTACACAGTACGGTACGGTTATTTGTGTTTAGCAGATGAGCTTAGCTCGTTGAGCTCCATGTGAAATTTGTGCTTGTGGTTTCAAACCGCCAAACTTTAGTGATTGGATACGAAGCTGGACTACTGAATACTCCAGTTTTGCTAGAAAAAGCTGCAGCTATCGATTGAATTGTTTGCACATAGTTCCTAGTTCAAAATGGATTTGAACGTTCTGCCAACAGAATTGCTGGAGCACATTCTGTTCCACTCAAAGTTTCGGGATCTGCTAAGCCATAGCCTTGTTTGCGTCCGCTGGAATCAAGTTGCCGCAATATTTATCGGCCAGCGAGGACGACTGAATGTTAAACGTGAGATGTTAGATTATCTAGATGCAGTTAAAAACAGCAATCGCCAATATAAAGCCATATCTTTCAAGGGACCGTGCGAAAAGAAAGCGATGCGGAAAATATTGCTAATCTGTGCCGACAAGTTTACTCCTCGAAAGATTAATCTGCCCGAGATTCTACCTGACGGTATGAATCGATTTTACGTGTACCTTCATGGTCGGCAGTGGTTCGACCTCGTGGAGGATTTTTCCGTTACTCTGACTGATAGAGAATCTAAAAATTTGAATTTTAGATATTCCCAGTACCGTTTAATAATGCCAAATTTGAAACGTCTAGATTGGACAGAATTTATGCACGATTCTGCCGAAAGCACAAAAACTGTAACCATTGTAGCGCCCAAATTAGAAGTTGTTGATCTATATGTTACCTATGATGCTGCCTCCGAGCTCACAATTATAACTTGTGATAACATTAAACGAATCGTATGTACTCTTCACTCGTACTACTTTGACGATGTTTTTTGTGGACCCTTATTGCAGTTGGAGACTTTGTGTCTGCATGGCGGGATGGGAAGCTTCGACTTCACCTTTATTGAACGAATGCCAAAGCTACGCTGGTTTGAAGTATTTTTGAGGTCAGAACCGGAGTATTTGCTTCCAAATTTGTCTGCTTTATACGGGTGCAAAAATCTAGAAAATCTGATGCTCTTGTTCTGTAGCAATATGCCGCGCGGTACGTTAGACTTGGCTGTTTTATGCCATTGTCTCGTTAATCTGAAACAGCTCAATTTATGCCAAATAATATTACGAAACTCTGGCCCAGTCCGAGCAGAGCGATTAGTATTTCTCAAAATAGCAGATGCAAAATTCGAAGATGAAAACGATTCTCTGTTGCTGATCGCACCAAAGCTGGAAACACTATCCTTGTCGATGAGTATTATGACGAAAACCCGCATCGAGAATAAAAGCAGTGTGACAAAGCTGTACATTGATGTGGAAAAATTCACCCTGAAGGATGCGTTGGACTTACATTTGCAACCGTTCATACAGTCGAATGAAACTGTTAGAGAGCTGACGCTATGGAATGGAAGAATCCAACATGAAATACATGACGAACACGAGCCAGAAACGACTCTGTTACATATCAAACGAATGGACATTCGCCAATTGCATATCGGTTTTAACTTCTTTCGCAGCATTGCCAGATGCCAATCCTTGAAGGTAAATGTAAAACCTACGGTTCGATGCCACCGAGATTTTCTTATTTTATTATATTTTCAGCATCTTTCGTTGGAAGTGTGCACTATCCATTGCAAGGATGACGATGCAGATATTCACATGACTGGCTTGGACTCGATGGACGTAGAGCTGGTGAAGGTCGAAGGATCATATCGGTCCCGATTTCCGCTTATTGCGGGCAGCGAGGAACATTTACGTGGACAATCATGTATATTTGATTCTCACAATTATAAATTCAGAATTTCTTCTTCGTTAAGATTGAGAATGCGCAATCAGTTCATTTCATTTGATCCCTTTGATTGATAGTTCGAAAGGATTAGGAAATTGTTATACGGATTTGTTTAAAACTTTGTGATAAGCTTTCTCATTTAGAAATAAAACTTGTTTCATAAAGGTGATTCGTAGATTCTTCATATAAATGAATTATCATAGCCTCTCAGTTGGCCTCGAGCTACATACTACAATGCTGGTCTGACAAACCAGTCATCGTGTGCTTGAATCTCGGCTGGCTGGCAGGCTGTTAGAGTCATTTGTCTTGTACTCTTAACAGTTGGCTGCCAAGTCTGTTGCATAAAATAGAAGGTCCGAAGTTTCGATAACGGAATGTAGAACCTAGGCTTTGCTTTGATTATCATAGATTATGGTTGGAACCGTTTTTACACAATTGAAATGTATAAAAGAACGCATTTCTATACATTTCAATCAGCAGTTGGTTAAAATGGTCGAGAAAATAGTATCGTGAGGTGGATGATGATGTCTGGTCAGTTTATTTTGAAATATTCTTGTGAGCTTTATTAGCAGCTTCTTAAAAAAATACATTATCCTTCCGTTGATTACGAAATATCTATAAATATTGGTGCCAAGTAAAAGTTTGAATGTAATTCGCATTAAAGTTCGTGCCTGTGATTGGAAAGTAGACGAAGACCCGCCGTAGACTAAGCCATCCAGTACCCTAATTGGTTCAAGACATTTTTCAGTTAATATAAATGATTACATGCGGAGCTCAGGGATGGTTCGATCACTTTGACTCAATTTTGATTCATTTGACAGTAGCGTCCTAACCGAGCAAAATTTAACAAATTGATGTATGGGACATTTCTAGATAATAGCTAAATCTACAATTTTGCTGAATAAAGGGTTTTAGTAACTAAATGAACGTTCATTTAGTTACTAAAGAGGTACTAGCATTGTAGCGCCGTAACTACAAAAGTTACAGCAACACTTTATTTAGCAAAATTGTAGATCTAGTTATTATCTACAAATGTCCCATACATCAATTTGTCAAATTTTGCTCAGCTGAGACGGTAGTGTCAAATGAATCAAAATTGAGTCAAAGTGATCGAACCATCCCTGGCGAAGCTTTATTAAAAATGTGTTTTTAATAAAGTATCACTTAGTTGTGCACTGAATTTTTTATTAATCTTTCAAATAATTATGAATTATGGTTACATTAAATATTTAGTTATGAATCCTAGAAAGGACACGCAAAAGAATATGCGGTGGAACCACAACCAGACTTTTGCAGCCATGAATACGCCGAAGAAAGGCTTCTCGACACGCCCAGCTGTGAAGGAGGCTTGCGGGATCCTGTAAAGAATTTTTTGAAGCACCAACGAAGATCACAGCTCGAACTCCAACTAAAGTTTAAGTTGTCATGATCGGCTGCTGCAGGACGTAAATCTTTGTTGAAATCTTGTATCGCTTGCGTTGAACAGATATCCCAAGTAACATTTTTGTTGTATAATAGCTTATTAAACTGTTGTACAGCTGATTCACGTGGAACAAGTGCCTAATAAGCTATTGTACAACAAAAATGTTACTTGGGATGTGTTTTTTTTATAAAGTGAAAGGGTTTTTGGTGCGAAGAATGATAAACTGGATGAAACTGGGACAATTTGGGTCGTTCAATGGCAGGTGAAATTCCCACCCATGCTCTCTAGGTTGGAACCCAAATGTTTTTGCAATTAAACTACCGCCGCAGCTTGTCCAACTCATTTCAGAGGTCAAGTGTCAAGCCAGCAAGCGTTTCGATAGTAACTCCAAGCTGTAATCTCGATCGGCAGCTGATATAGACCGTGAAGTTCTTTCCATTGTTAATTGGAACGCTTGCTCTGTGAAGAACAAATATATCGAGCATAACATGAAGGAAATCGAAATCGCTGTCATCACGGAAACCCATTTCAAGCCCGATGCTAGCGTAAGCGTTCACTTTTCTGACTTTCGGCATTAGAGACTCGACGAACTAGTGCAGGACAGAATGTTATTAGCCGTGTACTTTGTTGCTGAGTAAGTCGCCAAGGTTGATTGAGCAGGCAACTTGTTACCGGAGGAAGAAAAAATCACCGCAGACGAGGTGATGGGTCATGCCAAGGACAAGTAATCTAAAAACATGCCCCCGGTTTCGATAGCACTTACAACATCGAGCTCAAGCACTTGAGCTACGGCCCATTTGCCTTTGTACCCTTGCCACCCTCTCCGCATGTTTGACATGTAGTAGGAGCTCGGATACTTTCTTGGAATGTGAAAGTTAGCTAAAGTTGGCCCAGTGCCGAAGTCGGGGAAAGATTCCGCTCTTTCCGAGAGCTATCGATCCATCAGCTTGTTCTTCATCGTCTCCAAGTTGTTTTAGAAGTCAATCCAAAGTCGGATTCTTTCGTTCGCTGATGGGAATGGTGTCTTCCCTGTGGGCATTAGACCACCCAACGAGATGCAGAACTACACGGAATTACCGGGAAACGAATAAAGAAACCACCAGAGAGCCAAAGAAATAACCGTTAGTACTTTCGGGAGAATAACGAGAACACGTTTGTACATGAAACTGATTTATTGTGGAATGACAAATATGTAATCTGCAGTGCAGCCAGTATGTACTGAAAATTACGAAGGTTTCGAATATGAGTGTACCAAGGTACGATACGCAAGGTGCTCATCCACTCCCAACATTCCCGGAGGAACAGTTCGGACTCCGCTAGAGAATATTAGGTCGCAATCATGGGTGTCAGGCAATGTGTAAATGTGTCTAGTCGCTGGTAGCATGTAACCGTTGACAGTTTCCCGTGTAAATGGGATGAGCAGTCACAGGAACGGCAGGACATCACAGTCTCAACCACACCGAATATTGAATGAACTATTGGAGGTAGTAACAACCTGCTTCTGGCGCTAGTGGACAATTGAATGTATATTACCGCCAGAAGCAAGGTATTGATTGTCACTGCAAAACTAGCTATCTTCAATGATCCACTCCTCAGGATTACCAATAAATTTATCAGAACATTTAAAAAATCAGGTAAAAAGTACAAATCTGGCTTCATACGTCAGCAAACCGGCCTTTTTGCCGGAATGGTCGGGCACCGGCTTTGTAAGTGAAAAACTGGTCGGGCCGGCCAAAAACCGGCCACTTGGTAACCCTATCATTAACTATCATTAACTTTTCGCCGGAAAGCCCAATTTCGGAAGCAGTTTTTGGGCCAAAACATGGACAAACGTATTCATAGAATTCTTCTTGCAAATATGAACACAGAGAATATGTTTTCAAGAACAGAAAGGTATTTAATGTAGAAGTACTTCATCACTTTCGTTCTCTGACTAGGTAGGTAACTTCTTTAGTGTCGTAACTTGAATAAAATCGTACCGTTAATGACTCAAAAGTGGAATTAAAAAAAATGTATAGAATAATGATTATTTAATACTTCTTATTACAATTGATAAGTTGTTTGGAAAACGATTCAAAAGTGTCCGGATTTTAATTCATTGAGATGCGAAAATTTCGGGATATAAGTTTAAGTTTTATAGTACAAAGTATTTATCGTTATGTTGCGAAATTTTTTTTTACGGAGCAAATTAAAAATATGACCTGGCTAAGTGTCCGGATATTGATGGAGCACGGTATACATTAGATTATTTTTGTAGAACCGCATAGTAAAATGCATTTTGGATGAACTTGTTTTTGCTTATGGAACGATGAAAACATGAAACGAATGAACATACAGGTGATTAAAATGAACTTTAAAAAACAGCGTCCGTGTAAAACGTAAACAAAGTAGTAAGTACGGCACGGCTGTTTTGTGTTTATCAGCTGATTTTTAGCTCCATGCTAAATTTGTGCTTGTGCCGGATTCAAACCCACAAGCTTTAGTGATTGTATTATAAGCTGAACTACTGAACACACCAGTTTTGCTAGGAATACGTGCAGTTATCGATTGAATCGTTTGAACGTAGTTTAAAATGGATTTAAACGTTCTGCCAACAGAATTGCTGGAGCACATTCTGTCCCACTCAACGTTTCCCGATCTGCTAAGCAATAGCCTTGTTTGTGTTCGCTGGAATCGAGTTGCCGCAGTATTAATCGGTCGGCGAGGACGACTGAACGTTAACCGAGAGATGTTGGATTACCCAGATGTAGTTGAAAACAGCAATCGCCAATATAAAGCCATATCTTTCAAGGGACCGTGCGAAAAGAAAGCGATGCGGAAAATATTGCTTATCTGTGCCGACAAGTTTACTCCTCGGAAGATTGAACTGCTCGAGATTCTGCCTGACGGTATGAATCGATTTTACGTGTACGTTCAGGGTCGGCAGTGGTTCGACTTCGTGGAGGAATTATCCGTTACGTTGAATGATGGAGAACCCAAAAATTATTCGAATTTTAGGTATTCCCAGTACCGTTTAATAATGCCAAACTTGAAACGTCTAAATTGGAATGAATTTATGTTCGATTCTGTCGAAAGCACGACGAAAGCTGTAACCATTGTAGCGCCCAAATTAGAAGTGATTTACCTATTTTCTTCCCATGATGCTACCTCTGAGTTGGAAATTTTGACTTGTGATAACATTAAACGAATCGTATGTACTCTTTACTCGCACTACTTTGATGATGTATTTTCTGGACGCTTGTTCCAGTTGGAGATATTGTGTCTATATGGCGGCAGTGGAGGCTACGACTTTACCTTTATTGAACGAATTCCAAAGCTTCGCTGGTTTGAGGCACATCTGAGGCCGGAACCGGATTATTTGCTTCCAAACTTGTCTTCTTTATATAAATGCAAAAATCTAGAAAGTCTAATGATATCGTTCTCTAATCTGCCACATGGTACGTTAGACCTGTCCGTTTTGTGCCATCATCTCGTTAATCTGAAACAGATCCATTTAAGCCAAGTACTATTACGAAACTCTGGCGCAGTTCGAGCAGAACGATTAGTATTTCTCAGAATAGAACATGCAAAATTCGAAGATGATAACGATTCTCTGTTGCTGATCGCACCAAAGTTGGAAACACTATCCTTAACAATGAGTGTAATGGCGAAAACTCGCATCGATACTAAAAGCTGTGTGAAAAAATTGTATATTAATATGGAAAATTTCACCCTGAAGGACGCGTTGGACTTATATTTGCAGCCATTTATACAGTCAAATGAAACTGTAAGAGAGCTGACGCTGTGGGTTTGGCATGGAAACTCCAGAGAAGGCATACCTGACGAAAAGGAGCTAGAAACGACTTTGTTACACATCGAACGACTGGAAATTTGCCACCTGCATATCGGTCTTAACTTCTTCCGCAGCATTGCCAGATGCCAATCCTTGAAGGTAAAATGTAAAACTTATGATTTCATGCCATCACAGAGTTTCATATTTTATTACTTTCAGCATCTTTCGTTGGTACTATGCAGTATTCATTGCAATGAGGACGATGCAGATATTCACCTGGCTGGTTTGGACTCGATGAACGTAGACATGGTTAAAGTCGAAGGATCATATCGGTACCGATTCCCGCTTATTGCGGGCAGCGAGGAACAGTTACGTGGACGATCATGTATATTCAGTACGCATGATTATCAATTCAGGATTCCTGTTTCGTTTAGATTCGATAGGCCTAAACAGTTTGTTACATTTGATTCCTTTGACCCTTAGCACGAAAATAAAACTATTGTATTTATTGGTTTGTTTAAATCTTTGTGATAGGTTTTCCCATTCAGAAATAAAACTTTTTTTATAAAGGTAATTATCATAGATTGAATCCGTTTTTGCGTAATTGAAAACGTTCTCATGGTACGCATCTTCATATCGGTCATATGGCCAAAGAAAAACGAAAAGTTAATGTATTTTTATAGTTTATTAATTACAGTACCTAGCAGGTATGTTGAGATGTGTCTTATGTTCGATAATGTCGGGTTAGTTTATTTTTAAATATTCTTGAGAAGAATTGGGAAAAATAGTAATTGGTTCTAGCCATATTTCAAACAATGCCAATGATTACAAATGCATTTTAGTACAGATTTATGCACTGAATGTTTATTAATGGTTCAAATAATTATAGTAAAATATTTAGTAATGAATTATGGTATAGTACATTAAACATTTAGTAATGAATTCTGGAAATAAAATGCAAAAAATATGCGCTGCAACCATTCAAATTTTTGGAGCTTTGAATACGATGAGAAAAGTTTTCTCGACACCTGCAGCTATAAAGGTCAGCGAGATTCTGTAAACAGCTCGAACTCCAAGTCCAAGTCGTCATCTGATCGTCTCCCATGGCGATTATCAATTCATCGTAGGATATATGGGAAGTGGACAAAACAATGATCATCAGTCAGTCCTTCAATGGATCAACTCTACTCGAAAGGGGGAAGCTGTAACCGGATAAGTTTCCGCTCCTCCCGAAAGACTCCGGTAGCTTTGACAAACAGGAACGCATCTTCTCGCTTTTGATCTCTATCTAGATCAGAGCTGCCACAAATATATTAAAAAGAATGGTGCGTCAACGCGTCCGTCAGCGTTATTCTGACAGTTTTCCCATGGGTTTACTGTCAAATTGACGCTGACGGATGCGTTGACGCAGCATTCTGTTTGGCCCTTAACGCACGATATGTATATCTATACCAGCGAACTGGTGGCTAATTGGCAGAAAAAAATCTATGACAAACAGTCTCTCTAGGGCTATTCTTCCAACAGCAGCTCCGAAAAACTCCAACTAATCGAACAGTTTGAAAACAGACACTGATGAAACCTGCAAATCGTAAGTGAAATACGTATCTATCGTGAATAAAATTAATAGCTAGTGGAATTCAATTGTGAAAAAAGTTTCCTTAAATTCAATCTTCGTATTCCACTAAAACGCTCTAGAAACTTCAGTGCCACCTAATTCAAAACCATTCTGGTCCATTACCAAAGGTCCTCAAGAAGAGGCCAAAGCCTATCTCTCCTTTTGTCTCGTCTGGGGGCCCACACTCCGTCGAGGCTTGTTCTGGTTGAGAACGTAAGAGTTAGGTTTGGTGACTCTGTAATCTAGTGGTCCGATGTGGTTCATTATCTTAGACTTACGCTAGAGCTAGATAGTACCTGTCGAATTAGCTGGTTATTTGCAAAGAAATCATCTACCCACTGATAGACACACAGACAGAAGCTTCAGCGCGTACAGAATAATTTGCCTGATCCTGAACTTGCCCCCTGGACGAGAACAAGCGAGTTGCACGCCCGAGTTGCCCCGGATCTCGTACTTTTGCATACAAGCTAAAATACGAAGAGAAGTGTTCTCACTCAGTACATGAAATAAATCAAGTTTTGAATGCATTAGGTTAGGGCTTTAGTTTTAAGTTAGACAAGTATGTAGGATATATTATTAAGTGCAATTTGCAACAAACAAAAATGTTTTAAATTCTAAACTAAAGCTTGCTTCAGATAGTATTAATGTAACGTTTTCTTCATACATTAAAAAAAAAATGCGGATAAAATTATTCGTCACGGTTTCGAAGGAATTCTCGAACTTTTCCTGTAATATGGCTCATTAGGTGAAAACATCACGGGATGGTGGTGGGATATAATGAACGGCAAAATTCGTTTTTGGAGACACTCCTTTGGTATACAGTTCCGACGTCATTGTCTTATTTGTAACGAAAACTTTCGTTTTTCTGCCACAGTTGCAAATGCCCTGCCAAATCATAAATTTTCGAGCAAATTTGTCGGCAAAAACAAATTTAAATTTGCTTGGAACATCCCCCCGAGCCGTTGCCAAGTAAAACCTGGCATTTGCCCGAAGTCAGCCTTGCCATAGGTTTCATCGTCCATCAGAAGGCACCCGGTCGTATAGCTTTCAAGTACGGATTTTGGCCATACTATTCTCTTTTATGGTTCGGTTTGGCTGTTTTCTAGCTCGATACGACTTGATTCCTTCCCGGAATCGAATTCTCCTCACGGTACTATGGGCAGCACCGAATTTTCTGGCTAAATCAAGGTCCGACAGATTGGGATTCCTCTTGATGGTCTTCAAAATCTTACCACGCAGTTTCCGGTTGACAGTTCCACTCCGATGATTAGCATGAGGCTTCCGAATCGATGTCAATGTTTCCTTATACCGTTTGATAACGCGCCATGCGGTACTTCTGGGCAATTTCAGCTGTTTAGCTAGCCTAGATGCAGACCACAATGTATTTTCCAAATAACTGTGCACAATTTTTTCCCTTTTTTCGGCTTCCATGTTGTTTGTATACAAAATACAGACGTTTTGCGGAATGTCAAAAATACATAGGCGAAGCTAACAAAATTTCCGACACATGGGCGCTAAGAACTTCCAAATCCGTCTACCACCAGTGCCGTCCAGCGCCACAATATGAGCAAAAGTTTGTTCCAATTCTAAATGAACTATGTCATTAAACAAAAGTCAACAGGAAAATGCAAATAGTACAACAAGGATGGTAAGCAAAAATATGATGTCAAACACGTGGCTGAAAGCGTTGAGATAACGATACCGACCTTTTTTTTTGGAAGATAGCAAGTAAAACACCTTACAAAATTTTTCAAAGTTATCTATTTTGCATTGATTCTTTGAATAGAAAATTTTCGCTATTTACAGTTTTCATCTTCATCCTTTATATTGTTCCGCCCATGTATGCTGTCAGTCACAACACATTTCACTTTTCACACAGTCGGCAAACCGCTGCTGTCGGTCATTGCTGCCAACCGTTGTACTTAGTAGCTGCCAACCAATCGCATCCTGCTAAACACGGTTTAGTTTGGTTTTTTTGATAGTACATTTTTGTTTGTTTTTGAAACTTTCTTCGACTAAGTAGCTAAACAAAATGAGTTTTAATAAATTCGTAACGATTTTGCATTTTAACGTGTAGCTTCAACTAATATTAGCACTAATTTGCTTTGCTTTAAGAGTGAAATTTTATCCGTCTAGTTATGAAATAACATATTATGTTTAGTTTTCATCTAACTGAATTATTCTTGCTAGATTTTAGTTGACTTTTGTAGTGTGTGTGTGTGATTTTCGCTATTGGATAAATTATGCTTCTAAAAATATACCTCTTTGCTAACGTTATTTTGTTGTTTTCTGCTAGTCGCATCATTCGATTGTGTTAGGTTTTTTTTCTCCACTTCTGGTTTTTTACCCAAAACGTTGGTTCACTTTTTTGGTTTTGATTTTGATGGAATGTATTTCTTTACCATTAAATTATATAACTCTTTACATCTGTTGGCGATCTAACTTTACTAACGCTATCAGCTATTTGGAACTAACTAAAAACAAAGTATGATTTTTTTCTGTTGACGAACAACTACCTTGCTAATTTCAACAACTTTTTAATGTTTTTTTTTTGTAAATATACAATACAAAACGTTTTTACAATAAACGGATATCAGAGAAATAGGGAAACGTAACTAGGAGAAAAAAAAGAAGGAAAACGGAGGTATAGATGTGTGTTTTGGTTTAAAGGGGAAACAGCTCACTCGAGATGAAATTTTGGATGAAATGCTGGCTTAAGCCTACGTTGATATTCAGTGTGCAATAACAATTGTTAATCTTGTTTGGTCGCTACAATAACTGCCAGCGTCGTCGGCTTTCAAAAAGTTTCAAGACACTCGCAGTTGAAATTGACGAATGATTTTCCGACAATACAGATATTTCTATCGCGTGTGGTTCGATGTTTGTTTTGCTCTAACTACAAGTATTCTTAATATTCTTTTCCTTTCCACTTTCTTCTTTTCTTTTAAAGCTATTTCAACTCTGGATTTTAGACAATAAACAATAGTAACTCTAGGGTTGATTGGGATTTCGGAAGGATATCACATCTTTTGTTTGTTTGCTTGTTCGCCAGATCCGATCGTGCTCGGGCAGCAGCGGCTCGAATGTAGACAATCGGATTTTTCCTCTATTAACCGATTCGAATACTATGGCAGCGCACGATTTGACGAATAGTTTCTGGGGCTGTACTACTCGATCAGTGCCAGGTGAAAACCACGTGGGCAAACAGTAGATAGATGGTCGACACGATTATGCTGCCAACCATTACGGGGAAACCGACCCTGTGGAAGGAAAAGAGGGTAATATTTTCCAGGACGATTTGACAGTGTGGATTGGATGGATGGATTGACTCACTTGAAGTATTCTATGAAGGTAAACCTATAGCCGTGCTGCTCAGCAACTCCGGCGCAAACTACATTAGCGGAGGCACCGATTAGCGTACCGTTACCTGCAAGGTTAAATTTTATCTTGTAGTAATTTTTATTGAATATTTCTAAATTATAACTTACCTCCTAAACAAGCTCCTAGGGCCAGTGCCCACACGAGGGGATTCAGGGGCAGATCTAGGGCCTCATTTTCGGCCAACCCGATGGCGATTTTGACCATCATCGTTGTCAGCGGAATATTGTCAACGAAGGCGGATGCAAAGGCAGATACCTGCAAGATAACCTGTTATCAACTATTTTTTTTTAAATCAACCCGAACACCTACCCAGAGAATAATTAATATGGCAACAGCTAAACGAGATTCCTCCGATACGGATAAAATTACATTCTCCGTCTGCTTTCCGATCCAGTCGATCAGTCCGAGCTCGGCAAGGGCTTCCATTAGGATGAATAAGGCAGCAAAGAACAGCAGGGTGGACCACTCGACGCGGGCAATTACCGACTCGATGTCTTCCCTGTTAAAACGCGAATTTAATTTTATTTGTTTTCTAGATTTAAGCAACGCCTTAGTTACTTACCTGTCTGCAAGGATCAGAAGCAGTATGGCTCCCAGAAGCGCGGTCCAGCCGAGCGATAGTTTCTGTATATCGGGAGCCGAATGTAGGAAGAAGAATGTGATGACGAAGGCAAGTGTGAGGGCAGATTTGACCAGAAGCACCTTGTTCCTAATCGGGTACTGTTGAAAGATCATTAGTCCGTTAGAAAAACAAACAAACAATAAACTAACTCTAACTGAGACTAACCTTACTCTTCAGCTCCTCCAGTGTGGATTTGTAGCTTTCAGCCGGAACCGATCCGCTGACCAGTTTCTTCTTGAGCGTTCTCGACAGACGGTTGACCTTTTTGAGCAGGGTTTCACGTACCAGGTCCTCGTCTTTGGAGTAGGACGACAGCGAAGCAGCAGCACGTTGCCACACGGCAATCTCGTGGCGAATTTCCTGCACATCCTGGGGTTCGTTGAAACGTAGATCGTTGATGTTTCGGAATTTCATTCGCAGCTGAAAGTAGGTCGTGACCATCACGATCGCAATGGGGATTGCCATGTGCAGGGTGAACGTAGCGAAATTGACTCCCTGGAAACGGCAAAAAATAAGCTTAGATTGCGGACACGGTTTGAAGGACAAAAAGATCTCACATTTTTAGAAATATAGCTGTTGGAAGCGATGATAACGTTCGGCGGATCGCCTACCGGTGTAAGCGTACCTCCGACGTTCGAGTAGATAACCATCGACATCAGAACCGGTACCGGATTGAGTTCCATCACCTCACACAGTCGTATCGTAACGGGTGTCATTAGCAGCACAGTTGTTACGTTATCCAGGAATGACGATAGAACGGCCGTAAATATGCACAAGCAGTTGATCAGGGGCCACACCTTACCGTTGGTTACCTGATAGGCATAAACGGCGAGGAAGTCGAAGATACCGGTTTCCGACAGAATTGCTACCATGATCATCATTCCGAACAACAGCAGGAGTGTCTCGACGTCAATCCACGAGATCAACTTCGGCATACTAGGCCGCTGGTCCATCGCTGCTAGGACACCAATCGCCAAAGTCGAAGCAACGATCGCCGCGAAGGTACGATTCACAACTTCCCAAATGATCAGCACGTACAGACCTAGCAATACGATCGCCGCGTATATTACGCCCATCTCCTTGTCGATGGGTGTCGAATCGTAGGTGAACTTGACGGGAACGTCAGTGTCCGCATTGGTAGTCAATCGAACTCGGATCATCGCCTTCCCGTTCACAACCTTTCGATGGCTCGCGGTACCGATGTCGAACACGTGTTTGCGAGTGATCTCGTCCTGTCGATCCATTACCTCTGGGTTCACCGGTATTGGCACTAACCAGGCGTCTGTTACGTTCTGCAAACATATGAGATAAGAACACATAAGATGAGAGCGGCATTCAATCAATAATAATACTTACCTCGATGTGCTTCACATCATGTTCCTGTATGTAAGTTAGATTGGAACTATTGCTACTGGTGTAGAGCAGCTGCAGGTTCACTGATACGTAGTTGCTCGTCATATTGTGCTGCTGATCGTTCAGAAAGGCACCTTTGAGGTAGATCCCTACTCTAGAACCGGGAGGTGTGTCCGGTAGAATGTACGCTGTAAGGTGAAAAAAGATACTAGTCAAAACCTAATTGAAAGTTTAAAGCCACCAAAAATTACTTCGAACTTTCCCCTCCGGTACCGACATCTGCCGCGGTTCAAGTTCCTTTTCGTTCTTCGACATCAGAAAGCCGGTGAAGATGAGCCACGTCACCAGCAGGCAGCTGATTTTGACGTAACCGAACAGCTTTCCCTGGTGCGGCTGAGCATGCCCGTGCATTCCGGGCATTGTGACTTCGTGTTCGTCCGCTCCCTCCCCGTTGGCCGTTGTGTTCGGTCCATTTTGATGGTGTTTCATGCTCTGGGGTGTCGCGACACCGGACGTCAGCTTGCCGCTAGTGCCATCGGTTCCATCCGGGCTCGTGTCGGCGTTGGTGACTTTGATTGTGATAAACTCCTTGCTGTTGTCGTCACCGTCCTCTGCCGCCGGGTCGTCATTCGGCAGCGGGTCGTCATCCGGACCTGTTGAGTTTGAATAAAATTAGTAAATTTAATTTTTTTGTTTTATATTGATTGTCATGCGTCTCCATCGTAAGTAGTTTCAATAATCAACGAATCGCCTCCGCGAGTTTACCTACCAACCGATCCAGCGGCCATCAGCTCTGTCCATAGTCAGCAAGTATAGACCGTGAAGCCCCAACTATAACCTTGGACCAGCTAATGGATCTTGTCGACAGATTTAAAACAGGATAATATATTTAGTATCGAGCCACGGCTCATTTGCTTTTTAAGCAAAAAAGCTATTCAGCAGATTCTACCGGTGGTTGTTACACGATCTTATCGTGTCAGTACCTCAGTTGGTAGCACAAAGAGGTAGGGATAGGAGTTACTGGATAAGAGGGTCTAGAGCTATCCAAGCATTCTTCTGTAAGTACAAATAACCATTATCCAAACCTTGACAGAAGAATCAATACAGTTTAAAGAAATAATTTTTCACAATCGTCCAGTATTTTTTAATCGGCAGCTTCAACAAGTTAGGGTCCATTTTATGGTTAACAATACGAAATGTCGCCATTAGTGGACCCTCTTCATGCAAAATACGCTAGAATTCCTATAATGGACCCGGTCGCTATCCTATTGTAAACCACAAGGTCCATTGAAGGAAAGCGGACATTCCAATCTGTTTCATAAAATTTGTAAAATATAGAGATTTGTAACATAAATTGATATCTTTTAGGCTTAATCGAAAGTTACTCGAATTGTAAGTGCCATCGGTTGCGTGTTTAGCGTTACCAGTTTAAAGTAATTCGTAGAAGAAAACTACTCAAGTACTAACTGGTCCACTAATGGTTAATTTAACCTATGTCCTTCAAGAACAGAGCATCTGTTGTACGCCTTCTGTTCTCCAAGCTTTTCGTTCCAATCAATAAACATAACGATTTATAGTTGGGCATCTCTCCGGATCATCCCAAATTCCGCAGGGCATAGTGAATAAAATTCTTTTGGATTCACTCAATACGCTTTTTATGCACTTTGTAGAATGGTTGCCATATTACACTTGCGTAGTCAACCCCACTTCGTACCAAGGTATTGTACAATGAGATGATAGTATGTGGGTCCTTCTCTCTGCTGAGGCGTTTGATCAAGCCAAATAACGAATTTGCTTTTGCGACAACCTTTTCAGTATGCTGCATGAAGTTAAGCTCGCTATCCATTTTAACCCCAAGATCGGATACACTCTCTTCTTGGCATAATTTCACCATCCATTAAATAATCCAATAGCAATTTATTTGGTTTTCGGGTATAGGAAACCAGATTGCACTTCTTCGTATTAATTTTTAGGCCAAAAAGCGAAGCCTTGGTCTTAAACGTGCTTTCTGACTTGACCACCCTTCTTTATCGACAGACTTCACAGTTGGCTATTAGAGTACAGAATAGTTACGGGGCTAGTGCAACAATCCTACTGTCTCTATCTATCAGCACCGCCTACCTAGCCGAGATTCGAACATACGACAGTCGTTGTTAGACCAGGTTTCGAGGTACGATACCAACTAAGTGGCACTTTTAGGCCAAACGTTTTGCAAAAAAAAGAATCGATGAAATGTTGTACACTATCCTGAAGAATTCGACAATCTTTAACGAATTTCAGATGGAGAGAAACCTTCACATCGTCACCGTAAATTAAGATATTAACTCCAGGGAGAAGTTCCAGGAGCTCGTTCATCACTGTGACGAAAAGCAATGATTCAAGATGACTTCCCTGAAGCACACCAGACCAAACCGGGAACGAAACGGACTTGCTCTGGTCAATCTTGACATATTGCGATCGATTCTATAGATAACCGCTTATCCACCTCAGATTTATACCACTGACGAACTGACATGACACGGGCGTTTCATTTTTGACTCACAAGATCTTGCAATCAAGCGATCACTTGCTTACAAACGAGCGATCGCTTATGTCAAACAGCAGAGAGATGTACAATGGCGCGGCAGACAGATTTATGCAAAATTCAGTTTGTTTTAACGGAAATCTGTATAAATATCGGAAATAACCCGGTAATTCTTTGTGTGTTGCAAAAACAAAGGATAAAGTAATTTTTACAAAGGGCTTTATGCATTCACTTGTGCCCTTAGTGTGTTTTTATTTTTGCGTGTCGGTCACACATTGTTAGTGAATGACATTCTGCCAAACCTGTTCTCTACTTTTCCAAGATAAATAGCGATGATTCAAATGTTCGGAAACAAGTTTTTTAAGGAAAATATATGGGATGTCATGTCGGTTCGTCGGTGTTTATACCGCCTATTCCATTCTTCGACTGCAATGATGTAATCGCAACTACATTTATTACGTTAAGAGCCTTAGACATGTCTGTATAAATTGTATCTACTTGCCATCCATTCACCAGTTCTTGAAACAAATTAGTTACCGTTGAGCGTCCTGAGAGCGATAAAATCAAAAGCCGTTGGTTGCAGTGTCGGCGGAGCAGATGAATAGTTATGTTCATGAGGGATTTTGATCGATTAAATATTTATTTTTTTGCGATTTCTCCAACCATTGAACTTTTTAATTCGTGCCTGTAGATTGTTTGCTAAAAAATGACTTTTTTTATTTTATCTTTAGGTTGTTCAGGAATTCGTCCGAAAATATTCTTCCAGTGCTAAGTTTCATCACCCATAATGACCCAATCATATTTCATCAGTGAAACCCTGTAGAGCTTCCTTAAGTGTTTATTTGCTGCCAGACTTCCCGTTTTGCTGAGATGGTACAGTTAAATAAAGAATTGCTAAACTAATACCAAGCTATTTTTCGAGTGAGTCACTCCACGACGAATAAGATGTTAACCCTGCTTCAGTTACTAGACAAGTTCCGGGAGTACAACTTGCAGACTCACCATCTGTTTGTGGACTTTAAGGCGGCGTACAATTCAGTAAAACGAAATGAGCTGTGGCAGATGACGCTAGAACATTACTTTTCCGACGACATTCATTATGCTGATTTTTCTGACGCTGGATGGGCCAAAATCAGACGTCCGAATATCGGGTGACGCTGGAGGGCTACACCGTCGGCAGTGGAGATGCAATCTCTAATCTGCTATTCAACATAGCCTTGGGAGGTGCAGTACGAATAACAAAAGTGGGAAGGAATGGGACTATCATAACCAATTCCCGCATGCTACTTGGTTTTGCAGAGCGATGGAATAGGACTTTAGTCCTTTCAAACGGAAGTAGCTGGGACATACTCAACGGGAGCGGGACATACCATTAATACCGGTAAAACGAAGTACATGGTTGCTGGCAGGGAACGTGGAAATCCAAATGGTGTTGGTGTCGAGGTGGAACTGGATGGGGAATGATAAGAAATAGTGGAGAAATTCATATAACACCTTGGTGTGCTCGTGCCTTGTACAACGATGTAAGCCGCTAAGTAAAATGACGAATCGCTGCTGTGAACCTGGCTTTTTACGGATTACGTAGCCAAGTAGAGTCCCGTTGTTTGCAAACTCGCACAAAACTAGCGATTTACAAAGCACTAATCCTCTCGGTGGACTTTTACGGAAAAGAATTACAGATGCAAAAGGAAGCTGATCGACGAGTGCTTGAGGTTTTTGAGGTTAGAATTCTGTGATCAATACTTGTTGGCAAAATGGAAAATGGAGTGTAGTGCAGATGCATAAACCATGAGCTGTATCAAGTATACAAATATGCTGACATGAAGAAGATAGTACAATGTGGCAGGCTGCGTTGGGCTGGGCACGCGGTCAGAATGCACTATGAAACGGTTGCCAAACCTTTTCTTAGCAGAGAACCAGGAAGTGGTCGTAGACTGTGGGCAAAACCTCGCACCCGATGAATGTATGCTGTCCAGAACGAAGTACATTCAGCTGGTAGTCGAGGGGATTCGGCACAGGATCGATAATGGACCGTCGCCTCATGCATAACATTTTTAAATTTAGTTACAGTCTTCTGCTACTTGCGCCTTGGAGCTTCTCAAGCCAACTCTCTTTTTTGCTTCGTAACCGTAGAATTACACAAATAATGTGTCTAACCGAAAATCTTGATGACAGCTCCGAATTGCGTAAAAAAACACTGCCTTCCGAATGAATATTAGGATTAGTTGCCACTGCTTTTCTGATACTTCTGGGTGTCCCGTCGATCGTCAGTCGTTTTCCCAATCGTTTCAGGCTGTTGCCATTGGCGAAGCTAGGAAATATCCCTGGAGGGGGCCTAGGGGGTGCCTTCCAAAAAAATTTTCATTTATCTTGGTACTCCGGCTGTCACCGATAGCACAAAGTTTTGTAGGGAAATACCAGGCGGGCTTCATGAGGGCCCGCGCAATTACGGACCAGATGTTTACCACAGATCTTGCAGAAATGTTGGGAGTACAACGTGTTCACGCATCACATCTTTAATGATTTCAAAGCAACATACGATACAGTCGATCGAGACCAGCTATGGCAGATGATGCACAAACAGTTGCCACAACTGATCAGAGCTTTGGATCGAGTGATGTGTTTCGTGTGCATCTCGGCGAACCTTTCGAGTTCCTTTGAGACACGGTGAAGGTTGCGACAAGGTGACGGCATCACACTAGAGGGTGTGATCCGATGAAAGCGAAGTATAAGAGAAGTGCGATAAACATAAATGCGTTGAAGACAAAATACATGAAAGAAAGAGAGTCAAAGCAAACAAACGCGTGCTTCCCGCGGACGGTACGCGCCCTTGCCATGTTCGAGCGGGAAAGTACTACGGACAATATATGGTGGAGTACAAACTAAAAGCGAAGAGTTGCGAAGCCGTATGCATCACGAGCTGCAAGCCCTGTTTGGAGAGTTTGCCATTTTCAGCTGGTGAAAGTCAGTAGGCTACAGTGCGACGAAAACAGTTCTCTTTAACAACTGCACATCAGGAACAGTATCAGGAACAGGGAGGCTCAAAGTGCAAGATGGGTCGACCAGGTCGAAAGTGATTTGCGACTTCTGAGACTGGAAAATTGGCGACGATTGGCCCAAGATGGAGTTGAATGGAGACGACTGCTTGAAACAGCATGACCCGGGGTGGTTACTATGCTACTAATGACGACGACAATTACGCGTATGCGATGCCTAGTGAGAAAGAAAATATCTGCGCAGTGGGAACATATACACTGAACTTTTTTCCAGTTTTAAAATTCCAATGGGGAAAATTTCTGGAGGGGGCCTACGGAATTCTGGAAGGGGCCTGGTACCCCAGGCACCCACTCTAGCTACGCCAATGGCTGTTGCGCAACATCCGTTTGGAATAATACAACATTTCAGTTAACTCACAAGCGAAAAGTCCGTGATTTCTGCTGACGCCTTGATGTAAACAAATAAGCTTATCCTGACAACAATGCCTACTGTGGTTCTATTCGCTATGTACGCCACTCTCAACAGTGAACTTTTGACCGTTTGCACCCATAAATAAATGGGGCAGCACTTTTCGTGTTTCCAATTTTTTCGTGTTCAATCTTTGAATCAATCGATTTTACTATTCATTTCCGAGTTTTATGTGATACCTACCTACATATCAATTATAAACACCTTCCATGAACATATCAATTTCGCCAAACCCTTTTGTGAGATGGTCTTCCACGAAATTTTAGATATAAAATGATTATCGTATTTCTAAATCAATGTACCATACTTAACCTCATGCAAATTTATTCATTAGCAAATTCCAAATGGGAATATCTATAGAATGAAATTCACACTTTCTAGCCTAGGTCTAGCACGAAAAGCTCTCGAAGAGAGCGAATCTCGCGCCAGAACGGCACAGCCCCTTGGGCAGTGTTTATTGGAATCATTAAAACAGGATAGCACTAAATAAACAATTCATAATTTCGAACACGTTAACATGGCAGACGCCTCTTGCACGCCATCATATTTGCGATTGGATTCGGGTAGGGTGGACCAATATGAACCATTAGGCTTCCGTTATCATTCGAAGTTCTGTTTTAACCGAAAAATTAAACTAAAAGTTAATATGTGTTTCGTACAAGAAAACACTATCATATCCTTCTGGTTGCTGAATGAATTGAATTAGACTGCCTGCTGATGGATTTTCCTGGAACCACTAGAAGTTACTTGTTACCAGAGCGGCAGTTTATTGTGCCTAAAAATACATGTTTAATTTCCTTTTCACAGCTGGTGGTGGGAACCCCCAGGAGTGCCTGTACAAGTCAGCGATACCCCAAGCCAACATCGTCCTTTATTTGCTGCTGCTTGCCAGAAGAGTTAGGGTATTCATCGGGGAGAATGTCAATGTTATCTACTATTTTTAACAGCAACCAACCAACCAACCAACTCTGTCATGCCGGCATACCACACATATGGTTGGGCTATCACACGGGACCCGGCCGGCCGGTGTCGGAAATGGAATTCTATTTTTGCACTCACTGTGTGTCTGCACTCCAGCATAAGTCCTTTTTACCCTTTATGCGGTAACCGGTTGCCGGCCGGTTTCGTACCCTCTTTGCTTGCTCGTCAGTGCAATTTTAATTTTAAGCAGGGCTTAAAAGGTAAAATTGATTTATTGATTATCTGTCATTCCGGCTCACTGCCAGCCGCGTCGATGTTGGACAGGTCAGGTTTATGAATCGCTAGAGAAAGAAATGGCGATCGAAAATGTCTTTCGGTAGTTCTACACCATAAGTGGAATCCATTTATTAAATGCGGTGACAGACAGCCAAAGTTCTCGGTGTCAAGTGTCATCTTCATTAGCTGCACATACGCTTAATTTAGTATGCAAGTGCCTACGCTTGCCTCATTTATGAATGAAAAATTGTTCTCAATTCGCGCTAATTAACGCATCACCGTCCCTGGTGATGATGGCACGGTTTCTTACAGTTGAACAATGTCTAGTATGGGACCGTTACCGCTGCGCTTGCTGTCATGGGAGCGAAAAGATAATAAATAATGTCTGCCATTGACAAATTACGAATCGTTTATAGTGTGAGCAGAGGACACCCATCAATTTGGATGAAATCTATGTATAGAAATGTTAGAAACAGCAAAATTAAAAACAAAACTGCTCGGTTAAGAAAACTTCAATGTACTCGAAGGAATGTTAGTAAATTGAATTTCCGATTACGCCAAATAAAAATAATCCCTTAAACAAAATGCTACTGACTTTATCATGCAGATCATAACAAATTCATTACACAACGCTCGACACGACACAGCTCTCCGCCGAACAAGTAGCTAATGGTTTTACGACCGAAAAAGCGGATATTTCACATCCACTTTATTTTAATCGGAAGATTACATAATGCCATCAAGCGGAGCTCGGTTACAAGTTAAAGGCCGAAAAGATCAGCTGTTTGATATCGCCATCTCCCATGGTCTATCGTTGTTGCTGCTTGACTGGGTGGGTCGCGAGGATTATCAATTTTCTAACCCTCGCTCGCATCAAGTTGCGAAGCGACAAATCGATGGATCCAATGGCACTCGTTTGCGTCACAGGCGCCACTCCGGAAAAACAATCCATCAATGTTGCGAATTTTTTTTTGCGGGGTTCACACAAATTTAGCATAAAGTGCTGCCAACACAATGTAGATGAATCCGGCTCGTGCGAAACTGAATGAACTTTAAGAAAGAGAAAAAAAAAACGAACTCACTATTAGTCTTGCTTTCCATGGGATTTTCTATCCTCGTGGAAATGTTTTTACTGTGGGCGGTTTGTGCGTCCGTGCAAGCTACCGGGGTGGCACCGACCGGCAGGAAGCAACCGCACGAAACTGCCGTAATGCTGTTACGGAACGGAGGCTATTGCTAAAAACAGCAACGATGAAATGCCGGCTAGGTCAGCATTGGTGAAGGTCAATGTCTTTTTTGTTTGTGACTTTATTTCCTTTTTTTGCTTTTGCTTCTAATGGCACATCCTATCATTTCTATATTACGGTTCCGTTTATGACATAATTAATATTCAGCCGACGTTCGAAGTAAGTGTTTTTTTGTCAAGAAAATAAAATTTTACAAGTAAGCTGGAGATTTGAAAATAAAACCTTTCAATTTCAATCAACTTGAGTTTCGGAAATTCTACCAAACTCCTTTTGAATGTTTCGTCCAATGTTTATTTCGAATGCCGCCCACTTTCTCAGACACGCACGATAAAATGCCCTATGTTTATGTTCTATTTATTCCTCACCGCTGCTTGCCAGCAGAATTCATTCCGCATCCTACACTGCTGTTCAGCAAGCAGAACTGATTTATGGCACACCTATGGAGGAACCATGGCAAATTCGCACACTTTTTATGCTAATAATCGCCATTGCATGGCAGTCTGATCCCTGAAAACCGAGAAACCTTTTTTTTCTCGAAGATAATGTTGGTCTCATTGCCATCATTAGCCGATATTGGAGCAGCAGTGACAGCAAAAGACGACGACTGCACAAATAGGCAGTGATTTATATAGACATACTGATTGTTGCCGGTAATCCCGCCATTTCCCGAAACGGCGTGTCATGATTTGCAACGTACCAGGCCGAGTACCTACTACTAGGCCGTGTTCCGTCGTGAGATGAGCATGAAACGGAGACCGGCGATGTGATGAAAGGCACGAGACAGGAAATTGGGTGTTAAGTGTATATATTTTGCTAGCAACGACTGAGTAGCGAATCGGTCACTTTATTATCACTAAAGCAGCAACCGGTTGTTGGACGATCATCATTAAGATTGTCATTCAGAACTATGCCTTCAATTGTTTCAATCGACATGAAAGGCGGTCCACGACATGTAGGAGAAGGCAGAAAAATAAATTTTTGCTTATTTTTTTACTTATTTACTATGAATAAAGATTTAATCTAAATTTCACTTCGAATCACTTCAAATTCTAAGTCTCCAAGAAATTTTTTTTCGATTTTATTTGGTTGTTTAAAAAATATATAATTACTTTTCTGCATTGCAAAATTAGCAGGTTAATTTTCTCAATAATCATGAAAGATATTATCTAGAAATAATTTTCCAAAATTAAACCAAATTATCATCCAGTTTTATCACGGCGATATAATTGCACTTGTCTACCAGCTAATCGTTTAGAAAACTTTCGTCGAATGCATTTAGGTTGTCATTGTAATCAGAAAAGAGGAACATTGAAGAGAATCGCCCAATGTTAGATAGGGTATTTTGGAAAATTACGCGAGAGTTCTCCCTAAATGATCAAATCTCTTCACGGTTATCATACAATTATAACTTTTCGTGTTCTTTAGAATACATATCTTAGCAGTGGTTACTAGAGATGAAATTGTTCCACATCATTGCATAAATTAGATCTGCCAAAACATGAATTATACCTTAAAAATAAAATATTAGTAGCAATAATAAAGTGCACTTGGTTAGACTGCGTACGGTTGTATCGTCTGTGCTTGGGAAGTTGAAAAACCGTGAAAAAATTGACTTCAAAGATTGCAACTAAATTTTAAAGGGTCTGCAGCTGTACTGACAAGTAACAATGATCGGCTAGCAATCTGCTTTCCAGCTATTAATTGTTGTTCACTCTTTATCAAGCGCACGTTAATCAAACTGATGTCTGTACCAGAAAAACACATTGTTTTCTTCTCAGCAAATGTACTGACTGAAAATGACAAAAATAAGACATGGCATAACATTTGCCAATTTAGTACAAACATTTGCGTAGTACAAACTGCCTCCACGCCGTTGCTGTGTACAGACATTCTGCTACCTACTCACTCGCGACGCGTTTTTCTGAATAGACCGCTCGCGAGTCAAACAACTCGTGAGCAATCAGCTGCCCGTGAGGGCTAGTGGCGCAGTGGGGTAGAGATTTCGTATTACTTTTTCATTTCTTCTTCATCTTCGCACTCGATTCTACACCCGAGTGAGGGTGCGAGCCCTCGCGAGTGATCGGTATCGCGAGTGGTCGGGCTGCAATGATAAACGAGAGCGACAACTGTGGCTGTTAGCTAAATAGCTCATTACAAATAAATAAGAGCAAGAGTCCGAAAGAGATGCTTCTACTGGCGTGTTCGTTAGAACGAGTGCGCGTGTGTGAGAAAACTACACCACACGAGTGTGGCACTGTAGTCCAAAAGGGCGAAAAGTGGAGCTTTTTTCCTAGTCCTGTCAAAGGTTAGTCATCGCTTACTATAATGAAAATAAAAAAATAACTTTTTTGTTTTAGGAAATATAGACATAGTTTCTTCGGCATAGTTGTAAATATTGTAAAAACAAGCAACTTTGATGCAGAAATACAATTTCTATCTTGTGATGAGTGAGTGCTGTGCTGTGAGTGATCTATGAGTGCTGAACTATAGGCCATATTCTTTAAAACTTCTTTAAAAACTGGTTTTTCATACTTAGCTTTTGTTGGTTGCATTTTACAAGAATACAATGTTCTAGGAAATTATCGAAGCTCTCAAAATACACGTTTTTGCAGAAGGTTGCAAATCTCTAGGATCTTTCATTACAAAGTTATCGCTTTCTTAAGCTTTATTTTTCCTTAACTTCACGAGCCAAAAGCGATAACTTTATAAGAGAAGGTTTTAGAGATTTGCAATGTTCTGCAAAAACGTGTATTTTGAGTCCCTCAATGATCACCTAGAACCATATATTCCTGTAAAATGCAACCAACATAAGCTAAGTATGAAAAACTAATTTTTAAAGAATTTCCAAGGAAAATGCTCTACAGTTCTGCACTCGATAGGAATAGAATTGTCATTTCTTTGGCAAAGTCGCTTTATATTTGCCATAACTTTACCGAAGAAATCATGTGTCTATTTACTAACACAAAAAATGGACGTGTATCGAGCCTTTAGCGAACACGAGACACTCAAAAGGTATGCTTGCCGTACTCTCATTTGGGTGGTTGAGGACAAGCGGAACCCTTACAAGTTTATAGTACTCGACTTAAGCTTTAAGATGAAGCGCTGATTTCATAAATCCGCTTGCCCCATTTTACCCCACGGGCTCGTTAAACTGTGAAAATTTAAAGCTTGAATATGCGATAACTCAGCAAGTAAGGATCCAAGTGATTTGCGGTTTTTTGCAAAAACGAGTATTTTGAGAGCTTCGATAATTGCCTACAACATTGTATTCTTGTAAAATGCAACTAGCAAAAGCTATGGATGAAAAACCAATTTTTAAAGGAGTTTTAAAGAATATGCCTTATAGTTCAGCACTCGATAAAGATAGAAATTTTATTTCTTCATCAAAGTTGCTTGTTTTTACAATATTTACAACTTTGCCGAAGAAACTATATCTATATTTCCTAACACAAAAAAGTTATTTTTTTATTTTCATTATAGTAAGCGATGACGAACTTTTGACAGTTTTAGGGGATACTCATACGAACAAAAGTACTGAAGACCATAAATGATCAAATGAAAGCAAAAGACACTGGGAAAAAAGTTCCGCTTTTCGCCCTTTTGGGCCACTGTGTGTGGGCGTCGTAATACTGCCCGGTCCTGCGTGTAGGTGCGCGTAACTGGGCTTCCAAAATTCTAGACCAGGCATGTACAACAACTCCCATAATAATTCTTCTGATGGGGCAGTTTTCATTCCCAGCTCTGTGCCTGACTCGCAGTAGAACTCTTTCAATCCGCAGCTGATTTACTACCAGAACGTGCACGGCCTTCGACATATTTCTGTAACAGAGTAGAACTTCGATACAGTTGTTTCAACGGAACCCTGTCCCTGTCCTGTTCGGGAGCGCATTTTTCGTCTTTAGAAGTAATCGTAATCAGCAGAACGGTAGCAAATCCCGCGGCAGCCGTTCTCTGAGTATCCGTGCAATCTAATCAACTTCCTCATCCGTGAGGATGACGCCAGGAGTATCAGCGAACATATCGACTCAGCTGGAAGTGTGTATATTCTCATCTAGCGTCGAATGACCTGTAATCGGTTGCCTTAGCATCGACTACTAACGCTCTCACGCTTCCGCGTGTAATGCGCTTTTAGCCGGTTTCTATTTACACGACCTGACACAAATTAACCCAGTGTTAAACAGAAACAATCGCAGGTTAGATCCTGCCAAACAAATTGGCCCGATTTCCGATATATCTGCACCTATTACCCCGCTCTTGATGTTACATTCAGTTAACCAATCCCTGTCGAATTTGAGAATTGAGAATGTTTTCGACAGCACGGGTTTGGACTTCGCTTTGCTTTGTTCGCTAGTTGTCAATACTACATTTCTTCAGATCAGCATGTTTTTTCTAAAACGTTTAGTCTCTTCGAATTTCGTTGATTTCGTCTCGTTTTGCTTGCACAACATGAATGTACAAGGATTTGAAAGCGTTTGATCGGGTGGATGACGGTATCTTCCTTGCATGACTTGAGAAGCTGAGAGTTTCCGTACCGTTTTGTAAGCGGCTACACTCGTTGTTAGGTATGAGGTTGAGTGTGAAAATTGGGTCCGAATTTACCGGCTCGTTCTGCAACATCTCCGACGTACCGCAGGGGAGCAACCTTGGACCACTGCTCTTTTTTTTTATTTTTGTAAACGAAGGAGAGCTAGCACTCCTGCCATCTGGCAGTCGGTTTTTTATGCCGATCATCACCTCCAGAGCCAATAAGCATCTTGAATATATTTTTTATTAAATCGCTTACTGCCGCTACTCGCATATCAGTGCCATTTATATGGGAAACTCCATAGAAAATGGAACTGTTATGCGAGTTGCGGCAGCTTAGGGTTTCAGTGACGCTTATTTTTTTCGATCATTGTGCTATTTACTTATAAGATCTGTTTTGGAATTCGAATCTGTGATCTAGGGTCATTATTAGCAAATTTGGAGCACTAGAATCGAAGCGGTAGAGAAAAATGCTTTGCGCAGTCTACCATGGCGTGATTCCAGAAATCTAGCTGCATGAGGAACGTAGCTGTGCTTAATTTGGCCCCTGAAAGAAGACCTGCCAACGCACAAGTCATGATTGACTGAAGTTTTTGGAGCGTCTTAGTAGAATTCGAAACCTAAAAATAAAAAATAAGAAAACTTATCCAATTTAATTCTACTATGTGTATTTTATTCAATGACAGATACGTATTTCGCCTACGACTTGCAGGCTTCCTCAGTGTCTGTTTTCGAACTCCGAGTGTCTGTTTTCGAGTTCGAAAACAGACACTGAGGAAGCCTGCAAGTCGTAGGCGAAATACGTATCTGTCATTGAATAAAATACACATAGTAGAATTAAATTGGATAAGTTTTCTTATTTTTTTTATTTTTAGGCACAAGCCATGTTCCTAGCTGGAATAATATTATAGGAGATATTGACGGCCCCGTGAATTTGAGTCAACTGAAATTGTATGCCCCTGGACAACACTTCAGAACTAGAAATTTCCTGCACCTTCGAAGATGGCATGTACACTATGGACTACACGACCCAAACCGCTTCATGGCAATGCGGTTAGCGAACTCTACGAGACTTCAATTTATAGCCCGATTATTTTTTACAAATAAATCAACTGGCATGAGAGAAGAAGAAGAAGATGCGTGATGTTATTCATCTACGCTCCCTGAATCCCAACGGCGAACTTTAGTTAGTAAACAGTCTAATTTTTGTGCGGATTTAATGGAAACGCGCCGTACTTAGTAACAGCCAGAAAGAAAATCTATTTTCATAAAACAACGCATCAGTATGTTTTTGTGTTTTTTATTTGTATTACGCGCAATAGTTTTTCTGCAATTGATTGTTGCTTTAGCTACTAATTGACTAAAAATTTGCAGTCACTCACATGAGTTGATAGTAGCTGTGAAACAATTTTAATGGAATCACAACTAGGAATAAATTAATTAGTAAAATCCGAACGCTCAACTGATTAAGTACAGTAGTGTACGAATCCGTACCGAGAAGGGTTATTTGATAGTTCGTAAGTAAATGATTGGAATTCCATAGAATATTACAGCACCGAACTAGTGAAGCCTGCCTGTATTAATCAATCATTTCTCGGAAGAGTCATTCTTCAATTCGTTTAAATTTACGTAACGTTGCAAGTCATCTACATACGGTTCGTGCGTTGCCGTTCACTAGAACACAGACACAGAAACAAACACACTTCAGTAGGTAGTGCAACACATCGATCACCGCGAGACAAAGGGGCAGTCGCAGTGTTTCAGCGGCTTTAGTTAGAGTCGTCTTGAGTCGCGTGTAAATACGAAAATGAGCGGAAATGTTTCATGCTCGATATTTGCATAGAAATCATTGACAATAATAATCCCCGCCCTCATTCGTGTGCCCCGTTACGACTTCGGAGGATCAGTCCAATCACGGAATGAGTAATGGAAAGCGAAAAAGAATCACCACCGCCGCGGCGGTGGGGTGTGGGGAGAAAAACTTTGTCCCCCTCCAGAATTGGTCTTCAGCATCAGGTTCGTTCGGTCGTCCGTTTAGCGGTTTGCTGTTTACTTTTCATTTGAGAGAATGAAGCGTAATTGAGCAATCTTCTCGATGGCTTGCCGGGGGTTTCGGGTCGAGAAAGGGGGGAAGTTTAAAGGTTTTTTTAAGAAAGGCTCAACTAGACCGCCCGAGTGGATTAAGGTTGATTGTTTGTCAGTTGTTGTGATGGTTTAAAAATAAACTCGAATGTCGGTGGAGACGCACGATGATTCATGGTCACCGCCTGCCTTGTTGCTCTGATGAAGTTGACGCAAAATCATTTATTATGGATAAGGATTCGATGGAGACGCATTGTGGGTAATCAGTTTAATGGTATAGAAAATAAAGCTTCGGTACTCACCGTGTAATCGTTCGTGCTCCTGCCGAAACGAGGCCAAACTCGGGTCCTGGCGGATTGAAGGCGGTAGTGTGCGCCATATCTCGAGTGAAGCCTCCGTCACCTGACTGAGAGAGATAATAGAGAAGTTAGGAGTGAGCGTTTGTTTCGAGCATCCTTTTTGCTGCAAGTCTTTCTTCTCCTCGTCTTCATTGAATTTGAGCAGCTTGAATACGACATTCTTGTGCTTGTTTTTGGCAGGCATGATGCGTCAATGGGTCGATTGGAAATTTTGACCGAGTGACCTAATACTGATGGTGGTGTTGTATTGTTGTTGCTGTTCTGGGTTTAGCCGTCTCGACGGGTTCTTTCCGAGACGTGTGCGATAGATTGTTACTTTTAAACATAAGAATTTCACTGGTTGAGCATTGGTTGCAGATAATACTGATGGATTGTCACTCTAATTCAATGAAAATGTCGGTTCCGAAACTTTCGCGATTAGGTTAGTTTATGTTTCACACAGATAAAAATCACAGTTAGTTATCACAGAATCATGCAACGTAGGAAAAGTGATAGCTGCAAGAGAAACAATCGGTAGAGAGAAAGTAGCAAAATGGCTTGCGTCAAACGGCATGCGTTGCGAAATTGCACTCAATCAAACGGATGCACAACAGTCATTTGGTAGATCACCTCTGGTCCATACTCTTAGTCTGATCGCAATTTTGAATGAACTTTGCAAGACGCCGCTGGCGGAAGGTTGTTTAAAAAAAACACACAAAAATCACAAGCTACAACTACGCGTTCGAAACTGTGTAATCTGCTGCAATGCGGTTTTTTCCGTTTTTCTTTTGGCTGAAACACTGCGTATTTTCCATAGATAATTTTCCGCTCACTACTGGTTATAGGTGATCTTGTTAGCACGGATTTTGGGCAACTATGTCCAGTTATAGCTTAACTGTATCAGTCTAAAGAAGTTGAGAAATATCTGGTGATGCTTTCGATATTTATTACGATTTTCGCAAGAGTATTTCCAGTAAAAATGTTACAAAAACCAGTTTTCGTTGTCGGAAGAAAAATAAAATTACGTATAGAATTCGAAATTTTTATTGTACAAGCTTCTCGAATCGGTAATCTAAATTAATAATCATCTCGTCGAAGCTGCTCAGCAGCTTCACACTGTCACGTGGAACGGCATGTTATGGATTTTCCAGTGTCAGTAGAGCGGCATCCGTTCGTCGCTCGGTCGGTTGGACTACCCAATTATAATCAACACCAATTTCTCCTCCCATTGAAAACCTATTCGTTTGCTCTTGTTTGCTCCATTGTGTCGAGCCATCTAGCGGATCTCTATTTCATTGCGAATTCAATTACTGCGGAATTATTTTTTACGCATACATCTCGCCATTTTTGCGACATTTGTCGGGTACAACAGAGTGTCACCAGCGAGTGGCAACAACGTTATTGTGTCAATAGAGCCGGGATTGCTTTGCATTCCGGTTTCGAACTGAATGCAGCGCCGCTGATGAAGGGTCGCGAATTCAGCGTGAAGCGGTCAGAGTCAAGTTCGAATAATAACAATTTAATATATTTTAAACAGTTATTGTTTATGATACTGAAGGTGATGTACCCTGGAGCTGAAAGCTACACGGTGCTGCTTTATTAGTACCGCTTCAAATCCATAACAAACCTAATCAAGCTATTTAGTTTCCTATCGGAGGCACGCTTGCGCCACCTATTTTAACTCGCATCAACACCGAATTGACAGCCGGGGGATGCTGCGGCGATTAATCAAGCCGGCAGGCTTTAGTGAATGAATTTCTGGAACACGCCGCCGCCCGTTATTGTTATTGGTACGGTACTGGTGGTGGTCGTTATCAACAGGCAGTGACTAGAGAATTCCCCGCGGGGTTACGATGGTGATAACATTATACCAGTACCTACTGAAGTGGACCGACTCACGTCGACGTCGATTTCGGTCACTTTGAAAGTTGCCGGAAATTGTTGAAGTGCAGATTAACCAAACCGAGAGTATCGAGACGTGTGTAGATTGCCATTGGAAACAACTAATTCCCAATTTTGCAAGAGGCATCAGCCTGTTACGTACTAAAATCGAGTGAAAGTTATGATGACAGTGATTTTGGGTAATCCCGAACTGAAAGGCGATTATTATTTGTATCTCTGCCTTTATGAAATGGTTAAAGTACGTTGTTTTCGCAATAATTTTTTTTATGTTGTATTATAAATCAATTGCGCTATGCGTGCATATGAAATATTTAACGCAAGCATCTTGGCCTAAACCCATATAAGATAAAGTTAGTTCAAGAATTGAACCGAAAAATTGTGCTCAGCAACCTCTGGTTAGATGGATACATCAATAAATAAAATTGTGGCATTAGGTGTGATTAGAAGCCTCGGACTTTCTAACCCCAAAAAGCAGCTATGGGATTTGGCCGGTATTAGGTTGCAAAAAGACGACGCTACATGCCAAATAGTGGGAGAAACCATGAGATGCAAGGTTAGTGAGCAGTTAGCCTCTCGTTTTGAACCTGCAAATTGGTCCCCTCTATAGTGGGATTCTGTATTCTATGGAAGATAAATTTGCCAGACACCGCTCTCGAATAGACTTTGCCTCATGGGATGGAGGTGAATCCGATTAAAACAAAATTCATTATTGCCAAACAATATTGCGCAGCGTTGGGAATTAAGTGGCTTTTCTAAATGTTATCAACGTGAAAGTATTAATGTAAAACTCTCATATATTGAAATCTCGGAATAGCTCGTGTATTCTTTGGAGTGTTAAATAGCCTTCCCGAATACTGAGAGTAGGACTGAAACACGCTGTAGATGTATTTTTTAGGGAAGGTTTCTGTTTGCTCATCTTTGCAGCAAAGAGTCAGCGAAATTTGCTTTCCTACGAATACGCACTTGAGTAAATCATTAAAAATCATTAGCATAAAGTCATTTGGCATAACGTCATTTGGCATAAAAATATAAACGTAAGGGACCATTCAGTATAAATACATGTGGCATGACGACCATTATTATGCCAAATGTTTGGCATACTGCTGTCACAATATAATAAGAACAGGGGCTGCTTATTTAGCATAAAGTCAGTTGGCATAATGCTGTTTGGCATAACGGCGTTTTCCATAAGCACATTGGTCTTTTCATACATATGGGACCATTTGGCAGAAAAACATTTGGCTTAACAAGTTTTTGGCATAACTCCGTAAAAAATATTTTATGACTTTCCCTAGCCCTCGTATTGATTCACCGGGTCAGTACCGAATGGCAGGCCGAGTAACAAATAGCCAAAATTAAAATGGCCGAATTTCACAAACGGTTACGAAAGCCGAACTCCTATTTGGCCGAATCACAAAAGGCCGAACCCCTACTTAGTTCTCAAATAATATTGATAAAAATAATGTTTTAAGGTCAATGCTACGCTGGTTAAGCCATCTCAAAAATGATCGAAATATATTTTCGTCCGTTTTAGAAAAAATATTTAATAATGCAGAAAAAATTTCTTAAAATTCTTGCACCTTACTTTCGGAAAAACAAGACACACACACTCAGCACCTTTATTTTTTAAAGGTTGGTACCGATTGACCGAAACACAAATGGCCGGATAACAACTAGCCGAAATCCAAATGATCCAAACTGGGATTGGGTGAGACGGCCACGAGTGTTCGCCGGTTGCCGCCGCCGTAGAAACCTCCCCCTCCTTCAGATACCACTTCTATTTGAGCATAGTTGAGCATAAACCAGCATATACTGAACATTTGTGCAGGTAGAAGGCCGTGAATATTTTTGGCCGAATCTGACATTCGGCCACACGTGTTTCGGCCATTTGTGATTCAGCCATTAGATCTATTATGCCATGTGTTATTTCGGCCATATGTGGTTCGACCATTCGTGTTCCGGCCATACCACTCTGGGCCAGAAATTAAAATTTCGGGACAAAAATATTTGCGGTTAAACGGCATGTCTCAGCTCAATCTGGTCTTCGGCAACTTTTTGAATAAAAAACTGATGCATATTTTGAAGGGGTCGTCCAATATTTAAGCGTTACTTTAACAACAATTTAAGTAATAAATTTTTGAGTAAACTTTTTTTTCACCCTTTTGGTTTCAAAATATTAAAGATAAACCAATTTCAAGTAATTTTTCTGAAGATACCAAATTTTTACCTTTTACCCATTTTCAGCAATAGGCCTTTGTTTAAAAACGACCCCTCAAATCACATTTCTTCTTGTAACATGTTTATTTCAGCAGACAGCTCAATGTGATGTACTAGAAAATATTTTGCACATAAAAGAGGAATATTTTTGCTGAAGACTGCTTTGCTTTATATGCATTAATTAATAAGATATAACTGATTTTAGGTTAGAAACCGTCTGATGAAAAATCTGAATATTTTGGCCATCTGTTAATATCTGCAATTAGTCTGCATACCAATTTGTAGGGAATTATTAAAGCTATCTGCTCAAATATGTATTTCAGAGAATACCTGGGAATACCATGGCTGGGAATACCTGGGCATAGTGCGGATTTTTTTTTCATACATTTTATAACTTAATAAATATGCGTCCTAGTGTCAAACAGTCTTCACAGAAAATATGTATTTCAACATACTGAATAACTTTGTAGAACATTTGAAAGCAATAAAATAATCGTGTGCAAAGTTATTGAGTGTAATATATTTTTGAGTGCTCTTTTTTAACACATTATATTTCGCCACCGGTAAGAGATAGATAGTTCCTTTATTCAGCAAAGTTGCTTATTTTAGTATGTTCTCCAACTTTTGGAGAAAAAAACTTTTTTTTAAGATTATTTAATTAAATTATTAAATTAAATTATTTAAGAAAACAAAATTTTGTTTTCTTACTAGAGTCTTTCTTATTAGAGAATAAGTGAATTCATGGTCACCCTAATAGTGCAGAAAGATGTGCTATATTTTATTATTTTACTTCTCCGAAGACACCACCCTTGAAAAAATACACATCTTCCATCAGACGGTTTTTAGCCTAAAAACAGTTATATCTTATTAATTAATGCAGAAAAAGCAAAACAGTTTTCAGCAAAAATATTCCTCTTTTATGTGCAAAATGTTGTCTAGAACATCACATTGAGCTGTCTGTTGAAATAAACATGTTACAAGAAGAAATGTGATTTGAGGGGTAGTTTTTAAACAAAGGTCTATTGCTGAAAATAGGTAAAAGGTAGAAGTTTGATATCTTCAGAAAAAATACTTGAAATTTGTTTATCTTTAATATTTTGAAACCAAAAAGGTGAAAAAAATTGACTCAAAAAGTTATTACTTAAATTGTTGTTAAAGTAACACCTAAATATTGGATGACCCCTTCAAAATGGTCTAAAATGGTCTGAGCACGTCAGCAGACTAGGCATCAAACTGGCACAAATTGCTGGTGTCTTCAGAAGAATTAGCGTGTTCATTCCTGCGGAAACTAAGCGTAATTTGTTCCACGCACTTTTCCACAGCCATGTTGTATATGGCATACTTGTTTGGGGTAGTACAAGTAAAACAGCGTTAAAATCTCTACAAGTCATCCAAAACAAAGCGATTAAAAATTTATTCGGCTACTCCCGCAGAACATCGACGGTCTTCATTCACTCTAAGCACCATTTGCTTTCGGTTGAGAATGTCTACAAATCCAGTGCATGCTTGCACATTCATCGTATACTGAATAACTCTATACACACTAACACTGCGCTGAGCAGACTCTCGGAACAACATACACATCACACAAGAGGTCGAAGCAATATATTAACTGGCCGTAGCTATAGCAGCAGATTCGGATTAAATTCAGCAGTCAACAAAGCATCCGGCTTATACAATAACCTAAGAGATGAACTAAAATTACTTCCTGTAAATAACTTCAAATTGCGTTTGAAAAAAGATTTATTGTCAAATCAATGTAGCATATAGTAAAATAGCTTATAATATGTGTGATTTTATATTCGTACGGTTTTCTTCAAATGTTTATACAAAGTTCTACTGTTAATGTTTAAATATTTTTTATTGCATAGCACTATAGTCAGTCTTAACGAGCCAAAGGCTCATAGACATTTATAAATGAATAAATAAATAAATAAATAAAAAAAAAAAAAAAAAAAATATGCATCATTTTTTCATTCAAAAAGTTGCCGAAGACCACATTGAGCTGAGACATGCCGTTTCACCGCAAATATATTTGTCCCGAAATTTTAATTTCTGGCCCATAGTGCATTCGTAAGTTATCCCACCCAGATTGAAGCAAGTGGTTGCTTACTACTAGTTTACTACGTATTTTAAGCACGCAGATTGGCTGAAGGTTGAAGGTTCATCTGAAATGCGATTGGAAGATTGTGACCAGAGCCTCTGGTTTGGTGAATGCCCAACTGGTTACAACCACATTAAAATAAAAATTTAAAAAAGCCTCTGGTTCCTAGTCGGAAATAGGCTACTCTAATTCAGAGTAAAGGGTACTCTAGTCGATAACGATTCGAAATTCCAGCTCTAGAGGTTTGGTCCCGAATGATGGCTAAATACTGCAGGTGAGAATGTATGCAACCATCGCACCGTGGAACAAATGGTCCAACTCGATATAATAAACCACAAAGAGATGCTATTTTTCCGGCAATATGATCTATATGACTTCCCTTAAGGCAGCGTTTCCCGAATGGGGGTTCGCTAAAAATTTAATTCGCAGCAGAATAGCATAGGGAGCTTTGGTTGGGAACCTCTGCCTTGAGAAAGCGTAGGGTCTAAAACTATCCTGAGATATTTGAAATAATAGTGGAAGACTCTCAATTTAGATAGAATATTGCTGTGTTATCAGCGAATAACTGGTATTCCTTCAAGAGGGAGGTTTCTAAAGTCGGTTATGGAGATGAGCAATAAAAGTGGCCTAATATTGCTACCTTGTGGGATGCCAATATTAATCGCTTGTAGAGAACTTCGCGAGACCTTCATGGCTACATAATGTTACCAGATAGCTTCGAATAAAATGTCATTTGCTAGAGTTCGTATCCCATAATACTCTAATTTTTGAAGTAGAAAGTATCGAATGTTTTTTTTTAGATCGGTAAACAGTCTACCAATAATATATGTTTGCTATCATTGTTACTCAGCAAAATTTCAACTCGAAGTACTACAACCTTTTCTAAATGTATATTGAAATTTATATAATATATTAAACTGATTCAACATTTTCACTAATCTTCTGACCAATAGCAGATAATCATAAGATTTTAGTAAGAACGGTAAGAATGTTTCAGCTACAGGATCAACACAACCAGCAAAATGATCGAACATATGCAGCTCATCTTTTCGAGATTCTTCGGTACAAATTGGCTGTTCAATGGCTGTTTCAGAATGTTTTCAGGGTGATGGTGTGGGGATGTGTCTTCAAAAATTTGAAGGTTCCATTCCTGTTCATTCAACCTGGTGTTAAAATCAATACTAAAAATTGCATCAATAATGTTATAAAGAACTATTTTCTTCCCATGATTAAAAAAAAATACAGGAATGCCTTCCAACAAGATTCTGCACCGTCTCACCAGGCGAAAGCTCCACTGGCTTGGTGTATAAACAATTTTTCGGATTTTATTTCTTCGAAAGACTGATCTGCCTCCTCGCCTGATTTGAATCAACTCGACTTCTTCGGATGAGGTTACATTCTAGGCAAAAGGATTGACTGTCAGTACTTTCAAGTAATGTTTGGAGGAGATTGGGGAGGAAATGCCTCAGGATATCGTGCGAGCCCACTGTAACACTCTTCAACAGCGATTGCACTGGTAATTAAGGCAAAGGGAGAAAGATTTGAATTAGACTAATTTAATACAAATGTTATGGAAATACACTCAAAATTAAAATTTATGCACGCGTCGTATTTTTGCGACCGTTTACTTCACTGACAGTTATTACTACTCACTCCTGTATTTAACTATTGTATACCTTGCTCTATTATTTTTGTCTCTATAATTGTCCTATGCTCAGGGCCTTTAATTATCACCGAATTTCAAACAAAACAGAAAATCTTTTTTCTTAGCATACATTGTTTTTTATGCCTCTGAGTTTCGTATGTACAACTGCACAGTGATTTTCATCATAGTATACAAGTTCAATATATCGTGAAAATAGAACAGCAGAAAGTGATTTTCAAACTCAGAAGGTGATATTCACTTCAGTAAAAAAACAATTTTAAATGCAGTAAATGAAAAGAAAAATCTTATGTCCAACAGCTGAACGCAATAGATGCTAAATAACAACATAAATTTTTTTATTGATTTTCACTGCTCAAACGTGAATATCAGTTTGTTACAATATCACAGGGCGCTGATATTCTATATTCTCGTGCATGAAGTTCATGCTTGCTGTATATAGTTATTATGTACGTTTGATCAAAGCAAGCAGATTTTCAATGCAAGGTAGACTGATAATCCAGAAGTTTGAACGTTATGCTGATGAATATTAACAGCACTGCCTATGCTCTAACAGCTGGCTGCAACAGTCTGTAACATAAAAACAGAAGGGCAAGTTTCGATAACGGAATGTAGCACCTAGGCTTTGCTTTGCTTTGCTCTATTATTTTATTAAAGAGAAAAGCGAGAATATTTGGAAACTTGACAGCGTCGTTTTTCCTTAGACTTGCTGGAAAGTTATCTGTACCGCAGTTTTTTGAACGTTTAATTCGCTTATGATCTCGATTACTTTAATCACATTTGCAGGTCGTAAAAAAACAGATTGATTATATTCAATTAACGTTGTGCATAGGATTGGTATTACCTTTTGGAATTTTGCCTGCAAGATGGATTCCAATCTGCGAAAAGAAATTGTGCAAAATTTCGCAAACCTCTAACTTATTAGAAGTTTTTACTTTATTGTTGTGTAGCTTAAAAGTTGTCACAGGATAAGATCGTCCCGTGATTTTAGTTAAATTTTTCCATAACTTTGCCTGACAAGTGGTCTCAAGTATGTTTTGTATGTATGTTGATTATTATAAATTTTACATTTTGTTTTCGGCTCTTTTGAAAACATGTTTTAACAAATCTTTCAAATTAGCATTGAGAGAATCAATTTTCAGTTTTGTAAGGTATTTATGTTTAAGTTTTACTCATTGCTATATGTAATGAGATTTAAAATAAAAATTGCAATATTGGATTGGATTGGATACTTCTAGATTTACAGATATATTTTTGCTTAAAAAATTAAATGCGTGGTTCCTACTACATTGACGAAGGTCAAAGCTGTCGAAAGTTTTCAACATGATCTGAATATTTCCGACCCAGCTTAATCAACCTCACCGCAAACCATTTTCTGCCACCTAAACTGGGTTATAAAACTAAAACAACGATAAGTTGAAGCAATATGATATGAATGGGAAACTCTCACCAAACTTCACTGAGTTTTGCAATTTTAAGAGGGTGATAAAATACAAAACTTATTTCGATGCCGGCAAAATTATAAATTTCATACGAAACCTCCGAATCGGACATGTAAACTATTACATAACGTCTCTGAAGGTTATTGCAGTGTTATTGCAGAAAGTTTACTTTTGAAGATATTCGGACTTATTCGGGTAATTGTTTGTTTAGTGTAGTCTTGTTTTCTGCTATCGTATAAGGCCATTGCAAATATTTTTTAAAGTTTTTGTCCTTCCGATGCTAGACAACTACAGGGGGGGAGGCGAAAAAAAACAAAGAGATTTTTTAAATTATGCATAAAAATTAAGATTGAAGTTTAATCGTGAAACCCGAATTAATTTTTGCTTTTGAAATATACGTTATTATTTTCCATGCAAAAACCTTCTAAAATAGAGTCAACATTGAAAAAAAATTTTTTTGACGTTTTTTGGAAATTACGTTATTTGTACTTCCATTTTTGTTTCGTGTTCTTTAGGCTGTAAAACTCATAGATAATTGATTTATACAAAAAAATGTACTCAAGTTCAACACATTTTTGTTTGTCCTCCGATTTTTAGAGCCAATTTTGAAGGGCGGGGGGACAAAAACTTTATAAATAATTTGCAGTGGCCTAATTTAATACTTTAGGAAAGCATTTTTTAACTTTTGTTGTTCAAAATTGTTGTTTTCTTCAACATTAGTTACTAAACAAAATACTTATGGGTTGTACTGGTAAGAAGAAGGTCATAGATCTTTCATTCTTCATTATAGATGAATTTGCAGCATTATGGATGGAGAATACATGTTTTGAAATTACCATTTTCCATGTATAATTAACTATGAAACATTCAAATGATATTGTTTTCATACAATGTAAAGAATACAAATACTTAAACAAAAACTAGATCTCAATTTTTTTTTCTTAACTATGGAAGATCCCACTCAAAAACTCTGTGACAGTGACAGTCAATTCATGCGTAGTAAGTATGCCACTGCGGAGCACACCTATACAGATGGCCACCACGTCCGCCAAAACAATTTGTAACGGCTCTATTCTTGGACAAAATTTGCCCAACCATGCATCGGATTCCATCCATTTGTACTCGCACTAAAAATACCGGCCATCCGAAAGCAGTTTCGGACGATATGTTTTGCTGCAGACGGGGTAGTATTTCTGGCCCCTTTATTTTCGGCCCGAAAATTATGCGAGTCAGGCTGTTACTAACGGTTGTTGAATCGAGTAAAATATTTCGGAAAAATCCTCGCTTTCAAAGGCACATAAATCGTAATAAACATCGAGGAGGAAAAAAAACATCAGTCAGCCTCGAGCATCGAGTTGTGTTGTGAATCAACGCTTTTTAGTCGGGCCCGTGCTGATGCGTTGGATATTTCCCGTCAATTTTTCGGCGCCCGTTTATCTTCTTATCAAAGCGACGACGACGGCGGCGGCGGGTGGTTATTCACTGGTGCTGTTGTCACACGCGCAAAATTTTCTTTTATTTTTACACACTCAAGGACCGAACATGGCAACATGTGTCAACGGGGTGAACTTGGCTTCCCGAATCACTTCTGAAGTTCTTCTGAATGATTACCGAGCCTTCACTTGTGATTATTTTCTACCACAACAATTGCACTGGGTTTGGGCACAAAACTTGATTTCTATTCTGCTACCAACCGAAAAAATTTTAATTCTTCAACCTAGATGATGATCCAGGATTGTGTTACGTTTGTTATTGAGCACCTCTCTTTCGAGGACTGTACTGTCTGATTCACTTCTTCAAGTTTAGGGTGGGGGTGGTTCCACACCTCGTAAGGCACATGCGTACCGACCGAACGGTGCCAGTAGACTGAACTTGAACCGGTCAGGAAAATTGTTTTTTAAAAATCATCACAAAAATACGCGACAAATCTGGCACTTGACTCGAGCGCGCACACACAAGCACACCGACTGATACGGGGACAACAGAACCACGCGCGCTCCTGCCGAAGAGTACAAGATCGCACTGCTGATTGTCCGGAGCCGCGCGGCTTGTCGAAATGAGTGACCGCGGCAACGGGGAAAAATGTTTTATTATAATATAGAGCAAGCTCATTGTGGATTGAGCGCTACCAGTTAGTAGCGAAGCATTAGAGTAGACGACGTAGATTCGCTTTGGTCACTAATAATAAACGACCGGCCGTTGATGGAGGCGACTGGCGAGGCGAGCAGTTTAGTGCAACTGTAATCCATCAATAGTAGATATGACCAACCGCACCGCCACGCTGCCGGTCGGCCGCACCGGTGTGCTTGACTGGGCCGGTTGGTCGGCAGCTGTTGCATATGGGCGATTTTGAGTGACCCGCACTGTGTGGGCTGAGCCGTGTGACGTGTAACGTTAGTGAGTACTGCTGTTGTCGCCACTACACGGGGCACCGGGGCACTATCGGCATCAATCCAGCCCGGTCGGTAGAGAGCGTGTGTTTGCTCCTCTAATGGCATCCAAGGTGTGTGTGCTATCACTACGCTGCCGCTAGAGGTGCCGTGCCACACGGTACGTAGGATAGTGTAGAACTGATTGATATATCGACTCAACTATGATTGTTTTCATTTGTAGCGAAATTGATGCTTGCAGCATAAATTGCTTCGCCTGCAGTGGCCTAGGTTGAAATAGCGGATTGTAATGTCATGTTCCACATTAGGATGAATGAATGGAAGGCCGCGTCGCTAATTCAGTTGCAAATTATGACAATAAAAGACAGAATAGCGATCTGATCCGGTACTTACAGTAATTTTTAGCATTGATGAGAAGAACTAAACCACTTGTTACTTCCGATAGGTTTGAATCACTCCATTTGCAGACAAGGTCAAATCTATATTTTTTTTTCTTGCTGGATTATCTGAACGAGTAGCCAAAGAGGAAATAGAAACGAGTCAGTGCGGTGATGGTCGATACGATTTATCTATCGATAACGTCAGCTGTGATGCAGCAGGGTGAGGTAAGCCTTTATCATCTGATATCGGTTGAGCATTGACCTTTGTATGCGGAGCGTCGAAATTCGAAATTTATCGGCGCACTCGTTAAAGTTTTACCGTTTGTATGTACTAGTCCGAACAGTTTATGAATAATAGATTTATTACTAATCAGTCATCCGAATAGTTCCGATGTTATCGGCGCAGATTAAAATGTTGCAATGTTTCACATAACGTTCAGCAGTTGATTTCGATAAACCACACTCGTGAGTGAGGACCCTCCGCACATTCTCTCATCGCCCAATCCAACCTTACCTCACACAACAGTAGAGTGTTTTTTTGCTGTGTAGAAAAAAAATTGTGCAGTAAAATTGAAGAAGCACAAATATTTCAAATACCAAATCCCTTTGAAAATTTCCCCAGGTCATAAACCGAAAAGCGACCGACATTCGAGAAGTTTTACGCTAAAACCCAACAGGTTAGATTAGTGTAAATGCACATGCACCGAATGCCTCTGTCGGATCGGAACCACCACGATGCGATGGGTAGGTAGGTACTTGACGATAAGTACCGCATAAAGTGCTATTTCTCGCACATACTTCGAACCAACCAATGCAATGAGTTACTATTATGATGAAGCAGTGTTGAAACAGGATTATACTGTTTTTTCATATTTTGTTTGTTGAATGTGTTGAACTTTTGAACTGTGATCGTGCTGATAAAGAGTGACAGATGATACCAAATTAAATTAATATAACGCATTATGTTTGGTTTGATGCGCCGGAAAAAGGGGGGATACCACTGGAAAGCCGCGTTATTTATAGTATCATTGATGCTCTTGGCATAATTTCTAGTGATGTGGCATTGCACGCATTACGTTTCATGCAATGCTGATTCTGTGATTCCGGAAACGGTTCAATCTTTGTGGGCATATGTACATATTAGTTGCTTCCCGCTTGATATGTGTGGAGCTTGGACGGGTTTTACAAATGTGAATGCACTTGGGAAGTGTCACTAGCATGATTCTTTCTGTGTATATTACAAAAATACCTCGCTTCAAAGCAACTTCGATATAACGTTACTAAGTTATTGGTGAGTTTTATAGGTAAGAGGAACTCATATTATATGTGTAAATGGATTAAAATAAAAGCACAACAGCGGGTGTAAAGAACATCAAAAATTGAAGGACCTAATTTAAAAATAACGTTTAGTTTTTCCCTGCTTCTTCGTGGTAAGACTGGTATTTCTGGTCCAGAAGAAAATTACCAATTTTAATTCTATTTGAAGTCACCATTTGGGGCCCCTTAGAAGTAAAGAATTTCTAGACCAGCGTTCAGGTAAAGATAATCGAAATGATTTGTTTTGGATTGAAAAAATGATTTTGGTTCGAACACTAGATGCAGAAATGTTGCCTCTTATGGTAGTGGGGAAAAAATATTATCCAAGAATGCTTCACTGTATCAGTCACGAGTATTCCTAAGAAGATAATGAACCAACTTTTTCCGACTAATCAATTATTTTCGAATTTAACTTGAACGCGATTTGATATACATTTTGTGTCAGATGTGTTTGAATATTTGGCTAATTAATTCTACTATTATGTAGCATTTTTCCCAAAATTTCTCTCTTTCATTGTGTTAAAATTTCTTACTCAGGAAATTCTGTTTTCTCAGGTTCCTCTTTCCCTCAAAGGCAATTTTGTCGGGATGTTTCTCTATATGATTTTTCCTTCTGTCTCTCCCTTTCCTAGAATTCTTATTCCTTTGTAAGAAATTCCCATTTCTCTTATAATTATCATACTCTTAGAAAATTATCCGTATTCTCAATTTTGTTTCTCTTTCTCTTAAAACATCTATCCAAATATTACTCTTCTGGTCTTGTAGTTTTGAGCCAGAGCTGTCCTGCTTTGTATGCACCGATTTTACATCTTTACCTGTACCACATTAGCCAAACAAAATTCGAAAAAGTTATGAATGGGCCATTAAAAAGCCAATTATTATCTAGAAAATTGCTGAATAAATTATTGCTTTATCTTCAGTATTTACGGTGCACTTCCGGTTCACACATTTGGGTACACAAAGAGGGCTTTTTGTGTACAACTTGGTGTAATCCGGGAGTAAAAAAATAGAGCAATACTCAATTCAGCAATTTCGTAGAATAAAATAAGCTCCATAAGTTTCTCATGATAACTATTTATAATTGAGTTTTTCTCTCTCAGAATTCTTACTGTCTTTCTCATGATTTTTCGATTGGAATACTTTCATAATTATTATAAAAATTTTAACTTTTTATTCTTGTGATATAGAGCAATATGTCCTACCACAAACGCAGGAACATTGCTGAAGAAACAAAAATTGTATCGCGTCCCCTTACACACAATTTCGGGCAGCTTCGTACAAACCAGACAACCATTAGGTGAAAGTACTATATTTTATCTATAGAAGAAAATATTTCCATATGCATCTTCGTGAAAAACAGAGTTCAGTGAAAATGTGCATTTTAGCATACTGAATAACTGTAGAACACTCGAAAGCAGTAAAAAAATCGTGTGCAAAGTTATTGAGCATAATTGATTTTTAGGCGCACCTTTTTAACATATCATTATATTTCGCAACCGGTAAGAGATAGATAGTTAATGTATTCAGCAAAGTTGTTTATTTTAGTATGTTATACAACTTTTCGAAGAAATTTTTTTTTGAATATTGATGGTATGATGTTATTATTTTTTCTTGACCCCTCCCCCTCCAACAATTTTTTGAGACCAGCACATAAACTTTTTTTCAAATTTGTATAAGCCTTATTTAAGGTGATACGGTACTGAATCCCAACATGGCTGGAAAAATGGCGTCCTTGTGGGAATATAAGATATAGGGTGCCCGGCCATGTAGGATTCAGTATCGTTTCACCTTAAAAAACAAAAGTTTGTATCACCCTAATAGGTGAATTCATGGTCACTCTAATAGTGCAGAAAGATGCACTATATTTTTTGATAAACTTCTCCGAAGACATCATCCTTGAAAAATTACGCATTTTTTACCCAATTGCTAATGTCCGCGTTTTTTCAAAATTTGACCACTGTGCCTAGTGACTAATTATAGCAAAACTCTCTTATTGTAAACAAAATCTTTTGAATACATGAAATCTGTAGAGCAAATAGTTTTCGAGTATTCGATTTTTGTCTTAAATTTTTTCGTTTTCGACCATGTGCGTTTGGCTTGACTTTGAACGTTGAAAGAGCGTCCTATTTCCTATTCTTTTGAATTTTCCTGTCGCAGGTTTGCTATTTTGTTATTCTAAATTTTATTATTCGATCTTATTTCCTTTATTTTTTCTCTTCGTTAGGCTCTCTATCTCTCATTGTTGCTATCTATTTCGATCTTTTTCTTTCTGTCTTTCTCTCTATCTCGTTATGTCTGTCTCTGTTTCCTTATCTGTCTCTCTCTCTCGATCTCTTGGAATTATTTTCCATTATTTTCTTAAAAAGTTTCTCTTACGTAGAGCTTTCTTAGTTTTTTCTCTTTCTTAGCAATTTTCACTTTCTTTTGTTTACATAGGCTTTTTGAATTATTCATTTTTATCAACATTTTTCTTTCATTTTTTATTTAATAATGTAAAAATTTGCTATTTTATCTATAAAACCTACAGGAAGAAATATTTCCTTTTAATTCAAGTTTTAATGGTAGAATAGTCAACAAATAGAAGGTATTTTAACAAAAGAAGTGATATGTTTCACACTATCGATACAAAACATTCCTCGCTCGGGATTGCTGTTTTATTATATTCTGCTAGATGTTCGGTCTTATTCCTAATATTTTTCTCTTTCCGTTACCCTCTCTATCTCTCACTGGCCCTGTCTATTTCGAACTTTTTCTCTTTCTTTAGTTAGAACGTTAAGTCTCTTTCTGCCTTGCTCTTTATCTCTTTATGTCTCTCTCTATCTCTCTGTTTTATCCCTGTCTCTCCTTCTTTATCTGTGTGTCTCTCTGTATCTCTCTACATCGTTCTCTCTCTCTTTCTTTTTTTCTTGGAATAATTTTTCATTTCTTTCTTCTCAGTTTTCTCTTTTGTGGATTTTTTCTGTTTCTTAGAACCTTTTTTATTTCTCATAGTTTTTTTTTTCTTCTTCTCATAAAAAATTATGAGGAAATACCCATCAACATTTTCCAGTTTCTTTTAATATTGTAATTTATCTTTCGAATAATTTCACCCTCAGTCAAAGTTTTTTTTTTCTTTGGCAGAATATATAAAATCGGAAAGGCTTGTTTATTTTAATTCAAGTGTTATGTTTTCGCTCGATAATAGTGGAATAGTTAACATACTTTTTCAACAAAAGATGTGAAATTTTTCACATAATCAGAACAAATTGACAAAAAAATTAAGATAAATGACTTCTTCGGAAAATTCAAGTTATATTTCGACTTTCTTTACATTTGTGCCACTGTCGATTGACCCAATTGTATAGTATTGCGCGTGCTGCAATAATTGTAAACAATTTTTTAAGCGAATCTGTGGAGAATCTCTGAATCAACGAGGAAAAGAGAAGACTATCCCATTTAATTCAACTACGAAAGGAAAATGAAAATGAAAATGACAAGGAAAACACGAACAATTTATAAGTTGACATGGAAAAAGTAAAGAAAAAGGTAAAGGAAAAGGAAAAGGAAAAAGAAAAAAGGAAAAGGAAAAATGGAAAAGAATAAAGGAAAAAATAAGAAACAGAAACAGAAACAGAAACAGAAACAGAAACAGAAACAGAAACAGAAACAGAAACAGAAACAGAAACAGAAACAGAAACAGAAACAGAAACAGAAACAGAAACAGAAACAGAAACAGAAACAGAAACAGAAACAGAAACAGAAACAGAAACAGAAACAGAAACAGAAACAGAAACAGAAACAGAAACAGAAACAGAAACAGAAACAGAAACAGAAACAGAAACAGAAACAGAAACAGAAACAGAAACAGAAACAGAAACAGAAACAGAAACAGAAACAGAAACAGAAACAGAAACAGAAACAGAAACAGAAACAGAAACAGAAACAGAAACAGAAACAGAAACAGAAACAGAAACAGAAACAGAAACAGAAACAGAAACAGAAACAGAAAAAGGAAAAATAAGCAAATTAATCGTTCATGGTACGCATGATTCCGAATTCCTTCTTCAATTTATAATTTTTGTGGCAACTTTAACATGACAATAACAATAATGTGCAATATAATGAAAATACAGTTGCAAAGATATTAAATTAAAAGAAATTTTTAACAAAATTATCCAAAAATTGAAACGAAGTTGAAAAGGAAAAAATTACTCAGAGAAACCAGAAAACTGGGAAGTAATAATACAGTCAAATTTCCTTAATTGAACTAAGCTTGTCGCCGATTTTGACAAAGACTGTCATTATTTGGGCTGAGTTGTTAAAGCCAACAACTCAAGTGTTGTTCGTGTCATCTCTTGGTTTTATCAGGGCAGTCCGACTAATAATTTTTTTTTCAGAATCGGCGATAAGCTTAGTGCAATTAACGAATTTTGAAAAACCAATCACTGACCGTCAATCTAGATCGGTTTTAAATCCTCGGAACGTACCAACTCGACAAGATTACTTTTCACCCATCGATCAAAGCATGATAATTTATAATTGAAAAAATTTTCCTTGAAAGATCGCCAAATTTTCAAGGTTAAACTATGGCAAACCCCTAATTGCATAAGATGAAAAAAAAGTTTAAGTACCCTAAGCATTGCTGGTAGTGCCACCACACACAGCGGCAGCAGTAGTTATTGGCGGCACCCACGCAACCATTTGATTGAATTCGAAAGAACCGTTTATAGGCACGGCATACAATTTTTCCGCTGCTCGTTACCAGCTCAACAAGTGTGTGCATTTCGCTAACTGGTATTGCATGTTAATCGCCCCAGCTGCAGAGTAAAATTGAATTAAATGCAGTCCTGCTATTGTGTGCGGATCTGGTTTATCCAGTTCGACAGTTTAAAGTTATTTTCCGATGAATAGACTACTGCCTTTTGTGTCGCTTTAAGCTTTACTGTCGAATGCTTTTACAGCGGTAGGTGGTGCGGAGTCCGCAACGCGATTTCTTAGATTTTTTCCCAAACAATTTAGCTGATTTTTATTTGTTGACAAGGGTCACAATAACACATCAGAAATCAATTTTACTTAGACTGCACGATCCAAGTTTAAATTATAATCTCACCTCTTCCTCCAGATTCCATTGGAGTAGACGTACGTCACGGAGGATTCCATTATCTCCACCCACCCACAATCTTGATTACTTATACTGCAATGTAGTAAATCAAAAATTCGGTTTTTTTTGTATAAAATCAACCACCTTCTGCTAGATACGTTTAACTGAAACTGGATACTAACGTGACTGTAAACAGGTCGAAATTTCATTTCAGTATCTTTAGCGCAAAAAATTTAATCCCACTCAGCCACTGGCCACTTGATTAAAGGATTACGATAAGTTAATACCCGTCCGGAGTTTTTTTCCCCCACAAAATTGTGGCTTGCATATTTTGTTTGTCAGCGCACGAATTTCAGGCTCACGAGATTTAATTCGCATCGTCCGATGTTCTAAGCCTGCCGGTCGAGCAGCCAGCTCCGCAGGTTTAAAAAGTTATTTCAGTGCGCAAATTTACCAGAAGCACGTGAGTGAACTTCGACGCGTCGAAACGCGGCAGGCCAAACCGGACCGGACTGACCGTTTTATCAGCGTTGCCCTTAAGCTCCGGGAGTTAATCCTGTCCGGTTAGTTTGTGTAAAAAATGATAGAAACTTAGTGGGTGGATAGGAAAAGTTGGTAGACGTGCCAAAAACTTGTGAAATCGATAAGTTATTATCAGTGCCGATGGTTTTGGGTAGGTTAAAAACTAGATTAGATAGATTAATATGGAATACAGTTTGTTATTAGCAGGGTTCAAATCCTAAACATATTTTTTGCTTAACATTGTTATTAAAGAAAGCTTACTACACGCAGCTGATTTGCGAGCTCTGCAATGAAAAATGGCAAACTCGTTCGGTAACTGGCAGATTAAAGCGTTTGCCGAAATTTGTCAAAACATTCTGCGTAGATTTCGTCAAAGAAACTGGGCTTGGCCACTCCCGTCAACAGAACTAAAATTATCGTTAAACGTTAAACGTTATGGATGATCTTAGATTTGCTTAGCAAGTGAAAGCTATGGGCTTAAACGTCTTCCTTAGGCTTGATCCTTTTTTATCGACAGTCTTCACAACCAGATAATTACTAGGCTAGTGCAATGGTCTTACAGAATGTATCTAGCAAGCACCGTCAAGTCGAGATTCCAACATACGACGACTGTTAGACCAGAATCCTACCTCAAAGCTAATACCTACTTGTTGGAATCTCCAATCTTCTTGGCCACGATAGAATAACTATCGCAATTTTAATAAAAATAAAAACAAACCTACGGTTTTCAGAAACTGATACGAATTTATTGGAAATTTTGCCGAAAGGACGGGATTTTTGGTGAATTTGTTTGCAAAACAAGACATTTATTGTCCACATGAAATGCTATTCTCTAATATTTCGCTCTTTCGTCTTCACGTCTTGTCCTTTTTTAAAGGTTCTATCCTTATCTATAATTTCAACATTTTCTTCGTTATGAAAATTTACAATGTGTGACTTAAATAATGCTTCAATACAAAAACACAAGATAGCTTTATCAGTAGTACAGTTTTTAGAAGTTTTAGAAGTGATTTCTAGCACAGATGTAAAGCAAATAATTCGAAAATGCTCTTTTTTTTCAACCACACTTACCTGATCTTAATACAGTTAATTGCAAACTTATTGATCAACAACGTCTTCTAAGCTTTTCCCGATTATGAATATTTTTTCCTGTTTTACACTTATTGTCCTTTTGGGTCAAAAAGGTAAGCCATTTCTCACTAAAAATCTAATTTTTCATGTACAATGTGCTTTTATTAGTTTCCTCCTTAAATCAATTTGTGATTTTTGGAAGCATAGCATTCACAGGTTCTTTTTTTATATAATTGAATTGTGTTTCCAAAATTGTAGTAAATCTCCAGTTAAGAACTTGAAACAACCGCTTCAATCGTAACCATTACAACTTGTAAGCTTTATGATTCCATACTGAACACTGATGGAGGTTCCAAGCCACGAGCTTGTCGAGTAAAATTCAAAACTTTATCATTTGATAGAATTACATAATTGTAGAATATAGAGCAGCTGTGTGGATTATCAGGAAAGCGACGATGTCGCTTCCGGGAATGTTGTTATTGTTATGATTGATAGCTCTTCGTACCGTCATGCGGGGTAACTTGCAACATTAATTGACTTTTTCTGAAAATTTCACTTTTCAGTTTATGAAATGAAATCTTTTATTTATTATAGCCGCAGTTCATTTTAATGCACATAATGGTTAATACCTTGATCATTGCCTGAGGCATGATCATTTAACTGTCAAATGACAGCCCTAGACGATTTGGCTTCATTTTTGTCATTTTGTCGTTTACGGGATTCGATTTGAGTGTTTGAGAAATTTATTTATATAGGTTTTTATTTACTTGTTTGCCTACTATTTGTTTATTTACTTGTGTAATTTGTTCGATCCAATCTTTGTGAAAGTTTATCGTAATGAATACATGTAAACCTTCAGAATGTTAGGTACACGTAAAGAGAAAAACAATTTGATTATCATATGAGAGCCGGAAACTGAAATTAAATTTTAAATTCTAGCGCCACGCAAGCAAACTGGCCAAGGTTGTTAAAAAAGCGAGTTCATTTTGGTGCATACAATGATCGATACTTATAGAGCATTGCACGGGAGCTCCTAACCACACTTTTTTAACAGCACCTGGTGGTTTGTTTACATATTGTTAAAGTTTTTTTTAATGAGTTTTCTATCTTTGCCTGGCAGATAATGATAAAAATGTTTAGTTTTTATTTAAGAGAAAGTGCTTTATGTGTATTCTAAAGCAATTGATGCAGTAATGCTTCACGAAATTTCAAATCGAATCCGCTGGATGTGACAAAAAACATGTAAACAAAACACCGAGTGGTGTCATTTGTCGGCAAAATGACGCCATCACAAAATGATCTATAGACAGATTATAGCAAAATACATTTTCCATGTTACTGTGATGTACGTGTGCTCGTTGCATCTGTCAAAAACACGAGTTTTCATCAAACTTGGGATCGATTGGTATAACCGCACGAAGTGTTTGGCCACGTTTTTCTTCGGTTAACGACAATTATGGCAGTCAGTATAGCACCGAATATCACCCTTCCCTTCTTCGGTGTACCAACATGCTCCCATAGACTAGGAAAACTATCATAAAAAAAATTAGTTCAACTAACCTGCTAGCCGTAATAAGATTTTGCCACTCGAAGTACTAAACATTCTACAGGTTCGATTACTTTTTGGGGCATAAATTACACTAAATACTGTGATTTTTGCCCAATTGAAATTCGTCACTATATTTTCACTTCTTCGCCGTCGATTTTTCATTAATTTTGTTTCGGCCGTACCATTCGTCACATAGGGTGATTTATGTATTTCGGACAAGCGTTACGCCTCCTCTATTTTGGACATTTTTTATTTGATTTTGCAGCAAAAGTCTAAAATAGAGTACGCGTAACGCCTGTCCAAAATATATAAATCACCCTAACTCGCGAAATTTAACTTGAGGCACAGAAAACTTTAGTTTACCACCCGAACAGCTATTTAGTAAGATATTATAATGATCTTGCCCGAACTATTCATTTGAATTGATTGGAAAAACACTTTGTTTCGATTGCAATTCCGAATTCACGACCGACGTTGTTATACGTTACCAAGGAAACGGGCGTTGGGTAATTAACGTATTTTGGACAGGCGTTACGCGAATTCTATTTTGGACATTTACGGCATCAAATGAAGATAGAATTAACAAAAGGGCGAATGTCGCAAGCGTAAACAAACCGAGGTATGGTTGATTTTCCTATGCTGGTCCAGCAAAAAATAACTCTCACCCGTTTTGTTTACATTTGCGACATTCGCCCTTTTGTTAATTCTATCTAGAAATGGAAATGTCGAAAATAGAGTGCGCGTAACGCCTGTCCAAAATACTCTATACAGTAATGTTTCAATTTTGTCAGCTCCATGTTGAATTTTGGACTGACAAAATCGGGAATTTTTTGTTGAAAATTCAAGACTCAAGACCTTGCAATATCGAAGACTTCTACTAAAAATTAAATTTTAATCTTCAATTGATCAACCGGAAGCTCAACGCAATCTAATTAACCGGGCACAGCACACTGGCCCAGAACCTTTATTGGTGCACATCGCATTAGAGTTTTGAGCGGGAAAACTTGGTTTTAGGTTTATGAAACCTTTGGAAGAGTTTCTTAAAATTAAAAGTACTATCGTCTAGTGGAATTCAAATTTTGATTAATCCCCTCAAAAGTGCACTAAAAAAATATTTTTCTTCAGTTTCAATATTCAGTAATGTTCCGATTTTGTCAGTTCCCGATTTTGTCTACATGATTTATAAAACTTTTCAGCCTGCTTGAAACTATTCTACTAGATAGAATAGAGGTATACTTTATTCAGCAATTTTGTGTATTTTTACTATTTGTACAACTTTGTAAAACAGGAAAACATCATACAACAACTACAAAAACAGCAAAAATAGAAAAGATGTCTTATGAATAGAAAAGATCTTTGCTGAAGGGATAGAAGGTTACTGTTTTCAGCAAAATCTCTTGCAATAATATGCTGTAAAACTTTGCAGAACACATCAAAATTCAACATGGGGCTGACAAAATCGGAACATTACTGTACTGGAAATGACTGTTAGAATAACTGTTTTTAGGAATAAGAAGGACTGTTAGAAGTCGAAAATCGATATTTTATGCCATTTTGAAATCCAAGGTGGCAAAAATGGCGTATGGTTATAAGATTTTGCAAGGTGACGTCACGAATGAACCGGAATGAACGCAAGTCACCCATTTGACATCCACTCGTGGTTTGTTTACTATTTGTTAGGCGAACGCGATATGCATAAATTGGAGTTAAACGTTTTAAAAGAATATTAACCAGCAGTGTCGCCCTCCAAACTACTCGAAATGGCAGTTTTTGTGCTTTTCTGACTTGCCGTTAAGGCCTTAAGCAATATTCAGTTTCAACTTGTTAACCCATGTCCCAAGTCCATGTAAACAAACCACTGATAGACGTCAAAGAAGTGAGGTTATGCTCGCCCGTGCAAAACCTTATTAAAGATGTTTTGGCTATTTTGCGTAAAAACCTTTACAATATGGACAATAGGTTTACATGCAGAAAAGCCAAAGCATCTTAAATTGTCATCCGCCATCTTGGATTTTCAGATGGTGCCAAACATCAATGTTCGACTTCTAACAGTCTCTCGTAGACGAAAATCACTATTTTTGTTGTGCGACAATCTATTTTGGTTTATCGTCATATATTCGAATATCATTAGTCATTACACTAGCCCCGTAATTGTCCTGTACCCTAACATCCGGATACGAAGTCGGTTAAGAAGAATATAGTCTAAGAAAGACGTTTAAAACTGATCGTCGACCGCTCTGGATGCGACGTGATTTTGATTTTAGACGGTGATTTTTCGTCACTGACAAAAAACGCACGAGACTGATTGTTTTGCAGGGTGACTTTTGGCCTTCGTTTAGCGGCAGAGGGGCGAAACAGTTCCTAGCCCTGGTCAAGGGCAAAGGCGGGCATTCGATTATGGAGAAAAGATCCAATAAAGCAAAGAAGTGGAAATCTTATTATTATGTTGCAGTTTATTCTCAAAAAGTTAGAAGAAAATCTGACTTAGGATGAATTTTTCACCGCCATTTTTGAATCGGGATCATTCTTTAAAATAAGGTCAAACAACTGGATCAATATCAATTATTTAGTTACTCCTTAAGTTCGTTCATGGAAAATAGCCACAGGACTTCATGAAAAAGACACATTCCAGCGTTACGGAACATTACAGACATCTACTATCCAAAACAAGCTTTTACTTTGGTTTTGTGATAACATAAGAATTGATGACACTTGTAAGAAAGATCTATGTTATGTCCTATGATAATAGTTTGCGAATCAGTCCCTATTTCACCAAATACTGGCATACAAGTGAAAAATTAGACTACCTTTAATCACATGTTGTTCCAGTTATTTGATAAAAATTTGGTGAACCTGGAGCCCATTTATACACAGCAACAATGATTGCTAGTTGTGTTTCGTAACACTGAAATGTGTCAAAAGCGCAAATAAATGTTTTATTCTATAACAATACGGAATCTTTCATGATTTTTATTCTCAAATGAATTTGAAATAAATTATAACACAACAGTTTCTATAATTATATAGATTAGCATGAAATGAGTACCGTCATAGAAAATAGTTATAGTATATTAAAAAGTAATGGTCCTAATCGATTTCTTTGTGCAACACCATACTTGTTGTAGAAATTACCGAGGATTTTAGGTTATGAGCATATCATAGCATGTTTTTTTCATTACGTTCGATGTTTTTGTTTTATTTAAGGTTCAATGAATTTTGTTTCAATATTTATGTATTCTGCGTCCAAGCAATTCAAGATTAGAGCTTTGGTTTCAACTTACCATACATGCAAGAAACTAGTTTCATTAACGGCCTCAACATTTCCAGCTGTGAATGAAACAAGTACTGGGGTTTGCCGCTTCCCGGCGCCTTACTTTTTTAATTAAATGATCTTGAAACTTGTTCTGTGTTTTATTCTGTTCAGTAAGAAAACCAGTCGGAATAGTTGTTACGGCTATAGGATGAAAATAACAGTTCAAACTATGCTCGAGTTGGTGACCTCGAAATGTATTGATCAAGAATAATGTTGACCGGTTGAAACAGTTTGGTAGTACCTATATGAGCCATCCGCATATGTAGCATTCTCGAGAACTTGTTTGATTGCATAGTTCCTTAAAAGGTTCTTCCTAGGAAGATGTCCTTCGTCAATACCGTAAATATTATTATGTATTACCATTTTTTGACATAACAGTAATACTGTTATTGATTAAGATTTTGTAGATTATTTTACCAGTGGAAGTGCGTTAAATTTCCCAACCGCTTATGTTAAGTAATTATTTTAGCAGAAAACACACATATCTACGTCATGTGGTATCAATTACCAAAATAACATTTATGAGAAAATTAATATAGATGAACCTGTTCTAAAAATACCTCCATGCTTGTCATTCCCGTCATCGTCACACATTGCTCGCTTGTGTAACGTGACTGTTAACGACACGCTGCGGCGGCGGTTCGAAATGAGTCAAACGTAGGTAAATACAAACATGCAATGCTTTGCTGATGGCGATTATGCTCATGCTCTTCCAGCGGGGAACGATTTGTGTTTCTCAAACCGCCACGACCGAGACCGACCCGACGCAAGGTGCAGCCAGCCAGTGTTACATATTTGACAGTTCACGTCGTAAATTCAACCGAACAGTTTGCGCGTTATCACGCGAAATTTTTCACGATCACAGCCGGTTGCCTACAGTTAGGCACTTATCCAAACGGCAAGCTGTAGCATGTAAGCTACAGACGACGATGAATCATCGCAAATTGATCGTTTGCCGCTGTGCTATTGGTGACGGTGTGAGTCATTGTGACTGTTTTAGCGAAAAAAAAAATTATAACCAATTAGCTGAACTGCCGGTAATTAAGTTTCGAACAAAATTGTTATTCGAATTAAATCGATTGCTTTTTCATAAGGTTTCAGTTTTAACATACCGCAAACACAGAATCAAATTGAAACACGCACATTTGCTAACGAATAACAAAAAGCGGTTGAATGAACTCCCATGCTAAAGTAGATACGACAGCAAGCACTTTTCCTAACCTTCCTGGAGCCGGCCGGCATGGAATGCGACATTCACAGCACAGGCTGGAGGTGCCACTTTTCCTTCGGTGCAACTTATACTGACGAAGGATGGAGGAGTTTATGCTTATTTATTCTACTTTATGGGACGTGAATGAAGGTAAATTAGTATATGGGATAAGGTGCCACCACGTAGGTATGCGAGCAGAAAATTCAATTTCAAAACTGTAGGAAGCACTTTCAACAAAGGTTCAAAATTATTTTCACTAGTGTTAAGACACGAAAAATTCAACGGACTAAAATAGTGTGTAGTACTCTCGACTAACAAAAATATAAGTTTCCATCTAGTTCAACGTAATAAAATATGTATGAGTTTAGCTTTTATTTTCTCGTCTTCTGTTTTTTACCGCCGCCCGCCGCTGCCACCGCCGGGAGCATATTCATTGCAGTGCCCTGACGTTGACAGAAACTATTTTGGAAGAAACAATTCGTTTGCAAGGTCAATGTTAATGATGGCTCAAGGATGACTATATTTTCATCCATCTGCTCGCTGTTAGTTGGTGCTAGTATTTGGGGGAATTTTTCACTCAATTGTAGAATGGGCCGAAGATGAAAATAACTTTGAATGAATTCGAATGAAATGCAAGTGAAAAGCTAGTGTTCGTGTTTTTCATGAGCATTTTTATTACACAAAAACTGAAACTTGTTTACCTTTGGGTGGCAGGAAGGAATTTATTAAGTACCTACACTGTAATAAATTTGCAAAAATAAATAGGACTGTACAAACAGATTAACAAAAGCCATGTAGTTGGCATGTCATATTTTGGCAAATTCATCAAAAACTAGGTAACAGATAGGTAAGAAATAATGTCAGCATATGAAGAACCTACGACAAAGCAAGAATTCAACAATTCGTTGATATTCAACAATCACTGAAGAAGATAATTCATTTCGTTGATAATGGACCGAAACCACAGTAACGCCATTGTCGTTGTACAACTATTTGATCAAATTTAAATAGAAACTGCTTGCCAAGTCTGCTCAGAATCGTTGACAGATTGTACTGAAGGGAAATCCATAGTTTTACTATCGGTGTTTTTGTCACCGAATTTCGATTCAAAATTAAGAAAGAAGCAAAATGATGAGCCCCGCTTCATTCCATCTTAACATGTAATAACTATTTATTGCACTTGTTTTGTAGGTATTGTTCTTGATTTGAAAGAAATTAATGCTTTTTTGCCTCAAATCAGTCCATGATATGTTTAGGATTTGACTCGAATTTCGCTCTTGATCTTTCGTCATTCGCCTGTCCTGTTTTTCTTTTTATCCTTTTTCATCGTTTAGTTTTTTCGTCTTTTGTCTATAATGTTTCCCCTTTTTTTGTTATGAGTACTCGGTTATTTTCTTGTTTTTTATTGTCTTTTTAATGTCTATTACCCGTTTTTTGTTTATTTTGCCTTTACCTGAATTTGCCTTTCTGGCATATTTACACCGTCTTTTCGTCTCTTTTCAGCAATTTTATCGTTTCAGCATTTTTATTGTCTTTTGTGGCGATTTTAGTTGACATTAATGGACCTTTTTGTCGTCATTTGTAGTCTATTTTGATATTACTTGTCGCGGTTTTTTGCATCTATTTACAATCGTTTCGTTGTTCTTTATTTTGACATTGTAATCGTTTCTTTGGCTCTTACTTTAATCGTATTTTCATTGTCTTTTCGCCAACTCGTCAACACTTTTCCGTAATCTTTTCGCTGTTTTCGCTACCATCTCGTCGCCGTCTTTTTTCGTCTATTCGCTGTGTTCATCTTGGTCATCTTGTTATCTTTTCGACATCTTTTGGCCGTCTTTTATTTTTTCTTCATACTCGTCGTCTATTTAGACTTCTCTTTGTCGTATTTTTGAGCACTGTTTTTGGCATTTTTTGTAGCTTTTTTCCCGTTTTTAATATCTGTTATTGCTTATTGTCTCGTTTTGCCATTGTCGTCCATAATATTTGTTGTCAAAACATAAAAAATGTTGCCTTTTTTCTGTCTTTTCGTCGTTTTTCTGTTGTATACATGTTATCTTTTTTAACATGTTATGTCGCCTTTTTGACGCAATTTAAACGTCGCTTTGTTGTTTTTGACGTGTATGTTTTCTTTTGTATGTCGCTGTTTGAATGTCATTTCCGTCGTTTTTCGTCAATTTTTAGTTGTATTTTCGCAATATTTTTTTAGCATTTTTTCGTTATCTTTTCTTCGTCTTCACTGCGTCTTTTCGTGGTTTTTCAAGTTTTTAGTCATCTTTTCATAGCTTTTTTGTAAAGTTTTCTGTAGGCATTTTGATGATAAAATTTTCACGATAAAATTTTTTGTCGTTCCTGAGTTATGACCGAAAGGTTCGGTATTCCTGAATATTTTCCTAATGCAATAATTCAAATCTCATGAACCGAACAGTATAGAGCAAACAGTTTCTTATTAAAATGTAGGTAAATTTTCTTAGCATATTCACCACAGAAGAAACGAGACAGTTAATCTCCTGCTGCTATCCACACAGAACGAAAAAATAAGTCTTACATTCGACGTAAACTGAGATCCGATGTATTTTTCCATTAAATGAAACGTAAATAACCTAAACCGTTTTTAAAGATAGATTTTTACATCAATCCAAATGTAATAAATAAACCTTTTATGTGAAATAACACGTAATTTAATATGATTTGCTAAGTTTCATTTATGTGCGTGTCAGAAGTCGTAAAATATAGATAGAAAAAGATAAAGATAGAATAGAAAAAGAGGAAAACACAACAGTGGGAGGGAGAGAGATGGAGAAGAATAATTAGAAAAGAAACGGAAAACGGATGAAAAAACGTAACAGAATGAGAGTTAAAACGGAACATAAAAAAAGAATCAAATCAAATAATTGGGAGAAAAAAAGCGAGAAAAGTGGCAAAAAAAGAGGAGACTGAGAAAGAGGCGACCCAGCCACAGGCTGAAAACCTCTCTAATATAGAATTAAAAAAAGGAGACTGAACAGAAAAATGAGAGAAAAGACAGAAAAACGACATCGAAAACGAGAAAGGAAATGAACAGAAATGGTGAAAACGGAATAAGAAACGGGGAAAAGAACGGAGAACAGAAAAAGAAGAAAATTGAGAAGAAAAACGAAAACAAAACACTGAAAATGACAAAAAACGAAAAAAAAAGAGGAAAAACGAGGAAATAATCTATATAGAAAAGAAGAGAAACAGGTAACAGTGGACAGAGAAAGGAAAAATAAGTGAAAATTGAGGAAAAACGAGACAAAGACGAGACGAGAAGAAAGACGATACAGGAAAAGAAAAAAAAAGAAAAAGCATGAGAAAACGGGAGAGAAAACGAAGGAAAACGAGTCAACGAAGAGAAAACGAAACAGAAAACACGTGAAATCAAAAGAGAAGAAAAAGAAACCCGATAGAAGAAAAGAGGAAAACGGAAAAACGTGCGCAACCGGGATAAAGTAGGAGAAAAGATGGAACAAAAAACGGAAAAATGAGACAGAAAAAAAGAGAAGCAAAACAAAGAATAAAGAAGGAGGGAGAGAGCAAAGAATAATAAATGTTACAGAGAAGAAGGAAAGACGGGGCATTTAAAAGAGAAAGCACGGAACAGCTGAAAATGAAAAACGAGAAAAAAGATAAAAAGAGTTAAAAAAGACGAAAACTGGAAACGAAAAAAGGCCTGTAAAAAAATGGAACAAAAAGTGCAGAAACGGGACTGAAAAAAAAACAGAACAGAAAATAGGGGGAACACGTGAGAGACTAAGACGGAAAATTCCAACGCCAATTTTAAGCAAACATTCGTATCTAATTCCGTGTCCATGTCGAATTTAAAATCTAATTTAATTTCAATCTTAAACGATAAAAAAGAAGAAAAACAAAAAGTTATTTATATCCTTTAATTCTACTACTGTGTCCAATCTTAAATTCAAGTCAAATTTAATCTCTGATTTCAGGTATAATACCTATCAGGTACAAATTGTTTTCCAATTCCAGGTCTAAGTTCCAATGGTCGGTATAAATCAGGCAGCAAACACATTTTTCTCGAAATCAGAGTTTTGTCACCTGGTTGGGTCTGACTTAACACCTACCAAATGTAATCCCAAGTTTAATCTCAAGACCAATTTAAATCCAATTTAGGTCAAAATTCAAGTCCACTTTCGCTTCCAATGTTCAGTTTCGAGATTAATTTCAAATCCAACTTCAAGTCAAATTGCAAATTCATGTCTAATTCAAAGTAAAACTTCTAATTCAAAGTAAAATTACTCCAAATCAGAGCGTGCGTTACAACGCGCGAGGCCCTGTGCAGATTCAGTAGCGAGGCTCTTTTTGTATGCTGTAACGGAATTGGGTTTATTTATTTATTTATTTATTAATTTTCTATCCATCCGACCTAATAGGTCTACATGGAGCAATCGTTGGATGGGGAAAAGCCAAGCTGAGGCCATCCTCACGTAGGCATAAAAACCCCATCATCTTCACAAAAATACATAATTACAATTCACATCACATACTACATAATAAATAAACATTAATTGTCAAGTGAGTAACTAACTTAAACTAAATACAAAAAATCATGGTCACTTATAAAATACTAGTATTAGAAATCTTTTGGAAGAATTTGTGCGATGGTTCTCCGAATTCATACATGTGCTCCACTAAAGAAAACGTTCGAATACACGCTGACATAGGTTCATTGAATCCGAAAGTTGTACGGTGCGATAGAGGTTGTAGCAGTCCAGCAGAGCGGAGAGAACGCTGAGGAGCACGGAAGTTCAACGTTGAAAGAATGTTCGTTGAATCAATTTCTCCATTCAATATTTTGGCAATAAATATGGCTTGCTGAATTTTCCTACGGCGTTCTAATGTGTCAAGCCCAATAAGGCGACAGCGATCAGGATACGGAGGCAGGTTCACGGGATCTCGCCAGGAAAGATTACGTAATGCAAGACGAATGAACCTCTTCTGCACTCGTTCAATTCGTAAATTCCAGGTTAGTTGATATGGAGTCCAGATAGGACACGCGTTTTCCAATAGAGGTCTCACCAGGGAACAGTACAAAGCCTTCAAGCAGTATGGTTCCTTGGAATCTCGTCCAATTTTCGAAATAAAACCGAGCTGCCGAGTTGCTTTGGAGATAATAGCCGAGCGATTTAGATTAAAATTAAGTTTGGCATCGAGAATAAAGCCAAGATCATTGACATGTTCAACCCTTTCAAGTGCTTGACCATCAATGTTGTATTCGAAAATAACAGGGTTAGCAATGCGATGGAAAGTCATAACCTGACATTTTGAAATACTAACGAACAGCCAGTTCTTGCAACACCAATTCACGAAAATATCCAGCAGCTTTTGCAAATTACGACAATCTTCAATTGACCGTACAACAAGATACAATTTCAGATCGTCTGCGTACACTAACTTACAACCGTCACCCAGAAGCAAAGCGATGTCATTGAAGTACAGCGAGAAAAGCAATGGGCCCATATTGCTGCCTTGTGGTACGCCCGATTTATTTGAAAATGGGGTGGATAAACAGGAATTGAGCTGTACACGTAGAGTTCGTCCGCATAAGTAGGAACTTAACCACTCAGTAAAGTTTTGTGATGCACCAAGTCGAGAAAGTTTTCGTAAAAGTATTCGATGGTCAATACGGTCAAAAGCTGCCTTTAAATCGGTGTACACTACATCGACTTGGGCCTTCTGTTCCATGTGCGAGATACAAGTCGACGTAAAATCCATAAGGTTAGTGCAAACGGATCGTCCTGGCATAAATCCATGTTGATCAACCGAGATATAACTTTTCGTATGAGAGAGAATAACAGAGCTTACAATTATTTCGAATAGCTTGCATGACGCTGAGAGACTAGTTATCCCACGGTAATTCCTTATATTATGTCGATCGCCGCTTTTGAAAACCGGAAACATGTAGGACTGCTTCCAAATTGCCGGAAATTTTCTTTGCTCAAACGACCGGTTAAAAACACGGCATAAAGGTTCAGCCAGAACGTTCGCACAGCGGGTATAAACAATGGCAGGAATCCCATCCGGACCCGCAGAAAAAGAAGCTTTCAGTTTTTTAGTGGCCTGCATAATCATTTCGGGAGTGATTTCAAAGGTGCTCAAATCAATCAGATCAAGCGGTACCGACTCGGTAGCTGCCTCGGCGTCTAATTCAGTAGCAGTGCTATTGGCGAAAACCGAAGCAAAAAACTTTGCAAACAATTCACACGAATCCAATGTAGACGTTGCTTCAATGCCATCGAGGCAAACATTCGATGGAATATTAGAGTTTTTGCGCTTAGAATTCACGAAGTTCCAAAATAGCTTGGGGTTTCGCCGGAGGTCAGTCTGCACCCGCATAACATAATTTTTGTACAAACTAGCATTTAGCCGTCGATAGTCAGTAGCCGTTCGTTTGAAATTGCATTATGTCTCGTCTGTACGCAAATTTCGGTGCTTACGCTGCCAGACATTACGTACTCGTTTTAATGCCTGTAGGCAAGGGGTAGTCCACGGAGGAGAAGCAGGCTTCTTTACAAGCGGTAGGTTTGCTCTTAACCACTGGTGCAGTGTCTCACTAAATAAACTAGCGAGATCGTCGACATCATTAACTTCAAATAGAGCATCCCAATCGATACCACGTACAAACTCGGTGAATGCAATAAAATCAATTTTGCGATAATTCAAAGCACCCGCACTATTTGCAGGCAAAACGTTAGCAATGTTACTTCTACATTCAACGTCCATTAAACGGGTTAAACGTCCATTGTAATGATTGTCTTTTGGGGCAGGCTCCAATTGTTCTATACAGTTTACGGACTCAACTATCATTTCTCAAGACTCGCCCTGCGTTCATACCGGAAATATTCAATTCCACAGCGCATCGGAGAAGTCACGAGAGAGCGAGAAATCAACCTTGCCTACTCACACGTGAAAGAGTATGAGACACATAGCATTCAACGCTTACGCCGCACACGCAGCCGTAAAAGAAACAGTCGCCGATACTGCGTGCAAACATTTTGCTATCCACACACTCGCGCACGCGCATCCTCGCATCGTCTTCCTGCATAGCTTATTCCCGGGTCAAAAAATTCGTGGGGAATCAGCTGCCCGTAAGGCTGGTGGCGCACTGGGATAAAAATTTTGCATCTTCGCCCTCGATTCTACTCACGGGCGGGAGTACGAGCCGTCGTGAGTAATCGGTATCAGCAGATCGGGCTGCAACGACGAACGACGAGCGACCACTGTAGTTGTTAGCTAAACACACGCTCGCAAAAACGCGTTGCAGCGCATGAAGAAATAAGAGCGGGAGTGGGCCTCGCAACACTGATTTGAGTAGATACACAGTAGATTTAACTGTTTAATCTATTAGCTCTCACCAGTGATCAAAGTAAGGGGGAAGAAACTCCTCCTAGTGGACATCCTTTGACCACCGAAATCGTGACCGATGTATTTGCCAATTATGATGGAATTTCTCTACTCGTAAGCATTGCTTAAATCCAGCGCATTGCAGTGTGGTCAAATCTGTTTTGAAAGAGAACTGTAATAATTGAAAGGAAGGACGTGTAATCGAAAGCTCCTCCAATATCAGGGGAAGCAAAAAGTGTCGTTTCTTGATATTTGAACGTTTTCTCAATTAATGATTTACCGTGTTGATATCTATGTCAATCCTCATCTATGTTAATCCCCCAATCTTTAAAAGCTCATCGCGGGTATAGTTGTCTGAGAGTTTCTCCATCAACCCAAGAAGCGTTGATGTCAGATTTATTGGACTGAAAGCCTTATTCATGATTTTCTCTTACCCCCTCTACATTCCACCAATGCTCCGTGATATGTTATACAGTGAAACTGTCTCGAAAAAGGTTGATGAGCTCGGATATTATACTGCCGTTCCTAAGTTCCCATTTGATCCAAACTTCCGTAAACAATCGGCTAACAAGCTGAGCCGTATCGTTGGGCATATTATCTAGCGAGCCATTCCATAGCAGCGGGGCCTAATTTCATCAAATTTTTCATAACACTTTACACTGTATATTTAAATAAAAGAAGAAAGGAAACAATGGGAATCATGCAAATATTTCTGAACAACCTATTGTATTGTATAGAATTTTTAACATTTTTCTCTAGTCATCACCAAGCGCGAGGCTCCGTGCGACCGCACAGGTTTGCCGGCCTAAACGCCGGCTCTGCTCCAAATTTACGTTTTATTTGTTGTCCTGCGTCTACAATCAGATTTTAGGTCAATTTCAGCTCTAACTTTTACTCCAGATCTACGTTTGATTTCTAATCTAATTTCAATTTTGATTTTAAATCCAACTCGATTTTCCAGGCAAAACATTCCTCTGAAAGGTCGGTATTTGTTTGTCTCTGGACACGCTAGTGAAGAACTCTACTTACTGTTATTAATTGTCTTGTCAACTACAGAACCGGTGTATTCATATTCGCTCAGAAATCATTACCTTGGCCTCTATAAAATAAACTCTATACGGCCCCGCAGTAAAAGCAACAATAAAAGGTCAATTTAACTGGAAGAGATTCATTCTAAGACGAAACTTTTCCAACGTCACATTTTAGTGTTAAATTCTAGTGAACGAAAAATGGTTAGTTTTCCCCCAATGGGTCGCTGGGATGGAGCTTCTTGTGGTGGGAGTGGGAGTTATAGCAACGACACGGTGATGGGTAATGAATTTTTCATTATATTATTTTTACCTAATGTATTCCAGTGTTACACGTGCTTTAGTCTGTCCCTCGTGGAAATTAAATTTTAAGTAACTGTTTGTTGGAAAGCCAAAGAGAATTGAAAATATGTCATCCTCTGCTACAATTGGAGCAAGTTAAATTTTAATGGCAGTTGAAAAGTTCAAGCAGATTATTTAAAAAAAATCACTTTGCTTTGTCTTATAATAAAAAAATAGTTCAACACTACTTATACTCTAGGAAGGACTATTATTCGAAATTTAAATGATCTAATGTGGGTAGCTTTTCCTGGCTATTCTCTAGACACTAATAAAATCAATGACGATTTCTAGCAGTAATGAATAAAAAGAGATATACGTGATAAGGTACGCATTTCATTTCGTTTAGTTACATAATCCTTTCATTCGAGAGGGCCACCACTGTCATCAGACTGGGGTAAAAATATCGATTTTATTAAACCCCTTTTCGGAGGTTAATGCCAGCCAATCTATCCAATTGCTGGGCTGACGCATGTTTGAATAACTACGAAGCAAATATACGTCACGAAGAAGGGTATTTGTGATCCGCTGCTTAAATTTTTCATTACATTTTGTTTAAATCCATGCAGTAAAAGTGCAGTGCAGTGCAGTCCTTTCAAGAGTCTCATCCACAGAATTAAAATTGGTTACGTCTCACTTGATTTAAAATATATTCAAGGATAAGTAATAGAACTGTAACAAATTGCTACTATAATTGAGACTCGCATTTTCAAATGAGAGTCGTATTTTTTTCGACAGTGCTCTACGTTACTGCTTAGGATACCAACAAACTACTTTTTCTGAATAGGGCCATAATTTGTTCATGCGTCATTTTGAAACAACTTTTTACGAGGTTGCACTGCTTAAGCCAAAGTCGCAAATTGTGCTGCGAGTTAGCCGATAGAGTCTTGATTTGCATCATCTTGTAGATACATATTTATGTAGATAAATATAGTACCGGCTCGGATCGTGCCGTGTTGGTTGCCGTGTGCGACGCAGCACGGAACGAGCGAGCGTTGTTTTAACCGGTTGATCGGCACAATTGGATCAATTTTCACCGGCTCGCGAGCTGATCCACTTGATTGCTCTTTGGAGCAGCAGTGGCAGCATCATGGTTCCCATCGTTATCACCTAGCTGCGCACCCTGGCGACCTATTTGATCCATCCGATGAGAGGGGGGACCCGTCTCAAGTGCCGATGTTCAAGAGCAACCGGTTCAGCTGATGTAGCCAAGTAGCGGTATACGTTGTTAGCACTCCACCAGTACATCGGTTGAATCGTCCTCGGACTCGATGGAATTTTGATGAAAGAAAGGCATAAATTTCAATTGAACAGTGCTTACAGGACGCACTCTAACCTTAGTTCTATATATACACACACGTATTTGCGTGACACAAACGTGTGATGGAAATCTTGAACTTAAAAACTTGGACGACCAGCAGCGGTTGCTAGTCGTAAATTGCGCTTCTACAAAAATTACTTTGAATAGGTAATAAATCTATGTGATGAAATGCATCCACCTTGGCAAGGACGAACCAATTTATTGTGGGGATTTATTACATTTTCAACTCTATATGTTGAGGATTAGCTTCTAGTTTTCCGAATTTGTTTCATTCAAACTTCACAGACATGGCATGTTCTAGAAACAATTCGTTGAGCTGCTCAGTGTGTGACGTGGAAATTAAATTCTGAAAAGTGAGTTTCAAACTACATTTGAAACTATAATTTTAAGGAACAGATGTTTATGGAGAACCAGAATTAAAACCTACAACTAAAATTCTCATGGATTATGCGGTCGACGTTTTTCATTTAGTTACGCTTTGCGTGACCAACATGTTTAAGAAATGTTTGACTCTCAATGTTTGATACTACATGTGTGTATGCAAAGTTTAATTGGTTCCGAAATGGAAAAACATAAAAGGGTAAACGCTGTTCCTCATGTTTGTATTAGTTCTAGACTGTGAATAGACCTTTCAACAAAGTTGGTATTAGACAAGTTGTAATAAGTTATTTCAAAGGAAAATTAAAGTTAACATTTGTAGCAAATATCTGAACCGAAAAACTTTTCCTTTAACAATCAATCAATCAATATTTGATGCGTTCTTAGAAAGTAATCTAAAAATCGGCAGCTTATCCAGATATCACTTCCGTTAATGCGTGTTCTGCATACAGCAAGTACCCGACCCTCACCATCGAGGTTTCTTCTTAATGGTAAAAGTGTGTTATTTGAGAGAAAAAAACTCCATAAACGCGTACGAACAATATTGTACCGTAAATACAATTGTGACTCGAATACACCAAAAATTTTAGGCTGCCTGACGTGGGTGCGGTGGCTGTGCTTTAGTAACGCACATTATGCAAAATTAAATAGGAAATCTTCGTTTATGCAAATTCGTTGTACGTACTTCGATGGGTGTCAGGCCGTTGTTCACGGCCTGTCGGTGTTTGTCTGGTGGCTACATCCGTCGTCGAAACCGTTTTCACTTTCAATCAACACAGGCTGAACACCGCAATTTGTAGGCAAAGTCAACAGCGAAAGACACTCGCAGCCGCGGAGTTACAGGTGATGTTTTAACAATGGATGGATGTTTGGAAATTATACCCTTGATTTGAGCTTCAATCAATTATGGTTGTTTCGGTTTCGGTCCTATCGGTTTCGTCGTTACTGTCAATTGGCATGAACAGTCATGTTTTTTTTAATACGCTATAAGTCGAAGGTTTCGAATTTGATTATGCAGTAATACGGTGCAATCACGAGCTCAATTTATTTGGCACTAACCATTCATTATTGTTGGCGGCCTTTTGGAAGCATGTAGCCGGTCGATGCGCATGGGGGTATGATGGTGCAAAACAGAACCGGAAACAGGGGGTTGAAAATTATAAACTCAATTTCATACCTGTTCCGCCTTGTACGGTTCAACTTTTTCTGTTTGGTCGATACTTCGGGGCCGCCGAGACGCGTGACGGGGATAAGCACAGAAGGACGAAAAACTATGCTCGAACGAACAATGCAGGTAAGTTGTGTGCCGTTGTTCCGTGCTATGGTGTCAAAAAAGCGCAACAGAACGTCATGCAAAACATCATACCGGGGAAGTAGACACGAGCATGTATGCGGTGGATTAATGTGGGTCATCAGCAGCGGCCGGCAGCGTGATACGTGAGGGTTATTCTAATTGCAATCAGTTTCAAGGTCTTGGTCGGGATATGCGTGAAAATGAAAGCGGCGCACGGTGCAAACCGTACATGCCAGTCGGCGCGATTGACATCCATAATGCTGCAATGGGGCGAGGATTTGGAGCCTAGCAATTGTGGCGTGAGGAATTCCAAAGTCCTGGATATGCCATATGGCACTTGATTTGCATGCGCCACTTGACAGGTGCTTTCTGTGAATGTTCTAGAACGCAGACTGTGAGGCGAACTGACATTGTGAAATTATGTATTTCTTTAATAGGGAAACAGTAAGTGAAGAACAATGTTCTCTTTCAAACTCTGCTGTATTTCAATATTACAAAATAGTTGCTTGTTACTAGGTATCCAAATTCCACTTCGAAAGTTTATTATTATTCTTTTTATTCAGAACTCCTCTGTTGCTTAAATAGTATTTCTTGTTCTTCCCAACTGTTCCTTGAACACGGGCCAGCACCAACAGTTTTCCCACTTGTTTGGCAGTCAAATTTAATTTTCGCTTGAACTCCTTCCTGTCGCTCCTTCAGTGCGACTTTGCTTTTGATAAATTTTCTGGTTCATAGCTTAACTATAGAGGCACTTTTCAGCCTGCAGTTGCAGATTGCTTGCCAAACTTTGTTTGAGAATTTCGACTGTTGTACCCAGTCTTCCGGGGCAATCTGCTGATTGAAAGAGGTACAAAATTCTGGTCAAAGAATTTATCTGAAAGCGGCCCATTGCTGGATAAATGTTTTTGTTTTTTGATATGACACCGAAAGTTTATAGTTAGGCTTCAATTTAAAATTAATTTTGCCGAAAACAAACGGACGCGACAAAAACAAGGTAACCGCATACTTGGATCTTCGGACTCCTCAGCAATGCATAGACCGTCAGCGTTATTCTGACAGTTTTCCCATGGGTTAACTGTCAAATTGACGATGACGGATGCATTGACGCGGTGTTCTGTTTGGCCATTTACTCGGTAATGATGGAAAACTTGAAACATGTATGCAGAGAATGTAGAATTTATAAAACAATTTAATTTACTTAACGTGACAGACTTTGGCAAGGATTTTTATGGTAAATTTGCTCATAATTGCTCACACGAATTTTGGTTCTACAGTGCTAGTTTCATAATCATAACTTTTTTGAAGTCGGTGTTGTCCGAAAAAATCCACTTGCGCAACACGATTTGTTGTTGTTGTTGGTCGGTTTCCCACTGTGCTGTTGTAGAGTTTTTCATACTGGGAGAATTCAAACCACTAACATAACTACTAATTGGTAATCTCTAAAGGCAGAGCTTATGCTTCCTTTCGGTGCTATAAGCTTTCGTCTGCTAATAGAGGGCGCTTAAGTTAAACCACAGGTATCATTGCGACTTAATCCAAATTATATTGCAATTTAAAAATATAGCATGCAGTTATATATTCAGATCTCATCTCGCAGATAAACTTTACGTACGAAACAGTTAACAGAGAGCGTTTATAAACATCGAATGATGCGCACCCTGTTGTTTGAAATAGACCGAGACGCGGGAGTTCAAGCCAGCGTACTGACATGTATCACGGTTTTTTAATACCGATTATGGACCTCTTCTTATGTCGGCCCATAACAAATCCTCGCCTGGATGACAGAGTGTTCATGAGGTGCTCGCACCAGCTGTAGCTTAGGTGGTGGGTGGCAGCATTAATTTCAGTTTTATACAAAGCATGTAGAGAGCGAGCTGTGATTCTTACCACGAAAATTTCACATCCTGTCAGGGACCTAGTTTCGGTTACAGACAAGACTCTTATATAATAGCTTTGATACTGTGCATTTCAATTGAATGAAAATTTGTTCATTTTATTACTTTTTAATGCTGTAAAAGACTGTAATGTGTAAAAGACAACGAAGAAACGGCGACAGGACAGTGGAAAGATGGCGAAAATGTGATAAAAGTTGACGAAAATACGATAAAAAGTTGACTAAAATACGACAAACGATAACAAAAATACGATGAAAATAACCTGAAAAGACGCCAAGACTGCGACAAAAAACGGAGGTAGGCGTTTAAAACCTGCCAAACAGATGATAAAATATGCAAAAAAGTCGATGAAATGGCGAATGTACGTCCAAAAGACGACGAAAGAACGACGATAATACAAAAAATGGCAACATTTTTGTTGTCTTGACAACAAACCAGATGAAACATGGTGAAAAGATGACGAAACACGAAGAAAAGGGCAGGAAAATAACGACGAAAAGATGCCAAATTAGTCACTACACGACAATATACTATCGAAAACAAGCGACAAAAACGTCAAAAATAGATGTTAAAAAACTACGAGGTATACAGCCCTAAGGTTGTACGAAAGGGTGACGTAGGACTATATCAGATCAAAGACTAATGTAAACTGCATGTCTGGCATATGTATGTTTATAAGAATCTGTGCGTTCCATTGTTTAAGTGAATGTTTAAAAGAGGAGAGCGAAATATTCAGATTCAATTCTTCATTTAATGCAATGGAGGCTTTGAAAATACGTGGACGGGGGTTAATAAGTACAATGCCTGCAACCTTTGAGACATAGAAAATTTCTTTTAAAAATCACTTGTGTGCATCATAAAGGTTGAAATGGTAATGAATTATCTCCCTACCACAGGGGTGAGGAGTCTCAAAGCATCATAAAATAAATAAATTCACGCCTCCAAAAAACTCCACAAGCCAAATTTGGTGCCATTTGCTTGATTAGTTCTCGAGTTATGAAGAAATTTATATTTCATTTGTATGGGATCTCCCCTTCTTAAAGAAAGCAAAGGTTCTAATCCTGGATTAAAAATCCCCCCCCCCTGTTAAAAGACGGATGGGTCTTATTATACCATAGAAAAAATTTCTGCCTTGTAAAACCCCCACATGCCGAATTTGGTTTCATTTGCTTGATTAGTTCTAGAGTTTTGAGGAAATTTGTATTTCATTTGTATGGGAGCTCCCCTTTTTAAAAGAAGAAGGGGTCTCAGTACACCATAGAAAAACATCTTATCTCCAAAAACCGCCACAAGCCAATTTTGGTTCCTTTTGTTCGAATAGTTCTCGAGTTATGAGGAAATTTGAATATTATTTGTATGGGTGCCCCTCCTCCTAAAGAGGGGAGGGGTCTTAATTTACCATAAAAAATTCTTGCCTTCTGAAACCCCTATATTCCAAATTTGGTTCCATTTGCTTGATTGGTTCTAGAGTTTTGAGTAAATTTGTATTTCATTTGTACAGGAGCCTCCCTCTTAGAAGGAGAAGAGGTCTCAGTACACCGTAGAAAATTAATCCTGCCTTCTGAAACCCCCACATGCCAAATTTGGTCCCATTTGCTTGATTAGTTCTCGAGTTTTGAGGAAATTCGTGTTTTATTTGTATAGGAGCCCCCCTCTTACGCCCACCTTAAAATTGCCCTCTTACCCCCCCTAAAAAATTGCTGGTCATTTTATCTATCCAACGACATATAAATTGTTCAGTTTCGTTCAGTAGTTTAGTAGTTATTAGCATTTGAAATCTTTCATTCAAACGTTACACTTCTATTTTCGTTTTCACAAAGTGCTACCCAGTCCCAGTATAGTAAACAAAGACGTAGTCCTACGTCAAAATACGGTGCGCATCGTCATTCGGTTAGCGGATTTGGTTGACGCGCGACACATCGGCAGGCAGCTTTCGAATCACATGCATGGCATCATTTTAAAGCTTTTATTTGAAACATTGCTTGCCTTTCGGTGCGCATCGTCACTCGGTCAGCGGCTTTGGTTGGCGACACATCGGCAAGAAGCCAGCTTGCGATACATCGGGCAGGCTGCTTTCGAATCACAACCGTGGCATCATTTTAAAGGTTTTATTTGAAACATTGCTTGCCTTTCGGTGCGCATCGTCATTTGGTCAGCGGCTTTGGTTGGCGACACATCAGCAGGCAGCTTTCGGGTCACATCCGTGTTCATCATTTTAAAGGTTTTATTTGAAACATTGCTTGCCTTTCGGTGCTTTCGGTCTGTACCTGGGAAATGAGGCGATCATACTGAAAATGTATGGCAAAATTTGATAAGTATGGCTCGCCTGAGACTCATGCTTTGAATGAAACCCTGCAGTAAGACGTAGTTCTACGTCAAAAAATCGGTGAATCATGAGAAAATCTTTTATGGTAGAATTAAAATTTGATAGCTTCGTGAGAACTTTATTATGATACATAAAAGGCAAATGGATTCGCTTTTAAATTTCAATTATCCACCAGGTTCGAAATCACTGAATATTTCATCTATCCAGCACGTTTTGCTGTTACTAATGCTATTTTGGTAGTGTCCATGTCGTAAATTAGCACCTGATAATTAAAAAATTGTCGGATTCCACTCGTGAATCAAATTCATACTGGAAGATTCCAGTAAGGGGTGATATTCCGTACTGGATATTCGTTGAGATAAATCTCAAATGAAAGCAAACCAGCGGCCGGACAATATTAGCGCAGCTTACGAGCTGTTAATTTATTCACCAAACTTCGAACGCCGATGTTTGCTTTTTTATAACTGCGAAAATGTGAGTCAAAAGTGTGAATTTACCATACAACAGTGAGTGTGCTCGCTGAACGGGGCTACTAAATTTGAACGTGTTCACAACCAGCGAAAAATAAATCGACTGTTTAATGACGAAATCTTGATTTGAGTGTATCTAATTCGAACATCAAACAGAAATATTTTGATGAATTGTGTTTGTTGAAATATTGCAATTTCATAACATGCTGTAATTGACAAAAATCGAGAAATAAAAGATTACTAAAATTCAATACTCGATTAAAGTAAAATTTCAAAACACCAAAGTTGATCATATGAAAATTAAACAAATCAGTAATAATTAGAACAGTGTTTGATTGAAATTCAAGTAATTCAAAGCAAAAGCGATTATTTTTCGGCTGATTTTGCGTCATCATTATTATTTGTAATAGAGTCTGCACTCTATTACAAATTGCAACAATTCAATCTTCGTCGTTGTCAGCAATAAGTGATCTCAATGCTAAAAGTAGGTATTTAAAAATTATGCATATCACCGTTTCTAACAATCGGCTCTAGTATTAACACCATGTCAAGGATCCGTTGAAAAAGGTGGAATCAATCATTCATTCATTGTTCGCAATTCGCACCTTTCGGCAACGAACCCGTTCCACGCACGTGCACACAAACGAAACTTTATTGCCCAATGCTCATCTGGTTCGAATGCACGATTGGGCAAAAAGTTTTCGTATTTCGCACGATGGCCTTCGCTCCTTTTTGCCGATTTTAGGCAGTGTTTCGAAGTGCCTACGATAGGTACCTACGCTCAAGTCGTGTCCAGCGTTTCTAATGTCTACATTCCGCAGTCGTCGAGCGACGTTCTAAAAAGCTTGAGGAGTCGCTCATGTGCGTTCCGTGCCGTTTTGAAGGCACTGATGCGCTAGGACTGAAGTGTCAAGCTTTAAGGCCGCCTTTCCCTCTCAAAACTGAATTAATCAACCAGCAACGAACGAACGATGACAAGGTCAATGTCGATTTGCACGCAGAATAACATACAATTTCAAAACATTGTTTGAACGATTTTAATGTTACATTAATTCAATGAACGGTAACGAATTCGAATGTTTGTTTATTAACCTTTTACGATGGTTGAACATCTCAATTGAAACTAATTGAAACTTCAATTGAAACTGATTCACAAATCGTTGTTTCATCTCTACCGACCCAAATGACTTATCTAATTTCCAAACTGCCCAACAAAATTATTGGAATGTTCCGAACGTTCTGGCTTACAACTTCGCAGCATCCAGCAGAGTAACCTGCATAAAAATTGCGCACAAACGGCGAACGTTTGTAAACAATCTTCTCCATACAGCGAATTAAGACATTTCGTTCGAGCCCTGCCATCGCCGGATGCCATCGGAGGACACACCACAAATTGAACGGTCGCTGTCGTCGTCGTTCCATTTCCCATATCAATTCACCGATAAAATTATGATCCCGGGCGGCGTGCGGCGTCTTTTTCAATTGATATGTTAATTGAACACATGCGATGCTATTGACTGGTGGCAGGGTTGCCAGCTTATAAAGCCTCCGAGTTAGACTAGACTACACTCAAGTCTCTTTTTACACGGTTTTTTTTACGATTTTTGAATTAACACGGTTTTTTTTATGATATTTTTTGAATTAACGCGGTTTTTTTTTAAACGGTTTTTTGAATTAACACGGTTTTTTTTTAAACGATTTTTTGAATTAACACGGTTTTTCAGCGCGATATTTATGTTTTCTGAATTTACACAGTATTTTTTCGATGGTTTTTAAATTATAATGTTTGTATATCGTTCGGAAATTTTCTAAAAAAAGCCAGTATATGAAGTACCAAGACATGCTACGTCTAATACGTACATTCCCAGAATAGAATAGCGCAGAACAACGTAGGTCAGAGGGAATGGATATTACGAACCCCCTAAAACACACTCACATTATTAATAATAAAAATAGTGTTCAATCAACAAAAAACTATCAATTTTAATCACGCGGTTAAGCGTCCCACCAGGACCCTTTCGTCGATTACGGAAAGGAAAAGCAACCTACTACCCGAAAAGCTCGACGCGCACATGAGCTATAGCATATCTGCTCGATTAGTACCAGTCGCTCCCCCGAGAGCGGTAGCGTTCCCCGCCAGCAGTAGCTCAAGCCGAACGAAGCAGCCAACGCCGAAGGCAGCCAGCGTTCCCCGCAAGCAGCAGCCTTCCCCGAAAGCATCAGCCAGCTCCAGTAGCAGCCGCTCGTAGATCGAGTGATTTCCCCTCCACAGATCCAGTAGCAGCAGCCGGCCGGCCCCAATATACTGACACATTGTAAGTTAGGTTAAATAAAAATCATCATTTAAATTGAAAGTTCTTTCTAAGCTGCCGTGTGTCCCTAATCGGTGTCAGAAAGCCGACCTCGAAAAGGAGTCTCTCTCCCTCTAGATCGAGCTAGCCAAGAGAAAAGAGATCGTGAGTATCCACCCCGGAAGTCCCCAGTGGTTCGACCAGCGACTTGGGGTAGTAGCGGGTTGTTTGCTACCAATAATTGAATAATGCATTATGCAACTGTGACAAAAAACACAGTTTTGTGTTCCTACTACCACTTTTTTGGTAGTACGAACACAAAACTTCGAATCTAATTACACGTAAATTCATTTAAGACTGTACGAAACTGTTTCGTGGTAGAAAACAACGAAAGGAATTCGTACATTTTATGCTTCATGGTACTGATACAAGATTTTACATTTTTACGACGATTTTGGAATTAACACGGTTTTTTTACAACAATTTTTGAATTAACACGGTTTTTTTTACAACAATTTTCGATTTAACACGGTTTTTTTACAACAATTTTTGAATTAACGCGGTTTTTTTTTAAACGGTTTTTTTTTTACACGGCACGTATCCCCCGTGTAAAAAAAGACTTGAGTGTATCTTAATTAGCCGATTTTTAAAAATTCAGGATAAATTTTAAATCAACAAATTAAAGAAATGGTGACATTTTTTTGTACGTTGTTGGTTCTCTGCTCCAAAAAAATGTAGAATAAGGCAACCCTTCACAGCAAAATCGCAGTGCAGGACGAAATAACGAAGAAAAAAAACGAACGCCAACCGGCAATATTTATCAATGTGGGATCACTCTTTCCCATTCCCGGACTGCCCGTATTCATAAACCTAATTGACTCAATTTGATTGGGTGCAATAGGGAGTGAAATGTTTTAGAATTAATTATAGCGGTTGGTGTCCGATGAGTTATTAATACCATCGGCATCGGCAGTGGTGTGTCTCCTCGGCCTCGCTCTGTTGGTTGGGGTAAATGCCTTGTCCTGGCAGTAACCATAAAGTACGGTCAATTATATTGTGATCTACCGCAACTGGTTGCAGAAGAATGTCGAAGTTGATGACCATTAATTTAAAAAAAGTTGTTGACCATATTTTGCAATGTAAGTTTAGCAACAAGTTTAAGAACAGAAATGTATTTTAGATATATTTATTAACATCTATTAACTATTCCAAGTGCTTTTAAGGTGAAGGTCGTCAGAGGCCAGTTGCTTTATTACTGATTTCAGTACTTGTTGCCACTATCGTTTTGTTGAGAATAGAGTTGCTAGTAGTAGGTAATAATCTGTTTTGAACAATTATGAAACATAGAATCGCGTGTCTATTTTTGCTGTTGAACTAGTTCCGACAGTAATTCGTTCACATAAAATGTTGTTTACGGTGAATTTTATTATCAGTGAATTTTATAAGTTTTTTGACACTCTACGACCATTAATTTAATAGTGAAAATAATTGGTCAATTTCATGCTCAAATGTTACGTTGGCATCACTCCGTATAAACGTCCGTTCCCTTGGCAACGTACAACAACGACGGTCGCGGAATCGGAATTGCAATCGAAACGAAGTGAAGTTTTTCCTATCAATTCAAGTGAACAGTTTGGGCAAAATCATTATAATATCTTACTAAATAATTGTTCGGGTGGTAAATTAAAGTTTTCTGTGCCTCAAATTAATTGATGAATGTTGTGACGTTCCATTCGTCCGAAAAAATTAATGAAAAATCGACGAATGAATTGTGATGAATTTTAATTCGGCAGAAATCACAATATTTAGTGTAATTTATGCCCCAAAAAGTAATAGAACCTATAAAATGAAATGTTTAGTGCTTTGAGTTGCAAGATCTTATTACGTTCAACTAGCAGGCAAGTTGAACTGATTTTATTTTTTTGTGATGGTTTACCGAGTCTATGGGAGCATGTTGGTACACTGAAGAAGGGAAGGGAAGGATAATATTCGGTGCCATACTGACTGCCTTAAATGTACTCTGACGACCTTGTCGTTAATAGTGTCATTTCATAACCTTCACTCACGTGCATAACTCTGGAATCAAGTATTGTAGAATAAACATTTTAAGATAAAAATGTTAGCAAATTTCATCAGCAACCTTCGAAAAACGTTATCTGGAAAAAGGTTTTCATGAAATTCACCACTGGCGCAAAAGGTGGAAAACTTAAAAAAACTGGATTCAATCATCATGAACTGAGTCTAAATCATGAAAATTTTTTAAATTGGCCGCTACTTTATATGGAGCCCTTCTCATGTGCAGTGGTAGAAACTTTAATAATGGAATTGGATTGTATACTTCATCTGGATACGACCCAGACGACCTAAAGAAATTTCTTATGATAACTTATGATATATTCATGGAATGTTGTTTCAGTGTTTAACCGAGTTTCTATTATTTGAACAATCCGAGTTAACTCGTTTGCCATCATATGAGTAATTTATGTCTCATTATGAATTCATTGACGAAAGTACATATATACCGATTGCTACTACGACAATAAACTATTAAGCTATCGTAATAAAACCTGCTTGTTGAATATAATAATTCGGGATTTGTATCATTTGAATGCTTTAATCTGAATAAAACATTAGAATGCAGTGTTCAATATATTCTACGACTGTCACAATAATAAAAATTTAAATAAATAAATATAACTCCACGAGGCCTGCCGACACAGTGCTTGCATAAAATGGATCATTTCCGCGTGTCACATGATGTCACGTTACAATGCGATCTTTAAATATTTCAATAAAGTTTTCCAAATCAGAACACGTCACCGGCCATCCATCGCGATGACTGTTCAGTTCACCCAGTAGTGCTTGCTAAGCCCAGCAGATAATCCAGTCGGAACGACTTGGCTGATCACTAGGTACTGCTTGGGACGTGTTTATTTACAGTTATTATAGCCAATATCCAATTGCACGTTCCCTTCTTGAACCGCTCCAGTCGCTTGCAGTATGTGCCGGCTGCCACAATCACGGGTCGGATGACTAAACGATCAATAACTAATCTGATTTGATTAGCTAATGAATGCAACTGGCCCATATCCAGAGCTTGCTACCAGAAATGCACACCTACCTGCTCCAGCAGTTACCGCAGCAGCTGTTTGATTTATTCAGCACCGGTAAGCTGCTTTCCGACGTCACGTCCGCGGCACGCGCTAAGCCGAACAGGAATTTACGAGCAATTTCGCGCAGCTCGGTCTATTTCAAGTTCAAATTTTCTTAATCCTTGTTTATCACATTTTAGCGATACATCGCTTAACCAACAGCTGATAGGAGCCGGTTTGAACTCAGCGTAGAAAAATTACAAATTAATTTCCGCACGGGAAAGCGTTTTGTGGCGGTATGAGACAACCTGGGAGCGGAGGCTCTTTGCGTGACAGATTGCATTCAAATCAGGAAGCTGGTTTTTGCCATTTTCAGGGTCTACCGGTTGAGATGAATCATTCATTCTTTACAGAAGCGACGTAGTTTTCTACGTAACCGTGAAAATTCAAATCGTTAAACTTTAAGTTGCAAGATTTTAATTGATTTCTTCTGATAATGCAACCAATCTTCACTAGTGGTTCACTGAGTATCAAAAAGCAACACCATTAAAACCATGTCGAGCGCCAAAGGCGACCATCGGACAACTTCGGACAAATAAATACCTCCAATTGAGCTTTATTTATTTAGACAGTAAGGTCAACCGAAGGCTGCCCATGGGATCGACGACGCGACGGTTTCTCCTTCTTTCGTTGAGTCACAGTTAAATTCGAAAGCATCTTCGTTCGTTCGCTGCTTTTGGAAAAGACAAAAAGTAAAACAACAGAGTAGCACTGCGGTATCTGTCGCCACCGAACGGACCGGGGCTTGATTGGAATTATCCGAAAGTAGTATCAAATTTGGGAGCGAAGTGACGGTCTGACGGACAGACAACGCAGTTGGCTCTCTACTGTCCGGTACAGTTCCATGGCTGGATTGGTAAATTGTTGATAGAACATTTTTTTCCGTTTTTCCTCTCAATAATTGAAATAGGAAAGTTACTGGTTACGAAACAATGATAAGAGATAATATTCGTTTTCTCGATGTACAACACAGGGTTACAGAGGGGATAATAATTGTGTTCGTTAAATAGTGACATTGACACAGTGATGAATGGCTTCTCGGATAGCTGAAGTTGGGTAGATCTAGGGCAGCCAATTTAGGTTGGAAAGTTTTGTTCTTCTCATGACGATTAAGCAATCAGAGCATTTCGTCATAATTTAAATGCCCTATTTTGTTAAACGAAATGTTTGTGTAACGACCTTGCATGCTTGCGTATTCCGAGACGTATGGAATCCAATCATATGGAATTTAAAATGAATGTAGATTAATCGACGCAGTACTTGTGACGTTCTTTTTGCTACAAAAGAACTCTTCAGAGTTCGATGTCAATAACTGATGAATATTGCAGTCACGTTCCCATCGTTTCACGCCACTTATTAGAAAGGTTTCTTCTGTTGAGTACCCCGGCGGTTGTTATGAAGATGGTCTGGAAATCATTTCGCATATTGTAAAGAACGATACGAATTCAACATAACTACATTAATGGTAGCATTGAGGGACTTTTTTTAAAAATTATCGTACAGGTTTGGCTTGACGGGTCTAAGAAATATATGAGTTTTTGCATGCGAAAATAGAATATGGACTAATTAAAGAAAATAATCTTTCAAAGTTCGACGACTCTAATTTTTCCATTACACTTCGAGGGAAGTTTCCCGATTTTCTCGAACATCGCTCATTCAAAAGTTAATAACTCTTAAACCAAGCATATAGAATAATATCTTTTAATGAAAATGTAACTTTTCTCAGCAATTTAAGAAAAATATCAATTGAAAAAATATTTTCACAAAATTTTCCACGGTGAGGAAAATTCGAAAGAAAAGTCGTTAAGCCATGTTCTTACTCTTAGAGAATTTTTTAAAATTATTTTATTCTTGTTTGCTAATTTATTTTCTATCGCTATATAGCTCATCGTGACAAAAATTTCGTTAAGGCTTTCCTGTGTGGAAAATTTTGTGGCTCCTTTTTTCGAAACGAAATTTTTCTTAAAATTCTTAGAACTCTTAGAACTTAGAACTCAGACATTTTTCCAAATTGAGAATATTTTCTTACATTTTCGTGAAAAAAAGTTGTTCTGCGACAGTTGGTTCTAGAGTTATGAGCTTTTGAAATAAGTGCCGGTCTAGAAAACCCAAAAATTTTCCTTGGAGTTTTCTGGGAAAATAAGAGAAACTTTAAATTCTTGATATACTGCTTTCATTAATAAATGCCTAACTATACTCGTATTTTTTATTTTTTATAATGGCAGATTTACAATCGACGGAAGGAAGAAGTAATGTAACAAAGAAAATAATGAAACAAAGGTTTCCGGAACGGCAAAACGTTAAAGGGAAAGAGCGGAAAAATTAGGTAAGGGAGGGTAATTGAAGCAACGCTTATTAAGAAATGTACCGTTCCTTGAGGTTCGAACGTACGACGGCTGGCTTGTTAGATCAACGTCGTACCTCGAAGCAATTAAATTGTTAGTCGCAAAAATTCCAGCTCCAACTCCAAAGTATGGAGCTCCATCATTAACACTTTTTTACATTCATTTTTATAGAGAAGATGGGAAGTGAGTTCCAGCCTACGCCCACCCCTGAAATTTGAATTGCATTTGAAATGAAACTTAAAATTGAGCTTTAGATTCCCGTTTCATTTAAAACTGGGTTCAATTGAAATTGAGTCTCAATTGGATTTCAAATTGAAGTTAGGATTGTAATTGGGTTTAAAACTGGTTGAAAGTGAGATTAGAACTAGATTAGATTTGGAATTGTATTGTATTAAAATTGTATTAAAGACATCAATTTGGACTTGCAATCGTACTCAAGTTTGATTTTAAAATTGAACTTAAAATTTGAATTGAAATTAGACTTAGAATTGGACACAAAATTGTACTTGAAATTGAACTTCAAATGGACTCCGAATTGGCCTTCAAATCGGACATTTTATTACCGTTAAAATAGGACTTAAAGTCGCAGAAGGAATTCAAATTTAATTAGACCACAAATCGGCTTTAAAATGGGATAGAGTAAGGAGGGGTAAAAGTGCGATTCAATGATTTATCGGTGCAGATTCCGAGTAAATTTTCTACATTGGCATAGATGGGTGACTACTTTGACAGCTTGAATCTAACGTAAACTTTGGTTGCTTACGAAACATAGTTAGCTGAGCTATGTGCAAATGTTATTTTAGGGCGGTTTTGATGTAATTGTTCGTTATACGGCAAATACGATATCAACAGGAGGATTTTACTAGTTGAAAACTTGTAACAGCGTTTTACATCACTCACATAGCTGTTTTGAAAATCCGGCGAAAATAATTTACCAAATATATTTCGCTTTTCCGTAATTTAATCTAACCCCGTCAAGCGCCTAGCGGGGTAAAAGTTCGATTCACGGACGGGGCGAAAGTGCGATTCATGGACGAGGCAAAAATGTATAGCTGATTCTATACAGCTTTAGGCACTATATTACAGATACTAGAAATGAAAGATCTGCAAAAAACTGTGTGCTCTACAGATGTTCGCCTAAGAAAAACAATGTGTTTCCGCTGATGTAACAAAAAACAAACATTTGAAAAAGTTTCGATCTAACGGAGGCAAAATAGACAAGGTGCAAATTGAGAATATTCCTTACCGAAACATAACGCAGATTGAAGATAATATGGTTTTGTTAGCTACTGCTGGGCTAATTCCATGAATTCTAGCTTCGAACTTTTGGCCCGCGGTATTCGCACTTTTGCCCCGCTAGTGGGGTAAAAGTGCGAATCTGCACTTGATCAGAAGAAAGAAGAATTTATTTTGCAAAACACTATTACCGCAGATGATTTATAGTTGAATGTGAAGACATTGAGTTACTGCATCACAATAAACTATATTAAATTGATGACAACTTCAAACATCGCACTTATGCCCCGTCCTACTCTATTGAAATTGGACTACAATTCGATTTCAAGTCGCATTTAGATTTAGAAATTTAAATGGCCTTAAAAAGGGACATTGAATTTGCTTGAAATCGGACTTAAATTGGACTTTAAAATAGCAATTTGTTTTGAAATTAAACTAGGAATTTGACCTGGAATTGTAATTTAAATTGGGCTTGAAATCGATGGTGAATTTAAAATTAAATTGGACTAGAAATTGGATTTGGAAATTGGATCTCAATTGGATTGAAAATTGTACTTCAAATTGGCTTTATGAAATGAACTTAAATAATATTTAAAATTGCACCAGGGACGAAATTGAAATTAAATTGAAATTGGTTTTAAAATAGGACATTAAAATCGGACCTCAATTGAACCAATTGAACTACAGACTGCTCTTAACATTAGATAGTTTCAGTTTTAACTTCAAGTCCAGTTCAATTTCAATTACAGTTATAAATCGAATTTCACGTTTAGTTTCAAATGTTATTTAAACTCAATTTCAAATTCAATTATAATTTCAAAGTTCTATTCCGAATTCAAGTCCAATTTTATAATTCTAAAAATTCTAATTCTAAACACAAAACTTTAATTTCTACTTCAAATGATATCCAATTCCAAATCGAACTTTAAGTTCAATTTTCATTCTAATTTCACGTCCATAGCTAAGTACAATTTCAAGTCTAATTTCAACTTTGATTTTAAGTCCAACTTCAAGTACCATAATTTCATGTTCGATTTCAACTCCAATGTCAAGACCAGGTACGAGTCCAATTTAAATCCAATTCATTTTCACTTTTTAAGTCTAATTTTATGTTAAGTGATGGTGGAAAACTCCAAAGAAAAGCCAAAAAATTATTCGAAAACAGACACTGCTGAGCCTGCAAGTCGTAGCCGAAATACGTATCTGTCGCGAATAATTAGAATTTAATTGGAAAAGTTTTCTGTTTTTATTTAATTTCAGGACAAAAAATTATGTTGATTTTTGAAATATTTTTTGTTGTTTATCTTGCGTTATGGCTGAAAAATTTGGTTTTTCTGAATGTTTGCCTAATTTAAAAATTCATTTCTCATTAACCAGGCACCGTGGACCAAACAGTTACTTATGTTCTTGTACAGTTAGTAAATGTTCTTAGCTTATTCACAACACTCTCTGTGACTCCCTGTCCATGGATCTAAGTTAGCAGCAGGAGAGCTTCCCAGAAGAAGCAGTAAAAAAAAATGAGACAGAAGGAGAAAAAAAACGAAAACTGGACTATCGAGATAGGAAAAGAGCAAAAACGCTACTGAGAAGAACAAAAACTGATATGAAAATAACGACGAAAGAAAAAACGTGACCAAATAGGACGCAAAAAACGAGAAGACTTTACAGGAAAAAATTGAAGAGAAAAAAACAAAAAAATGAATGAAAAAAAAACCATAAACCAAGAAAAGAAAGAGAGAAAATACGGGAAATGAAAAATGGAGAAACGAGAACAGAAAAAAAGAACAGCGCAGGAGAAAAAAAATATGGAGGGAAAAAATGAAAATGGAAGACGATAACAAGGGATAACACGGAAAAGAAAGAAGAATGAGACTGAAAAGGAAGAAAAGCAGGAAATAATAAGAGGAAGAACGGAACAACTGAAAACGAAAGACGGGTCATAAAAGATGTGGATAACGGAAAAAAATCGAGAAAGCCCGAAAACGAAGAAATGAGGAAATGGAATTAAAAATACGAAATACGGAACAGAGGAACAGAGTGTAGAAAAAAGAAAAAAGGTGAAAGAAAAAGAGAGGAAAGAAGAATGGGAAAACGGAACAGAAAACAATAGAAACTCAAAAGGAAAAGCAAGAACAGCGAGAAAGAAATCAGAAAATCGATAGAGGAAACAATGAAAATGGGAAAAATGGGTCACACGGGACATAAAAAAAGAAATATGGGACCAAAAGGGAAAAATGGGACAGAAATAGAAGTAAAGAAAAACAGGAATAATGAAAAAGAAAATGGTAAACTAGAGGAGAAAAGTCGAAAACGGGTGATAAAAAAGGCAAACTGGAGAGTTTGAAGAGATTGATGTTCTATCGATCTGCTAATTACTTCGACGTCACTCTAGAGAGAAAAAAGAGTTAATTGAGAAAACGTTTCTGTTGTTCCATCGATTAAGCCGATGAGTCAACCTTATTGTTGGGCTGGGAACTTGAAGGACCCTAGCTTGACATGGTATTAACTCACAGTGAATGATGATAATTCTCTACTGCCCCTGCGTCAACTATTTATGTTGTTTTTTCTCTTTGAAGTATTTTACTAATTTCAATTTGTAGAGTATATTACAACAATAAAAACTTAATAATATTTACCCAAATTATAATTTCTATTCTCTTGATTATTTAAGTTTCATAACAAAAAAATTGATTTACTGATTGTTCTCCAATCTAAATCTCCACTGTCAGCATTTATTTCTATATTTTATTAAATTCAAGTTTTTACGGTACACTCTAAGAAACTGGAAGTAAGTAAATCTAAGAAGCTATTAAAAAACGTTGGTCTCTTGATCGCAAATGATTTCTTCGATTCCGGGTTGCATCTTTAGAACAAAGAAAGGCAATGTTCATTGGCTAAAAGACGCGACCTTAACCAATAGTCTCATCAGCAATAAAGCTTCACCGGTAGTAAGCAGCTCAGCAGGAAATATCACACACATTCTGTAGTGTAACTTTAGCGTGAAATTAGGTGTAGTTAATCGTGCTTATTAGCTTATTTTATGAACACATTCATTCGGGCACTGTGCTGCTTGTACTTTACAACCAATGATGTTATTTATTTTTATTTCCTTCGACTACATTCGAGACGGGGAGAAGAAACGACTTGCAATGCAGCGAAGCTGCTAGCTAACCTGGGCGATAGTGAAAACAAAATAAAACAAAACATAAAATAAAACTCACTTTGGTGTGGGAAACTTGTCCAGACTTTTTTTGCTGCTTTTCCGGCGTCGCAAAATCCGCTTTCCGGTTGCCTTCACTTTCATCTCCAGCGAGCTACTGCAGTGGGTGCCGATCTTACTACGATTGTTGGGTAGAAATTTGCGAATCGCCTCTGGAACCGGTTGCCGGTTTCCGTTGATCGCCGGTCGTTGTTTTGGTGTCGTTGGCGATGGACGACGGTTGACCGTGATGGTCAGTCAGCGGCGTTGTCGATTGATTGTTGTTGTTGTCGATTCAGGTTGTTCGGACAATGGTTGTCGTCGAAAAAACGAAGCACAACATTCATGAAACCGTGCACACGATCCGAGAGCAGGTTGTTGATCGACGATGGGTGAGGATGCGTTTTAGTTACGTTCAGGGTATACAAAAAAGCTTTCGTTAGGTAAATCGATCGTTGGACGAATTGGGTGTTCTACATTTTTTCTCTCACTCTTGCTTTACTATTGCTCGGATTGCTGATGTGATTGAGTGCACGTTTTTTACTGGACGACATTCACTATTTAATAACAAGAACCACTAAAAAATCTTGAATGAGAAATGATGGTGCTACGACAAACTAATCCAACGTAATGGCTAGCAGCCTACATTCAGTAACACTTTAAGCTTCTTCACTTTAACTACTGCTCAATTTCACTAAGTGTGCACTACTAGCGAATAGTGATGAATTCAGAGAGATGATAATACAAAATTCTAGATCTAAGTTTTGCGAGATGGTCCGCAAAACAAGACTAGCTTTATGTCTCTATTTCTGCCGCCAGTCTGCCGCTACCAATAATGAATATCTCATCACGTGGACGCGTTTTGTCTGGTCTGCACCCGTCGCCGGCGGTTGGTGCGCGTCGTCCGGTCACTCGAAATCAACGTCCAAGATCTCCCGATAGCCGGAGCACGTTCGAGAAATAATCACGCAACGCTTCTTAAGCGTGTTGGCCACCCTGGGCGGCCGGTGTGGTGCAGTGGTACTGGTAGTTTGCCTATTCGGTTTCGCGAACGCCCGACCGCACTGCCGCACTGGAGCAGGCACAACAATTTGCACACTGTTTACTACTGCCTCTCGAAACCACGACTGGCCGACTCGCGGCGCGACTTCCAGAAGCGGCACTGAGCAGGTCAAGAAGTAGCGAGCAGAAGAAAAAAATAACTGCCAGGTTTATTGGAAATAACTTTACCTATCGCTCACTCTACTAATCGAACGCGCGCGGTTGGCTCTGCTGCGGCGTGCTGCCACTCTCTCGGGACTGGACTGCCAACGAGAATTGAAAGTGTTTCCCATTCCTTGCATCTTTTAATCTGAGTGCTACGTACTGCCAGAGGGTCCAGAGCGCTTGCGAACGGTGTGCGAATGGAATGATTTTTTTTGAGAAAATATAATGGTTTTCTCTGTTGGAAAATCATATTTGAATTCCAGTTTTAGATTTGAAACTTTGCGTTAATTTAATATTAAATAATTTTGTTTTGGCTGTTCAGTCCAATTGAGATTTTTTATAACATAAAAATAGACAGCTTCTGTCGAACGGGAACGGATTTATCTATCAGATTGAGAAAGTATATCTCACACTTACGTTTTTTTGTTGAATATTAATTTACAAATTGCATAGAATAATATATTTTTGTAATCGTTTAGTAATTCGGCTGATTCACGTCAGTAGTTTCTGCACTTAAAATCTTTTCTATAAGAGCTCTCACAATTGAACCCATTTTTAAGAAATTTTTAAGAAAGAAAGGATTGAGGTTTTTAACCACCTTCAAGGTTAAGAGCCTTAATTTTAGGCGGTTTGGTTTTGAATATGCTGTACTGCGCAGGAGCGAAATATTTTCATCTCCAATCCGTACATTTTATTAAAAATATTAATCGTATATATAATAAAATGCTACTTGTTTGAAGGGTTATTTGTTTGGTACATTATAGAAAACTAGTTTTACCCATTTTTTATCATCCCAGTATGGATAGGATACTTGAATGACTGAACTTGTACCTGATTAATTGACTGAACCGAATAAAAAAGAACGGTCTGAGCGGACCGTAACTAATTTACGACCGTTGGTAATCAAAATATTTCTGTATGGTTCTAAACTGAAATGATTCGGTACAATCATTGTTGGTGAAATATATGGTTCGGTACGACCATAAATGAATTGACTAGTTCGGTACAACCATTGATAAGTAAAATGATTCGGTTCGGTACGACCATAGATGAATGAAATAGTTCGATACGACCATTGTTCAATGGAGTATACGGTTCAGAGGCGGCGTGTAGGCCGGTAAACCCGTGTGGTCACACGGAGCCTCGCGCTTCGGGAGGGCCTCGCATTTGGTGATGACTAAAGAAAATTTTTAAAAATTCTTCTGGATAATCCCTGGCCGTATACAACATAATTGGCTGTTCAGAAATATTCGTAGGATATGTAAAGAGTGTGCAGAATGTAAAGTGTAAAAAAAAGAAAAAATCGATGAAATTGGGCCTCGCTGCTTTGGAATTAGACTCGTAGTTTTTATTTGGCGCTTGGGGTGGCCATTTCTGAGTTAGGATGGCCCAAAAAAACGTGATTTTTGCATACCTTTCTGCCACAATATATTTTTTTCTGGAAAGCTCATTAAAATACGTTTCAACTGCCATGTCAATGCTTCAAATCGGTCCAGTAGTTCGAAAGTTATGAAGGAAGCTAGGTAATATTCGCAGATTTTGGGACCATCCTAATTGAGAAAGGGCCACCCTAACTACGGGTCTAATTATTTTCATGAATAAGTAGAGCGAGTTTAAAAAAAATCGTATAATTAAACTCAGTTTAACAGAGCGAGATAATATATTTGATTGTTTTATAACAAATTCGTCCTGAACGGTAAGGACGGCAGGTGCCAGAAATATGGGAGAAACCACATAAAACTTGACTAATAGCTTTATTAGTGGAATGAAACTAAATAAATAACCTTCATCAGAGGTTACCTTCCAGCCGGGAAAAGACAATTTACTTGAGGGAGATCATCCTGAGCTGCGCGTATGGTACAGAAAAATTATTTTATCCATACTTGTACTTGCTTTACGATGAAAGACTTGGTCCTCATGGCCAACATAATTGATAAAGGGAAACTCAGATGCTCCGAATGCCGGAAATGGAATGGCCCGATGCGACCATAGCTATATTACCACCATTGGTAACCAAAATATTTCTGTTTGATTATAAACTGAAAAGATTCCGTACAATCATTATTGTTGAAACATATAGTTCGGTACGACCACATAAGAATTAACTGGTTCGGTGCGACTATTGATAAGTAAAATTATTCGGTGCAAACATAGATCCATGCAATAACTAGGTGCGACCATTTAATTAAAATGGTTCGGTACGAGCATAGATGAATTGACTGATCCGGTACGACCATGGATAAGTGAAATGATTCGGTACAATCATTATTATTATTATTATACTTTATTTAAGAGGTTTTCAGCCTGCGGCTGATGCGCCTCGTGATACGATAATTGTTCAATGGAGTAAATGGTTCGGTACGACCATAGATGCATAGAATGGTTCGGTACGACCATTGGTGAATAAAATGACTCTGTATGGCACTGAATGAACTGAATGGTCCGGTTCGACCTTAGACAAATGAAATGTTTCGGTACCGCCATCCGGGGCGAGATCCAACAATGTTTGTTAATAAAAATATATTAGATCTATGCTAACTGAAGGTTCAAATTCAGGATGATTTGAAACAAAACATATTTATTCATTACTTGGAATAGAACACTAATAATCTCAGCAACAGTTTAGCTTAAAATGGGGTTTCAAACCTTAGGGTAAAAAATACTGGGGAAAAATGTTCACATTAATAAATATAAACAAACGCAAATAAGAAATCGCATCAACTTGCTACTCTGAAGGTAGATAAAGTGTTCATTTACAATGTATTGAAAGATTACTATGCATTGGACAACTTCTGATTACGAAAATAATATTTCATATAAACTTTGCACTTTTAAAGCCTCACGAGGTGAGGTTGTGCCAAACTGGAACGATGATTTCGGCGTATGGAATTCACATAACCCCAACAAAAATGCGTCAGTGTACATCAATACACTGGCATTGCTTACAAGTGAGCACAATATTTTGACAGTTTATATTGCAATATCTCTATAGGAGCAAACAGTATCGTGAGTCAGTTTATCGTAAGACTGTCGGTTTTAAAGGGGAGGCTGATTGCGTGTCCTCGGATAACAGGATCTCGAACGAAGTAAGTTATTACCTTTGTATAATGATCAAATAGATAAGTCTTCTGAGATTTAACGCCTCTTTCGTTTTCCCTTTGTGAAACCTGGATACGTAACTATATACTTAGTGGTCGTCCACAAATCACGTACTTATTATTGGTTGTTGTAGACCTCCCGAGTAGTTTTCGTCCATAGATTTTATCATAATTCGTAAGATGCGTTCTCTTTGTTCGTCCACTGACTTCCCACGTGGTTCATGATCGGCCCCAAACGAACTGTGTATATGTATTGTTCATAAACGGGCTACTGTTTATTTATTGGGTATTTAACATAACCCAAGAAGGGATGAGATTGTTCCAAAGTTCAGGTACTTTTAGTATAATTAAAGTTCATTGCAACTAAACCATCTCTATGGCAATTGTTAACTAAACATTGAGGAAGGCTTTGAATCAACTCAATTGCTACAAAAAAAAATCTGTGATTTTTTTGCACAATCTCCCCGACAGACAATACGTTTATTGTTGAATAAGGTAAATATCTGATGATGGCCGAATACAACACCAACAATGCACCGAAATGTAATCAACAAAGTTTAATATTTTACCGATCGAAATTAATTTGAACACAAAAAAGTGCAGTGACTAAAACCAAATCAATGCTGAATAAAGTATATGTTTGGGTTCGACCAAAAATGGGTGAAATGGTTCGGTACGACCATCGATAAGTCCAACGATTTGGTATGATCATTGTTGAATGCAGTACATGGTTCGGTACGACCATAGCTATGGATCAGTAAGATGACAGTTTGTTTTGGGGTGTTTTTATCGGTTTTCTTCTTTGAGATTCTTTGGTATGTCAATTTTATTTGAAAATCAGAAATTAAAGCCAAAAATGCCGAGCTAAACTGAAACATATACGACCAAAATCAAGTCAGAACAGGTAAAAATTTGGTTCAAAATTTTGCTTTCTTTAAAAATTTCTCAAGCGGGTGATAACGTTTTCAGAAAAATGAATATTTTTATTTACTGGGAATGAATTTTTTCTTGTGAATCCGCCATTTTATGGCAGAATCTGCCAAAAACATTAAATGATTAATATTCGCATTCCTATAAAAATAATCTACGACAGAGAGTCTTGAAACTTAGCAGCTAAATATTACAGAAGTCCGCAAGGAACGAGTTATTTTAAAAATATTCTTCATTGAACACGCCGCGGCTGAGCATAGGGGAAACTCGTGCGAAGACAGCTGGTTAGCAAGCAGCACACAGGCACTTGCCATTGGACATCGCCGCGGAGGTGTGTGTGTTCCGGGCAATCGTTCTGAAGGCGAACACACGGTAAGTTTTATTGTGATACCAACGATACATCGATGCACACGTATTGCGAAAGTAGATTTCTGTGGGTTTGACCCGTCGAGTGGTTCACTAGTAGCTATAGGTATCAACCCGTTCAATCCAATCTTATTCGCGTGTTTTTCTTCTTCGATTGGCTTAGGTGCTCGCTCAGGCTGGATGGTGAAGCGTCGCTCCCGGGGGAGGATGCACTGCACAACAAAGCTCAACGACGTGACGGCGACGGTTGAAGTGGTTGGAACAGGCTGAAGCTACTTGTTGCTTAGTCGAGTGACATTAAGAGAAGAGGAAAAAAGATGATGAGGATGACAAAATGAAGAACAAACTTGATTTGATAAGTACCAGGCAAAGCTATTTGCGAATTTAGACCAAAAGGTGTACAAGTCAAGTGCCATTCGAACGAACGAAGAGTGCTGTTACGACTTTCCGGTAGCACTGATTTCGATGATTAGGGGAATTACTTTTCGCAATGCTCGTTTTATCCGGATGTTAATGCTTGAAAATATCATCATAATCTTTCGTAGGTATGTTGATTCTAGTAGGGCTATAAAAACTTTTTACTGCGATTCAATTGTTGTTATTTATGGTTATTCACAATTGATTTCTGTGAATCACCAAATAGTTGTACTCCAACTAATTGGTGATTTACAGAATTTCAATACATGCTTTTTATTACCTTACACGAGAGAAAAGGTTGCGACGATCACGATTCTCCCTAAGTCTAAGTCTCTATGGAAGTCTTTTAAGTTAAAATTATTATAATAAACTTGTGTACTGTTTCGTTCAGAACCGTTGTTTGTGAGCGAATGTCCCACAGCCCGACGGAGTCGACATAATTGAATAATGAACTGTTGGCTAATTTGACCGTTGAACTTTGTGCCCATCCCAGTGAATGATGGTAAATTCCGTAATAAACAATACAATACGAAGAGGCCGCAACACGTGCCTTTAAAAAGTTGAATTAAATTTATGCAAAGGCTAAATTTAGCTTGTCCCCTTGAGTAGGATTCGCTCTGCTCTCTGTGCTGTGCTGTGGCTGTACGTCATAAAACCATTCATGAAAATAAATCTGGCCACATGCAAATTCATTCCACTTTTGGAAGCTTTGTTTCACCATTCAACGCGAACCGAATAAATTGTTCAGATTATCGTAATATTAGTCTTCATTAATTAAATTTGTTACTGAACGAAACAGAAAAAAGAATCAACACCTTTGGGTACGAAACGCAAGATCAACAACAAGAAAATGGAAGGTTAATTAGAAGTCAACAGTGACAGTAGCCAGCGGCTTAGGAAATTGGAAGGTTAATTGAAAACCGTCTGTGTGTCGTAATTTGATGAGCAAATATTGGGCCGATTCCATTATCTAATTATTTCGTTTCGATTCGGGTCCGTCTTTCATCCGTGATAGAACCGTGGGCCTGAAGTAACGGACCGAACCGTTGACCGTTACTTTATCAAAACCATTAGCGGCTTTCTACCCAAATGCCGTGAATATATTTTTTGTTCCTATTGTAGGGCAACCGGTAGGTTTGCCAATTTACAGTGTGGAACACAGCAAATGGCATCGCCATCGGTGGGCTGCTCTAGCCTTGGAACAGCTGTACTATTATTTGGCCGGTACTGTGGGATCGATATTCCGGTCCGGTTAGGCTACCAGCAGCATGGATTTAATTCTTCGGTGGGCTTGTTTTGATTCTCTGTTTCGGTAGGTAACATGAGAGAATAAAAAGTGAACCTAACAGCTAGTAGCCAAAGGGATGGATGAATTTGGGAATTCTTTAGCGAATACCCGGGAAAGGTTTGTTGACCTGTTGTGATGCATTAGTAATTTGGTTTGATGCCATCTTCTGAGGGTAGCAGTTGGGTTGCGAAACGACAAGTTGTAAGAATAATGGCCATTGAAAAGAAAAGATAACCCGTGTAAACACAGTGGTTAGCGAAAAGGAGTGCTTCGAGTGTTTTGAATTGCATTAAGTGGGCAAAAAGTTATGCATTATGTATTAAAAAGGCTTATAGGACATATCTATCAGATTTAAGCATGTTTACATTTGGTGAAGCACATTTTTTTTCGATTTTTGATAAACAGAAGACTTAAACACTAGAAAATACTAGTGGTTGGCCTTCAGGCTGACTGGAAATATTTTTATTGAACAACTTTGCGGATAAACACATATCGAAATAGAAAACCGCTTTGACGGGAATATCTGTTTCTTAAGCTTAAAAGAAACACTGTGTGTCTCCATTGCATAATCGAATCTTAATGTTTTTAAAACGTATCTCAAAAACAAAAATGATAGCTTCCTAAACTTTTAATATGCTGTGGAGGAAATTTCAGCTTTGTCTTTGTTTCTCACACAATAAAAACTTAGAAAACAGTAATTTCAATATCATTGCAATTATCAAAATTCTTAACTACTTACTATCTCATACTGTCTCCCTCATTATCTCATTGTACAGAGATGTATAGTCACTGCCGTGCCCAGGCTGGGGCCTTTTTATAAGATTTATTTCAAAACAAAAAATGATTCTTAATTATTGCATAAAAATAGATCCAGTTTCAATTTAAATTCAATTTCAAGCAAATTTAAGGTTTCAAGGAAAATTTCAAGATCAATTTTAAGCTCATGTTATACTTTGATTTTAAATCCAATTTTAAGTCCACTTTCATGGCCCACTTCAAGACCAATTGGAAATCTAATTTTAAGTCCAATTCAACGTTCAGTTTAAAGCGAAATTTGAAATTTTATTTTAAGTCCGCTTTCGTTCGCTTGAAACTAGTCCAGCTTTAAGCAAAGTATTCTTATATGTATGTCTAATTTTGTGCCTAATTCCATTTTTAAGCCCAACTTAGGGCCATTTTAAAATTCGAATTCAAATCCGACATTAAGTCCAATTTGTAGTTCAAACTCAAGTAAAATTTTAAGCTTAAATTCATATACAATATCTAATCCAACTTCAGCTTAAGCCCAGGTTAAATTTCATATTCGATTTCAGGTTAATTGAAAGTTTAGTTTGCTTTTAATTTCAAATAAAATTTTAAGTCTGCTACAAGGCCCATTTTAAGTTTAATTTCTTGTTCTAATTTAAGCTAATTTAAGTCTAATTTGGACTTCAAATATGTCCAAATTAAAACCCTTCAGGCTCAAATTAATCTGAATTTAGATCCAGCTTTGTTTAAAGCCCGGTTCTATGTCTAATTTAATCCTATCCTAAGTCCTATGTCCTATCTTAAGTACGATTTAAAAGCTAAATACAGGTCCAATTGGTTGAATCTTAATGTCCAAATAAGTTTAAAATAAAACAGCGAGTTTTATTTTTTTGAGTTCTGAAGTTCAATTTCTAGCTTTAAGCTTTGACATTTGATTTTTGGCTTTTTAACTGTGACTGTTGCCCATTGAAATTTTTCTATTGGCTTTTGACATTTAAATTTTGAATTTTTACTTTTAATTTTCAACTTTTAGATTTCCCTCTCTTGACTTTAAATCTTCGATCTTTCGATTTTTTACTGTTGAGAAAAATTTTGGCTTTATCACTGTGGCTATTGACTTTTGTCTTTAGCAGTTTTGACTTTTAGTCTTTGCTTTCCGAGTTAAATTTCTAATTTTGACTTTTGAATTTCGACTTGACTTTTGCCATTTAGCTTCTAAATTTTGACTATTCGCTTTTCAATTTTCGACGTAGAATTAATTCAATTCAAAATTTGGAGTCAAGCCAGCGACACGAAATAATGAAAGATTTTGAACGCTAATAGCTTTTCCAATTTATAACGGATTTTGGTGGTTCATGTACCATTCGATTCATTAAAGATGCAGCAATTGTATGATTTCCTTGACAAGATTGTTGTACAATCACTAAATAGGTAAAATTAACGAAAACTTTCAAGCAAAAATTTTTCCATGCATTTTCCAGGCACAATCGACCATTACACACACCAAGCGACTTCCGAGCTCATCACGTCAACTTTCCACTTCAATCTAAACTTAGATATCATCGTTTGGAAATTTATTATTCAAACTTCACTTTCGATCATGTTTTTTCGCTTGTTAGAAAGCACAGTAAAGGCTAGGTGCTACATTCCGATTTCGTATTTTGACCTTTTGTTTTTATACGACAGACTTCGCAGCTAGCTGTAAGAGTACTGGACAATTGTGGGACTAGTGCTATAAATCCTATTGATTCTTACAGCCTCTTCCAGTCGAGATTCGAACATGCGACGTCTAGCTTAATAGACCAGTGCCGTATCTCGAGGCCAACTAAGAGGTTCAGACTCTTTACTTTTCTAACGCTGCAAACAACCGGCAGTGACAGTGCAGTTTTTTGATGCTCGTCCTCTTATAATAACAATAACATATTTTTTTAAGAAGTTAAGTTTTCTCCTAAAATTTTATTAACAGCTGGATGCATGAGAGAGATTTCTGTACTGAAATACTCCGATTTTGGCACTGGAGTAATTCTCGCTGAAACGGGACCACTACTGACACGAGGTCTTCAAATATAGGAACTTTTTGAATTACCCTTTTTATATCTCGAAATAGTGGGCTCCTCGTTCGCCAAGGGGCCTATCAGGTTCAAAAAAAGTTGAACTTTGGGCAAACCTTGAGATCTATATCATGTGGTATTTCATAAATTTGCCATGAAACGACTAACATATGGCCCGGTTCTATACAGAAGAAGAACAGGGCTTTCAAATGGAGTAAAAAATTTTTTGGCGGCCATCTTGGATTTGGTCGCCATATTGGATTTTATATTATTGCCGTTTTCACCATGAGCCCCCAACCGATTTTCACTTTAAGACTACCATTGGAAAGCACCATTGGAAACATTCATGAAATTGGGTGTGCAATGGCATTAACTGAATAAAACAACCAGTTATTTGTAGCAAGGTTCACAATTTTCATATAATTTTATTGTGATATTTCCAAAATTTGCTATGAAACAAATTACAAACGACACGGTTATGTAAAAAGGAGAAATAGGGCTTATAAACAAAGTGAAAAAAATTGGCGGCCATCTTGGAATAAAAATATTATTCGTTTGAAGATAACAGATTGAATCTAGTATAGGGGAATCTATAGATATTACTTTTCCAGTTATTTATTTCGAGAAAACTAGGTAAATGACCTTCATTAGGACAAAACTACTAGGAAGAGACGAGTGCCTGGAACTGCAAGCGACGATGAGAAGTTCAAGCGAAAATGGATTTTTGCTGTCAAATAAGTGAGAAAACGGCTAGTATAAAAGATGATGGATCATGTTCGGGAAAAAGTTCGAGTTATGGGTTGTAGTCAAGTGTAAGTATTCTAAAGTATTTGAAATACTCATAAATGACGTAGTCCAGCGCAATGTTACTTGTTATATCTCAGCTGATCAGCTTTCTATCCAGCATATCGAGAACGGAGGCCAGGTGGGCGTTATTTACACCGATATTAAAGCTGCGTTCGATTGTGTCAACCATCGTCTGACTTTTAGCGAAATGAAAGCGCCTAGGAGCTTCCGACTTATTCGTGCGTTTGCTAACATCATTTCTCTTCAATTGCCTCCTATCAGTAAAACAAGGTAACTGCAAGTCTCAAGAGCTCTAGTGTAAGCCAGGCGTGCCGTAAGGTAGTAATTTGGGACCGTTGTCATTTTCTTCTATGACGTCTGTCCAGCACGTCCACCTGGTTGGATTATGATACGCTGACGATCTAAAAATCTCTCGCGTCGTACGTTCGAAGGTGGATTGCTGACTTCAGCAGTTAACCGATTTGTTTTTCAAATGGTGCTCTTGAACCAACTTTCGTTTAGCAGAAAAAATAGCCTTTAGACTATTACACCACACCATCAATTGCCAGTCACTTCAACGTTAATCAGTAGTGAAGTATGATGATGGTTCGTTGGACACCGAAGTGACTTTCTGATACCACTATAAGCTACATCATTGCAAAAGCAAACTACGACTTGCGGTTCATCTAAAGAATTTGAAGGGGGTTTCGTGACCCTTACTATTTGAAGTCTCTCTAAATAGTTCGCCGCAGATTGGAGTCCATATTCCACATGGTGGACCACAAAGATTGAAGCTGTTCAATGGAGGTTTATCAGATCACTGGATCTACATTGCGGTTCCTTCCGTAGATTAATCCGTTCGAGCTCCCACCATATGAAAGTCACTGCAGCTTGTTAGGTATGGATTCTTTGGAAAAAATAAGAAGCTGTATGCGTGCTGTAAATTCTCTCAAAAATTTGTATCAAATATGGAAAGAAACATAATCAGCAATTCAACATTTTTATCTATAAGAAGCGATGGATTGTCGTAATCGTAATCAAGACAGTACTATGTTTAGTTACCATTCCTTTAAAAAATTTCTAGCAGATTTTTTAATTATTTGGTCAACTATTATAACATGATCCTAATCTGGTTAAAGAATTTTTTATCAACACCAAGACTGCATCTCTTATTTGAAGAAAGCTGCGAGTGTGAGAAGTTATATAGGTGTAAACAGAAGGATAATAAAAAACACCTGGTGCAGCAATCCGGTGTCAGCGAAACATTTACGTTTACGGTAGTTTTAAATCGTGTTTCATGCATATGCTACTTGCTGAATGATTCCATCAACTTAATTGTATACTAACTGCATCTGATTACACGCTCAGTAATTAGAAAGTTGGCGCGAACGAAACAAAAAGTTGTCGTTACCGGCGTACGTACGTCAGCAGCAAACCACAGACCAAGGACCTCCGCTCACAGACAGCCAGACAGTGCTCCGCACTGCTTTTATCATCCTGTTTTTAAGTACCAAAAAGTGATCGAAAATTAATTATGTTCGGCCAAATTTTGTAGCTGGTTAATTAAAATTAACCAAAAATAAATTAGCATTGAATCAAACTGATCGGGTGTCAATTACCGAAGGTGGCTCGACCTTTTTGCATGCAACCACCTATTAAGCTGGCTTAACCAACATTCGACGACAGTAGTGGAGCTAAAATTATCTGCTCACCTCTGCTTGAAAGGTAGGTACCTACCTAATGGCAAAAAAAATAAGCCAATCAATTAGTAGCGCGATAGCTAGAGGAGGAAATATTTTTGAGCTGTGTTGGGGTAGAAGCAAAAAAAAAACGCTGCATGCTAATGCGATGATCGATGCGCGAGTTGTCTCGTAGGAAGCATTCCAAGCGATTTTGCGAATCGTTCCGGAACCGAAACGATTTGGCTAAAAATTTATTGGTTCTATCTATGATCGTAGAAGATATCATTTTGAATTGCGCTTAGCTTAAAAATTTTTTTTTTATGTTATTTACTATTAATAGGTACGAGATTTAATTTCTGACACCCTAAAAATATATGGTGAGAAGCACTTATTGCAGTTCGCGATTTTTATCCATAGGCATTCGTTTGCTTCCGTTATATCGCCTGGGTCAAATTTTGCAGCAGCATTCACGGATCGGGTTTCAAACAAATTTTTACTAGTAAAAGACGGACTAATATCGGATGATTTTTTCAATAAATTAGGCAATATTCGAATGAAAAATATTAACGATGTTCGAAGTCATGCACATACTTCAGCGCCATAAGAGCAATCAATTTGTACAGCAAATAAAATATCTATATTATGAAGGACAATGAAATGATTGCTGGTGAGTTGTTCCAAATTTGGTGGAACGTGCCTAATACACCATTTGTCCGATTTATGCAGCAGAGCTGCATGAGAAAGGGCAGTAAACCGCACTTGCACAAGTGGAACTGTAATTTGTTTACTGCACTTTGCCTGGGCGGTTTGTTGTGTTTTGTTGCTGATCAATCTCTAAAGTAGGCTGAAGCCGTGGGGAGTTTATTTTACCGTAATTAGCTAAGTTTGTACTCCCCGAATAATAGCTTCTCAGTAGAAAGAAAACTCCCTGTTGGGTTTAATTTTATACCGAGTTTTCTGAATTTGCATAAAATTTACTACACCGAAGGGTAGGCAAGTTCGTGATGAAGATTGATTAAAGTTGTTTTTTTTACCGGTACAAATTCTCGTGGTTGTGACTCTACTCTGTAGAGATTTCGGTTTGCTGATTAGACTTAATCAACGGTGGAAGGACACAGTTGCCAACGTGGCTCACAAAACTTAGGTAGATTAGCAAAACATTTCTTGCTGCTAAAATTTTATCACTCTTATTACTCCGTTTTATTTCAGCAGCTCGAGCGGCAGAAATAGAGACTTCACCTCATCTATCGAATTTCGCAGAGTTCACGCGTGTTGGTCTTGAACTTGTGCTGCTGATATGATTCTCTTCTTGGATTCTTCACCCACTATCACCACCCACAACCAGTTTCGAAGCGAACTCTGTGCACTGTGTTTTTCCCCCAAACCAACACCAACACGCGCGATGGTTTTTCCAAACAACAGACAAACACAGTCTTCTATTTTTACACTCGAATGTTGAACTTTTCTCTAATGGAAATTCATTATCAACCCACGTGTTAATTTCGCATCATGTTGCACGAATTATCCGAGCAGTTCACCGACTGCACCCTAATGCCGACTGACTGAAAATCATTTCACTTATCGAGAATCACTTCTTTTTTTTTGTGCTAAACCAATAAAACTAAAACACAATGAATGGAAATTTTGATACCTCGTGCGTCGCGATCACTGGTCACTACTGCGCAAACTACAAACAGGTCAGGTAGGAAAGACGGGGTTTAAACGAAAAAGTTCGCGCTCGAAATTCGCGAAATCCCCATGTGCGCGTATACGTTCGAAGACGTTACTGTCGTCGTCGTCGTCGTCTTCTTCATCGGCGGCGGCGCAAGCGATTCTGTTGGGCAGGCAGAGCACCCGGGCAGGCAACGCGGTTCTGTCTGTCTGCTCGCGGCAAAAGTTCAAAACTTAATGTTGCATGGAAATGTACGTCCGGCGGGTATAACTATGTATGCCGTATTTTTTCTCCATTTTTTTTTCGGTTGAACGCAACCGATTGACTTCTGCCGCGCGAGAGAAGACGACTACGTACGTACGGGAGATGCGTCGCGGAATGACAATTCGTTGCCGTCGCCGCAGCCGTCATCATCGTTGTCGTCGTCGTCGCCGTCACCGGCGTTGCCGCCGACGACACCGTCGTCAATCACAATGTTAACAAACGAGGAAGAGTCTTGTGTCCGTGCCGACCGACGCACGGCTGCTGCTGCTGGCTGGATGGCCATTCCTGATGGTGGTTTGGAAAGGCGGCCACCCACTGGCGGTGGTGGTGATAATCATCATCGTTACCAGCGACGCTTTTACTACTACCGTCAGCAGCAGCAGCAACCGGTAAGGGTGTTGCGGCGGCAGGCGGTTGGGTACTACTGTCACATATGAGATGCCATGCTACGGGTGCCACCAAGGAAAGTCGTCGTGCGACTTTGAAACCATTTTAAGTATAGTGGGGCGCGATGTCGCTGAGAATGAGTTGTTTGTTGGCGAAACATAGGGTGATGTGTCGGTTAATTTGTTTAAAGGTTATTTCCTTTTTCTTTTCTTTTCTTTTCCTGGAATTTTAAATCCATTGCATTTTTAGGAATTAATTGAAAGGATTGACGAAATCTCATAATTTTCACTGAAAACGAAAAAACAATTAGGGCAAAATTGATCCTGTTAGAAAATATTATCGGTGTTAACTCTTTAATATACTTGTCAACGGTTTGTGATGGTTAAAAATTATGGAATACTTATGGTTCATGACTATGGATATCGTGCATTCGCTCTTCTCTGGTGATCAGCAGCACTTCCTCTCACCGCCAAGATATCAACAAGGCCACCTGGAGATCACCTGACTAACAAACATTAAAACAAATAGTCTGTATTCTTATGGATGACCTTTTTTCTCGAACATATGTTCCCTAAAGGGTGTGGAATTTAACTCAGATCATTACTAAGTAGATGTGCACCAAGGTTGCAACGCTCAGTTACGCTCACTTACGCTCATTTGACTGTACTGCCTCATAGAAACAAAATCTGTAAATGTTTTGTATGCAACTTTTGTAGACCTGAGTGTAATCTATAATCTTTCTGAACAGTGTACTGCATTATTTTTTCAATTTCTGCTGCTAAAGGTCTGCAAACTTTATTATGGATAAACATGGAATCAAAATATCATTTTTCATACGTAGAAATAACCGACAAAAACGAAGAGCGATAAACCAGTTATTCTCTGCCTATAAAAAAATATACGTAGTAACCAGAATATATCACGATAATAAAATATTAGGACAAATGAATGTCCCTTCACACCAGCAAGCAGGACAACTTTCGATAAGAATATATTTTAATACACACTCGCTCTCACAAGCGCTTGTTGTTGGTGATGCAGGTATACAATAAAATATGTCCTTGTCGCCAGTCGGCTGGTTAAAGACAATACTTTAATGATAAATGAACATTCGTTTGCCAATGAAAAAATTACAGACTTATTCCAGCGTAAATACAAAAAATAATACAGTACTTTATTCAGAAAAATTGTAGATTATACCCAACTGTACAAATGTTACATAAATGAATTTTACAGATATTGCTTCTATGAGGCAGTACAGTCCAATGAGCGTAAGTGGTCGTAACCGATCGGTGCAACCTTGATGTGCGCTCAATGCTATCGACGGCATACACCTCGCGACAGAGCTTCTTCTCGGCTAAACAAGCTGTCGAGAACTACGTGTGCCTACAGGATGAGGTTCTACTTTCCTCTATGGAGCTAGATGCTTCAACTCTGGAAGACGGATGGAATAGGATGGGATGAGTCCGCAACCGCGAAATGCAAAGTAACCCCGAGTGCACGAAATGACTGGTTTAAGGGGGAACGCCAGCAAACGACGAGAGAAAAAAGAAGATTGCAAAAACTATCTAACCATTGCTCCGGGGAGAATTATACCACGATCCTGAGGAGAAAAAAGCACCTGAAGGACCACAGAGACCGTAAAGAACTAGGGCAACTATTCCGGGCCAATAACATCAGCATGTTCTATGAGAAGGTGAACCAATCTCGTTATGAATACACACCGAAGCCTGATGTGTGTGTAGGGACCAGGAGGGGAACCTTTTCAGAACTCGAACGGCGTCATAACTCGAAACCCACTGGAAGACTAGCACAACATACTCATGCATTTCGTAGATTCTAGAGCAGCATATGATACAGTCGAGCGCGAAGAGCTGACGCTGCTGAACCAAGGTTTCCTGGAGTGAGCGATGTGCTATATGCGTGTTTCGGGAGCACTTACGTCTCCTTTAGAATCACGCAGAGGGCTGCGGCAAGAGCGCGGACTGTTGTTGTTTAACATCGCTATTAAAATTGTGAACCAAACGAGAGTATCGTATTGAGTAAAAGTAGCCTACTCTAGGCTTTGCAGACGACTTTGACGTCATTGTTAGAAACTTTGGGACTGCGTAGGTAATCTACGCCGGACTAAAAATGGATGGTGCGTCGAACACCAAATATATGCTAGGAGAGGTTCTAGAAAAAACAACGTTCGCCTCCCACAGACAGTTACTATAGACTGCGATGAACTGGAAGTGGTTGATGAGTTCGTATATTTGGGATCTCTGCCTCTGGTCACCGTTGACAACAATACGAGTAAGGGGCCATCCAGATACCACGTGGACCGAAAAACATCTATTTATTGCATTACATCAAATGTCAGGCTAGGCAATCAACATCTATGAGTACTAGCGCAGGCTTAATCTTTTCAACAAGATTTATGCCAGATATGTGCTCTCGTAATGCTCGGTTCATGCGTTTAGGTCAACATATGCCTTAGAAGACAAAACTTTATTTGAGCCCAAAAACAATCACTAATCAATGGAATGCTAATATGTAGTATTAATTCAATATTGCTGTTTCTAATTTCTATTTTTTGTATGAAAAAAAAAACTTGTCCACGTGGACATTTTCCATACCACCTCCCCCCTCTTCCGTGGACAAGCATGGACATTTTCATACCCCCCACCCCCTTCTAAGCTGTCCACGTGGTAAATGGATGGCCCCTAAGGAGATTAAATGACGCATTCAAGCTAGACGTCGGATCTACTTTTCCCCTCGGCAAGACGTTTCGATCAAGGAGCATATTCTGCCGCACAAAGCTGATGATGTACATAACGCTAATTAGACCACACCACACAATTCTCACATTTTTTCTCGGCTTAATCACATTAATACGATACAGGCGGTAGCCAGGAATTTTCCTTAGGGGAGGGGGGGGGGGGTTTACAAAAAAAAATCTGACATAGCCTAACCTTAAGGAGTTTCTCAGAAAATGGGTATTTATTTTCGTTCATCATAAGCTATTTTGGTTTATACTCAGGGTTCTTCATTTGACAAAATAAACATCAATATAAAAGAAGGTAAATGTCGAAATTGCCCCCTGTATGCTTTTCAACATCGCCATTGAGAAGATGATCCGGCGAACAAAATCAAAACGAGAGACTTAAATTTCCCTGAAGATAGCAAACCTCTTGGCTACGTAGATGACTATGATATTGTAGGCCGAAACTTCGCAACGGCAGAGGCCATCTGCGCTAGACTGAAAGCGGAGGCTAGTAGGATTGGGCTAAAAGTAAATACGTCTCAGCCCAAATACATGATTGGTAGAGGCTCAAAGAGAAGAATGTGTACTTTTCATGGACGGTAATCGTTGACGGTGACGAACCAGAAGCGGCAGTTGAGTTTATGTATTTGGGATCGCTGGTGGCCGCGGATAACACAAGAAGATTTTGCGGCGCGTTCAAAGCAGCAAGTTAAGGCCTTCGCAAAACGCTTTCATCCGCTTGCATACAACGGCCACCGTACGATGCTGGTAAAGTACACAACCCTTATTAGACCGGCAGTTTTTATGGATTTTAGGATGCTCACGGAGGACATGCACGCCCTTGCGGATGATATTTGACGGAGCAAAAGTTGAAAGTGAAGAGCGTCGGAGGTACACTAGAATCTCTTTTTACTTTCGTTCATTTTACGTGATTTTCTCTTACGTCACTATTTTGAAGTCCGAAATTTGAATAAACGTCGTCTCGTTTTACGTCTAAAATTTGAATTAACTCTCACCTTTTTACGACGGATTGTTTTAACGTCTCATAATAGTGGACGTAATACGATACTTGAGTGTATATGAATCACGACCAGCAGACACTACTACCATCGGACATTTGGTAAAAGTCGGTAAGCTACGGTGGACTAAACAGTCATAAGGAAAACGGTTCTGCTTAATAACCCCACCGGCACCCAGAACAGAGAGGCCCAACGTGCGAGATGGCTCAACTTGTTCTTACGACTTGCGCCTTCTGAAACGCCTGGAAAATAGGCAACGAGTAACCCAAGATTGAGTTGAATGCAGCCGACTAGTTAAAACAGCACGAGCCATCCCAGATGCATGCTACTGACGACAACAAACTTCAAAGTATAGAACAAATTTTTTTTTGAGGGGAACCCACACCCCCGCCTTTAAAAGTGATAAGCGTGGGAAGGTAAGAATGTATCCCAACAATTTGAGTTTTATTGGATTTTATTTTTTTATTGGAATAATTTATCCGCTGCATCAAAATTGTTTGAAAAATTGTGAGCACTTTTATTTTGAGATACACTAAGAACTACAAATTTTCCGATCAGCACGGATTTGTCTCTGGCCGTTTCGTGTCTACGACCATTTTGGATTTCGTGTCAACCTGCATTTTGAAAACTGAACGTAAAGCAAAAGTTGACGTAATTTATACAGATCTAAAAGCAACACTCGACTGCTCCTTGTTACGAAAATCTTACGCCCAGGAGCTTCCCAGCGGTTTGTCCTGTGGTTGAAATCGTACTTGTGTGACAGAATGTTAGAAGTCAAGCTTGGATTGGATTTGTTTTTTTCAAACAAATCAGCTGTTCGCCAGGGCAGCATTCTTGGCCCGCATCTTTTCATTATATTCTTGAATCACGCAGCTCAAGCCATAGATAATGGTTGCAGACTAGTTTACGCCGATGATTTTAGTATCGAGTATTGTTCTAGGCTGCAGTCTCAATTGGATAAATTAATGACGTGGTGTAAACTGAAACAAACAAACGTGGTGTCAACTGAATTGTTTGATTATAGACACAGCTAAATGTGAAGTGATTACTTTTTACCGTTCTCAAACTCCAATTCTCTTCAAGTTTTTCATTAATGGGGCAGCGTTAAGCATTTTGGACCGAAAGCTGACATTTAACAGGCCCCGTACGCCGATCGGGTCTGAAGCTTCGATTCATTGCCAAAATAGGACGAGGCTAAACATACATCAAAACGCTTGCGTGGTTTGGACTCTACCAGCTCAATTGGAACTTGTGGATTGAACGTTTGCAGAAAAGATTCATTCTAGAATTTTCTAAAAATGTTGTATTTTCATGGATTTCAGAGCAGCATACGATACGGTTGAACGCGAACAGCTATGGCAGATAATGCACGAGTACGGTTTTCCGGACAAACCGACGCGGCTGATCAAATTTACTCTGGAGCGAATGATGTACTGCTAACGTGCGCGTCTCAGCGACACTCTCGAGTCCTTTCGAATCGCGCAGAGGGTTGCGGCAAGGGTATGGATCGTGAAGGAGTCATTTGACCCCTTGCTCTTTTGGCTCATTTTCACAGCGTTGTAACACTATTCTGCGTAACTCTTTTTATTAGAAAATATAATTAAAATGTAATGCAAGCTTGCTGCTCTACTATTTCTCTTTTTATCACGAAAAATATTATCTATCGACAAACGCGACATTTTCGGTCTGCTAGCGAAAAATATGTTTAGTGTTGATATCGGAAGATGTGATCCGACGAGTGGCCATCGAAACAAGAGGAACGATCTTCAGCAAGAGTGACCAACTCCTAGTCTTCACACAAATACACCCTACTAACAAAGTTGTTACAAATTAGTTGATTCAACCACTATATGACTAATTTCAGTCGTAAATAAGTTACTGCAACCAAAGGTGCGCAAAGTGTGCTGCTTGCGCACTCAATACATTTCCTTGGGGTAGGTATATTGTTAGTATACCTTGCATTATTAGTTCTACAGAGCCCAAATTTTTTCTCCGTTTACATGAATTTTACTAAATAAATAATTATTCACAACGATGCCCAGTGGGACGGCTTTAAAGAAAGGCGGACATTAGCTTTTACGGAGAAACTATTAAGTTTTCCGCATTAGTGTTTTCGCAAAACTTTCTTGGTTTTTAATGTATTTTTTTTTATTAAATAAATTTAATAGCATTAAGGGGGTGGGTCAAAAAATAGTGAAATCAACTTTATTATTTTAGGTTCAAAATAAACAGTGCCCAGGGAAAAGTGATAGAGGACATTATTTAAAGAGTACTTGGTGAAGGAAGAAAGTTTTTATCCCTTAAGGGAAAAAAGATATTCAGCTATACAATAACAAACTCCCTTAATACCGGTTTTCCTAATTTTACTTAGTTGTTTCCGTTACTACGTAGTTTTGATGTTCAGTAAAGTTTAAGATATAGTAAAAATACATCTGTTTGCTGAAGAGAGCGTAGCTCTAACCTTACGGAATTTTGAGCTATTACAGTTTTTATATAATTTTCTGTACATTAAAAACCAAGAATCTTTTGCGAAGACACTAATGCTGGAAACTTAATAGTTTCTCCGCAAAAACTGATGGCTGCCTTTTTTTTGAAGCCGTCCCACTTATTACTTAGTGCGATAGTCTTTCCATGAGACCATGGAAATGGTAGAAGAATGCAATGAAATAATTGCAGTCCTCTGTGGTTCAAAGGTTACGCTAGTATTCACACTAGCTTGGCTACAAAAGCTTTGGTTCGACACTCGGAATATTGAACTAAATATGTTTGAATACCTTTATCAAGGGGTGCGATGAAAAAGATCAACGCACTTTAGCAGCGACTAACGTTACGCGTGCCAGGAGAAAGGGGGTCTGCGTGCTCGTCAGGATCAGAAGCAGCCGAAATGACACACCAGAACATCGAACTTCTTAAAATTAAATCTGTTGTCCAAAATAGAGCCTTGAGTGTGTAATCCCAATATAACTTTATTAAGATACAAAATAAAGTACACAATTAGTACAACATACTAATCACTGTCAGTAGTTAATCCGACTAATTTTATTGTCCATTCAGCATCAACGCCCCACTACATCGTTTTTGTTGCAGGGTTTATCCGCAGCAATGTCAACTCCTTCAGGAGCTTTACAATGAAACTCGCATAGGTCTTCGTAGGTAACTCCGTCAGTTCCACATACGGGAATCGAAACTGGAATAGACTTGCAACATAGCTCTCGGTTTGTAACAACCACAGAAAAGAACAGCGAGAAAATAACAACGAATGCAACGGTCGAACGCATGCTTTTTATCGATCTGGAACACAACTTTAATCGTAACTAGGTGCAGATGCTTTCTGGTTTTCGCTTAAATAGAGTTTTCGTTTTGAAAAAGTATGGCGAATTAATTCGATTCGTATCGCAATGTGCAATAGTTTCACGTTTCATAGTTGTTATGGTTTTGATCAAAATACGAAGAGAAAAAACGGCTGTATCACATGTAGTTGCCAATCTGCTTGTAACTTTCTCTGAGAATTTTATCTAGCAAACGTAGCAAAACAAACTTAGCTGAACTGCATTTATTGTTGTTTTTAGATGAGTATAGTAATACTCTTCTTGAGGCAGTAGAACTTCCGACAGGTGCAAAATACAGTTACATCTCGCAAATCAATAAACGTTGCAATGACGGAACAGGTATATCATGAACCGGAACTTGATTAAATAAAAGAAACAACATAGAGGCACTCTCTTGCTTGAAACGGGCGGAAATGTACGATAGAAACCACACCCCTCGAATCCCTCAACTGCGGCAGGTATTCATAGTACCATACCTACCGACCTACGTAGGTGAAACGTCTACTAATCGCCCATCAACTGTGAAGCCCCGTTCATTCATCTTTGGTGCTATTCATAGCTAGAAAAACCAACCTTAATTCATCTAAAAGTGAATGTGCCCCTTTTCCTACGACGCCTGGTATTTTGTGAAAACTGGGTGGGTTTTTCATTAAGTAAACGATAGATATCAGTACTTCTTTATACATAATTTTCAACATTCGGTAAAAAATTACTCCATAAAAAGTGTTTGTCAGCGGAAAAGTTATTTTCGAATCTGAAACGATAAGCGCTTTGCAGTGTAGTTGATCACCTTTTCCCGGCGTAGAAAAGGCAAACGAAAAACAGTTTCACCTGAAAACGATTCTTTATTCTCCGACTTACAGGGAATTGTGTTTTTCCCAGTCTCTTCATTTGTCGCACTTGATGTCTATTATTATTGCTATTCGAACGTTCGCTAACTGGAAGCCAGAAGCGGCAGGGCGCGTCGTCGCGAATGTCATTATTTATGTGCTATTGATCTCTTATCTGGATATCATTTACATTTTACAAATTGTGGAACTGAAATTGTTCATTCCGTTAATAGTAAAGCTAGAGCTGGAGCTCTAGAGTACACGGCCGGTTCAGGGACGCGACGGGAAAGATATGAAATTGATATTTTTTCCGCTGCTGCAATCATAACTGCACAATTGAATTTGCAAACAAACAGTCAAACGAATTAAGTCACGTATCATCTGCCGATTGATCTTTTCGTAGGTGAAGGTAGGTACCGAGCGTTGAACGTTCAATGGCAAAATCTTCGAAATGCCGCAGTCGGTTAATGGTAGAGATTACAATGGCTGATGAAACTCTGATTCGTGCAATGATTGAAACGATAATGATCCCCCATCCCGAACCTGGAAGGTGGGTACAGGCTTCAATTATAATGATGTCGTTTGGGCGATCGTGTGTTTTTTTTTATTAAACGAAGGTTGGGTCAGTGTTTTTCTAAGAAGTGTTTTGCTTGTGTTTTCTACGGAACGGTTATTATCTCTAGTTAATTGAATAATATTAACTCATTTATACTTCCCTCCAAACGAGCGTTAAAAGGCATATTTCACCTTTCACAATCACAATCGACAACAAATATTGAACAAACACGTGCTAATTGTACAAAACATGGTGCGTTTTTTTATTTGTTGAAAATCAGCAACGGGCCAAGTTCACGCGAAGGACAATCATGCGTAAACCGCGCACACCGTGCCATGCCGGCCAAGGGATATCGGGTGGGCGTCGTTCTGGTACATGTATTCATGTACCTACGTCAATATGTGCTCAATTAAATCGCGTAAACTCACTTTAATTGAATGTATTATAGAAAGGCACCCCTCCGCCGCCGCTGCAGCGGCCGTCAAGGAACAGCATGAATCGAATTCTCCATTTCCATTCCTCGACTCCTTCCCGTGCAAGGCAAATTCGTGTGATGTTTATGTAAATAAATACAAATTTATTTGCTGTGCAAATCGCGTCCGACCGTGCCGAATGCTGTACAGCAATCGCCCGAATAGGGCGGTGCGTAGTGGTGTGTGTCCTCCACAATTTCTCAGTTTTCTTTCAATCAATTAGATGATGATTGTTTGCTAACTGATAAGTTTTTGATAGGCGTTAAAAGGGAAATAAAAATCTACTTTATTGGTGAAGGTGTGAAGTAAAAGTTCCGCCTACCGCCTAATTCGGGGGATCGCTGTATCCCCCATTGTAGTCAACGCACCGGTCACCCCGCTAGTGAAGCAGTTGCCGTTTAATTTTTTGACTCAATCAAAAGTCAGCGAAAAAAGTGAAAACAAGAAGAATTCACTGTACAATTAGGAGTACGTACGTTCTCTCTTCGTCGTTGATGAATTAAAAAGGCACTGAAAACGTGCCGCCCGATGAATATGGAATCAGTTTCATTGAGAGGTCTTATGGGACCAAGATGCGTTACAATTATTTGTTCTTCGTTCGGAATTGATATTCAAGGAGAGAAATGTCGTTGACCGGGACTCCGCTCGATATGAATGGGTTGTTGTTGCAGCCTGTGTACGTGCAGTGAAAGTTGTTTGAATATCTAACCGAATGCGATTTCTTTACAACATGCGTGATAAGGAAAGTTCTATTTTTTGTATTAAAATATTTATGAAATTTAGCGGATCCTTTTTCAAGGTTCATGCACATATTTAAAGGATTGCGTTTAATGCATGTTTTTTCCAAGATTTTGTATATACTTATGTCCGACCGTGCAGTGTAATACCAGAAACTTCTTTCGGCATCCAAATATGTAAAGATACCGTCTTCAAAATATTGCCCATCCTAGTAAGGCAAAAACGGATTCAGAGCGCTTTTTGAAGTGGTATACTAGTGGTTGTGAAGGTCAACGCGGTCACAATGCGGCTTTGTGTCGCAACATACTCCCGCTTTAAAAAGTCAATATTTTAAACTGCGAAGTACAAAACGAGAATGATACTAGGTCTTAGCAGGAAAGCAAAATTTTTGAATTGGTTCGGAATGGCCGCTGTACTGTAGCTGGACTGTTTATCACCGGAATGGCGCGGAATGTCGTAACTGTACATGGTAACTTCATAACTTGACGCTTTACTCATAACTGGACCTGGCGTCCGCACGAATTGGCGCTGAGTGGCCGGATTATCACACACGAATTAGATGAACGAAACGGATAAAGTACGAAATGCCAGCCGAAACCGAAATGGTTAGCTGGGATTGTTTGCTGGTCACAGTCGTCGGCAACACTCGTGGCCTGTGGCCGTCTCGCGCTGAATTATCTAATGCTACTATTGATAGTTTTTGGTGGTCTTGTTATTGACTAATGTTTTATGAAAGAGTCTAAAATTTCTCGAGTTCGATTAGTTTTTGAGTTACGCAAAAATTTCTGTTTTATTTGTATGAGAGTCCTTACCCCCTACCACAGGGGTCAGGGGTCTCAACCATCATTAAAAAAATTCCTGTCTCCAAAACCCCCCACATGCCAAATTTGGTTCCATTTCCTTGATTAGTTCTCGAGTTATGAGGAAATTTGTATTTCATTTGCATCGGAGCCCCCCCCCCTCCTAAAAAGGCAAGGGGTTCTAATTTATCACAGAAAAAAAATCATGCCACAAAAAACACCCACATGCCAAATATGGTTCCATTTGATTAAATAATTCTCGAGTTATGAGTAAATTTGTATTTCATTTGTATAGGAGCCCCCCCTCTCCTAAAATAGGGAGAGGTTTCAATTCACCATAGAAAAAATTCTTGTCTCCAAAAACATCCACATGTCAAATTTGGTTCCATTTGCTTGATTAGTTCTCGAGTTAAGAGGAAATTTATGTTTCATTTGTATGGAAGCCCCCCTCTTAAAAGGGAGAGGGGTCATTTTTCCCCTCCTAAAAACGGGAGGGGTCTCAATTCATCATAGAAAAAAATGCCTACAGAAACACTCACATGCTAAATTTGGTTCTATTTGCTTGATTAGTTCTCGAGTTATGAGAAAATTTGTATTTCATTTGCTTGGGAGCCCCCCTCCTACACGGAGCGAAAAAACTCCAGTTTGTTTCAAACAAAATGATTGTTGTTTTAAGTCTCAATAAAATATTTTTATAGCAACCTGAAAATATTGTTGTTTCCAAACGAGATTCTGTTTGAATCAAGTAAATAACAGTTTTGAATTAAAAGTAAAGTATTTTCAAATTTGAAGTTGACATTGATGTAACAATAAATATTTTCATTTCAATCATACATTTCAGTTTGAAACAAAACGAAATTTTTGTTTGTGCGTAAAACAACCATAAATATGGTTGAAACTACATTTTTATTCTCCGTGTAAAAAGGTAAGGGGTCCTAATTCATCATAGAAAAAATTCATGCCTACAAAAACACCCACATGCTAAATTTGGTTCCATTTGCTTGATTAGTTCTCGAGTTATGAGGAAATTTGTATTTCATTTGTATAGGAGACCCCCTCCTAAAGTGGAGAGGGGTCTCAAGTCACCATAGAAAAAAATCTGGTCTCCAAAAACACCCACATGTAAAATTTTGTTTCATTTTCTCGAGTTGTGCAGAAATTAGTGTTTCATTTGTATGGGAGCCCCCCTCTTAGTGGGGGGAGGGATCTCTAACCATCATTAGAACCTTCCCTGGCCCCAAAAACCCCTACATGCAAATTTTCACGTCGATCGGTTCAGTAGTTTTCGATTCTATAAGGAACATACGGACAGACAGACAGACAGACAGACAGAAATCCATTTCTATAGGTATAGATTTATTTATTTAACAATTATTGTAACGTAAGACATAATGCCTGTTTTTGATGCTCCAATTAGGTGGATCTCATTTAATGGTGAAAAATCCACGATAGTATTATTTTGACATAGGACTACGTCTTACACGAAGGAAAGCGGTATAAAATCAAAATCTAAAAAGTGAGAGATTGGCCAGGAGGGACAGGTCATACGCGGTAGTTCTTTCGAAGACTCAAAAAATCTCCATCAGGCCGAAATGTGCAGGGATAAGGAAAGAGTTATTTTAACAGACGACCGTTCGGTGAACGTAAGGTGGAAGTAACACTACGATGGCGTGCAGGCGGAAGACCGTGATAGTGAAGCCTAGATTCATCTGGCTAACTGGCTTGTTAGACCAGCATCGTACCTCCAAGCTAACTGGGCTGGCACTCGCCTCGATAAGCGATGTTAAACATTATCCTGATTATCGCACACAAAGTGCTTTCTCAAGTTATCTTCCATCGAATGTCGCCAATAGCCAATAATTTAATTCGTGGGAAGTTGTCAGGACCGGACAACAACGGACCGAATCTTCATCTTGGGGTGAAACCCTCCAAAAGTACCGCGAATTCCTTTTCAATGATTTTAAAGCCGTGTATGATAGTGTAAACCGTCAAGAGCTATGGAAAATTCTGCATGAAAACGACTTTCCGGGGAAGCTTACTACCATCATGGCTACGAAGGATGGGATCCAGTGCTGTGTGAGAGTTTCGGATGGATTGTCAATTCAAATCTCACAGGGGACAGACGGACAGTCTACTATTCTACATTGCGCTTGAAGCTTGAAGTTATAAGACGACCGGCGATCGATATGCGGAGCAATATGTTTAATAAATCCCGTCATTTTATGTGCGTGGCTGCTGTCGGTAGAAAATTTCGGAACCTGGAGGCGAAGAATGAACCACGAACTCGCGCGTTTCTGCGGCGAACCCAGTATTCAGGAAGTGGCCGAAGCTGGACGGATACGTTTGGCAGGACTTGCTGCAAAAATGGTTTTCGCATCGAATCCGAAAGGAACATTACGAAGAGGGGCACATCGAGTGGGATGGTAAGACCAGGTGAAGATCTAGCGAGCACTGGAACTGGAGACTAGCGGTCATGGACCGAGTTAGATGGAGTAATTATCATAAGGCCAACTAAATAACTAAGTCCAAGTCCAAGTCCAAGTCCAAGTCCAAGTCCAAGTCCAAGTCCAAGTCCAAGTCCAAGTCCAAGTCCAAGTCCAAGTCCAAGTCCAAGTCCAAGTCCAAGTCCAAGTCCAAGTCCAAGTCCAAGTCCAAGTCCAAGTCCAAGTCCAAGTCCAAGTCCAAGTCCAAGTCCAAGTCCAAGTCCAAGTCCAAGTCCAAGTCCAAGTCCAAGTCCAAGTCCAAGTCCAAGTCCAAGTCCAAGTCCAAGTCCAAGTCCAAGTCCAAGTCCAAGTCCAAGTCCAAGTCCAAGTCCAAGTCCAAGTCCAAGTCCAAGTCCAAGTCCAAGTCCAAGTCCAAGTCCAAGTCCAAGTCCAAGTCCAAGTCCAAGTCCAAGTCCAAGTCCAAGTCCAAGTCCAAGTCCAAGTCCAAGTCCAAGTCCAAGTCCAAGTCCAAGTCCAAGTCCAAGTCCAAGTCCAAGTCCAAGTCCAAGTCCAAGTCCAAGTCCAAGTCCAAGTCCAAGTCCAAGTCCAAGTCCAAGTCCAAGTCCAAGTCCAAGTCCAAGTCCAAGTCCAAGTCCAAGTCCAAGTCCAAGTCCAAGTCCAAGTCCAAGTCCAAGTCCAAGTCCAAGTCCAAGTCCAAGTCCAAGTCCAAGTCCAAGTCCAAGTCCAAGTCCAAGTCCAAGTCCAAGTCCAAGTCCAAGTCCAAGTCCAAGTCCAAGTCCAAGTCCAAGTCCAAGTCCAAGTCCAAGTCCAAGTCCAAGTCCAAGTCCAAGTCCAAGTCCAAGTCCAAGTCCAAGTCCAAGTCCAAGTCCAAGTCCAAGTCCAAGTCCAAGTCCAAGTCCAAGTCCAAGTCCAAGTCCAAGTTCAAGTCCAAGTCCAAGTCCAAGTCCAAGTCCAAGTTCAAGTTGGAGTCCAAGTCCTTTGGTTATTTGTTATAAGAGTTGATTTACATTAATAGAATTTTAATAAGCCAATTATTACTGTAAATGAAACTGAAATGAGTTCAAAAATTATCACTCTAATCAACAAGTGAACATCCTGCAAAGAAAAAAATCGAAACTTGAACCGAAATATTTCCGAACTGGAAAGCAGTTCTACTTCAAGCGAATTATTTCGTGAATGTCTGCTCTCAGAAGTTTTAATTAGTTTATTGATTTTCTGTTCCACTGCGACTAACATTGACCACGTTCGTCGAGAGACAAAGAGGGAGAGACATTCAGTCGCAGTGTAATCACCATAAAGTTAGTATATTGGTTTTTGAATGCTGATACAGATTGCACAAGCAGCTTCGCTTATCCCAATTAGCACGAATTCTGTGTTTGTTTTTTTTGCATAACAGATGAATGTTGTTCATTCACTTGAAGTGGTTATATTTTTAAATTAATTGCAGTCGAATCTGTTTTTTGTGCTTTGCATGCAGATGTTTAACTGCGCCTATTACATTGAATTGGACGCACCGGCATAAAGGACGAAAGGACAAAAGTGTTATAAAAGTGTTCGAATTCAACCAAGACTTCCACAAAATGGATGGATGCGTGCCTTAACTCGGGTATGGTTATTATATTCAATCGATTTTTTTTGTTTTTCGCTTTCTTAGCAGCAAAACATGCAACATTTCGACTGCGGCAAAGCAGCAGCCGTCAGCACAAAACACTTTCCCAATTCCAACCAGAAAACGTAAGCTGACATTGATTTAAGGTCGGGTAGATGATGACGCTGAAAGGATTCAGTCTATTATTTTTCGGTTTCTGGTGTGAATTCTGTTAATAAATAAATTATAATGAATACATTTTTAAAATCCAGCGGAGCCCCACGTTGTTGTAAGGTTTCAAGAACAAAAGATAATCTCGATAATTTGTTTAGTTTTTCAAATAAAAAAAAACGATTGGCATGTGATAACATTATTCTGCGAACCACAATTAGTAATTACCATTAGTGTAAACAAATTATGTGAACGATTGCTACCGCCAAGCTGTCTCACAGCTTCTTCAACCGGCATTATTGGCTGCGGGAAAGCGGAACAAATTGTTTCCACTTGGCTTGGAGTGTTGCTTGCTTACTTTGCTGTCGGTGATCATTGTTGTGCTTAATCACTTTTGTATCGAAAACCACATACGCTGCGGGCAAGTCTCTAGTAGAGTAGAGCAAATTGCTTCCATATAGGTAAAGCATCGATATTCAAAGTCACGTAAATCAATTTAATATATCGTCGCCATCACCGCCGTATGGGGTCGCATTGTTTAGTAACTACACAGTAAACTCAGTAGCAGCGAGCGTTAGAAAATTAATGCAAACGAGTGGTTTACCGAAACCTAATTACAGCGCAAACCACGCGGTGATGGTCGACCGTCTTCGGACGTAGGTTCATTGTAATCAATATTTTGGATGCCCGTTCGAGGCGAGACGAAATGAGACTGCAACTTTGAGGTTTTCTTTAATGATGGAAAATTTTAAGCTAATCAACAAAATAAACATGGAAAGAACTAGTGGAGCATTTGTGAAATTGATAAAAACGTCAATTTTTATATTAAATTATGACTGAACAGTGGAAAAGTTTCCACCATGACAGGATTGAATCAAGATTCAACGTTTAATCCTATCCATCAGCTTGTCTTTCGATTGGTATTTAATCTATCAGACATGAATCCCATCTACAGTCCGTCAGCCAACATTATGCCACGTGGAGTCAGCCGCGACTACGACAAGGATGTCACTTTTGCTGTGAAATAAGTGCCATTCTGTGCTGCGCTGTGACCTGACCTCATTTGAGACCGAGCAAATGAAAATTCCGGAAACCCAAGTCTATCTACCTACCTACCTACGGTGCAACTCCGTGCTGTGGTAGATCCATTAGAGCCTGCACGTTGTTGGCGCAGCCAGCGCTTGACAGGCAGCCGGCCGCACGTGTGGAACCGTTCCACTATGGTCGAAAAAGCCAAAATTCCAGACAAAAATCAATATCTCGAAAACCATCGGCTCTACATATTTCATGTATTCAGAAGATTTTGTTTAGAAAAAAAGACCTATCTTTTGGTATAATTAGTCATTAGGGTGGTCCACTTTTACTCGTTATAAAAATTTTAACTTTTTTGTCTTGCGATATAGAGCAATACTTTCTACTACAAAGTTGTAAATAATTTATTTTGCAGAAACTTTGCTGAAGAAACCAAATTTGTATCTTATCTGTGTATCACTATACAACGAATTTTATAGATTAAGTCAGGGTAGATCTTGAAAAAGCAGTTTTTCTGCTCTAACTTTTTTATTTGAAAACCAATTTGAAAACTTTGTTCGGATGACTTTTAGAACATAAAATGATGCATTTTTTAAAACTTCTAGATAGTTGCTATCTATTGCCTGAAGGAAGATATAGAAGTTTTCGATTCAAAATATTATAGTTTTCCACGGCGTCTCACACTTCCGTTGGCACATATTTTCGAAAACGGCATGAATGGTCTAAAAGTACGTATCTGGATCTACAAAATCCATGTAATGGCATTTTTCCAGACTTCTCCTATTCTGAGAAAAACGCATTTGAAAAGTAAGTATTTTTCCATATTCAGCCCGCTGTGGTCCAAAGGTTCACCAATATCTACGATCCGCAGGACCTGGGGAAAAAGTTGGGTTCGAATTCTGTTATAATTGACTCCCATTATAGCTTGTTTTGTTCCATGGACCCGTAAACGTTGCTTCAAGGGCCATCCCTTACCTGTTTTTTCGTTCTGGAGACACTATAAACACGTTTGTTTCATTACTTTCTTCTACCGTTCCCTCCATCTATCGTAAAAAAAACTATCGTTATGAAAAACAGTAGTTATAAAAAAAGAGTATTTCTACATCTCTGGACTGAAGTGTTGCGCTTGCGTAGTTTTGTTTAAGGCGGAATTAGTCGTCATCGATTCTGCCAATTTCAAAAGCAGTATTTTTGTTTGAAACAAAAAATCTGTTCATGTGTTTTGTTCTGTTCTGTTCAATATATTCGGTGTGCAGATTGGCAAAAAGAACGCAGGATTTACATTTTTGTAAACAGAGTCCCGCTTTTGGGCCCAAAAACTGCTTCTGGAATTGGGCTTTCCGACGAAAAGTTAATGACTGCTAGTTTCCCGTTAAGCGTGTAGATCTATCGCATATGTTTTCTTATTTAAAAACCTTCTGATATTTTTAGAAAGAAAACTAACATAAATTCGAGGTATTCTAAAATGTTTTCAAGGTTTTTGGAATTTGCTATATTTTTTTTAATATTTTGTATAGACAAGTATTTCCATTTTGCTTGCCGCCTTGCAGACTGATTCTAGCAGAATAAGCTCACAGTTGCTTACTTCTACGGCATGATAACGAGAGATTTTACGCATTCTCTCAGCACTCAAGTCGGCCAAATGTTTTTAGGATGACCTATCAATACAAAAAAATCGGGCTGCATTTTGTCCACAGCATAAAATAAAATTAATTTTTGTATCTCGATGAGACTTGTTTAATGAGAATGCGGTATCAATCGATGAAGTAGTCGGGACATCATAATCATTCGATATTATTGCAATATTTTCAAAACTTTATCCAGGAATTAGTAATGGTGCGTTGAAATATTCCTCATTGTACTTAAAAACTTATGTTGAGCTTTGTTAATACTTCAAATAATTCTTCTTGAAGAAAAATGCATGTATCCCTTATAATTGAACAATTTTTTTTTCGATTCCACCGGCATGTCCTTCTTTACGACACTGTGTATGCTTTGAAAACTTCATCACATACTTTTCGGATTTTTTCGACGGAGTTTCCTTGCGTATTTTTTCACAAAGAAAACAATTCGCGTTTGTCCATTTCTTTAAAAGTACCCCCAATATTACTTTTTAATAAAAAGGTTTTAAAGCGTCGTTTTCTAACTTACCTGCGATATTTATAACGGTAGTTTTTTTACAATAGATGGAGGGGACGGTAGAAGAAAGTAATGAAACAAACGTGCTTATAGTGTCTGCAGAGCGAAAAAACAGGTAATGGATGACCCTTGAAGCAACGTTTACGGGTCCATGGAACAAAACAAGCTATAATGGGAGTCAATTATAACAGAATTCGAACCCAACTTTTCCCCAGGCCCTGCGGATCGTAGATATTGGTGAACCTTTGGACCTCAGCGGGCTGAATAAGGAAAAATACTTACTTTTCAAATGCGTTTTTCTCAGAATAGGAGAAGTCTGGAAAAATGCCATTACATGGATTTTGTAGATCCAGATACGTACTTTTAGACCATTCATTCCGTTTTCGAAAATATGTGCCAACGGAAGTGTGAGACGCCGTGGAAAACTATAATATTTTGTATCGAAAACTTCTATATCTTCCTTCAGGCAATAGATAGCAACTATCTAGAAGTTTTAAAAAATGCATCATTTTATGTTCTAAAAGTCATCCGAACAAAGTTTTCAAATTGGTTTTCAAATAAAAAAGTTAGAGCAGAAAAACTGCTTTTTCAAGATCTACCCTGACTTAATCTATAAAATTCGTTGTATAGTGATACACAGATGAGATACAAATTTGGTTTCTTCAGCAAAGTTTCTGCAAAATAAATTATTTACAACTTTGTAGTAGAAAGTATTGCTCTATATCGCAAGACAAAAAAGTTAAAATTTTTATAACGAGTAAAAGTGGACCACCCTAATGACTAATTATACCAAAAGATAGGTCTTTTTTTCTAAACAAAATCTTCTGAATACATGAAATATGTAGAACCAATGGTTTTCGAGATATTGATTTTTGTCTGGAATTTTGACTTTTTCGACCATAGAACGCGTTCTCTCGAATGATTGATATGTTGGTCAATTGAGTGAAATGGGGTAACACTTGACAGGTTAGATTACCATCCCAAAATGAAAATTTAATAGCTTTAACATTTAATCGATTGAGAGAAAATATTCCCAAAATGTTTAGTGTAGTTGAAAATATTAGAAAAATTGCATCATTCGTTTTTCGTATCCCAGGATCTCGTATCTATTAGGAAGCATCGCTAACCTAACCAATGACCAACCATGAGCAAAACAAAACAATTTAAGGTTCTACATTTTAATTCTGATTAATCTCATCGGTCATTTTAAATTGCCCGAAAGATGGTATCAGGATTTTTGCGCAACATGTACAGAATAGCCGCTGGCGATAGCGACAATAATGGCCATTTCGGTCGGTTCGGAGAACATCAATTCATTTGCTCGTCGTAAAAAAGAAAACAGAACAGCGGGTCGTTTAATTGCCGGGAGCAGTGTGGGGCAATAAAGCGAAACTTAATTGGTCGCCCTTTTCCACGCTTTCAGTTCGGGTGCTGCTCACAGCTCACTCCAGGAACGTATGAAACTGTCATCGAAAAGCCTGGCAATATGATACATGATATTTGATTGAAATCTTGTTCGGGGGTAATTTTCAAATTTTAACATGGAGGAAGATAAACGACGTACGACTTGGTTTTAATCATAGTCTCGAAAAGTACGGTAAAGTACTCTTGATTAGGTCAAAGCTTACACCAAGAGACGCGTGTCGTGAAAAAAGCAGACCAATGTTACCTTTAAAAATATTTTCTTTTTGACATTAAAAGTTTGTATCTAGCCTAGCGGCATTAAACATGAACAACCTTTGCTATCTGTATAATAACGTTAGCCGGAGGAAATACTTGACACTGCAAGAACTGTATTGGTTGGTTTCGATTGACCCGTTTTTATTTTCAGGTACAATGAAGTCGAGTTTGTCGCATGGTTTCCGAGCCACCGCACATCTAACATGTGCAAATTAACAAAACGGTATTTTGTGATAAAGTTATAAAATATACCTAAGGAAATTTTCGGTTGGAGTTTTCGTAATTAATGGCCTTACTAGGAAATTTTCGAATATTCAGATTGGGTTTACATATCTGGGTGCATGAGTACTGACTGTCATTTCGTATGGCATTTCAGCATTGTTTGCTATCGTGCCTTGCGCGTTGCAAAAACAACCATTCTGCTAACGGCGCGCCGTGGGATGAAACCCAAATCTAGGTGGATAAAAGTAATTACGCTAAAACCGTTAGTCCTAGGTAGATAGTATCTTCGGAGAAAATTTGTTATTTCAACCTCTCCATTTTTTTGGTGTATATAACATTAGGGTGGCCATCATAGTAGGTGAGTGCAAAACATAAACTTTAACTTAAACCATGTTAACTGAATAAAATGTTCAGCAAAGTTAAAGAACATTAAATTTTGAATTACTTTGCTGAAGACATGAAAGTCTCTTATGGTTGATAGGATGGAGTAATTTAAAGTTTTTTGGACGGGGTGGACCTGAAAAATCCCTTTTTTTTCTTAATATCTCCTTTCGTGTTTATTTCTCACAAATTTTCCCTTCTAAGCACTTTCACATCCAATGAATACGCACATTTTGTTTGAAGGAATCAAGTCGCTATCTCCTTCGGTTCTGTAGCTATAGGCATTTTTTTCTAGAAAAATATGCATTTATCAAATGTCAATAACGTAAAAACTGCTCGAAAGCAGCAAATCAAATTTTGTATAGATGTTTAGTAATATATTGGACGCCGGAAATAATTGAGAACGCATCGGTCCAGGTCGGCCCTTTTTTGCTAGACCGTATTGAATAATCAAGGGAAAATTACCGTTTTACTTACCAAAATCACAACTATTACGTTAATAGAATGGATTAAGGTTTGCATGTCAGAATGTAACTAGAAAAACCATTCTAGCTAGAAACTAAAATGGACTAATCGAATACATTTACTTTGTTTAAACAACTGGTTTTCAAAAATTGCACAATTTTGATGGCGCGTTAATTTTAGCTACTTACTATTCCAATATGCACGCTTAAATTTAACGCGCCTATGCTGTACTGCTACGGAAGCTGCTGAAAATATTCTATCGGATATTGGATATTATGGTCACTGTAAATCGATCAGGATGATCTGACAGTAAATCTTTACCTTTTCTGCTCATCTATACCTATAAAAATGAATTTCTGTCTGTCTGTATGTTCCTTATAGAATCGAATGTAGGGGTTTTTGGGACCGGGGAAGGTTCTTATGATGGTTAGAAACCCCTCCCCTCACTAAGAGGGGGGGCTTCCATACAAATGAAACACAAATGTCTGCATAACTCGAGAAGTAATCAATTAACTGTAACCAAATTTGGCATGAGAGGATTTTTGGATGCAAAATTTTTTTCTATGGTGAATTAGACCCCTCCCTCCTTTAGGAGGGGGCTACCATACAAATGAAATCCAAATTTCCTCATAACTCGAGAACTAATCAAGCAAATGGAACCAAATTTGGTATGTTGAGGTTTTTGGATTCACGATTTTTTGCCATGGTGAATTAGGATCCCTCTCATATTTAGGAGGGGGGCTCCTATATAAATAAAATACAAATTTCCTCATAACTCGAGAGCTAATTCATAAAATGGAACTAAATTTGGCATGTGAGGGTTGTAGGAGGCAGGAATTTTTTCTATGGTGAATTATGACCCCTCTCCTATTTAGGAGTGGGGCTCCTGTACAAATGAAATACACATTTTTGCATAACTCGAAAACTAATCAAGCAAACGGAACCAAATTTTACATGGGAAGGTTTTATGAGAAAGGGATTTTTTCTATGGCGAATTATGACCCCTCCTCCCATACAAATAAAATACTGCCAAAATGAATCATCTAAGGTTGAGCTCCTCAGAAATTTGCAAAACTCGAAATTGTGACAGCACAGTTTAATTTGTGGCAATAGAGAGCAAAAGAGATCAATTTATAAGGAAGAGGAAGAGTTAGAGCACCTCCTAAGCGGCAATTTGAGTTTTATTACGTTCCTTTAATGAATTTCATGATCAATTTTGTAATACCGCGTTGTTCGCCATGTTTCCAATGGTTTTATCTGAATCCTCCATAAAGCGCTAATAAAACAAATATTTCTTCCACAAGCCAAAGAAGATTTTTCCAAAAGTGCGATAATTTTTTCTATACTTATTATATTCCTGAAGAAGACAACTTGCGCTTGAATTGTACACGTGCAAGTTTTATGGAGTTATGAACGAATATACTATTTGAAAAGTTTGATAGCTGCTTCTAAGGTATAGCTTATTAAAAAAGTTATAACTCTTGAATGGAATAAAAATTTGCTTATAAAAATGAAAATAAAATTCTCCTTCGCCAAGTAGAAAAATATTATCTGGAAAAAGTTATTCAGATGGTTAAAAACTTGAAAAAAAAATTAAGTTTCGATAAATGATAGTTACCTATTATTAGAAATTCAATCAGATGTATGTACACTAGAATTTTAAAAAAATCCGTTTTTTATCAAGACATTTTTTGAAAGTTGAATCCGTTAGACTTAAATACTTGTCCGCAAAAAATGGAAAAGTTCAAGTTGGTTTAATAACGGAAAGACGGATTTCTCAAATTGATTTTTGTCTGATTATTATTCTACCGCGTGTTTCTAAGAATAATAAGCAGCGCATCATTAAAATGTTCTATAATACACATAGATTTATACGATGAAACCATACATTTTATAGACCCCTGTCCTGTGCCGAGCGTATTCTGTTCGAAATCTATTGTCGCTTTTATCCGATCATTAAGTATGGAAAATTTTCTTTCTCTCAACGGTACTCAACGTCAGCTCCTTTCCAAAAGCTACCGAAGCATTTCATAATGACATTTTATGTTCATGTAAACCGTTCCGGCGACAAAATCACAAGAGAATCTCGCCCTCTGAAGCAAATAAAAATCATTGCGCAGTTAAACGCTCCCGTTCCGAAGCGGTTTTCCTAGAATTTTAGCATTTCGCAGATCGCTAAAGTTTTCAAAGCTGATTCGCACAAAACGTAGACCATCACCACGACCATCAGAGTTTTGCCGAATAGGACAAATCAATTTGCACCGCGAAGGAAAACTTTTGGATAATTTTAAGATTACTTCGAAATAGATCAGTAAACGTGGAGAACAAAAATTGAATTTATTATGGTTGTCTCACTCGACAGAATCGAAATGACAGAACCAAGCCTAATTCACACAGTGCCAGTGGAGCGAAATTGCGACACAAAATCAATTACTCACTCTTGTGTCTCGCAATCCTTTCTAATGGTTTTCCGCCGCCAGTCGGGGTTAATATCTAATTACTGCGTAAAGGAGACACCAGAGAGGCGGTACCGCAAGCCCATTCATCCGTTCACAAAATTTCCAATCTTGCTAAATTGTTGCCAACCGAAAATAGCGCGAAGCTTAACGCTCTAGGTTTTCGCGCAAAAGTGGCAAATTTAAGGATTCGACACGTGATTGGCGTGCTTCGTTATTACTATAATTTTTACTCTCGGTTACATCCGAGTCAGCAACAGAGCAACTGCTAAATATTGGAGATCAAAGCTCAAAAATGAGCTGTTTTCTAAAAACAGGATTCGGTCACCTACCTGTTCGACGGCATGAATCCGCCTCCATCATGTCTGGCTTGTCGGTCCTTCCTGAGTATAGATCCGACACACTAGAGCGGTTGAAAACTTTGGGGGTGAAATAGTATTTTCGGTTGCTCTTCAACACATTCAAGTGGGGGTGGGTGGCGTTTTTTTGTAGGTGTTGGGCGTCATCGAATGAGTACAGTTTTCCCTATACTAGGACTAAACTTTGACGTTCGCTTTGGTTGGCTGATTTATCAATTAGTGCAACCTAATGAATCTGAGGATAGGTCGACATTAATCACTATTCTTCGTTTTTCCGATGGTAATGTGAATTTATAAGCAGCGAAACATCTGGTTCGAAGTTTTTCAGTACAAAACATTGTTTCATCAAACAAAGATAACATTTCCCAGTTTATCGATACATCGAAGCTGACTTTGATCTGTTTAACATTCTCAACATCCCTGAGCTCCTTTGTAAACGATAAAAAATACAAACAATTTATTTTGCTGTGCCGATCCTGTTCCACGAATTTAAGGCATGTTTGCTTTTGTTGTTTTTCCTCCGCATCCGGTGGCATCTGAGCACCATGTTATCGACTTTCTTTTACACGTGGCGAACGTCACGGAAAAGGCAGATCAAAACAAAATTTCGCTCTTTTTTAATAAAACGTCTGGTAGCAAATTTCACACGGCAAAGTTAAAGACTCATCTGCTGTGGTTCTTCTTAGTTAAACGACATTCGTTTCACTAGTTTAACAAAATTTGTCACCCATGGGCACGAGATGACGTGTCACACTCCCTTAGCGGCTGAGTAAGCTCATTTTTCGCTGATCTATCGAGGAGCTTTGTTTTGTCTTTTTTTTCCTTCTCACCCCGTCGTCGTCGGTTCGAGTGACTGATTACCAGGAAGATTAATTGGTAGCAACCGCGTAACCGTCATCACCGGCAAGAAAGACGCTTGGGTGGGGCTGTTGACAACAAAGTAAATTCATTCTGTTCGAAGAAATCCAATTTGTCAAAAAATGTGGTCGATATAGTCGTTCGAAATGGAATTTTTCGTTTTCGGAAATATTTTCACAATGTTCGAAGATGAAACAACAAATTGCTTGTTACGACGTTGTCGTGCACTCGTTTATTGCTGCACTTGTTCGGCACCACGCTGCTGTGTGACTCTTTAATTAGTTAATATGCTGGATGATAATTGTCGCAGCGCAAAACGCTAATTCGATAACAGTCTGTTGCAATTTGAGAAGTACCTACGTTTGGTGGATCGCCACTTGAGAAAATAAGGGCTATTTAGAGTGATAGCAGGGCACCGTGGCTCGGCGGGTGCGTCGCAATCTATTGCGTCAAATTGAACAAGAAAAAGTTCAACGAGGTACTTAACCCTCCATTCGTACGCTTAAGTGTTGCGAAAAGAGGCACGTATGGAAGTTGTTAGTTTAATTGGCTGCTAGGTTATTATACTTAATGTGTTTTATCAATCAGGTAAAATCATATTCTAGAGGATCCGTGCATGCCACTTAGCTAGACAAGGCGTGTTTCACGACAATCAAACCGGAAGTAAAAGAAAGAACCATTTTGCTGTCTAAATTAAATTAATTGCTTAAGTTTGATGCACAGCTAAGTTGCTATTTTTCCGTTGAATGATTTTCGTTAGAGCATTTATGTCTCTAATTTGTTGGAAAAGCAGGACGATGAAGTTAAAAATAAGCTTCAGGGGAATGTTTATCTTTGTAAGGTGCGTAGCGAGCGACGGTCGCTAGGTGAGGAGAAACTTTTTATTAATTAACCGGAAAACCGATTATACGGCTGCTTTTGGGTTTAAGGAAATGATACCGGCTGGTGAAATGTATCCCTAGGAAATTAAAATTGAACCGAAAAGTTGTCACAACATGGCAAGTTTTTTTTTTGTAAGAAACGAAAGTAGTCCACGGGATGTTGATTAGTAAAGCTGGGTGCTGTGTGTTAGTTTGCGATTTGATATTTGTGATGAGAAATAAAATTTGAGTCGAATTCAAAAGAAGCTTGATTTTATTTATCTTAGCAATTGTGAACATGTAAAAATCATAATGCCATCCTCATATTTTTAGCACAATATCGGCGAATATTTACCAACGTCAAAGTACAAAATACTTTTTTACATTACAATTGATAATAAAATCAATAAAAACTATTGAATTCCATTAGTTTTATTGCACTCTATTATTGATTTATACCTTAGAGAGGAGCTTATCTTGCTGCGTTAAATATTATTTTTTCTCTTAAACATGATCTTCTAGTAAAATGGGGAAGGCAATGAAGAAGTGTTCGACATAGCTCTAACCATGCCAAGCTACCTAGCGCCTCCACGCGGCCATACCTGGTAATGCTCTAACCTTAAACGGGAACCCTACCCTGGAAGTTAGAAAAATATGCTGAAATTAAAGTTAAGTGTTGGGATACTTTGGTTAAGGTATATTTGCATGCCAAAATAGTGATTACTCTGCTGGTGGCAGCTGGGCGCGTGAACGCTCTATAGAAGTTCCTTGCTGGCGGTACGTGTCGGGAAGCAACGGAGTATCGGAGATCGGATTTCAAGGATGATTTCAAAGCCTTAGGTCTAAATTGTTACGTAGCAGTTTTTGAAAATTCGAAAAATTACCAAAATGGTGGCAGTTTTTCCTAAAAGAAAAGTGTTTTTTCATCAAAAATCGCCAATTGAGAGCTCAATAAAAAAAATTGAAACATTGAGATATCAAAAAACCTTTTCCTTTTCACAAAAGGAATCTTGCTTAGGAACTTTTTGGATATTGAAGGCGCGTTTGATAACGTATCTTTCGCTTCCATTTTGGAGGCTGCTCGTTATCATAATGTGCCTTCAATAATCATAAAGTGGATAGAACAAATGCTTAGTAACCGATTGCTTTTTTCGTCCTTACGGCAAGCAAGCATTTGGAAGCAAAGTGTTTGTGGATGTCCACAAGGTGGCGTTCTCTCGCCTCTTTTATGGAACCTTGTGGCGGACGGCCTATTGAGGAAACTCAATGGTCTAGGCTATCCGTCATATGGTTTTGCGGATGACTATCTCATCCTAGTAGTTGGAAAGTGCATAAGCACATTATTTGACTTAATGCAGCAGGCACTACGCATCGTGGAAACGTGGTGCCGAGAAACTGCACTTTCGGTAAATCCGAGCAAAACATCTATCGTCTTATTTTCAAGACGTAGAAATACCAATGGAGCTCGCGCTCTGCGCTTTTACGATTCTGATGTTGATGTTGTGAACGAAGTGAAGTACGTGGGGTTGATTCTCAACTCCAAGCTTGATTGGTCCACAAATATTGATTTCCGAATTAAAAAAGCGTGCATGGCCTTTGGGCAATGTAGACGAGCAATTGGCAACTCTTGGGGACTTAAACCCAAATACATACACTGGTTATACACGGTCGTTGTCAGACTAATACTGGCGTATGGTTGTCTTGTATGGTGGCAGAGAGGGGAAGTTGTGACTGTCCAGACAAAGCTAAACCATCTTCAAAGGATGTGTTTAATGGCAATGTCTGGTGCATTTACTACAACTCCTACTCCGCCCTAGAAGCTATTTTCAATACTAAACCTCTACCACCTGAAGCAAGAGGCACTTATATGTGCTTATCGACTACACGCGATTGGTCTTTGGCAGTCTGTTGACGGTTCCACTGGTCATACTCGATTGTGGTCGCAAATTGTTGCTGAGGACAAGTTTGCCCTTGCTCCTAGCGATGTAACGCTCATGCGTACTTTCCCGTATAGGACTTTCTCAAGTGACTTTCCTCCTAGAGAGGATTGGATGTCAGGCTACATGGAAAGGAAAATTTCCGACTATGTGGTCTGTTATACCGATGGTTCCTTGTACGAAGGTCGCGCGGGTGCTGGTGTTTACTGCCGTGAGCTGGAATTGGAGGAATCCTATTCATTGGGTAGTTACTGCACCGTTTTTCAAGCTGAAATCTTTGCAATTATGTGCGGAGCTCAGTTTGCACTTCAGAAAGAACTGATAGGCAAGATCATCTACTTCTGTTCTGACAGTCAAGCCGATATAAAAGCCCTTTGTGCGGCTAATTCTAAATCTAAAACAGTCATCGCCTGCCACACCCAATTAGAAGAACTAAGCATTCTAAATGCCGTTCGTCTGGTTTGGGTTCCTGGCTATTCTGGTATAACCGGAAATGAATGGGCTGATGAACTAGCAAGATCTGGAGCAGAAAAGTCGGTTTTCGGACCGGAACCTGCTTTACCAATTGCGGCATGTTGGATAAAACAAAAGATTCGATCTTGGTTTTCATCTGAACATGTACGTTATTGGGAAAATCTTGAAACTTGTCGTCAAACGTACCCCTCGGGGGTACAAAAATCTCTCGGTATATATATGTTTGTGTTTGTCCAAATTCCTCATCCACCCCTTCCTATTCCTCCTGTTTTCCTTCCCGTCCTCATCAGGTAAATGATGACACGGGCAAGATGGGCAAGGCACAAATCTTCCACATGATTGTGAGCAACGTGCTGCTCGAGCCAAAGATGCTGATACCTGATATGTAGCAGTTTTTGAAAATTCGAAAAATTACCAAAATGGTGGCAATTTTTCCTAAAAGAAAACTTTTTTTTCATCAAAGATCGCCAATTGAGAGCTCAATAAAAAAATTGAAACATTGAGATATCAAAAAACGGTTACGTAACAATTTAGATAATTTATTTTTAGATGTTGAAAAAAAAAATTCAGCCGAATCGGACCACTAGATTCTAAAATACACGTACCGCCAGCAGCCCTGGTATATATTATTTTAACTATTTGTTTCGTTAATATTTTTTTTGAAACGATTTGTTTTGTTCCAGCTCATCAAACACGTACCGTCAAAGTTGCAAAGCGAGCAAGAAACAAATAATGGCCACTCACACGCGAGCAAGTGTGAGAAGCATAGCATCCAACGCTTACACTATTACGCAAGCGTACTACAAAGCACCGGGCTGTGTGCTGATATTCTGCTACATGCACACTCGCGAGCTCGCCAATAGTGTGAGCCGCACATTCTAGTGTGGATACAGATTTTGCTTTACTTTTTCTTTTCTTGTTCATCTTACGTTCTCGTTTATATATGCGGATAAGAGTGCGGCCTCTCACGAGTGATGAGGTATCAACTACTGGGTTGTAATGACGAACTAGAGCGACTACCTTGAATGATGCGCTAGCAGAGGTTCAGTCCTGATCCTCGTCTATCCTAAGCACGCCGACTCGTTGTGAGTCGACAAACGAAGATGTGGCTCCAACTCTCTACTCACGGCTCGAGATTCACTTTGCCTGATCTCCTGACTGTGTGCTGGAGGGTGGGCAGAAACAAAGGAGAGCCGAACAGTTATGCCAGTAGGATGACTATACAATCGCTCAAACAATCTAAAAATATATAACGACGAGTATGAGGGTTACTCAAAAGTTGCTGACTCTCATTAGAAGAGATCTCAGCAAGCTTACCGGTCTTGCGACAGGAGTAAATATCATCTTCGGAAACTCAGTTTCGTACAAGATGATATTTAACCTCGGAACACTTGTTCTGCAATCGTGGAGCACAAATAGTACGCAGACTGCAGTATCTCAAAAAGGGGCTAGTCATCCCTGATTGGCACACGTCTCGCTCCAGCTACCAGCCTGTCACTTCCTCAAAAAGTGATAGGGGTAAGCTTGAAGCGTATAGTATAATAATAAAACGGGGCATACCACAATAGTTCAAAATAATGGTAAGGGTACCCAACAGAAGAGGATAGTACAAATAAAAAAAACACGCTTCAAGAACGCCTTTGTTTAGCGCTTAATAAAAGCGCAACTGTGTCATCCAAATTTTTGTTGCTAATTTTGTGTGTATTTACATATTTTAAATAGATTTTTTCATTTACTTTCTCTGCGAATTTAGAAAGCTCCCCTGAAGAATCATTAAAAGCTGCGAGACCTATTTAACAGAGATTACCTCTTAGTTGAATCTGAACGAGCAGACTCGCCCAACATTTCTGCAACTTGAGGGTCGTGAATATTTACGGCCGAATATGACAGTTGGCCATTCGTGTTTCGGCCGTTTGTCATTCGATGATTTGTAATTCGGTCATTTGTGGTTCGTCCATTAGAATTAATATGTCATTTTTTTTTTCGGCCAATCGTAGGTAATTATTTGCAAACAGTTTTCCCCTCGTTTCGTAAAAAGGACCACCTTGACCAGTACGAAAATGTCTTCGTAGCACGAAGACATTCCTCACTAAATCGAAATTTGAAACGACTGTTACAGTAGGCGAAGAATGAAATGGTGCTTTTATGGTGAATAACGGACAATGCGGACGGCCATAATTGGTACGCTAGAGCAGCAATTCCATAAAAACAAAAGTCCTATCAAAACTTAAAAGTGTTTCGATTTTGTTCAAATTTTAGCTATTTCTTCCTTTCCGGAAAATATTAGACCAATGTTGGTTTTTGTTTGCCTTTTTGAAGAGCCTTTTCTGAGTTAGGGTGGTCCCGGAAATCGTTATTTTTGGCAACCCTTCTTACTTTAAAAATTCATAACCTTTGAATCATTAAATCCTTTTTTAGGACTAGGGAACCAAATAAAAGGAATTTTAAGGAGCTTTTCAGAAAAAAATACTGGACTGAAGTTTTTATGATCGCAAAAACATTGAACATATCGGTTTGTTCGTGTTATCACGGTGTGCATTCTTCGCACCATACACTTCCCCATTTTCCAACCAAAATCATTGGAAGCGGATCAGTTATTAGGACGAATGATTGGCAAAAATGATAGTTTTTTGGACCAATTTTTAATGCAATTAGTTAATTGTATTTTGGTGATTTTCAGTTTTATCTCGAAATCATAACATAAAATTCAATATTATTATTATTTTAGTTTCGTTTTCATGTCACTCAAAGCATTGTTTAATTTTATCAACGCCTGATGTCAATCTTACAATTCATAATTACTATTGTTGGGGACGCAGACCAGCATTCTTCTTAGAATCTTCCCTTAGTATTTTATCGAATGTCCATATGCAAACTCGATAACAGTGACACACCTAGACTTGATCTTGTTTCAAAATCCAGTCAGTAAGACTGTTTAGCTCAACATAAGTATCTTATAAGTCTTAATTGCCAAACTGCGCTTCGCTAGAGTTCGAATATTTTGGGGAATACATTACTGTGGGTTTAATTTTACAATAACTCACGGTAGGGTAGATTTCCGTTAGTAAAAGAAATTAAGTTTTTATTCAGTTTTAAGGAACCTTCAGGGTTGCCAAAAAATTTAGAGCTGAGTTTACATTTTTCCGGTAGCGATGGGACACACGACCTTTGAGAAATTTTTATGACACCAAAAACGTAACTACTAAAAACCCGTACCAGTTCGGTCGGAGCATGACGTGACTGGTACGGTTTAAGAGGACCGGTCACAAGACAATTTTGCCTGAGAAGAATATGAATGGTAGTAAAGATTGTTCGAGCGGACGGCGTAGGTCCAAGTATTGCGGAATTGGCTAGGAAGTGCAGGCGTATATGAATCGGTCATCCCAATAATGTATATTTAGATTACGGCTTCTTAAACTTGAGAATGACACTCTAGTTTATTTATGAACAGATATTTTTTTACTGCAGATTTCTTGTTTTTTATGAGTTTTAGTTTAAAAAAATCCTAGTAAATCCATATTGTCAAGTCCGTTTACGTTACGTAGTCATACGCACTACCGTAAATCGAGAACTAGCTTTTTTTCAACATTTAGTGAGCATTCCATTTTAACGGAGTTTTTTGACCAGTTTAGCCAATATGCTGTTAACATTTTATAAAAGAATGATTTATTTACACAGTAAATTTGAAAAAGGAAACACAAACAACAACCAACAGTTATTATTTACAAGTTAACAACAAAAAGACGTCGAAAGTTACTAGTTAGAACAGCTGACAGAGAAAAACAAACATCACGAAGGACAACATTAGCGTACACGGTTTTACGGGGCTGGAAATCCTGGTCCTTCAAAACCCACAGAGACACAAAAACAGGCAGAACACTGACACACCGAACAACAGATAAGTGGTGTTAGTAGAACACTCATTATCGTAGAAAAATTCACTCACGAGTCCACTTCCTGACTGTGCAGCGAGTCGTCCGATTCCGGAACCAGGCCGATCCGTCCGTAGGCGCTGATCGATGAGGTCGGGGGCCGTAAATGTTTCGGCATCTTGTGCGCGTGGGTCGTCTGGATTCGATCACTAGGTATACTACAATTCTTTATTTGGGATCGATAAGAAACCAAATTATTGTCTCACTCACAGATGACGAACAGAAATGATTAATGATTTCGCTTTCATTCGTGAAATAATTTATCACATACACGATACGGTGACGCACTAACTAACCGTTCAATACGGATTTTGTATAACAAACTAATCTACTTGTGACAAACGAATAAATACTGATGTATGTTTTAGAATATAACTACGAGGCCACAGTTCGATACGATATCCACACTTGCTTAAAAGTGGATGTGGGGAACCGGGGGAAAGGGATGCCTCCAATTTTGCTTCTTTCTCTCCGATTTTCCAATTAAGGGGGTGGGCGGCGGGAGCCTTCCGGTGATCTACAAACTTGCAATGCAATGCTATCACTTTTCTCGGCGAGGTGTAAATTTTGGTTCGCTGTTTCTCTGTGTTAGCAGAGATTTGCGATTGATTTTCGCTTTTTCGATTTCCAATTGCACTACCGCCGGTAAGGTTCTACAACAGCAGAGGAAAGTTGTGGTCTGTGGAGAAGAAAAATAAAACTATAAGTAATGATAATTGGCAACGGATGGCTTTTGGTTAGATCCCTGAGCGTAATGTTGTATAACGATTAGTAGAATAAAAATGTGAAAGAGACACAATCGATAGACGTCCGAAATATAATTAAAATATGACATATTTTTCTAATATTCTCATTCAATCCAAACGTCAAATCCATTGCGTCAGACTGCTTTTTTTCTCCCGTCTCTCAGTGTGAGTTAAATAATCGTCGTAATTATGCAAGTACGGTGACCAGTAGTAAACGAGCGTGCAGTATTGTTGCCTAACCCTTAAATCAAAAAGCTGACTACTGAAGCAAACAACAAAGACCGCTGTCAAGGTTAAGTAAATTGTGGCAAATACTACTACATGGTAGCGATGAGTGATTCATTGGATTCTAGAATCTTTCGGGCTACGTTCTGTCCATGATATACCGTGTGTAAACCCTGAACGTGAACTTACTTTTCCACATGATTCTTGCCGTCAGTTTAAATTTTCCACTCTTCCACTGTTCTATGCTGTAGGTGCACTTCTGCTAGTAGTGCACAATCTTTAATCCAATTATGGATCATTTGATTTTCCTTTCTTCAACTGGCTACTCACTACACACACGCGCGCAACATTCAACTACGGACAAGGTCGGTTTCCACACGCTCGCTCCTTGGGGAACGGTTCACTACCATTCAAAGATATCGAAGTTATCACCAGCTGTTTTATAATATGATTTCTTCTTTTATATCACACAGGTTCTTTTCTTCACCAACAAAAACTCATCCGATCAAGAATTTCAACCATCTTCACTAGTGAGCAGCACCATGTGTGATCCACGAATGGATGTGTGCTCCAAACCACCTGCATCAATTTTCGATTACGATCACCGACTTAGGGCCCACCCATCGTAGTCGCAGCCGCTTCACAAAGGGCATCCTTTACGAGCTCGTTAAAATATTCCGGACCATCATCCGAACCGGTGCCAAATCGGCTGAGCACTGAGCACACTGAGCAGTCGAACCGTCTGGTGCTGATCTCCTTTTTTTTTGGCACGCCAATCTCCCTCCGGTGAGCCAATTTGTATCGCCAGAATCGTCACGATCCAGACGAAAAGTGCGCGCGAGCTTGCGCCGCTAATCCTCCCCAGAGCAGAACAGAGCAGAGCAGAGCTGAGTCCGAATCCGAGTCCCGAATCCCTGTCCACCTGGTGGTTGTAGTGGTGGTGGTAGTTGTTCTCGTGCTCAGACTATTTCTGAAGTCTGAAAATAAATCGAACGAGACGGAAAAATAATGCACATTATTAATGCGAAAACTTGGTAAATTAATTTCGATGCATGTCAAATACGGACGGAGGATCCAACGTAACGAGATGGATATATTCTCGATCGGTTGTTTGAGCGAGCTAACTGAGCGAGAGCGATCGACGGTTGACGAAAGATTATTGGCTCGATCTTTGGGGATACGAACCGTGCCTACATCAAGATTAGGCGTTTCGGTCTTTGCAAATGACGTCCGCGATGCTGGTTTTAGCAGAGGAATATGGTTCTTATGTTGTGAATTATAGAGAAATGTTTCGTCTATTTTTATCCATACTATATGAGTAAATCTGGTTTATTATAAAACCAAACCGTGTAAAAAAGACTTTAGTGCATCTGTGCAATTCTGAATAAATATTCTTATGATTTCATGCCATAAATTTTCATTTTCCAAACAGCAAGTTTAATAAATACTGGGTTTGAAAGGAAAACTGTCATCGCTCATGACAGGAACGTCATGAGAAATGACATAAAATAATTTAAAAATGACAAAAGAAATAAATCAAAAACAATGCTTTAACAAACAAACAAATAAATAAATAAAAGGCGCAAGAATGGCAAAAAAATGATCCCAGAAGTGAAAAATGCCACAAAACTGGTTAAAGTGCTACCGAATTGAATGAAAAATGACTGAAAGGTTATGTAAAACTTTAACAAAAGTAACACAAAATGATACAGGAAATAATAAAAAATAACATATTAATGAAACAGAAAAAATGCAAAAAGTGACACAAAAAGCGTAAAGATATCGCCAAAAATGTGGTATAGAAATGAAAAATAACAAGGAAATGATAAAAAATGCCGCCAAAAATGATAGAAAAGTTATACAAAAATGACCCAAAATGATACAATAATAACTGAGAAATAGTAAAAACAAAAGTTGAACGACGAAAAATAAACGACAAAAGACGGAAATGGCAAAAATAGCACAATTGGCAATAAATGGCAAAAAATTAAACAAAAAACAACAAAAATGAACACAGAAGACAATATTGCAAAAATTCACTAGAAAGGCGCAAGAAAGACACAAGAAATACACACAAAAGTGAAGTCTCAAGAATGAAAAAATTTTCGTCACAAGAAAGATACATAAAAGTCATAAGAAAGACGCTATAGAGAGAGGGACGGAACCTACACGTGAGACGTGTGAAAGCCACAAGTAAGTCACAAGAAAGATTCATGAAAGTTACAAGAAAGCCTGAGAATATACTCACACGTTAGGAAATTCCAATCAGTTAAAATAATTCGCTGATTTTGAATAGTGAATTTGCTAAAGCATGCAAATGTTTCAGATTAACGTAATAAATCAAACTATGTATTTAGACTATAGTAAGAAGGTCAGAGTGATAAGACCAGGTGGATCGAGATCTGGCGACAAGAAAAATGAACAAAGAAAACAATATTGCAAAAATTCACTAGAAAGGCGCAAGAAAGACACGAGAAATACACACAAAAGTGAAGTCTCAAGAATGAAAAAATTTTCTTCACAAGAAAGATACATAAAAGTCATAAGAAAGACGCTATAGAGAGAGAGAGGGACGGAACCTACACGTGAGACGTGTGAAAGCCACAAGTAAGTCACAAGAAAGATTCATGAAAGTTACAAGAAAGCCTGAGAATATACTCACACGTTAGGAAATTCCAATCAGTTAAAATAATTCGCTGATTTTGAATAGTGAATTTGCTAAAGCATGCAAATGTTTCAGATTAACGTAATAAATCAAACTATGTATTTAGATTATAGTAAGAAGGTCAGAGTGATAAGACCAGGTGGATCGAGATCTGGCGACAAGAAAAATGAACAAAGAAAACAATATTGCAAAAATTCACTAGAAAGGCGCAAGAAAGACACGAGAAATACACACAAAAGTGAAGTCTCAAGAAAGAAAAAATTTTCTTCACAAGAAAGATACATAAAAGTCATAAGAAAGACGCTATAGAGAGAGAGAGGGACGGAACCTACACGTGAGACGTGTGAAAGCCACAAGTAAGTCACAAGAAAGATTCATGAAAGTTACAAGAAAGCCTGAGTATATACTCACACGTTAGCAAATTCCAATCAGTTAAAATAATTCGCTGATTGCGAATAGTGAATTTGCTTAAGTATGCAAATGTTTCAGAATAACGTAATAAATCAAACTATGTATTTAGACTATAATAAGAAGGTCAGAGTGATAAGACCAGCTGGATCGAGATCTGGCGAGCACTGGGTGCCCGCGGAACTGGCGGCCAGTTGCCATGGACCGAAATAGAGAAATTATGCTTTGCAGGCATTGTCCTAAGAGGTTAGGCCTATTGATTAAGTAAGTAAGTAAGAAGGTAAGAGTATATGCCAATATATCAGGAAGCAGTACATATCTAGAATTTACAGCGATCTATAGATTTACATCAATGCCGTCAAACAGCGGTGCTGGGGACCAGAAACCCTCAAAACCACATAAAAAAGCCGCATGACGGCATGTAATGAAGAATCTTACATAGAAATAAGGAGCGAGTACAGACATTATAAAAAATGGCGCTGAAATAATACAAAATAGACAGAAAAAAGATTTGTGAATGATACAAATATCATACAGAAGTGACACAGAATGATACAAGACACAAGAAATAATACAAAAATAAATCATAAATGAAACGAAAACAAGACTCAATAAGGTATAAAGAGATGTTAAAATGTATATCAAAATGAAACATAAATTGCAAAACTGGATCAAAAATTATATAAAAATGAAACAAAACAGGATTCTAAATCGTCACATTTGACAAAAAAGATGCACAGAAATGGTTAGCTAAGGTTAGGTAACAAAAAAAATGCACAGAAATAGTATAGGAAAAATAAAAATGACACCAAAATGATATAAACACAACAGAAACATGACTTAAAATTGAAAAAAAAAACAAGATTCGAATAGCTCAATGAAATAAAACAAAAAAGGACGCATTTAGGACCCCAAAAAGTCACAAAAATAATTAAAATAATGAAAGAATGTAACTAAAATTATACAAAACTATCTGAAAAATGATTTAGAATTTATACAAGCACGACATAAAATGATACAAGAAATATTACATAAATAACTCACTAGTTAAACAAAGAAAAATGACAATAAAAACTACCTAAAAACTATAAAATTGAAACGAAAACAAAAATAATTTCAAAAATAGTGCAAAAATTTTACAAAAGTAAAGCAAACTTAACATAGAAATTTTATAAAAACAGTATCCAAATGACACAAAAATAGCAGAAAATGAAAAATATTCAATAGTGACACTCAAATAACAAATATTATCCAAAAGTTACACATAAATGATTAGTAACAAGCAAGAAATATTCATCGAAAGATATGTACTAACAACAGGCATAAAATCGTAGTAGGGATTTGTTGTTAGAATAAGTTCGTTTGTTTACATCTTCGCGTCACCGAAACCAGTGCGTCTCGAATCGATTCTGCACTGCACTCTTACAATGAAAATCCTGAATTATTTGGTTGTGAATTGGCTCACAACAGGGCACCAAGAAGTGGCATAAAATCAAAGGAATCGATAGTAAAACTCGTTCGAAAGTGACGGCAAACGGAACCCGTTAGCGGAAGATGCAGCGGAAATGGCGGGGGTTTCTCAATCCTACGTCCAAAAAGCAAAGCAAAATTTGGAGACAAAGAAACGCTCAAGGAACCTTTACGAAAATTTTCTGACGAAATACGAAATGTTCGTCGTTATGGATAATTAAACGTATTGCCAGGCCGTTTTCGGATAAATTCCTGAGAAGGCGGAAAAATAAAAAATTGGTTATCCAGCTTTCCACGAGTGATAATGGCGACTTTTGAGCACAATCTATTGACATTCCTTGCAGGTGCGTCAGGTTTGTCATGAAGGAGTTACTATTACTGGGAACATTCATGATTGTTTACTGTTCAAGTGTGAAAATGTAAACATTGTTTAGTTTTCGCAGATCAACTGAAGAGGAACTCGCATAGCAGATAATCATAGATGTTTCCATAGTAACTCTACAGAGACTATAGATTACAGAGGCGACGAGGCACTCCAAAGAGTCTAAATTTTGAATCATAACGGAGAGTACCATCACAAATAAAGGTAACTCTCCGTTTTGATTCAAAATTTAGCGGGTTTTAAGTCTAATCTCAAGTTTTTTTAGTCTTGACCTTGGAATGAGGTCATACATATATTAATATTTTTTTGAAACGATGGTTCTACAATTGATGAAAATGGAAAATTTTTTGGTGAAGGAGGAGGGGGAAGAGCGGAAAGGAAAGGGGGGGGGGGTATTGGTAGCTATGCTTGACAAGTAGCCATTTTGACTCCTACCTTTTGTCCAATGCTGGAAGGTGCATGAGTCGAATCAAGCTGTAATCTGAGGGTTTTAAGTGCCTTGTCGCCTCTGTAATCTATAGTCTCTGTGAATAACTCCGTCCGGGCGAACCTGACGCACTTGCAATGAATGTCAAAAGAAAAGATTGTGCCCACTTGTGCCCAATAGCAGCCATTATCGCTCATGGAAAGCTGCATTGGTATAAAGGCCCGCGCAGAATTGGTACTTTACGATTGCGTTAATCTGACAGTTCTCTCATACAATTTGACAGATTATCTGTCAGATCTACGCAAACGGAAGGAATATTGGGTGTCGGATTAGCGTTGGGATACTATAGTTGTGTCTCACCCAGTTTTACTCTTCATGATAAAGATTCACGAAAAAAACTAATAAATTTCCAATAGGGTTTGAATGATAAATACATTTTCTGGTAAAATGGAATAAACTAGAATAGAATTAGAATAACAACCTCGATCTTTTGGGAAACCACAGTAAATTAACGACAAATGAGCTCAACTCGCTCAACCTGTTACAAACCAGATTCATGATCAACTTTTTCATAGTTTTGTCAATAACATTGTTTAAAATCATAAGTTTCTTTTCTTCATAGTGTAAATTGTTGCACATCATCGCACCCAGCAGCAGAAGTTGAATGAATTAATCGACACATCGCAGTAGTGAAACTATTTAGGGAGCTACTCAATCTATTTTCGTCGGAATCCTGCAGTTGTTTTTTGGATCACTTCCAGCTGCACCGGGGGGATTGGTTTGTTTTACGTTCATTGTTTTTTCGCTGCCCCGTTAGCAGTCGGGAATTAAGCTAATCAAACTTGTCGCCAAAAAACAGAGAATTTAGCTCACTGACGGGGACTTAGTTAGTGGCCTCCGTAGTTTGAGAGCATTTTTATTCGTTAAAAACGGATTTCAAAAAAAGGTGATTCAGCAGGAATAGGACCATGTTCGTGTTGAGGGCGCATCTGCTAGGGTTAGCACAAACGTTCGTTGGTTATGATCTGTTTGTGTGCCAAAAATAGAGCCGAAAGGAAAAAAACTCACTCGGTTTATTCATGTTTACACCAAGTTTCACCTTGGTATCCATTAAGTTTTAATTACGGATACTAAAGTGATTCATTCGGTTGCCGAATGTTTGGTTTTGATTCATTTACTACATTGGACAGATTTACACATCTTGACAACAGGTTATATGTTTTATGTAGACAATTACCCTATCTTGTTTTCTATTTTGTTTTGAATAAATGGTAATAACGACACGAATAGGGTGCACGTATTGGCTTGTTTCTCGTCTGTAGAATTTATTACAATTTTATTTATAGTTCACTTCAGGAGAAACATTCTATCAAAGAATTATATTTAAGCCTAAAGGATGTTACGATTAAAATTTAGTCGATTTAAACTTAAAAGTGCGTTATTTGTCATAGAGAATAATTCAATTATCGGTAGCAAGTTACCAAAATTGGTTGAAATTTTTACCCAAAGTTTGAGTATGTACACTTTAAGGGCATTTTGAGTAGTTTCAACCTAGCTTCAACTAAATCCGACCTATTTACAGGTAGAATCATTTAAGAGTGTAGATTATCACACACGATTGTTGGTTGCCGTGATTTGTTACGAAATTTTGTTTCGATCAAATATTAACACTGCTTCGAATTGTAAATTTACCGTACAACGATATCGAATCAATGTTGTTTTAACCCCACAGGGGAACCTCTATTTAAATCTGAACCGACCAATTCCGCAGTCAGTCAAGCGATTAAACGTTCCAGATTCAATCAAAGGATGCGTTTGATTACTGCAGTTATCCTGTCGTTGTTGTTTGCTGCGGTTGCTACGCAATCGAAAGGGCGGGCGTGTTGCGATTCGGCTTCACCACCGGTCTGTGGAAGTGATGGGCAAACCTACCAGGGCATCTGCGAGTTCAACTGTCAGGCTCCTTCGGAAGCGAAAATTTTATCACATAAGCCGTGCTAGGTTTTTGTTGCTAGGCTAAAATACACAAAAAATGGTTTTATAATCAAAGAAATAAAGCAAAGAACTTAATAGTAGGTTGATACAATTGTTTGGTTTATGTTTTGATTAAATCATGTCGGTTTGTTTTCTAGCTTTCTGAACTGTGAACTTGTTCTACATTCTAGTGCCTTAAATAAACAGTTCATGAAGTATGTAGGTACGTCACTCGGAGCGATAATAGGGTGAAGTGAATGATAAATAGCAACCTTGAACCCCGAACGATGTTTGCTTTACCGCGCAGCAAGGGGGTGGGGGTCGAAAATTAGTGACACACGCCCACGCGACAAGGAAAGTGTGATAGAGCGAAGAAAAAATCGATTTTCAATTATAAACTTGAAACACTGGATAGCTTTTCTTTCGATTCACTTACTGGAACGAGTGACTATCGTACTTCTACTTTAACGCACATAAATATCGCATTGCAAGCTTGTTGTAAGTAACATGATCGCAAGTTGATATCATCTGAGTCATCTTGAGTTATTTTCAAAGTGTAACAGCGTGTTTGTAAATTTATGTTTTCCAAGCAACATTATCCAACTGGATGGAGTTTTATTGAAACATCCTGCACGTGCCTAGTGTACAAGTGCTTCCCACCCCAGTGTCCTCTTTTGTAAGCAAAAGTTCAAAAACAATGCGTGTGTTGGTGAAATTAGAGAACTTTCATTTTTCGTAATTGTTTAGCTCCCAAACTGTTACTGAACAGACTATCAGGGGGCTCGCAGTACGTTCAGACAACATAAGAACATGTAGCGGTTCCTTGTAACAATTTGTGATTATTTCTGCAATCCCGTGATTTACATCTCTCTTTGTGTTGTATTCTCAAAAACAAACGCATACACTAGACTAACAAACGCAATGTTTTTCTTTAAAACAAAAATTCTATCCATGAAAATATATGCCCTGTGCTCAGCTCGACAAGAAGAATACATATTTAAAAACAGAGTCCCTGTTTTGGGCCCAAAAACTGCTTTCGAAATTGGGTTTTCCGATAAAAAGTTAATGACCGCTCATTTCCCCTTAAGCAATATCCGACGAATTGGTAAAACGCTTTAAAATATTTGAAACTAGTAGGTAGACGTATGAACCACGAGCTGTATCAAGTATACATATATGCTAATATAGTGAAAGTAGTACAATGTGGCAGATTACGGTGGGCTGGGCCCGTGGCTAGAATGCCCGACGAAAGAGTAAACAAAACTATTTTCAACTGAGAAGCAGCAAGAGGTCGTTGACTTCAGGGCAGGGATGAGCGCTGTTGAGGACGATGCACGTTCAGTTGGTTTTCGAGGGGAATGGAGAACGGCAGCCCAGAACCGATAGTACTGGAGGACCATAATTCGTTCGACGCTGGATCGATAAGGGACTGTCGCCCCCAAAGTAAATTGAAGTAAGATATGCTATATGTTTGAAGAGGTGTGCGAAAAAGCTAGGAGCTAGTTGCTTCAGCAACTAACGCATACAGATACAAAAAAAAGAAAACAATATATTTCACTAATCACTGTCAGTTGTTCGTTTTATTTCACTTCAACGCCCCCAGATTTCGTTACCATTGCATGGTTCATGCGCCACAAGTAGCACTCCTTCCGGAGCATTACAATTATAATCGCAAATGCCTCCGTAGGTCACGCCATCACTTCCACACACCGGAGGTCCAATCCAATTGCAACATGGTCCCCGTTCCGTAACAACCACCGTAAACAGTAGCGTGAAACCGAAAACGAATGCAATTGTTAAACGCATGCTTTGATCGACCTGGAACATTTAACGCAACTAGCTGCGGCACTGCCGGAGGGTTTTCTTTTAAGTAGTGTTTTCTGTCCCAATATAAAGAAACGAATTGATTCGATACGTTTTAGGTGTGCAATGATTTCTCGATTCAAAACAATTATACCTAATTCAGATCAAAACAAAAACAAAGTAAATTTTGATAGCTCGAAGCAAAGCCATGGGTATAAACGTCCTTCAGAACTTGACCCTTCTTTATCGACAGACTTCGCAGCCGGTTATTAGAGTACAGGAATTTTTTAACAAGCATCATTTTTTGGGTAAGTTTGGGCAAAATACATCCCGATACTCGGGGAAAAATGAACTTTAAGTAAACATGCTTTATTTACTTTATTTCTTGTTAAATGATACGCAATTACGTCTAAATATTCAATCTACTGTCAGGTACAGCTAAAAAACTGCAGTCAGCAAAGGAAGCTTTCAAATACGGTGGTTCAAAAGAAATTATGCTATCCGGGTTGAATTTCCGGAAATTTTCCGTTTAATTCTACTTATACCATAATATAAGTACTTATATGGAATAAGTAGAATTATTTTACGCATATTGGCTTTGTACTTTAATAGGAACAGATCTTGATTTTATTAGCCGGTGCATATTACCCCAGGTGCTCCTAAATAAATATAGTCGTGAGGTGATTTTTTTAAAATTTTGTTCAACTGAATAGTTTTCAAGATACGATTTTTTACTATACGATATCTCATTTCTAAGTACCCATTTCTGAAAAGTTCCTTTTGACAAAAAAGTTTAAAGTACTCGAGCTGAAAATGACTCATTTACAATGTTTCGAGCTGGAAATGCTCTATCATGTATCCGATTGCAGTTACTATGTTGCTTATCATGAAATATTCTTTTGTTATAGGATCTTAATAACAAACCTAGCAGACAAAGCAAAGCCAGACCTGCTTTAGTTATGGGGCGAATGAAGGGCCGTTTGTTAAAGCCAGATGCAAATGCTGTAGTATGAACTGCTATAAAGGGTGTAACGATCAAAATTTGGTCAAACGAGATACAATGTTAGTAACTAGTTGTCTTTTTTCTGTATAAAATGCAGAACCAAATTTCAGCTATCCTTCTGGTTGACCGAATCCGAATTGTACAGCCACATTATTTGCCGCAGAACGCTAGTTTGCCTTAATCTGCTTCCAACAGTTTTAGTTCGATGCGCTGGCTGTTGTAAACGAAATTCTGCTAACCACACTTTTGTCCTCGCTCACGGTTTTCGATTCCCTATACACTTATATAATATTACATGGCCACTTTCAAGAATTTCGCTTACTCGACGATTAGCTTGGATCTTTGCAACGCACGAGCAAAATTTTAATGAACATGTTCCTTTTGGACGCCATCTTAATAACTGAAGAACATATGTAAAAATCAAAACAGAGCCATCATTTTGCACGCATGCATGTACAAAATAAGGTTCAGTTTTTTAAATGCACGATTAAAAGACTACGAATGCGTCAAGTTTAAGTCGACCAAATTTTGATCATAACAACCTTTACTTTTCAAGCAGTGGGTTAAACGTTATCAAAACTAACTGCTGGGCCTTGAAATTTGATCCATTCTGACAGAGGATGGATATGTGAAGCTTGGGCGGACTATTTAAGCGCTTAGATGTTTTATCCAACCTCAGTACTATAACGATCAACTTATCGATATGTTTGAGAAATTTGTGCCCTTTGCAGTGCTGGTTGCTGTCGTCGAAATATTTAATACTTCCTTTGCAGACAACAATGAAACTAATACGAATTCGTCATTTGGATGCGAGCAACAATGTCCGGGTGTAATCAATTCAAAGTAAGTAAAAATTATCGTGTTAAGATCCTGTTGTATTGAGGATTTTCGGCTTTCCAGTCAGCTTTATACCGAAACGGCTTTTTTGTACTGCCCTTAGCCGTTTTCGATATAAAACTGACTGGAAAGCCGAATATTCACAATACAGTAAAAATTATCGGTAATTTGTAAAGAATTTACAATTTTCCACTATGTTTTTAGCTCAAATATTGAAAGTTTAAAGAAAACCGTAGAAGCTATAGAAACTCTTGTTACAAAACAAGTTCGACACATCAGTACTCTGGAAGAGGAAATAATAAAATTTTCCCTGTCCGGAGCGAGAAATTTGCCACAAACGTGCGCTGATATATCGGATCGCCAATCAGGGCTGTACCGTGTTCAGCCACAGCCGGGATTTTCCGATGCTTTCGAAGTTTATTGCGATCAGCAATACGAGGGAGGCGGTTGGTTGGTTATTCAGAATAGATATGATGGTTCTGTTCGTTTTGATAGAGAATCGAAGGAATACGAAGCCGGTTTTGGTAATCTTCGCGGAGAGTTTTGGTTAGGCTTGACAAAAATTCACGAACTAACGTACGTTAAACCCCACGAGCTGCATATCATACTGGAGGACTTTGATGGGAAAATTATGACGGCACAGTACGACCGGTTTATGGTAGGAGGCTTATGGGAGGGTTATGTTTTGAGCAGTTTAGGAAACTTTAGTGGAAATGCAGGGGATTCACTTAAAGTACACGCTGAGGGCCAAAGTTTTCGGACTATTGATAATTGGGGTAATTGTGATGCGTATCTTAAAAGTGGTTGGTGGTATAACAATTGTGGTGAAAGGTATGTAATCAATGTGTTGTTGGGATATTCATTGGTATTTAATTCATCATTTGTCTTTGCAGTAATCTGAATGGAGCATATCCAGGGTCACAGAAAAATATAAAACGTTGGAGTAAAATGTATTGGAATACTTTTCGTGGAGAATATTATGGACTAAAACGGTCACGCATGATGATAAGAGTTATTAGCAACGTCTAGAAATAGATAACTATAACTGCAATTGAAATAAGTTTTCTGGCCCTGAATAAAATCAATTTAACGATCAACGTAGGCCAGTAGATATATTAAATCTGTGTCAACTCATTTTAACCAAGTTCCGATTCAAAAGAAACTTTCATAGTTTAGGTAATGCATTTTATGAATTTGCCAGCGTACAGGAATAAGTTTTTGGAATCGATAGCTGGGCTTGTATTTTGTAAAATATCCCCTTTTTTGTCTGTTGTGGTAGAACAATTCCATACGAAATCGTCCTAAAAAAGCTGAAATCTGAAATGAATCTTTCTGATTTGGATGAAACTTTGCCAACGTGTATGATATAAGCAAACTCGATTATCCGGGTGAAATTTTTTTATATAATCTTAAATACGTTTAGAACGTAAGCACACTTCAAAAAACCTATTTAAAAAATTTTTTTTACACCCGGATAATCGAGTCCGACCCGTATTTTGATTCAAGACTCATTTTAAAAAGGGTGAATTTGTTTTTGGGGGATTATGTTTTGAAAAATCGTATATCGAAAACTATCGATTGCTCAAAAATTATATCCAAGAAAGAGTAGTAGAAAATTGATTGCTAAACATTAAAATAAAAAAAAACAATAAATCAAGACATCAAAAATATATCGTTAATGATATAATAAATATCTTTTTTTTTAAAAAAAGACAAGGTAATTTGCACTCTTAAAAGTTATTTTGGCATGAATATTTGAAGAAAAACTACATTTTTTTTTAAATTTTTTATTTTAAATACGTCTTTTTCATAAAAACTTGAGATTAGTCTATTTAATCTTTCGTTTAAACTTAAACCCTCCGTTACTCGCGCTGTAGTATTTTGTACAACGTCTGTGAACCGGTAGACCGGTAGCTTTATCTCGGTATATCTCGGGATTCCAACAACAAAGAAAATTACTGTTTTCAACAAAGTTGATATGGAGACCAAGACCTTTCAAACGGTGGAAAAAGTTTCATAAGTGTTTTACCAAGTGGCATTAGTATTCGAGTGAATTCTGTTAGGTTTTAGCACACCTATAAATCTAAGTTGGCGCGAGTAACGAAAGATTAAATAAAAATGCTTAAAACCCATATATTTTTGCTCGATTAAAAAATTCCCTTTGCTTTTTAAAAATAATTTGCAATGGCCTTATTGATTCAATCTTTCGCTTTTGATTTACGGGTACTCGATTCTCTCTGTTTAAGTTGGTTGAACTTTGGTCAGTTCTCATTTATCTTTTGAAACAAAGACTTCATAATTAAGACGCCTTTAAAACTTGCAATTTACTATTGTTCACTTCTTTCCGATATTTTTAACAGGCTTAGTTTTTTGAGAAAAGTTAGTGTCCGGCCATAGAAGACTTCCCCCTACAATTATTTCATTTACCGCGTGAGTAGAAATAAGTGCACAGATAAAAACGACATGCTCTGAACTATTTTCAGTCAAAATTTCAGTTAGTCCGTTCTTAAAAAGAGTCTTGAATCAAAATGATGCCTGAAACTGTGGAAGGTGTTTGTTAGGAGATAACACGTCAGAAAGGTTCAAATTTTGTCATTCACCTATTTCACGTTGAACTGCTCAGCATTAAATGGTATCATAATTTCTTCCTCTAAACGACGATCTAACGTAGGGTACTACTATCATTCGTTGATAGCGACTCATGATGGGTAGAATTATGTACCTAATAGCGGACTTGAATCTGAGATTATTAAATGACCTTTACAGTATTCTTATCAAATTAGAAAAAAGCACAAAATGCTATATGAGAATAGTTTCGCTCTATGATTGGAATATATTGTATTAGAAAACACTTTCACTAATCCAATATTTTAATTCAATACTCTCGTATGCATGCTCTTAGCGGAGGAGTTTTCCTTTTGTCATTTTCGCAGAAAACTCTCCGCAGACTTACTAGCAAGCACCACAAGGTGCTCAGTCGGTGATAAAAACAAGTATGCTCGGATTCGGAAGCATTGCCCTCAAACTTGCACAACTCCGTTCGGTAGCAACAAATTCCATAATCAGAAACGCTCGCACACACACATACACATCACACAATCAACGCACATACACGTGTTACCTCGTACACAACCACAAACAGCATACCTCAATGACGACTACAGAATGGTGCCTGTAATTTTATGTAGTTTTATGCTATCGCGAAGGTTGATAACCAAACCATTATTCTACCCGACAACCCGGCTCTGACGGTTGGGCATGGTACAGTGGGTTAATAACCAACTGCTAGAAAGTGGATACATTTTCCTGCGGTTAGGTACCCAGCTAATATGTTAATACTTTCCCAACGTGTTGACGTCAGCACATCCGGCGAGGAAAAATAAATATTTCTGTAATAAATTGATTAATTAAACATCATTTGCTTTATGATGTGACGAAGCGAACGGGCAATTTCTACTCAATGCAAGCAAACCAACACTGTGTGTATTATCTAAAGATTATTTCACCTTTCTTTCAAGAATATGAGTTGGAACAAATTAAAAAAAAACTATTTAATTATTTGTAACAGCGTGATCTGTTAATCTGTTACTGATAATGTTTCATTGTACAAAACTATACAAAAATGATACCAAAATGGCACGAAAATAACAAAAAAGATATCAAAATAATAAAACATTGGCACAAAAATAAGAGATACAAAAATCAATAGAGAAATGAACTACACAAAAATAAAACAAACTACAAAAATGCTGTATGATTGTTTGATAGTTTTCGATGAACTAGTTTGAGCATTTACTATCTATTCCGTAATATTGTTGATTCTAGCTAGACTGAGGCCCGCGGGTCGTGTTGTAAAAACATAGCGTTTGCTTCACCGAAAATTATCAAACAATCACCAATCATAATATTGCGGTGATTTAACGTTCATGCAAAATTACAGAAATGATTCTAAAATAATACAAAAATGACATTAAAGTAATACAAAAATAACAAAAAAATATATCATTGCGGTTTGACAAGCAACCACAATAAGATCAACTTAGTGTTGGTACGCCATATTGTATTGCTATTGAGTTTTCCGGGTTTTAACTCTGGAACAAGAATTGCGTTTTACTGAAAGTTTGAGAATTAAAAAAATATTTGTGAGGTAACACATATTTTTCCGACTTTTCTTTGATGTTTTCCACTATCGTGGAAAATTTTGTTGAAAACTTTGTCCAGGTAATATTTTTCTTAAATTGTTGAAATTAATCTACGTCTTTGTAAAAAAATATTTGCTCTTCGCTGCTTGGTTCAATAGTTATGAATTTATTTTAAAAATAAGCGATGTCTAAGCATATGGGAAAATTTTCTTTGGAGTATTCTAAGAAAATTGGTGTCCTCAAATTTTTAAAATATTGGTCCAGATGACTTGAAAAACATTGATTCCAGGACAAAGAAGACTGAATAAAAAGCATACGAAAAATGCATCCGAAAAAATCATTCAAGATCGGCCGCACCTTTGGTATTTCATTTTTCAATGTGCTCTAAATATGCTCAAAAATATATTTGTTTAAACAATCTATCGATCATCCTTGAAATTAATTTTCAATTCAAATATTTACATGATACCAATACCAACGGAACTCACGGCCACGTCCACTGTGCAAGTGGGGCCTTCCCCAACCGCTGCCGTGCATTTTCGGTTGACAGACTAACTGACTGACTGACTCACTGTTTGCCGTCGTCGTCGGTCTCTTATCTTTCCTCATATGCTCACTTTGTTACTACCGTTCATTGCTACCCTCTATTTACCAAGTACAAGATGGTGTTATATGGATTTATGACGAATGATGGAGAAGGTTGGTCTGCCAACTGGCGTATGATATTGAGGGTTTACAGTTGAAAATTACTCACTTTTCTGTCATTAGCAACGGCAAACAGCAGCGCAAATTTTCACTGACAGCGTTGTTTTTCCTGTTCCATGGCCAAAATAAATATCGGGAGAATGGCTGGTGTTGATTGGCAAAATTGAGTGCGAAAGTGTTTTTCTCTCACCACCACCGTACTTGAAGGGATACTGACTTCAAAGAGAACTGTAGCGTGCAGTTGAATGCACGTGTACCGGAGGAGGTTGGCCGCAGCGGCCAACAACCCTCCAATTACTTTCTAGACCCTGTCGTCCTCGGCGTCGTCTTCGTTGCTGCTGGCTGCTGTCGTGACGGCCGATGATTGCGGCTGACAAATGTCCCGACGAATCGCTGTCAAATTACACATTTTTCCCAATGCTATTCTGGGTGGAGTGCCCAATGCCCACTGAATCGTACGCAGAACGACACTTGGGAAAGCGTTTTTTGTGCACTGTATATACCAGCCCCTCACCGACACCACCGGCACACCACTTTTTTTGTCGATCGCACTCTACTGATGGAAATTCACTGCAAAAATTTTCCACCCACTTCGTGTTGCAAATCAGCCGTAACGAAACAGGCGGACAGAAGCTGATCTGGTCGGCAACAACCATTCAACCACTCGTTGAATAATCACACAAATGATAGTAATTTATCACAAAAGAAGCAAATCTTGCCAGCAAATCAGTGCGTTATGGTTTGGTGCCACGAAAATCACAAAATTATAGAGCCCGTTTGGTTCCAAGACACAGAGGCACCACACAACTGCTGCTAGGCTGCCCGACTAGTGCCCGTGCAGCGCACGGTCCCGTAGAAGAAGAGCGAACACCCGAGAGAGACGGCAACAGACTGAAGCGCTTTTCCGAATTTTCATCGGTCTGTACAAATTTCCCTTCTGCAGGTACCTACGACACAGCTGACTGGACGGTTCGTGTGGGGTTTCCAGTATTGGAAACGGGACACTCGCGTATCGAGCACTCTGAGCGCTCGGAGTGCTCGGAAAAATGCGCATTCACCCACTGGAATCGGTGAGAGAGAAAATTCACCCCGGGGAAGGATAGTGAGTTGGTGAATAAGCTTTCGAGATGTCTGAGCGTTGGAGGAAAGCTTGTCGAAAATGGAAATGGGATGGCTAAGCGATTGGGTGGAAGCAAATAATGGATAGTTTTTCTCCTCTGAGGTACACTCTTTGTTTGCGATAATTATGCTAATCCTCGCTTCAGGAGGTTTTTGAGTTTTTATGAATGGGGATTAAATTAAGGCAGCGCACTACATGTGGTAATTGAACTAAATTTGAGGATATTCATTTACTTGGTTGAATCAACAATTACAATTAAGCAATCATAAGTAATTTTCATTTGAAGCATAGTTTATTTTTTAAGATATAATGCGAATACTATGTTATTTTCGCCATGATTCATGATTATGATTCAGGTGTAAGTATATCGTATTACTCAAACATGCTTAAATGAATTCTATGCCATAAACATTTCACCATAGGCAAATCAGAACTTTCAATCAATTCGTGATAGTCAAGTACGAAAATCAAACATGCTCATCTGGACAAGCCCATTGTTAACCCATATTTGCAGCAGCATTGAAATTGATTGAAGTTTTTGATCTTTGTGAAACGATTATTGCTCTGCTAGGAAATATTTGAAGAAATCATTCGAAACGAACCAAAAAAAAAATATTTTATTCGGAGCTCATATCATTGATATGATTGATATTAATGTTCCCTCTTACCACGGTAGTCGGTTATTGTCAAATATTTTGCAAATATTGCTGAGTTTAAAAGTTAAACCAATTCACGATGACAAATAACTTACTCTTAAATTCTTTCTACTGATTTTTGACTCTCTTTGGAAGAGAAACAAGAGCCCAAGCTGATTGAAACTGTTCTAAAGCCTTTCGAAGTGCACAGAACCAGATTCTGCATAGTTTTATACAGAATCTGGTTATGTGCACTTCAATACGCTTTAGAGCAGTTTCAAGTAGCTAACATTCTTCTCACTCCTCCTGTGGCGAATGAGCCAAGTTGCTCCGGACTTCCGGGTTACATCACGGGGATCCTTAAAGTTGGACCTGACATTGGATAAGAATTTAGACTTGCATTTGAATTTGAACTCGGGCTTGATGGACACGGACGAAGTTTTATCTGAAATTGGACTTGATATTGAAACTGGAATTAAACTTAAAAGTACACAATTTTTAGACACAAAATTTTGCATAAAGTTAGATACGAAATCGATCCTAAAATTGAATTTGAAATTCTACTTAACCCCAGACTTGAAATAAGGCTTCAAATTTGACTTGAAGTGGGATTTAAAATTAAACTCGGAAGAAGATTTGAAATTAGACTTGAAGTTCAACTTCTTTGAGCCCAAAATACGTTGGTTACCCTATACATGCTTCATGCATATATAGGGTTTGTTGAGATTAGCTGCAGGTTGAGAAAACTCGATTATGTTTAAATGAATGTTACTATCGAGAGCTTAAATCGTTGCGCTTCAGATCTAAAGTGCTCGAGATGATCGTGAACTTTGCACTTTGCACGCTAGCTGTCAATACTACATTTCTGCAGACCAGCATAGTTTTCTTTCCAAAACGCTCAGTCTCCATGAATCTCGTTGATTTCGTTTCATTCTGCTTGCGTCACATGAATGAAGGAGTGCCAATTGACGCAGTGTACACGAACTTGAAAGCAGCGTTTGATCGTCTGGATCACGGGTTCCTCCTTGTAAGGCTTGAGAAGCGGGGTGTTTCTACTAAGCTTATACCTTACACACCGTGAAAATAAGCGTCCGAGTTTTCCGATGCGTTCTGCAACATCTCTGGTGAGCAAATAAGCAAATTGGATTTATATTTAAAATGGCAAAGAAGTTCCGTGATCCGTGCTGTTAGCGATCATTGTACAACTCACTTGTGAGGGCTGTTTTGGAATTTGACTCTGTGATTCTTCCTCTGATCCTCTGTTGTCCGCTGGACCTAACAAAATTATAACAGATCATGCTATTTTGTTATCAAATTAACCTCCGTAAGTGGTTAAAATAACAAAAATTATAACTAATCTGCCTCTAATCAATACCTGATTCATAACGAACCCTGTAATAGTTTTATCTTAATTGTAACACATTGTGTTGAGGATTAATTGTCAACATTTCCAGATATTCGGAAAAATGCACAGCAAATAAAGATATATCAGCAAGTGTTAGTAACTTGAAGTGACGTAGTTAATATACTTTTAAAATGATGATGGTATTTAAAGTTTAGGCTAAGGGTTTTACATTTAAACTACCAGCGCACCCTTCTGTTAGGTAGTCGGAAACTCTTTATCTAAAGTTAATAGCAGTATAGACTTGACCCTTCTTTATTGACAGAATAATTACGGGAAAATGATAAAATATAGGGGCAGGAGAAAAAAATGAAAACGGAAGAAAAAAGGATAAAACGGAAAAGAAAAATAGAACGCGACAGGAAAGGAGAAACAGATGGACATAATAAAGGAACAAACGACAACGTAAAACGGGGTAGAATAAGAGGTAAAAAGCGAAGAGAGATTAAAACCGTGACCAAAAATGACCGGGACAGAAGGTGTCAAAAACGACACAGGAAAGAGGAAAAACGGTCTTGAAAACGAGAAAAACGGTTTTTTGAGGAGGAACTCCAATTTTTTTGTTGGTGTTTATAGCCTCAGAATACTTTACTGCTCGCTCGTACGCAGTGTTCTCGAATATGGAGTGCAAGTTTGGGCGCCATATCACGCTGTTCACGTCAACAGACTCGAACGTGTACAAATGCAGTTGATACGATACGCCTAGCGGAATCTGAATTGGAGAGACCGAACATACCTGCCACCATATGTAAATCCGTGCATGCTGATCAACCTTCCGACGCTGGAAAGTAGACGAATACACATCCAACGTATGATAATATTCGACGTGTTAGCAGATCGTATTGACTGTCCAGCTATTCTTGAGAAACTACGATTCAACGCACCGTCACGAGTGATACGCCAATCTGAGTTCCTTCGACGATCGACTCACTGCACGGCTTACGGAAATAACAATCCACTGGAAGTTTGTTGTAGTCGTTTCAACGAAGTTTTGTTCGATTTTGGCATGTCAAAAACTACAAGGTATACAGCCCTAAGGGTAGTACGAATGGGTGACGTAGGACTATATCAAATCATTAGATCAAAGACTAATGTAAACTGCATTTCTGGCATATGTATGTTTATAAGAATCTGTGAGTGCCGTTGTTTAAGTGAATGTTTAGAAGAGAAGAGTGAAATATTCAGATTCAATTCTTCATTGAATGCAATGGTGGACGTGGACGAGGGTTCATAAGTACAACGCCTGCAACCATTGAGACATAGATTTCTTTTAAAAATCACTTGTGTGCATCATAAAGGTTGAAATAGTAATGAATGACCAGCCCTCAGATTATTGTATTAAATATAATCATGCGTAGCTTGACATGTTTCAATAATCTTACTTTTACTCGCTTGTGACCTTTAAAAAGGCCATCGGTTACAAATAACATTAAAACCAAAACACGTTCATCGCAAATATGACGTGCCGTTCGAATGTCCTTCTCTTTTGACATAAATGGCAACAGGCACGTAAGTTAACGGCATCGATTCACTGTATTTTGATCCGAGAAGGTTTTACTAGTTTACTTTCACAGCTTACCGTTTGTTACATAGCAGAAAATATGGCGCATTCGCAAAAATTTCTGTTTTATTTGTATGAGAGTCCTTATCCTCCTACCGCGGGGGTGAGGGGTCTCAAACCAACATAAAATAAATTCATGCCTCCATAAACCCCACATGCCAAATTTGGTTCCATTTGCTTAATTAGTTCTCGAGTTATGAGAAAATTTGAATAGCCTCCCCCCCTCTTAGAAGGGGAAGAGGTCTCAGTACACCATAGAAAAAATTCTTACCTTCAAAAACCCCCACATGCCAAATTTGTTCCCCTTTGATTAATTAATTCTCGAGTTATGAGGAAATTTGTATATTATTTGTATGAGAGCCCCCCTCCTAAAGGGAGGAGGGGTCTCAATTTACCATAGAAAAAATTCTTGCCTTCTGAAACCCCCACATGCCGAATTTGGTTCTATTTGCTTGATTAGTTCAATATTTATGAAGAAATTTGTGTTCCATTTGTATGGGAGCCCCCCCCCCCCCCTTCTTACACCGTCCATAAAATTGCTCTCTTGCCCCCTCCATAAAATTACTGATCATTTTATCTTTCCAACGACATATAAATTGTTCAGTTTCGTTCAGTAGTTTACTAGTTATTAGCATTTGAAATCTTTCATTCCACCGTTACACTTCTATTTTCGTTTTCACAAAGTGAAATAACATTTCACCCAGTGCCAGATAGTAAACAAAGACGTAGTCCTACGTCAAAAATGTGTTTAGATTAAGGATTAGCAGTTATTAGTACAAAGTAGCATGTCTGTGCGATGTTCTATTATATCGAAGATTAATAAACAAAAAAATAAAAACAGAAAAAAAGATAAAGAACGGAACAGAGGAAAATCAGGACTTAAGAAAAGGGCAAAAAACGGTGCAGGAAAAGAAGAGAAAAAGAACAGAGAAGGGGGAGGCAACGGACAGACAATAAAATAAAAACTGCCGTGAATAAAAAGGAAGAACAACTGTGGCAGCATGGGAGGGAAAACAGGACATAAAAAATCAACAAAGTGGTGAGAAGAAAACGAGGGGAAAAAATAAGCGAGACGAGAAAGGGAAATGGACCATAAAACAATAGAAATCAAAGAAAGGAAAAATAGGGAATATCGAAAAAAGAATAGCGAGAGAGAAAAAACGTGGCAACCGAGGAAAAGAGGCCAAACGGGATAAAAAAGAGAAAGATGAGACAAAAAACAGCAAAATAAACAAGAAAAGAAGAGAATAAAAAAGGACTAAAGAAAACAGTAAGACAGAAGATAAGAAGACGAAAAACTGGATGTAATACAGGAGAGAATAGCGAGCCAAATAGGGAGCCAAAACATAATAAATGTGACAGAAAAGAAAGAAAACAAAGACATGAAAACCGAGAAGGTTGTAGATAAAAAGAGTTAGAAAAGGCTAAAGCTGGAAATGGAAAAGGGAGAAAAGGGAAGAGTAAAGACGGAAAACGGAAAGAGAAATAACAAAAAACCAGTTAAAACAAGATTGAAAACAGAACTGAAAAGAAGACAAATGGGACAGGAAACGGAAAAAAATGAAAAATGAGACCGGAAAGGCGGAACAGAAAATAGGTAAACGAGAGCAAAACAAGAGAAACGGAAGAAAAGCGAGAGCAAAAATGGTACAGGAAAGGAGAAGAAACGGAAAGAAAAGTGGAAAAGCGGGTGAAAAAAAAACAGAAAAGAAAATTTTAATTTGTTTAAATTCAAGACTAATTCAATGTCTAATGTCTAGTTCAATTCAATGTTATACCTTATACGTTAAATTTTAAGTCAAATTTAAACACTGATTTGAAGTACAATTTGAACTCCTATTTTATGTTTAATTTCAAGTAAAATTCCAGATCTAATCTCAAGTCACCCAATTTTAAGTTCAATTCCAAGCTTGATTTCAAATCCAATACTAAGTTTTATTGAATTTCATTTTCAAATAGAATTTAAAATTTCCAATTTCATGCCTAATTCCAAGTAAAACTGACAGTTCAAATTATTTTTAATTTAGATCTAATTTCAAATACATTTTAAGTCCAATTTTGAGTTCAATATGAAGTAAAGTTTCATGCCCAGATTAGTGCAAATTCAAGTCTTATTTAATGGTCTATGTCAAGTCTGATTTCAAGTCCAATTTTAAATTTAATTGCTCTCGAAAATCTAGAGTTTTGCGACAACATTCGTCAGCTTACGATTAGGCCAATTTTCCACGCCAAAACATTCTTCTGAAAGGTTGGGTGCACTACCTTTTGTTTATGTCTGGGCACAACAGTGTAAACGATTGATGTATATGCCAGTACAGTGTATGGAGTTTTTCGAATTATTAAACTCAGCCTTATTTTAGTTGCATACTCTATCATTATTTTCACTTTATTCGTGTTGAAGTAAAATTTTCAAGTTTTACAAATATACGCAAGACTGGAAGTGAAACTAGAACAGCTGTAACATTTTACACTACTATATAATTTAACGATGAGTTCAAGTAGAAAAAAAATACACTCAATAACAGCATCAAACAGGTAGACTTTAGAGTAATGTAAATACAACGGTTGCACCGCAGAGCTGGTAAAGGGTTCCAATGCAATTTCATTGCATTCCAATCAATCCCCAATTGGATTGCGTTCTTTAAGATGTTACCATTCAGTGCCATGCGAACACCACATGCGCCATGATCAAATACCCAGTCGTAACGATCACGCTTACCAGCATAATAGGAAAGCCAAGCCTGCAATTAAAGTCAGAAATAATAGGAATAATGGTACAATTTATTCAATGCGGAATCATACTTGAAGTAGTCCATGAAACTGAACCGATAACCGTGCTGTTCTGCAATTCCGGCACAGATAACATTAGCGGAGGCGCCCACCAGTGTTCCGTTGCCTGCATAATAAGAAAATAATTTTCAACACATTAATTGCGCACAAAAATCACCATCAAACTGCCTTCCCACCTCCGAGACAGGTTCCAAAGGCAAGCGCCCAAACCAGCGGCTGCAGTGGAAGACCGAGAGAGGATTTCGCCGATAGTGCGACGACAATTTTCACCATCATGGCCGTTACCGGAATGCTATCGACGAAAGCGGACGATAAGGCCGACATCCAAAGAATTATGATAATCGCCACCGCCAGGCGTAACTCTTCCGATACCGCCAGAATGATGCTCTCGGTTGCGTGGCCGATCCAGGCGATCAAACCCATCCGTTCAACGGCTTCCATCAAGGTGAACATCGCTGCGAAGAAGAGCAACGTTGGCCACTCAATCCGTGATAGAATGGCGTCCATGTCATTTCTGTGAAAAGGGAAAACCGTTGCTTTTCATTAATTTTGCTTGTCAAAGTTAGTAACTGAGGCTTACTTGTCAGTAATAATCAGCAGTAGGACCACTCCCAGCAGAGCCGCCCAACCGGACGACAGACGCCGCAGTTCCGGAATGGATTCTAAGAAGAACAGCGAAATGATAAACGCACAAGCAACGCCACACTTGATCAGCAAGCCCTTGTTCTTGATCGGGTGCTCTTTCTGTAGTTCCTCCAGCGTCGAACGGTACAGATCCTCCGGTACGCATCCTTTGGTCATTTTCTTCTTCAGCTCGTGCTTCAGCAGGCGAACCTTTTTCGTAAGCGTTTCCCGCACGATGCCGGCATCCTTCGAGTACGGTGGTATCTTTCCGGCGGCCCGTTCCCAAACCTTGATGTTTCGACGGAGCTCCTTCAGTTCCTTCGGTTCGTGCATCCTGAGATTGTTGATGTTTTTGTACTTCAGCCGAAGGTGTATATTCGTTGCGATTACCACGATGATCACACCGACCAGCATGTGGGCGGTGAAGGTTAAAAATGTTATACCCTGGAAAAAATAACCAGTGTGATCCATTCAATTGGGTTTTTATTTTTTAGTGCAAAATTCTCACGTGTTTCAGAATGTACTGATTCGATGTGATGATGATGTTCGGGGGATCACCCACCGGAGTGGTCGTTCCGCCGATGTTGGCATGCACGGTAATGGCCATAAGAACGGGAACAGGATCCATGTCCATTACCTCGCATAACCTAGAAACAAAAAAGCGAGTTTTTAGTGTCGAAATTTTGGAACTCTTAGCGTCTATATTTGATTTTCTCTTACCTTATTGTTATGGGAGCCATCAGTAGAACAACAGTTACGTTGTCCAGGAAGGACGAAATCAAGGTTGTACAAATGCATAAACAATGAATCAGGTTCCAAATTTTACCGTTAGTGATCTGGGAAATGAAATAACGAGAATCATTCCTAAACCTGCGCTTAGCACTCTCGAAGTCCTACTCACCTTATAGATGTAAACCGCCAGATAGTCAAAGATGCCAGTCTCGGCCAGGATGGCCACCAGGATCATCATCGAGAACAGTAGCAGAATCGTCTCGACGTCGATCCACCCGACGATGTCCTCCATCGTGGGACGATCGTTCAGTGCTGCCAGAATGGCAATTGCTAGCGTGGATGCGATCATCGCCGCAAACGTTCGATGCACGACTTCCCAGATTATCAGGGCGTACAGGAATATCAGTACGAAAGCAGCATAAATTACACCCACATCCCGGTTGACCGGTGACTGATCGTAATGCACCGCGATTGGAATGCTCGCCTGGATGTTACTTTTGATCATCAACCGAACGGCACTGCTCTGCTGGTGTATTCGATCGTAGTTACTATCGCTGATCTCGAAAATGTTTTGCTTTTTGACGACCGGTGCGTTGTCAAACAGGTATGGATGAACGATCGGAATAAACCACATGTCGCTGATGTTCCGCACCGAATCCGGACCGGCGGTGTACATCTCCGATTGATTCCGGTCCAGGTTGGAGGTGAGAGATTGCAGGTAGATTGTCAGATAATATTCGGTAAGGTTGGTATATTGTTCCCCCGAAAAGGTGCCTTCGAAGGCAAGTATTACCCGAGAGCTTTGAGGCAGTTCTGGCAGGATGTAGGACTTGGTGCGACCAGCCGGGATCGATAGGTGCTTTTCGGAAATGAATTTCTCGTCTTTCACCACCATGAAGGCCATTATTATCATCCACGCGATGAAGAGGCAAATGATTTTCGAATACTTCCGAAAGGGGTGATCCTCATCCATGTGAGTCTGACCGGTGTCATTGAAGTCCTCGTGCTTCGGCGGCGTTATGTTACCGATGTAGTGACCGGCCAGATGGTGCACGTGAGGTTTAGGTATTTCTCTAAAAAAAATGAAAAAAAGTTTCATTATTGTTTTGAGCCAAACAACTGGACTGAGAACTGTCACTCAATTTGATTGTAATTTAATCGTCGTCTCACTTTGTCACTCTTACTTTTTCTCCTTGATGTGTTCAACTTCCCGGTTCTGGCCCTCCTCGTTGGTTACGTTGATGGTGATGAATTCATTCCCGTTATCATCGTCATCGTACTCTTCCTCCTCCTCCTCTTCGTCGTCCATCGGTTGAATTTCCGGGAACGAATCCTCATGGTCGTCACCTGTCGCCGAGGAATGGGCGGAAAAACAAAGAAACAAAAACGATGCTGAGTATGCTGCTATCACGGGATTCGGTTACCAAATTAGACAGTAAAATAAATTGAAATTCGATATAGTGAGACGGGTTCGTTCGTTCGTTCGTTCGAGTTCAAAATAAGATAAACTTGAGATCTACCTCGACTCGAGTTTAATCCCAAGCGTATTGTAGTTGGGTTGACTAAAAGCGTGTAGATCGACACGCGTCATGTCAATGGAGTCAAGTTGAATCAAATTGTCTGCTACCACAAAAGGTACCACCTATACGTTGTTGAACGTAATATCGCCATCGAGCGTATTGTCCCGCATTGTTAGTTCCCATATCAACGGTCAACCGTCCCACATTTAGAGCTTCATAGATATGATGAAAAGAAAATGCTTTAGTCAGTCCTTGGACAATATTTTTATCTCTATTGGCGTGTCAATGAGCTTCGCATGGAACGGCTGTCGGTTCGGTTGCTTTGTGGGAGCAATCATCTAGCATGGAGTGAGCCTATTTTACCTGGAAATCTTTATCGTTTCAATCGATGCGGAGGACACGATGCTGGAAAAATGTCGATGGGTCAGAGCCAAAGGTTAGCATTGATATTGTTGAACTTATTGGCGTTGCTTTTTGTCATTCCTCCTCTGTTTTTTTTGATAACTTTTAAATGATTTTAAAAAAATCAACGTGAAGTTGGATATTTCAGTATAAGACACTCCAGAATTTTAATTTTGCAAACAAAAAAATATGCATAGATTCTTTCGGCCGCAACAGTATTGAGAATGAAAATGCGAAGAAAGTTTTCAAGAGAAACTTATCGGATTTAGAGAGTTCGTTAACGATAAAAAAAACTGGTCAGCAAAGGCTCTCTTAAATTTATACAAAATAGAATATATCAAAGAACAGCATTTATTGGTTAACTTGTCCCCTAGGAGGGATAGGGTAAATTAACCATTAATGGAGCATTTAGTGCTTGAGTGGCCATGAATTATTTTGAACTGGCTTGGCGTTGCCTTTCACTTCACACTTCACACTTTCGATTAACGCTAAAAAATATTTATTTATGTAGCAAATCTCTATATTTTACACTTTTTTTTTAAAACAAATTAGAATGTCCGTTTTCCTTTTATGGACCTGTTGCTTTACAATAGGATAGCGACCGGGTCCATTATAGGAATTCTAATGCATTTTGCATGAAGAGGGTCCACTAAAAGCGACATATTTGGCATTGTTAACCGTGTAATGGACCCTGGGCTTGTTGTAAATGTCGATTTTAAGGCATTAATCATCAAATGCGGCAAAAATTTTGTAATCTGAACTGTGTGGTATGTTTAGTACTTTCCATTTCATGTCTATATCCTCAGAAATGGGAAGTACAAACTAATAAACCCCGAAACTGTACCTGAGGTCCACTATAGGTAAAGGGTCCATTATAGGTTAACTTACCCTATATGAATACAATGGAGCAATACAAAGCTCTTTGCCTTGTATGTTCAATGTCTGGAATTGATGGAAGGTTAATTCCATAGGAAGTCGTTCAATTTTCGGCGATTTGCAATCAGCTGGTTTAAAAAACAGTAGATGGCTGTTGGACGGCTAATATGGAGGGCCGAAAATTTCCCATATACAATGTTGAGAAACTTGGAAATCCAGATTCAGGCCTGATCGATGGTGTTCCTGAAAATGCTAGAAACTCATTTCGGGAGTTTAAATTAACGTGTTCTAGAGGAGTTCGAAGCAAATTCGTGAGTATCAGCCATTTCACTTGGAGATATTTCTTTCTTGGGACGTCAACCTCTATGAACAGTGACATATAATTAAGCGATACTTTCATGAAAAGAACTCACTGCAAGCAGTCGCTTTACTTACTCAAGGACCATTCCAGATCTCAATTACAGCTGAATACTGTCAGATCCTTTGAAATCTGCATTATCAGACCATGGGTTATGTGTTTCCGGCCCAAAGCAAAAGCCTTGAATCTTTTACTTTGGACCAGAAAAACATAACCCACGATTCATACACTTTCAGATAGACCTTGACTTGGAGTACGGTTAAACCCAAGGTAAGTCATGCCTGGTTTCACGATATATCAGTGCTTAAAATTATCAGTTGTTATTCATAGAATTGAATATCAATTCGCTCCCGATGTAGGGAAAGTTAACCTATAGTGGATCCTTTTCCTATCATGGACCTCGGGTACAATTTCGGCGTTTATAGGTTTTTACTTCTTATTTTTGAAGATATTTGACATGAAACAGGAAGTACTAAACATAATACACATTTCAGTTTATAAAATTTTAGCTACTTTTGATTACTAATGCCTTAAAATCGACATTTTCAACAAATGAGGGCCTATTAACAATGCAAAATACGTCTCCATTAGTGGCCTATTTCTATATTGGACCCGGTCGTTCTCGTTATCATATTGTAAACCGCAAGGGTCCATAAAAGAATTTCAATTTTGTTTTGAAAGATATGTAAAGTATAAAGATTTGCAACAAAAATAGATATTTGTTTGGGTTTAATAAAAAGCTACTAATATTGTTAATGCCATCGGTTAGGAGTTTAGCATTAAATAAATTCATAGAAGAAAACAACTCAATCACTAAAGGGTCCACTAATGGTTAATTTACCCTAGCTGGTATTTATCAACAAAAAAAAATCAGTTTCAAAACCCTGTCACGATATTATTAGAACAGATAAACCTTATTCAATCCCTAAAACTGAATATCAAATATCAGTATCAATCCATTCGGAATGACTATTGAGTAATGATACTCAAAACCAAGCTCAAAACCCGAAATGTCTCGAGGTGTTGATATTTTTTCCAAACGTTGTTTTCACCACAAATATTTGTTTTCAGTGCAAACATTTAGGCAACAGCTATCTAAATTTTATAGTAAATTGTCTCTCAAAGCCTACTGCGCTGTACGTGTGTATATGTGTTTTTATCACAGAAGAAAGGTTTATAATTTTATTTCAAACTAAGGAAGATAGAAGCAAAATTAAATCAAATTTCACATCAAATTTTTGGTCAGGCGTTGTTTTTAATTGTACTTGAAGCAAATTAATAATTTTTTGAATCAAATCAGTTCATAATACATTTCAAGTTTTCCCTAAATTATTCAAAGACGCATACTCTCGACTTTCATTCTTTGTCTTCTGTCTTTGGTTTTCCGTATGTCATCTTTCATTTTTCGTCTTGCGGTTTTTTCGTCTTTTGTCTTGAATTTTTCGTTTTTTTTTGCTATGTTGCTATGCTTTCTGTGGGATTGGCATTTGAACCCGAGACCTCGGCGTTGAAGGCGTGAATGCTCTGTCTACCTGGTTGACCCTCAGGCCCACAGGTTGCCTCGTTTTTTGTTGTCTTTTTAACGTTCGTTAGTCGTTTTTCGTTATTATCAACATCTGGCTTTCTGGCATCTTTACATCGTCTTTTTGCCTCTTTTCAGTGATTTTTTGTCATTTTTATCATCTATTGTGGCCTTTTTGGTTTGATGGCGCCGCCATTTGTAGTCTTTTATGATATTTCTTGTTACTGTTTTGTTGTCTTTTATTGTCTCTTCATTACTCTTTCTACGTCTATTTTTTCTGTCGTTTTGTATTTTTCTTTTTGGGATGTTTCGTCGCTTTTTTCGAAGTCTTTTCACTGTTTTTTGTCGTCTTTCGTCTTTTCTTCATCGTTTTTTCGCCTACTTGTCTGCAGTTCTTCGTCATATTTCCATAATTTTATCGTTGCTTATTCATCTCTCTCATCGTAATCTCTCTGTCGTATTTTTGTTGTCTTATCATGGTCTTTTTGCCATCCTGTTTTCGGAGTTTTTGAATATCTGTTTTTGGCATCTTTGACGCTTCCTAAACCTGCTTTTTGGCGGCTTCTTGCCGTTTTTTTTGCCTTGGCGTCTTTCCATCGTCATTTTTGCCACCTTTTCTTCGTTTTCTTTTGTCATCTTTACATCTTTATCTTCACATCTCTCGTCCTGTTTGTTGTCAAGTCTTTTCGTCGTTATTTCGTTGTCTTTTTGTCGGCGATTTCGTTGTCTTTTCTTGCATGTTTCATCGTCTGTTTAATGCTTTTAAACGTCTCTTTGCTGTTTTTTGTCGCAGTTTTAGCATGTTTTTGCCGTCCATTTATCGTATTTTCACATTATTTTCATCCATTTCTGTCGTTTTTTCGTCAACTTTTCATCGTATTTTCGCTATTTTTTTATCACTATTCCGTTATTTATTATATGTCGATCTTTCCAATGTCTTGTCGCCGTTTCTTCGTTGCCTTTGCTACATATTTTACTCATCTTTTCATCGCTTTCTGAAGCAAATGTCCGACAATTTGCAATTATCGCGTAAAAAGAGTATAGAGAACATTAATACATATAGAACAAGGGTTTCAGATACTTGATTATAAAGAACAACCATATTTGCTTGATTTTGAAATTCCATCAACTACCAATATATCGAAATAGAAGCGAAATTCAGGCAGGATAATATCAAGATAGGGTAAGTTGCTGCATCGTCCTAATTGCCTATTCCCGTCCTATTCAACACAAATTATTGAAAATATCGGCGATTTTTATGACACACAATCCAAAATTAGTTATTCCTCAATATTTTAGTTTGTTGCCTCTCACACGCGATCAAAGTGAGCTGAGCTCTATTTAAATGCTTTTTTTCATTAAAGAATTCCTAGCAGCCAAATTTCCAACGGTTTTTCGTGCGACGAAGAAGAAAGTGTCGACTAATCGTTCCAATTTCCGCCATTCATAAAATGAAAATAACTCACGCGACGCATTGTTAGTATTCTGCAGCCGGGAAAACTTGCATAACCTACAGAAATTTTGCAGAATAACATTTGTCATGCTGTCCTACACAAATACATGCGCGCTAGCTTTGTAAACATCATTGCGATTTTTAGTTCGGACGATGAAAAATTTTGATGGACAGATTTTAAAACGGTACGACGAATTTTAGACATAAAGGCAGTTGCGCAATTTCAATCAAATGCTTTATTAATCACTCTTTAGTGAATTCAAAGGGCACGGATCGGAAGGTAAGTGTGTTTGAGTCAAATCAGCAGCAGAGCTTTTGGAGTATTCATTCAATCTACCTAAGAAATGATGAAAATTAGAGTGGTTTTCCTTACTACGACGGGAATTAGAAATAAATCCTACTATAAAAGTGAACATACTACGGTCAGGAAACGAAAGCCTGATAGCGAAGAATATCATGCCATTAACGCATATAATCGAAACGAGAGAAACGATCTTCACCAAGAGTAGCCTACTTCTGGTCTTTGCAGACGACCTCGCCATCATCACTAGAAACCTTGGGAGGGCTGTGCAGTGAAATCCGTTCTCTTCAAGAACCCCACCGGCACCAGGAATAGACGGGCCCAACGTGCTAAATGGCTCGACCTGGTTGAAGTCGACTTACGTGTGTCGAGACGCGCAACGAATTGGCGACGAGTAGCCCAGGACCGAGTACAATGAAGAGGAATTCTTGATACGGCAAGAGCCACCCCGGCTCTCGGTTGCTAAAGTAAGTAAGTAAGTTTCTTGAGCTGCAAAAGGGTCCATCGGTTAAGAGCGCAACTTTCAAAGAGTTTATTGCCAAAGCACTTGGAGATTAAGCAAACGTGAAAGCGGTTTTCCAAGAAACCGTGATCGAGTGTAGGGATCTGGATGAGGTAACGACAGAACAAGACGGCGACGATTCGTCTTTCAGCAGTAGCAGCCCCCAAGCTACTGAAGAAGGGCAAAATTAAAGTTGGGTGGTCAGTGTGTATTCTGAAAGCCATACGAGGCCAAGGAGCTGGAACGTAGTTTTAAGTGCTGGGGATTCGGTCATCAGGTGCGTAACTGTGAAGATCCGCATAGATCCAGATCGTGTCGGAAATGCGGCGAGAACGGCCATTTTGCAAGCGACTGCATGGTCTGTCGAATATGCAGTTCGGGTTTCGGAAAGGAAAGTCCACGGTGGATGCTACACGGATGGTAGTCGAGCGAGCCGAGAAGTTCCGCAAGGCTCCATCCTAGGAACTATACTCTGTAACGGGATGTACAATGGTGTACTGACTATGAATCGGCGGTTTTGCTGATGATGTCGTACTACGGTGACAGGCAAAACACTGGACGAGGTGGAAATGCTGGCGACTGAGGCAAACCGAACGATTGCAAACTGGATGTAGGGGGCGAAACTGCAAATTGCTCACCATGAAACGAAGGTCCTGTTGGTTAGTAACCAACAGTTGGTGTTGGTGGTACCGCGGGCAGCCATCACCATCGGAGAGCACGTCATTCACTGCACGCGTGTGCTCAAGTTAAATTTCTACAGTCACCTCGACTACGCCTGTGAAAAGGCGGCGAAGGCTATCAATACGGTAGTTAGAATCAGATGGATCAGGGACAGGTGGAAGATTGTCCTTCGATGAGCACCTCAATGGCGAAATTGCAGAAGGAGGCGGAACGGAAGTTAACCTAGGAGTGCCCATGGAAGATAGTAATGTCTCAGCACCTGATCTACAAGAAGATTAAATTTTTACTTTCCGATAAATCTTGCAGAAATGTCAGGAGTACAACGTGCCCACGCATCACATCTTTTTTGACATCAAAGCAGCATTCGATACGATCGATCTTCCGGATCGTTTCTTGTCCTTTAATCACGAATACCGTAGTTAAAAAATTTCACGATACCATCGTATCTCGTTCCTGGGTTCAGGAACCAATGTTCCTGAACATGAACTTGAAAAATAACCACATATTTCTGGAGTAAAAAAAGTGTCAACAGACAAAATAGTTTCCAATTACACCAGTTACCTAGTTCTAAAGTACATACAATACAATTGAGAAATCATCCGCGTGCCGTCAATTTAAAATGTGTGATAACATATTTAATAATGTAGAAATGTAGAATGAAAGTAATGATTTTATTCCATCCACGATAAAACTTGATTGAATCCAACCATTTAACGCAGGCACGGTTTGATAAGAAGCAGACGCGACCGACCGGCCGTCGCACGCAGCATTTCACTATATAGTGAATGAATCCATTGAACATCGCAAATGACGGACATGCTGAGAGAGTAGTTAATAAACGGTCGGACGGACCGAAATTAATGTACAATGGCCACAACTGTTAGCCCCAGCGGAGGCAATTTGTCATAAGCACAGTATGTGTACGTACGTTATTCACTATATTTAAGGCACGGTTCCAAAAAAAGACCTGCGAAATGCGTAGCTATCGCAGTTTAACGTTCAGTGAGAAGCTGCTGTATTTAGATGTGAGAACTAATTTGAATCACTAGAATGAGATTGTAATTTTATGTTCGCTCGCAGTCAGAAGTCAGTTAGTCAGTTCATCTATGCAAAACATTGTATCACATTTCCTGCTCCCGCCGCGACGGATGGATGTCTCCTGCTGATTATTAAGTCACCCACTTAATTCCGCGCGTTCAAGCGAGACCTATTTTTGCACCGACTGACGCTGCTGGATATCGCATTGCATGTGAATGGTTCTTATCCATTAATAAGTAAGTACAGTATAATGACGATTTTTTATGTGTCGTGCAATTCCGTCCGGTGCTGCACAGGAATGGTTCTGTTTATTATTTATTTTTACTGCCAAGAAAGTAACAGAGAATTGCGTTTGAAATTTTTTTTAAACTCAATCAAATATTTATATTCCGGAATTTAATATGATTAAAGCTTAATGCTCAAACTTTATCATTCACCTTAAAATAATTTGTATATTTTTTTCGTATTAAAATTTACGCCAGGCGAAGAAAATCTCGTTATAAAAACTTTCCGATGCAGTCTGCCCTTGCATTGCAGTAGGTATTCTGTTTGTCACGCGAATGGAGCCACTTGGTGGCCCAGATCCACCCGAGCCGGGAGGATGAGCGAGAGCAACTGGTTTCTAGGTTCACGTTTCCGGATGACCGCTCAGTTCAATTGGATTATGCCGTTAGCAGTGAGCTGACTGCTGGCCGCTTCAATGAATTGCACACTTGCAAATGGGTCGGAAATGACGGGCGCCTACGGCTATTAGGGTGATGGATGGCACTTCACATTGAGCTAGATCGGCTGCTCAATTGCTTATAAGATTCATTGCATTGCTGAGCGCGAAGTAAATCAGATTGACTAAACGAGTGTTCAATGCCTGAACTTTTACGAACGAATAATTTAGCAAAATTGTAATAATTCAAGTAGGTATTTACTCACCGTGGAGACGGGCGTGCTCGAGCTGGACCTGCTGGAAGGAGACCATGCTGGGATCCTGTCGGATTTTGGTGGGCAGCGAGCGCCATAGTTCCAGCGATGCTTCCGTTACCTCGCTGATTGGAACAACGGAAAGGCTTTGTTCACGTTTGTTTTTCTTTTTGGACTTTTTGTCCCCGCCGCCGTTGGAACCGTTCGTATCGTTCGACCCGTCGGAAATTTGCCCCTCGGACGGACTGGCCGGCGATAGGACTATCGTCGGTGATGGTATGGACGGTGCGGTCGTTGCTGCTGGCGCCGGCACCGGATGGCGACGTCGGAAGGGGTTTAGGTTGTTGAAATAGTCCATCGCTTTAGGTACACTTTCACGAACTATCGTTTCATCGGATTTATTTGTTGCGTCAGAATGTTCAGTTCATTACAATGCCATCCGATACACACTGACAAAAAACAGGTAGTTTTATAGATTTTTTTGTGTGCTTCATGAGAAGAACTGTTCCCAACCGCACCGAATGTCACTCAATAAAATTATTTTTAAAGACACACAAATGCAAAACAATTTTCCGGTATATTATTCTACCATTCATTTTAGCACATTGGAATATAATTAGAACAGTTCTTGTTTTCCCAATTTCGTTTGACGACCTTCAGTTTTATGTCCTACTCGAGATAGATCTCGACTTCGACGAAAAGAAAATTGAAAAAATGTACTAAAACACGGCTCGTAAAAGAAAACAGCACGCGCGGTTGAAATGGAGGTGGAAAGTAAGGAGACCGTCCGCGTTCTGTTGGATTTCCTTCAACGCTAGTTATAGTCAGTCAGTCGGTACCGTCGACAGAGTGGAGAGTAAGCATCTACTCCTCTAGACCTTGAGAAAGGTGAGACCTGATGGGTGAATTTCTGTTTTTGTTTTGGTTCGGCGGTGCTTTCATCGATTGCATCTCAATGATGATATTTAGGAACCGGCGCACACCATTAGCGTTTGGCCTTTTCCTTTTCGGTTTAACGTCGGGAGGGCATAAAATTTCGGTCGTGGAAATGCTGATTGATGCTTGAGCCCCGCATTGAACTTGACAAGATGATTTCCTTTCACTCGGTCGTAGGATGTGTTCAAGATCTCCTTGGGAGACTTTTGATTGAGAGATTTCGGTATTTTACGAAACAAATTTACATCTGTCATTTATTACTGTCGGAACAAATAATAATCCAGAAACATACATTATATTACTGTTACTGAAAACTGCTTGAGTTTCAAAAATGTAACTATTTTCCAAAATAATAATCAATGTAATAAATCAAAGGCTGCTTAAGTTAGAAATGTCAAGCGCAACCCGAAGAAAAAGGAAAAACTATAAGGTCGTAAAATTCGAAGAAATTTCTCTTCACAGTTGATCGGGCGGGACAAGAACGCCACTCGTTTCGTTTCCATCCTTTTTTTCTGTATGACCATTGCCTTCACATGCACGGTGAAGTGTGAAATTGATATCGATCGACAGCTAGTGGGAAAAATCAAATATACAGTATACTTGGCGATAATACGCTTCGCCGGTAAAGGACTATACCCCGAGTAACTTTTCCGTTTCTTGGTTCCTTAGCTTTTCAAGTTGATGATAAATCAAAATTTAACAAAACTTGCAGCGTGCAAAATCTGCTTGACGGATTACTGTTAGAAACAAATTTGATTTTACATGGGTATAACTCTTAAAGCAATACAAATCAATTTCAATTTCAACCGTCCATGAAAGGAATCTAGAAAAGTCGTTTTTATTTTTATCCAATTGAAAATGAATTCTGATTCAAACTGATCAATTTTCTACCAATTGTTTTAAAACCTTAGCTACAATTTTATTTTCAATTTCGTCTTATTACGTTTAAATAGTGTTACTTAAATGATAGTGTTACATTTGTCACTGCGTTGTCGCAACATTTTCTCTATTTTCTCTATTTTTTCTGTTTAATTTAGTCTTTTTTATGTTATGTTTATGTTATTCTAGTCCGCTTTTTGTCCGCTTTTTAGGCAACGTTTGTCTTGTTTCGTTTTATTAAGCTATGTTATGATATTAATTGGGTAGCAATAAGAGAATGAGTGACAATCTTGGCAAATATAAAATGGGGAGCTTAAAACAGTTAAGGTGAAGGCCGTCAGAGTCCAGTAGCAATTTTTTTTACTGATTTCAGTACTTTCACGACGAGAACAGAGTTGCTATTAGTAGGTAATAATCTGTTATGAACAATTTTGAAACATAGAATTGCGATTCTATTTTTGCTGTTGAGCGAGATCCGACAGTAATTACATAAAATGCTGTTTACGATAAATTTTATTATCAGTGAATTTTATAAGTCACTCTACGACCGTTAATTTAATAGCGAAAATTATTGGTCCATTTCATGCTCAACGTAAATATGGCATCACTCCACATATACATCCGTTTCCTTGGTAACGTATCAACAACGACGGTCGTGGATTTGGAATTGCAATCGAAACGAAGTAAAGTTTTTCATATCAATTCAAGTGAATAGTTTGGACAAAATCATTATAATTTCTTAACAAATAACTGTTCGGGTGGTAAATTAAAGCTTTCTGTGTCTCAAGTTAAGTTTCGCAAGTGATGTGACGACTGGAACGGCCGAAAAAAATTAATGAAAAAGCGACGGCGAAAAAGTGAAAATATATTAATGAATTTTAATTGGGCAGAAATCTCAGTATTTAGTGTAATTTCTGCCCCAAAAAGTAATAGAACCTATAGAATGCAACGTTTAGTGCTTCGAGTTGCAAGATTTTATTACGGCTAGCAGGTTAGTTGAACTAATTTTATTTTTTTGTGATGGTTTCCCGAGTCTATGGGAGCTTGTTGGTACACTGAAGAATGGAAGAGAAAGGTGATATTCGGTGCCATACTGACTGAGTCTACAAATGATCCAAAAAATCTCCAAAATAAGTTCAAAGAGAGTCCAGAGAGAGTCCAAAATGAGCTGACAGAGTTCAGAACCAGTCCAAAAAATCCAGAAAGAAATCAAAACAAGTTTAAAAACATCTGAAAAGGTGTCCAAATTAACAACGTGGATGGCAGCAACGTGTAGTGCTACGGTCTATAATATCTGGTAAAAAATATGGGAATTATAAGTTGACCAACAATTGAGTATATTTTTGGTTTTGTAAACTTATCCACGGTGCCTAATTCTGCGCACTTTCTTACCCATGTTCCTAATTCTGCGCATGTTGTCTCCTGATTCTGCGCACCCAAACAGTGAAAATAAATACTCCTGCCATGCTATTTATGTCTTTATACGCTGAAAGCACACCAAAAAATCCGGTATTAGTCATTACCATAAATAAATCAATGATCCGGCCTTCTTGTGCCTTCCGGGTGGCAAAGGAATATTGTTATCATTTTGATTGCTTCATTTTAAATATTTTATTCTCGATAACGTGAAGGGCGAATTGACTAATACCAAAAATTGTGTTTTCATATAGCAACCACTGCCCCACTCAGGTTGGACATTAAAAAAAATAGAAGACATGGTTTCATGAATTGGCGCTCGTGGGTTCGGACCCCGAGACACAGCACAGGATTCCAATCAATGCAAGTTAAAGATTCTACTTGAATTTTCATGCCTCTATACCTCAGCCATTTGGGTGAGGTTGTGTATTCTTTCGCGCTTTCGTCGTAGGATACATTACTGCGCAGAATTTGGAACATGAATAAAAAATCTGTGCCTAAATCTGCGCATTATTGCATCGCATTTCTCTAAGGAAAACAATCACTCTTTTTGTCTAAAACATGACTAAAACTAATTACTCTTTCTAATTATGCTGGGTAATTTGATCATTGCAAAGAATTTCGATCATAAATTTGTTAATTTTCTAGCAGGACAATCTTAGCGTTGGTGCTAACGACGATGTTTTCTGCCATATAAAATACTTTCAGTTTCACGTTAAATTATTTCGCTCTCAAATATTATGGCCCAGTGGTGAATAATGTCGTAATATTCAACTGACATTTATAAAAAAATAACGCAATGATCATAGTTATGCACAATGTTTAAAAATACTTATATAAAGAAAAATGCGCAGAATTAGGGGCGGTCACGGTAAGTATAAAACGGAGGTAACACACCCGTGAAGGTCTAATCATAATAGAATAATTGAGTCAACTTACCGATTGACCAAAACGTGGTGCTTTATTGTGCTGTAATGCTATGGCTTTGAATAATATTTCCTAGGATTGTTGTTGGGTGTTATGTTTATTGCCTTTTTATTCTATTAATTATTTAATTGGGTTCTATTTAAAATATGAAAAATATCGGCTCTATAAAATCTAATCAGCGCAGCGGCAAACTGCATTTGCACATGCATGAAGGATGATAATAAAAAATAAATTGGTAAAATTAATTGGCTTTTGTTTTTTTGTCTTATTTTCTTCTGAAAGCGCAGGGCAAACCAATTGAGAAAAGAAATTCTGATCTTGCACGATAGGACTTAGACTGGTTCACGGAAACAGGGCGGATGGTTTTGCACTACTTGAAGATGAATTGAGCGCCAGGAAGAATTTGAACCATCCTTCGGTCCCTTTGAGTTTCATGGATGGACTATTTAAGCGTTTCGTTTGCTGATGGACAGCATCAGTTTTTATCAAGTACCTATCTTGATGCAACATGCTGCTCGTTCAGTACGTGCTGGTTTCGGTGATAATTTTAGCTCACTTAGCAAAGTGCCACGATGGTGGGTCCAGTGCAAGCTCTAATTCAACCGGGTTTGGTTATGAATTAACCCTGACTGGTTTGGATGCGATCAATTTCAGGTAGGTTATAATTTTGTACGTTTTATTGAGAAACTAATATGAAGTTTTATCCATGTTTTAGCATACAACAACATAATCTTCGTACACAAGAACAGTTTCAAGTACTCAGCTCAGATGTTGAAGACCTACGGAGATCCATAGATAGTATTGGCGGTATAATGATAACGCAAATTCAGCAGATCGACAGATTCGGAGGAGATGCTCTTCCGAAAATTCGAAATGAATTGGAATTGCTATCACTGAACATCAGCCATATATTGAATGATACTAGGTCAGTAAATCATAGTTCTTTCACATCTGTAAATCAGATACGAATTTTTACATTTCTAGCCAAATTTATCGTGTGCAACAAATATTGTCAACAACGCAAATGCTGCATGATGCTATCATACATATGCTTGCCGATGGACATCGAAAATGTGCGGAACCGTCTCGTTTGCCACAAACGTGTACTGAAGTGTTGCCGGAGCGTGGTTCTGGACTGTACCGTATTCAGCCGCAAATGGGCTTCAAGAATGCAACCGAAGTTTTTTGCGATCAGGAATACGAAGGCGGTGGCTGGACGGTGATTCAGAACCGCTATGATGGCTCGGTTTACTTCTACCGTGGCTGGGATCAGTACGAAACTGGTTTCGGGGACGTTCGCGGAGAGTTCTGGCTGGGTTTAAAAAAGATTCACGAATTGACGTATGCCAAGCCACACGAGCTGCACGTTGTTATGGAAGACTTTGATGGTAAGGTTGTCGTGGCGAAGTACAGCCGATTTCTGGTGGGAGGACCAGAGGAAAAGTATTCTTTGAATAGTTTGGGGAACTACAGCGGTACTGCAGGCGATTCGTTAACCCCTTCGCTAGGTATGAAATTTTCGGCCTTGGATGCCGATAATGATAGCCATCCTCCGGAGAACTGTGCAGTAGTATATAAGGGAGGTTGGTGGTATGCAGCATGTCACGCAAGGTAGGACGTATGCATTGCTAGTACTTGAAAAATTGTATTTTAAACATGTCCTCTATTCAGCAGCAATTTGAATGGGCTCTATCTTAAAGGACCACAAGAAGTGTATGCCACTATGATGTGCTGGAAATCATTTCGAGGATATAATTATGGACTCAAGCGTTCGCGCATGATGATTAGGGTCACAAATAACGTTTAAAAAGTTTGAGCTATAATAATATTTCTTTTTTTTTAATATTTATTATTGTCTAATACTTCTATATATTCTTCTATAATTCTTCTATATATTCTACTAGCTAACCCGACAAACTTCGTATTGCCACAAATTAACCTGTGTTGTACATAAATCATGAATCTCGGATGATCTTTGTCACTATCTCGAGTTTTGCAAGCCCCCCAGTGGGTGGCGCTTCCGACGGCGGGTCACCGGCAACACTCGCGACCGGCTCGTCCTGAATGATCTAGTGTTACTATAGATAGTTTTTGTGGTCTTGTTATTGATTAATGTTTTATGGAAGAGTCTCGAATTTCTCGAGTTGGATTAGTTTTTGAGTTTCGCAAAAATTTCTGTTTTATTTGTATGAGAGTCCATATCTCCCTACCACAGGGGTGAGAGGTCGGTCTCTAACTATCATAAAATAAATTCAAGACTGAAAAATCTCCTACATGCTAAATTTGGTTCCATTTGCTTGATTAGTACTCAAATTATAAGGAAATTTGTATTTCATTTGTATGGGAGCCCACCCTCTTAAAAGGGAAAGGGGTCGTAATACACCACAGAAAAAAAATTCTGCCATCTAAAACTCTCACATGCCAAATTTGGTTCCATTTGCTTGATTAGTTCTAAAGTTATGAGCAAATTTGTATTTCGTTTGAATGGGAGCCCCCCCCTCCTAAAAAGGTAAGAAGTCCTAATTCATAATGGGAAAAATGGTTGCCTCCAAAAACACCCACATGCCAAATATGGTTCCATTTGCTTGATTAGTTCTCGAATTATGAGGAAATTTGTATGGAAGCCCCCCCCTCTTAAAGGGGAGAGGAGTTACAATTCCCCTTATAAAGAGGGAGGGGTCTCAATTTACCATAGAATAAATTCTTGTCACCGAAAACACCCACATGCCAAATTTGGTTCTATTTGCTTGATTAGTTCTCGAGTTATGAGGAAATTTGTATTTCATTTGTATAGGAGCCCCCCCTCCTAAAGTGGGGAGAGGTTCTTATTCATCATAGAAAAAATTCTTGCCTCCAAAAACACCTACATGCCAAATTTGGTTCCATTTGCTGGATTAGCTCTCGAGTTATAAGGAAATTTGTATTTCGTTTGTATAGGAGCCCCCCCCACTTAAAGTGGGGTGGGGTCCCAATTCATCATAGAAAAAAATTTTGTCTCCAAAAACACACACATGCCAAATTTGGTTCCATTTGCTTGATTAGTTCTCGAGTTATGAGGAAATTTGTATGGAAACCCCCCCTCTTAAAGGGGAGAGGAGTTATAATTCCCCTTATAAAGAGGGGAGGGGTCTCAAATTACCCTAGAATAAATTCTTGTCACCGAAAACACCCACATGCCAAATTTGGTTCTAATCAAGCAATAGTTCTCGAGTTATGCAGAAATTTGTGTTTCATTTGTATGGGAGCCCCCCCTCTTAGTGGGGGGAGGGGTCTCTAACCATCACTAAAACCTTTCCTGGCCCCAAAAACCTCTACATGCAAATTTTCACGCCGATTGGTTCAGTAGTTTTTGATTCTATAAGGAACACAGGACAGACAGACAGACAGACAGACAGACAGACAGACAGAAATCCTTCTTTATAGGTATAGATTTGTATTTCATTGGTGTAGAAGGCCCCTCTGTTAAAGTGTGGAAGGGTCCTAATTCACCATAGAAAATGTTTTTGCCTCCAAAAACCTCCACATGCCAAATTTGGTTCTATTTGCTTGATTAGTTCTCGAGTTATGAGGAAATTTGTATTTCATTTGTATAGGAGCCCCCCCTACTAAAGTGAGGAGAGGTCCTAATTCATCATAGAAAAAAATCTTGCCTCCAAAAACACCTACATGCCAAATTTGGTTCCATTTGCTGGATTAGCTCTCGAGTTATAAGGAAATTTGTATTTCGTTTGTATAGGAGCCCCCCCCACTTAAAGTGGGGAGGGGTCCCAATTCATCATAGAAAAAAATTTTGTCTCCAAAAACACACACATGCCAAATTTGGTTCCATTTGCTTGATTAGTTCTCGAGTTATGAGGAAATTTGTATTTCGCTTGTATAGGAGCCCCCCCTCCTAAAGTAGGGAGGGGTCCCAATTCGTCATAGAAAAAATTTTGGTCTCCAAAAACACACACATGCCAAATTTGGTTCTCTTTGCTTGATTAGTTCTCGAGTTATTAGGAAATTTGTATTTCGTTTGTATAGGAGCCCCCCCTCCTAAAGTGGGGAGGGGTCCCAATTCGTCATAGAAAAAATTTTGGTCTCCAAAAACACACACATGCCAAATTTGGTTCCATTTGCTTGATTAGTTCTCGAGTTATGAGGAAATTTGCATTTCGCTTGTATAGGAGCCCCCCCTCCTAAAGTGGGGAGGGGTCCCAATTCATCATAGAAAAAATTTTGGTCTCCAAAAACACACACATGCCAAATTTGGTTCCATTTGCTTGATTAGTTCTCGAGTTATGAGGAAATTTGTATGGAAGCCCCCCCTCTTAAAGGGGAGAGGAGTTATAATTCCCCTTATAAAGAGGGGAGGGGTCTCAAATTACCCTAGAATAAATTCTTGTCACCGAAAACACCCACATGCCAAATTTGGTTCTATTTGCTTGATTAGTTCTCGAGTTATGCAGAAATTTGTGTTTCATTTGTATGGGAGCCCCCCCTCTTAGTGGGGGGAGGGGTCTCTAACCATCACTAAAATCTTCCCTGGCCCCAAAAACCTCTACATGCAAATTTTCACGCCGATTGGTTCAGTAGTTTTCGATTCTATAAGGAACAAAATACAGACAGACAGACAGACAGACAGACAGACAGACAGACAGACAGAAATCCTTCTTTATAGGTATAGATTTATTATAATTTACAAAATTTTATCATTATTTTGATGAAAATAAATAACTAGAATTTATCAAACATTGCCTCATCTTTCCTGTTTGGGATGCTGTAATGCAGCAAAATGAGCGCCCATTGGCAAACTGCACTGCCCAGTTAGCTTAGATACGAAGCTGGTCTAACAAACCAGTCAAGGGCAAGGGCATTTTGAGTTGGTTTAACTAAGCTAAGTCCTATCTACAGATTGATTATTTAAGAGTGTATATAACCAATGTACCTCTGTTAATATTAGTGCAACGTACGTTTGTCATGGATCACTGTGATCGTGCGTTCGTTGAATCTGTCAAAAACACGTGTTTTCAATAAATCAGCAACGGTTCATTTGATATAGCCGCATGGAATGTCTTGCTTTGCGTAGTTTTTCCTCGGGTAAGCAAGGTGTTTTAAAATTTATTCGATCAGGCAGCTTAAAAATATCAAAAAGAAGCGTTTTAAGTGAGAAATAAAAAAGAATGCTTGAAATCTATAAGAAGGAAGGTAAATCAATTCAACAGTCGGACGTAAGCTCTGCAGTAGACCGGCCAAATCGATAAGAAAATATTTCAAAATTCCAAAAAAAAAAACTGTGCTGCGATGAAATGAAAATCTTAGTTGTCGGGGAGGGTCAAACGATTTATCCTGCAACTGGGTTCAAATTGCAGTATCTCACTATCGAAGACCAAAACCCACTGAATCTACCAATTTGTATGTAAACATGTCGTAAGATTTTGTACACCTTCCGCAATATTATTCGTTTTAAAATGAACAGAGTTTTAAATTTAACTCCAAACAATCAAACAAAAACAGTTCAGCTAGTTCGACACCCGGTAAATTAAGTTTTCTTTTTTTAAAGAACATCTGCGAAATTATAGTGAGATCTAGCCAACCAGAAACAACACAGAACTATCAATAAGCTAAAAGTAGCAGTTTCGAAAGCGACGGAAGATAAAATAAAAATTTCAAACAACTTGCTATGATTTTCAAAGACCTCAATAAAAAATAAATATGACTCTAAAAGTTAAGTGCGACTGTAGAAAATATCACTGGATATCATATTGTTTAAAGAATCAATTATTATTATCGATTATTATCGAACGTAGGTACGGCTAGCACTCTCCGTAAGGATGGTCGCCAGGCTTGGCATACACTTTTCGCCTCGATTTTGCTCTTTTGATTACTGCATCTCAGCCAAGCAAAATTTGAAAAAGTGATGTATGGGGCATTTGTAGAATTTGTTATTATCTTCAATATTGCTGAAGTAAGCATTACTGTGCATTTTGTATTTATGGCGCTATAAGGCTGCTACCCTCTTGGTAGCAAAAAGAGCGCTGACGGCTGCCCACTCTATAAGCATTGTTGAAGATTGGATGCGATCCAGGAAACTGGACCTAGCGCATCATAAAACGGAGGTTATCGTGGTGAACAACCGCAAGTCGGTGCAGCAAGCAAATATCAGCGTCGGGGACTGCACTATTTCGTCAACGCGGTCCTTAAAACTCCGCTCAAGTTCGGGAGCCACGTCGACTATGCCTGTAAGAAGGCTTCCACAGCTATTTCGGCATTGTCTCGTATGATGTCTAATAGCTCTGCGGTATATGGCAGCAAGCGAAGGCTTTTAGCCAACGTGGTCCAGTCCATACTCAGGTATGGCGGGCCGGTGTGGTCATCGGCGTTAGGTACCAAAAGCTATCTCGCCAAGCTGGAAAGCACCTATCGTCTCATGTGCTTAAGAGTGGCGAGTGCGTATCGCACAGTTTCACATGACGCAATCTGCGTCTTAGCGGGTATGATGCCTATTGGTATCATGATCAGCGAGGTCGTAGAGTGCTTCAACCAACGTGGAACCAGAGGCATACGGAGTACCACAAGATCGGCCTCGATGATCACATGGCAGCGGGCATGGTCTGATTCCACAAAAGGCCGGTGGATACATAGACTTATCCCGGAACTATCCGGATGGGTCAACAGGCGCCATGGCGAAGTCAACTTCCACCTGATACAGATACTGTCAGGGCATGGTTGTTTTAGACAGTATCTGCACAAGTTTGGGCATGCGGAGTCCCCCGAGTGTCCCGAATACGCGGAAGTTGAGGAAACTGCAGAACATGCTTTCTTCATATGCCCTTGTTTCGCAGTTAGCGGACAGGACACTACTCCGGATAACTTAGTCCAAAGGATGTGTTCTAGCTCAGACGTCTGGGGTGCGGTCAATGCGGCTGCTACCCAGATCGTACTTGAGCTACAAAACCGCTGGAAAGCCGATCAACGGCGAATAAACAGCCTAACTACCATAGTCCAGTAGTTATCTAAGAGTGTGCGTTAAGCACAATAGCCCCTCCCTGAAGTAATACCGATAAGGTGGTTCCAGGGGGGATTGAGGCTGGAGACTCGAGTAGGGTTTTAGTGGGTCTGGATCCTGGAGCAGAACATTCTACGGCGACCTGCTTATTGGTGGAACGAGCAGCTCAGCGACCTCCACAGTAACTGCATCACAGCAAGAAGATAGAGCTGTGCCGTGGCGTTGATCCCAATCCGTGGGGTGACGCGTACCGTATTGTTATGGCAAAAATCACAGGTCCAACGATAACTGTTGGGCTTGGTCCAAAAAGATGAAGATCATCCTAGAAGAACTTTTCCCGTCACCTACTCCGTACTTAGACGAAGGGGACGACGCCGAGAGTGTACGGGTGTCCAACGAGGAGCTCGCAGCTTTTGCAGGAGGCCTGAAAGTGAAGAAGGCGTCGGACCCAAACGGAATTCCGAACGTAGCCCTAAAAGCTGAAATACAAGCGTTCCTGGGCATGCTCAGGACGGTACTGCAGAACTGTTAAGGTCACAAGAGGAAGGTCACTTCCCGGACAGGTGGAAGATCCAGAGGTTAGCCTTACTACCAAAGCTGGGAAAGCCTCCGAAAAATCCAGCATCGTACAGACCAATCTGTCTGCTGGATACACTCAGAAAACTACCGGAAAGGATCATCCTCAATAGGTTGACGACACGGTCGGTTGTGGATGAAATTCGGATTTCGGAAAGGGAAGTCAACGGTTGACGCTATCCGGACAGTAGTCCGGATAGCGCCAGCTAAGCTAAGCCAGCTAAGAGGCTATAGCCGGGTCACTGCACAAAATAAGAGTTCCAGACTACTTGTGCAAGATCCTGAAGAATTACTTTCAGAACTGAGTATTGGTGACGAGACGGTCAAGGGGCAGCAACCGGTAAAGATTACGGTGGGAGTCCGTCAAGGCTCTATTCTCAGTTCAAGGTTATGGCACAGGATGCAGAACGGTGTGTTGACGTCAAAACTACCCAGAAGGGCAGAGATTGTTGGCTTTGCGGCGACATCTTACTGTCGGTAACAGGCGAAAGACTAGAAGAGGTAGAAATGCTCACGGAGACAATTGATACGGAAGTGTTGTAAGTCAGTAACTGCAAAGCGGTGCAGCGGGTAGAAATCACTGTTGGAGAGTACGCCATGGCTTCAAAGCAAGTGCTTTGAATCGAAGATTGGATTAATTTCAATAGCCACGTGGACTTTGTCTGTGAGAAGGCGTTGAAGGCCACCAATGCGTTGGCTAGAATTATGCCGAATAGCTACGGACCTAGCGGCAGTAGTGAGCGGGAATTGGATGCGGCGTCAAACGGCATACCGGTTCTATCGACCTGAATGAAAAGGAAGCATGGAAAGGTGAACTTCCACCTGACGCAGTTCTTATCTGGACACTGCTTTAGCCAGTACTTGCATCGGTTTGGCTAGAATGCGGCAGCGTGGAAGAAACACCAGAGCATGTAATGTTCGAATGCCCAAGATTCTAAGAGGTGCGGTATGAGATACCTGGCTAAACCAGGCTGGCTTACATGTGCAGAACATTGAATAAAGGTAACGAGACATAAAACACGGCTTACATCCAACATTGTAAGCTAGAGTTGCTCCAAAAATGGGTGTCAAGTTGGTCGTCATCCCGGCATCTGTGCACGTCTCGACAGGTAACAGAGAAGTGATAAGGCGCAACCTCCTCCCAAAGTACTACTTGACGGTATTTCCGGGAAGGAAGATAAATCTTATCTACTCGTTAATCTGTATATATCAAAATGCAGGTGAAGGTCAAGTCACAATAAATTAACTGAGTCACCTAGTAGTAAGCTCATTAAGAGCTAATTTACAATGTTGAAATGTATTGCTCCGGGATTTCCTAGAAAAGCCAAAATATTATAGTTGGTACACATTATCATTAATATTATCTTGAACAGATAAGATTCATTTACATATAGGCGCGATTTTTTTTTTAATACTATCGAACTTTGAACTTAAAAAAAGATTAGATAACTTTTTTCAAATGTTGTTAAACTTTTCAGTTTTGAAACTTTTTCTCTGAAGGTTAACAGTTATTTTGAATAATTGGGAGCCAATCAATAAATTATAGTGCATATATAGGGTTCAATCCCGCCTCTCACGCCGAGGATCGGGTTCAAATCCTAGCCCTGCAGAAGTGACGATTAACCCATTAAAAATGACTATAATCGAAATAAAAAAGGTGCAGCCACAGTTAACAGCATGTTTTGTAAAACTTATCGACGGTAAACTTCACCCGCACACATGTTTTTATTTATTTTTTATTATATTTACCGTTCTGATTCCAACTTCGGACACTTAACTAAATTATGCTGCAACTTTGTCCCATGCAAAAAATTCGAAGGTATTATAATTTCATCTTATTAAGCAGTTCGGTAGCACAAAAATTTATTTATTTCCAAAAAAACTAAAATTTTGATATTTTTGAAAAATTTGTCTAACTTCAAAATTTAAAAAAAAAATCCGGGAGAGTGTCCATCGATAGTTCTTAATTTAAGGGCATAATTTAGGCTATCTTTAAAATAAATTAGGCAAATCGGAGGGGAAGGTTTGGAGATAATTCACATTCTATAATTTTCATCATGGTTTTGAAAAGTTTTTTCTATCAGTGTATTTTTTTTTTCTAAAAATACACTTAATTTCCTACAACTTTCCCTTTGACGCCATTTTGATCAAATAAATATTTTTCAAAATATGATGTTTTGTAAAAAAAGTAATCTCATTTCTAAATACGCCCTTTTGAAAAGTTACTCATGACGAAAAAAATCAAGTTTAATGGAAAATGAGTTCTTGCGTGGTACCCAACCCAATCAGCAAAATTTCATTCCAATCAAAAATAATCGAGTCAAATCGATTAGTTGAGCTGGAATTGCTCTTAAGCGAGTTTATATATTTTTACTGAACATCTGCCTGTTCTATCCGCCTAGCAGTATGATGTGGCTTTTCCCACGCAAAAACATTGTAATCGATAGTCCCATAGTTAGTTGATAAATATTCTCAAACTGCGCGAACGGCCTTTAAAGCAAGTTCAATTTGTACATTTTTATAATCACGACAATTTATTTTCGTAAGATAAGAATCTGCGTTTGTCCAAAGTTCGTACTCTGAGTTTTCACTTTTCCCAGCGCCTACTGATTCTAAACAAGGTGTCTTATACCTCCCCGGATAGAGCACATCCTAGTGAACATGCATGTGATTTTGTCGTATTAGCAATGTAAATGTGCGTTTCATGCGAAAGTGCCTGATGTTTGAAGTCGTCCGAAATTTGAATCGGAACTGTTTAATTTAATTGTGCAAGTGCAAAGTAAACTTATAAGATAGGGTTTAGAGTGGTTCACGGAAAGAGGCCTGTGAGTCACCTACACAGGAAGTTGATAAACGATTAGATGGTATCAGCTTTGATTGTAACGCATCTCAAAACAATTGATTTGATTCAAGGTAATGTTTTAATGAGTTTGATCTATTATTACGCTTTCCTAACAATACAGTCGATTTATTATAAGTAAATTGACAGGGAGAATGTGGTGTTAAGAAAGCATTTGCTTGTTTTGAACATCGAGGGCAAGTCGAAAGAATTTGAACCATCCTTCGGGGGATTCCCCTTGAGCTTCATGGATGGACTATTTAAGCGTTTCGTTTGCTGTGCAGTCGGTATCAGTTTTTATCAAGTACCTTTCTTTGTGCAACATGCTGCTCTTTAAGTTTGTGCTACTGTCGGTGATAATTTTAGCTCGCTTAGCGAGGAGTTCCGATGAAGCATCCAACGGAAGTCTTTCTAATGCATCCGGGTTTGGATATGAACTAACCCTGACCGGTTTGGATGCAATCAATTTTAGGTAGGTTTTCCATTCATTTAAGAAATTAATAAACAGTTTAATTTACATTTTAGCATACAACAAAACAATCTTCGTACGCAAGAACAGTTTCAAGTACTCAGCTCAGACGTTGAAATGCTACGAAGAACCATGGATAATGTTGGCGGTACAATCATCAAGCATATGCAGCAGATCAACAGATTCGGAGGAGATGCTCTTCCAAACATTCGAAACGAATTGGAATTGTTATCGCTTAATGTGAGCCAAGTATTGCTTGATACCAGGTAAGTAGAACATAATGCTTTTTGGTACAGCCCTCTAATGTCAGAAATTTCTAGTCAAATTTATCGTGTTCAGCAAACAATGCCAACAACGAAAATGCTGAACGATATTATCCTACAATTGCTTGCCGATGGGCATCGAAAATGCGCGGAACCAACTCATCTGCCACAGACGTGTGCTGAAGTGGCGCCGAACCGTGGATCGGGACGGTACCGTGTTCAGCCGCAATCGGGCTTCAAGAATGCATTCGAAGTTTACTGCAATCAGGAATATGAAGGCGGTGGCTGGACGGTGATTCAAAACCGTTATGATGGCTCCACTTACTTCTACCGAGGTTGGGATCAGTACGAAACCGGTTTCGGAGACTTTCGCGGAGAGTTCTGGCTGGGTTTGAAAAAGATCCATGAACTGACGTACGCCAAGCCGCACGAACTGCACGTCGTAATGGAAGACTTCGATGGGAGTGTTGCCGTGGCAAAGTACAGCCGATTTCTGGTGGGAGGACCAGAGGAAAAGTATGCTTTGAATAGTTTGGGAAACTACAGTGGAAATGCAGGGGACTCGTTAGCTCCCTCGCTGGGTATGAAATTTACGACATTGGATGCCGATAATGATAGCCATCCGCCGGATAACTGTGCCGTAATGTATAAGGGAGCATGGTGGTATGCTGCATGCCACGCAAGGTGGGAGTTGCGCATTGTGGATAAATGAATAAACATTTTTAATGCTGTTTTGTGCTTTCCAGCAATTTGAATGGACTCTATCTCAAAGGACCACAGGAAGCTTTTGCCACTATGATGTGCTGGAAATCATTCAGAGGTTATAACTATGGACTAAAACGTTCACGAATGATGATTAGAGTCTCAAATAACGTTTGAAAATTTTTAATTTTTTTACTAATCGTCGTTCAGTCCACATTAAACACCCTGTTTCAAACAAGTTGGAAGAAAAACTGTATTTTCAAAGAAAAAATCTGGTTTTTAATATGCATCTGTTCCAAAACTAATAGCAAATCAACTCGGAGGTTGCCTTGGTTCTTCGTTATCTTTCTGATCCCCGTACTTGCGATTCTTATTTAAGTGCTGTCCTACGACGACGGTTGCCTATGTACTATTTTTATCATAGCTGTACTAAAAAACTCCGCCGAAAAATAAAACAGTGCGGATGCAAAACGTAGCAGTCAAACATTGTCACCCATTTTAAGAATTCGTTTTCGCGATAAAGTGTTCTAGTGCTCGTCAGAAACAGAAACTAAGAGCTAAGTGACTTGCGATGGCGACTAATTGAATATACACAAGCTATTTCTTAAAAGCCCTAACGAGGGACTGAAAGATTTAGTGATTGATTAGTGCGGTTGTTGTTTTAATTAGGTTGGATTTTTGGCTCGGGGTTCTGTATGAACATTCGAAATACCATCGTCTGGCAGGCGCTTAGACTGGTGCAAATATTTCTTTGGCACAGCAAAAGGCATTCATCTTCTAAACAGTTGTAAGGAACGTGCCGAATAAGCTACAAATGCTAATTGATGCAGCGAAAGGATGTAATGTGATGATTCAGTAGAAACTGAGTTTCCTGATGATAAGTCCAGCAACCGGTAAAGACAGATCGTTAGGAGAGCACTGTAAATACGGTAAAGACCACTTGCATCGGCACTTGAGTGGAGGATTATTTTGGAAAGGAAGTAATGCACCTTGTGATGTGTACAAAACAACCATCGTTTCGACAGATTTAGTTATCCCGACATAATACTTATTATCGCCGTCCATAAAGTACTCTTCCAGATTATCTTACGTCGTCACCGTCATCTTATTGATGGCAAAAGAACGCGTAAGGTAGCATCAAAGGAGTTACACGTGAGCTTGCACCACTGCAGACATTTTTAAAATTCGGGAGACGTGCCTGCACCTCATACTTACTGGTGTTAATTTCAAGGTAGCATATGATACTATTGATCGCGATTAGCTACACTCTTAAACTACTCAGAATTCCCTCGAAGCGTACTAATTCAGATTTTAAATTGAAAATTTAAACAGTTTTAGCTCCTTGCTAGCAATAATCTAGTTACTCGGAGGACAAATAACGTCCGTTTGGGTTACTCTTACCAATTTTTTGATCGGAAAACTGTCCAGAATCTGACTACCCGTACCCTTTAAAGGTATTTTGAATAGTTTTTATTTGTTTTATTTAGTTTTAGCAAAATCTAACCTATTTATCGATAAAAAAAATTTAAGAGTAATAAGCGCACAAGTACGGCTTTAAACCCGGATTGACTTTCGACTCACGTACAGAGCTGAAACAAGGTGATGAACTATCTTGCATCTTGTTTAACATTCCCTCCGAGGAAGTAAGTAATCTGACGGCCTGACCGTATCAAAGTAAACTTGCGGTGTCCCGAATGCTTGAAGAATTAGCAATGAATAGCCCAGAAAGTAAAACCGAAAACTATTAGAGAGCTTTTTAGTTCAATCAAATAGAGTTCTACCTTAAATATTACAGTACAAAACATGAAACGCTTGTGAAAAATATTTGAATAAAATATTCTCTTCTAATTGGGTACAAACTTTATATAAAGTTCACTCTGTCTTAGAATCATAGATATTATAGATACAGTCTCGAAGTGCATTCGAAGAGGTAATGTTGAGTTGAAATCGAACACCATTTTTTCGTTTAACGAAACAATTTATGTCGATTTTCTTTTTCTGCATCAGCTCAGCCGAGTGGTTGAGCGCCAAATTTCTTAGAAGCGTCAACTTGGAGCTGACCAACCAGGAGTCAGCGTCTCTGAGCATTATTTTATTGCGAAAAAAGTGAGGGGAAACACCTCGCTTCGGATAATCAAGCGCAAATCCGTACTGCATGAGAAACGTCATTCATGAATCAGAGGAGATTTATGCGCGAAACACTTTGCTGATGTTTTTCTCTAGGAGTCGATTCCCATTTACCTAATAGATTGCGCTTTGATGGATGACCCTCGTGATGTCTTGGACATTGGCAACTTGAAATTCTCGCAACACTCTCAACTGCTGTAGGTCCAGATGGCATTCCGTCTCTGATACTAAAAAAATGGGCTAAATTGCTGAGTGTGCCACTCAGTCGTTATCTGTAGTCGTTCTGTAGAAGAGTCTACCATTCCCAGCACAGTGAAAAGAATCAATCATGCTCTCTGTCCATAAAAGATGCAGCGAAACCAAATCTTTCGGGAGAAAAAGCGCACCCTGGAAGAGCAGGAATATGCAGAGTTGGAGCGGCTGCATCGTTCTCAGGAAACGCGAAAGTTCTACCAGAAACTGAAGGGATCCCGCAAAGGCTTTGTGCCGCGAGCCGAAATGTGTCGGGATAAGACTGGCAGTATTCTGACGGACGATCGTGAGGTGACGGATAGGTGAAAGCAGCACTTCGACGAACACCTGAATGGCGCCCAGGCGGAAAACCATGGCGGCGGGGAAAGCGATTTCGACGGTGCAACAAACGGGGAAGATGTGCCAGCCCCAACGATAGGCGAAGTTAAGGAGGCCATCATGCAGCTAAAGAACAACAAGTCAGCTGGAAAAGATGGCATCGGAGCGGAGCTTATTAAAATGGGACCAGAAAAGCTGGCCGTTTGTCTGCACCGACTAATTGTTAGAATTTGGGATACGGAACAGCTACCGGAGGAGTGGAAAGATGGGGTTATCTGCCCGATCTACAAAAAGGGCGACAAGTTGGACTGTGAGAACTATCGAGCGATCACCGTTCTCAATGCCGCTTATAAAGTGCTGTCCCAAATCATTTTCCGCCGTCTATCACCAATTGCGAATAGATTTGTGGGAACTTATCAAGCCGGCTTCGTCGAAGGTCGGTCTACAACGGATCAAATATTTACACTGCGGTAAATCCTCCAAAAGGGCCGTGAATACAGAGTTCCCACGCATCATTTATTCGTTGACTTCAAAGCCGCATATAAAACCATCGACCGGAAAGAGCTATGGAAAATCATGGACGAGTATAGCTTCCCCAGGAAGCTCATCAAACTGATTAAATCTACGTTGGATGGTACACAGTGCTGTGTTCGGATTTCGGGTGGATTGTCAAGTTCATTCGAATCACACGGAGGGCTTCGTCAAGGTGATGGTCTTTCATGCCTGCTGTTCAACATAGCGCTACAGGGTGTTATGAACCGAGCGGATATCAACACGCGGGGCACGATATTCAACAAATCTAGTCAATTCGTCTGCTTTGCCGATGACATGGATATTATCGGCAGAACATCTGTGGCGGTGGCTGAACAGTACACCAGACTAAAGCGCGAAGCAGAAAAGATTGGGTTAAAGGTAAATACGTCTAAAACAAAGTACATGCTGGCCAGCGGAACCGAGGCCGAACGACACCGCTTGGGCAGTAGTATATTGATCGACGGCGATGAGTTTGAGGTAGTCGATGAATTTGTCTACCTTGGCTCACTGGTAACGGCGGACAATGATACCAGCCGTGAGATTCGGAGGCGTATTATCAGCGGAAGTCGTGCTTACTATGGGCTCCACAAGCAATTGCGGTCGAGCAGACTAAGTCCCCGTACAAAGTGCACCCTGTACAAGACGCTTATTAGACCGGTTGTTCTCTACGGGCATGAAACATGGACAATGCTCGAGGAGGACCTGCGGGTGCTCGGAGTTTTCGAACGACGAGTGCTAAGAACGATCTTCGGCGGCGTACAGGAGAACGGAGTATGGAGGCGGAGGATGAACCATGAACTCGCACAGCTCTATGGCGAACCCAGTATTCAGAAGGTAGCTAAAGCTGGACGGATGCGATGGGCAGGGCATGTTGCAAGAATGCCGGACAACTACCCTGCAAAGATGGTGTTCGCCTCAAATCCGGTAGGAACAAGACGACCAGGAGCGCAGCGAGCAAGATGGTTAGACCAGGTGGAGCGAGATCTGGCGGAGAGTACTCGGTGTCCGAGGAATTGGAGAGCGGTAGCCCTTAACCGAGTTACATGGAGAAATTTTGTTCAACAGGCTTTGTCTTAGGACGGCAAGCCACCTAAGTAAGTAAGTAAGTCCATAAAAAAGGAGACAAACGTAATGTGGCCAACTACCGCGGGATCACATAGCTTTGTGCAGGTTCCAAACTACTCGAAGTTATTGTTGGATCAACACGGATTCTTGACTGGGTGATCTATTGATACAAATCTGTAGCAATTCACGTCGCATTACCCGATGGATCTTGAAACCGGTAGACACTGATTTAAAGGCAGCCTTCGACCATCAAATTTTGATTACAAAAATGGACCAACTAGGTGCTTCATCTTGCTTCACACTGTGGCTGAAGTCATACCTGATGATGCGTCGCCTTTGTGTCATACTTGCTGAAGTGCAATCTGATTATTTCACAAATAGTTTTGAAGTTCCCCAAGGGAGTAACCTTGGTCCATAAATATTCTCAATATTATTCAACGACATATGGTATTGGCTTCCATTCGGAGCACCATGAAGCCGTAAAAGCCAGAGCGTGTAGAGTCTATGAAGGATCCGTGAGACATTCTGGATACGAGTCTCACTTTTCGCGATCCCTAATCTAGTATAATTGTGAAAGCAAATCACAATCTACGATTCATCATGCATACATACAATAAAAGACTTTATGGACACACACAGCTGACGATCATTGTATTTCACGCTTATGCGACCATCCCTCGACACTGGGTGTGTAGTATGGAGTCCCTATATAGACTATTGAATTGCCTGCTTTGAAGCTGTCCAGAAGAAATTTACAAGATTTGCTCTCAGCATTGCCTGGAAAGGAAGCTGCGACAATAGGACTTATCGTAAATTCTACCAAAACAAAGTATATGGTTAGTGACATGTGATAACGATGTGAGTCCTGAAGTAAACATTTAACTCGCGCTCTATCAGACGCTAATTCTCCCGGTGGTACTGCGATCAATTCTTGGCGGCATATTAGAAGAAGGAGTGTAGCGCAGTCGCATGAACCACGAAATGTACCAAGTATTTAAAGATGAGGGTATTGTGAGGAGTCTAACACACGACAACCTGCAATGGACTGGCCACGTAGCAAGGATGCCGGAAGAGAGCCCAGCTAAAACAATATTCAGCAGAAAACCCGACAGAAGCCAACGACTTCGAGGCAGACCTTGTATCCGTTGGACGAGCACTGTTGACGATGATGCTAGAACAGCGGGTGTTAGGGACGATTGAAGAGCCGCAGCCCAAAACCGAGAAACATGGAGACGGCATCCTGGCACGGATACGATTAATGGTTTGTCGCCGAAAAAGCCAAGCAAGTAAGCCCACAGCATTAACCCCGTAAATGTCCTGTACTCTAATAACCAGCGCACTGTAGTCCAAAAGGGCGAAAAGTGGAACTATTTTCCTAGTGTCTTTTGTTTTCATTTTATCATTTTATCATCACGAGTCAAAAGCGATAACTTTGTAAGGAAAGGTCCTAGAGATTTGCAATCTTTTGCAAAAACGTGTATTTTGAGTCGTTCAATAATCTCCTAGAACCATATATTCCTGTAAAATGCAACCAACATAAGCTAAGTATGAAAAACTAATTTTTAAATAATTTTCAAGGAAAATGCTCAATAGCTCTGCACTCGATAGAGATAGAAATGTCTTTTCTTTAGCAAAGTTGTTTGCCTTTATATTTTCCATAAGTTTGCCCAAGAAACCGTGTGTCTATCTACTAATACAAAAAAATGGACCTGTATCGAGTCTTTAGCGAACACGCAACACATAAAACGTATGCTTGCTGTGCTCTCATTTGGGTGGTTGGGGACAAGTGGGACCTATATCGGTTTATAGTACTCAGCTCAAGCTTTAAGATCAAGCACTGATTTCATAAATCCACCTGCCCCATTTTACCCATAGGCTCGTGAATCTACGGAAATTTAAAGCTTGGATGTATAACATGGAAAGTAAAAGTCCCAGAGATTTGCGGTCTTCTGCAAAAACGTGTGTTTTGAGAGCTTCGATAATTGCTTAAAACATTGTATTCTTGTAAAATGCAACTAACAAAAGCTAAGAATGAAAAACTAATTTATAAAGAAATTTCAAAGAATATGCCCTATAGTTCAACACTCGATAAAACTAGAAATTTTATTTCTTCAGCAAAGTTGCTTGTTTTTACAATATTTACAACTTTGCCGAAGAAGCTATCTCTATATTTCCTAACACAAAAAAGTTATTTTTTTATTTTGATTACTTACTATAGCAATGACTAACTTTTGACAGTTTAAGATTAAGGGGGATATTCATATGAACAAAAGTGCTGAAGACCATAAATGATAAAATGAAAACAAAACATACTAGAAAAAAGTTCCACTTTTCACCCTTTTGGACCACTGTGCAGCGGCGAAGTCGGTCGACAAAGATGCGTCAAGTCTTCATGGGTATAAACGTCCTTAAGAACTTGATCCTTCTTTATCGACAGACTTCGCAGCCGGTTATCAGCGTACAAAAATAATTCTAAATATTTGTATTTAACTTAATCATGCAAAAAAAAAATACAAATAAATATTTTTGTTTTTTAATCCATCTTATTACCGTAAAAATTGTGATTTCGGTAAGTAAAACGGTAATTTTTACTTCATATTCAATACGGTCTAGCAATAAAGGGCCGACCTGGACCGATGCGATCTCAATTAATTTCGGTGGCCAATATATTACTAAATATCCATACAAAATTTCATGTGCTGCTTTTGAGCAGTTTTTACGTTATTGACATTTGAAAAACCCGAATTAATCCACCTAGCGGTGTGACCTAGCCTTTCTACTGCCGCAATAATTATTTTTCAATTTTTCAGGAACATCTATAAGGCTTATACAAATTTGAAAAAAAGTTTATGTCCTGGTCTCAAAATATTGTTGAAGGGGGGGGGGCAAGAAAAAAATAATAACATTAAACCTTCAATAACCAAACAAAAGAGAAGAAACTAGCGTTTATTTTTCCATATTATTAAAATTTTAATACAAATATTTTGTACAGTACTTAAATTTTAGTTCAACCCTTTCAAACTTCAAAATTTTTCGACCCAAGCACATAAAGTAAGCATCCTGGTAGAGATGAAGCAGTTTGATAATAGTGGAGTGCCACAGGATCACCTTAGAGAGCCACAAACGTATAACTTGACCTTCATTTTGTTTTGAACCTCCGTGCCACTCGGTTAGTTACCTTGCTTTTTTAATAATCGAAATCCGTGTTACTTGTCAGAACTCGGTAACCACGACATAGTATAGTAATCTAACCATAGTGTGAAAATGGCAGTTTAGGTCCCTGCCATTTTATTACTTGGAACACTTATGCTGTGCTATCGGCATGTTTTAAGAAAACAAATCTCTGAAGCTATTCACGTTTCTTGGTCAACCTTTTAGTCATGAATATCAGGCCTCTCCTGTGTATATTAAGGATGCACACCTTTTCGAAAATTTCAAGTTTCGAACAGTTCGGTGACATCCTGCATGCTGCATGCATCCAATGAATAGTAAAAACTGTGTCGTTGAGTTTTACGTCCCCTACCTCCAAAATTAGGGTAGTTACTTGGACATTACGGAGTAAAACGACCAATTTTGAGCCCCGAAATCCCGAAAAATTGTGTTTCTATTTTTATCTTATCTAGTACCTTTGAGAGAAAAAAAATAATCCCACTGCAAAAGCGGTACCAAATTTCACTAATATATTGTTTAATTGATTGTTGCCTCCATCAAATTTTTTAAAACAAGGTAAATTAAAATGGAATCAAGCCGAAAGTCTGATTGCAAGCACTCCAATTTTCGACGTCGGGAACTTAAAGATAAGGCACAATAGTTGCCTGTGACTTGCAGCAGAATCAGAAAGCTTAGTTGGTGAAAGAAAGCTGATCGAGACTAACGAGATAACTATAAATTTGCACATATTGGATAATTTAGAGATGTAAACTCATTGAACTGTGAAAAAATCCGCTTGTCACTAAAAAATTCTACAGACTAATATGACACTTTATTTTTTTGCCCCTTCACATTTCGAAAATTTTCAAAGGGGGGGGGTGACATAAACTTTTTTTCAAATTTGTATAAGCCTAATTAACTAAATTATATTTTTAAATATCCGTTCCTTATTTTTTAAAATCCTTATCCAAAAAAGTTAATATCTGAATTTGGAAAAATAACTGAGTAGAGCATTAGATATGAAAAACGAAAAAGAGAAATTGGACTTTTTCTTAGTTGGCGCTCTTTCAGTTAATTATTTTTGCACGAAAATCAAAACTTGAGCTTCTTTTAAATAAACTTTAATGAAAAAATAGTCATTAGCTTGATCGGCCATATGATCGATATATTTTTCGGCGCTTGTTATTTTTGCTGGTATGAGTGGACCCATATTTATTTATTTGTTAAAACATGATACATAACATACGATATTATCTTTTAAAGTGTCACTAGCGAAAACAAATCGTACAGAATTATTAGTAATCTTTCTTCCTCTTTTTCATATAAAATTTCTAAGCTCTAGCATCTATTGATTGGAAAAGCATCTATTGATACGCAAAATTTGTTTGAAATTGGTATAAATTTATTTGGGAAAATCAACTCATTAGTATTTTTAATACTATACACCACTATACCTATATGATTAAATTAAATACTTTTCTTCGCTTTTTGCTTTGCTCGTCCGATTGCGAGTTACAGCAAGTAAAGAAAATGACAATTGAAATGTTTCTCACTCTTCTTGTATTTCTATGCAAATTTTAATATTGCAAATCGCGTATACATACATACACACATACACGCATACATACATACATACATACATTGAATACAATCGACCCTTAATTAATTTATTTCGATTTTATACATTTTAACGGTTTAATATACGGCGCTGAAGCGTTAAAGTTTGAATAACTTTTGAATCAATCGACCGATTTTCGGTAACTTGGTTTCGTTTTATAGATCTCAACAGTAACTTTCAAATGATAATAAATTGTAGGATGTTTCCTATTGAATTAATGTTTATATGCAACAAAAAGCAGTTTTAAATACATTTTTTTCACATTTCTTTATGTAACTTTCAAACCACAAGCCCATTCGTCATGAAATCTTGAAGTTAAGGTTTTAAAAGACTCCCCTTTCATATGCAATCAATTTTATTCAAATCGGTTGAGGGACCTATGAGATAATGAAGTCCCATATTTTTCATATTTTTATACATACCTTTTGAACTAAAAGTCCGATCAGTATGAAATTAAATAGCGAACAATGGGACACCTAGGCCTTTCATTTGACACTAAGATCATTAAAATCGGTCCAGCCATCTCCGAGAAATGTTGGTTCAATCAAAAGCGTTCCACACACACACACACACACACATACACACACACACACACACACACACACACACACACATACACACACACACACACACACACACACACACACACACACACACACACACACACACACACACACACACACACACACACACACACACACACACACACACACACACACACACACACACACACACACACACACACACACACACACACACACACACACACACACACACACACACACACACACACACACACACACACACACACACACACACACACACACACACACACACACACACACACACACACACACACACACACACACACACACACACACACACACACACACACACACACAGAAAATGCTCAGTTTTCGAAACTGAGTCGAATGGTATATGACATTCGTTCCACTAGGCTTTCTTTCGATTTTCGGTTTTTCGAGTGATTCCTATACCTTTATACTATATTTTCATATAGTAGAAAGGCAAAAAGCATATTTTTTTAGAAAAACTGTCTGTAGCTTTAGAACCGCAGGAGATAGCAACCTGATTTCTTCAAATAAAATGTGCGTTTTCAATGGATGTGAAAGTGCTCAGAAGGCATGATTTGTGAGAAATGAACACGAAAGGAGATATTAAGGAAAAACGGATTTTTTAGGTCCACCCCGACCAAAAAACTTTAAATTACCCCGGTCCATCAACCATAATAGATAGGGCTTTTATTTCTTCAGCAAAGTTACTCAAAATTTAATGTTCTTTAACTTTGCAGAACATTTTATTTAGCTAACTTCAACCATAAAAAAGTTTATATTTTGCACACGCCTACTATGATGATCACCCTAATGCCATATACAGCAAAAAATGCGGAAGTTGAAGTAACAAATTTTCTCCGAAGATACTTTCTACCTAGGACTGACGGTTTAAGCGTAATTACTTTTGTCCACCTAGATTTGGGTTTCATCCCACGGTGCGCCCTCTTGAAGTTTTAAAGAGCTGATTTCTCATATAAAGTAAATAAAAATCTTCAATGACTCCGGGAACCCCTAGGGAAGTCAATAACGCTATGTAATAAAATCATGTCCGGAATTGGGCATTGTGGCTCTTGGGACTCAATTTGGCTTACTATTTTAAAAGTTTTAGTGTGATTTAAGGTGTCACGCGATAAGCTTTTGTTCATGGACAAAACTGAACACTTGTCTGGGTGTTCCCGGAAGTCCCCGGTACTTGTCCAGATATAACCAACGTGGTGCTAGGTAGTTGATCTGACTTCAATTGATCTAGTTTTAAATTCTGAAGTAATTTGAGGTGTCGCATAATAATTTAATAATAGTAATAATGGCAATTTGACGTGAAATTGGACTTTACTCTGGACCAATTTGGATTTCAAATTGAACTAATGCTAAACATTAAATTGAACCTAAAAATCAAATTCGACGTCAAATCACACTGAAAATTGAACTTGCTTGGAGAAGGAGCTTAAAATTGGATGTGAAATTAACATAAAATTGATCATAAAATTAGACTTCATTTTGAACTAATTTGGACTTAAAACTTTTTTTCAAATTGAACTGTAAATTGGACTTCAATTAAGCAAAACCTTGGGTATAAACGTATTTAAGACTTTATCGATAGACTTCGCAGCCGGTTATTAGATAAAAGGAAAATTACGATGCTGGTGCAACGACCCTACTTATTCTAGCAGCACTGCCCAGTCGAAATTCAAACTGGCTTCTTAGACCAGCATTGTTGAAATTGGATTTAGAATTAAACTTGGAATTGGATTTATTTATTCGTTTAACATTGGCATGAAAATGAACTTAAACTTGAATTAATTCAAATTAGCTGCTTTATTTTAAATTGAACTAGAAGTTGCACCCAAAATTGAGATTGGTCTAGGTATGCCGTGTCCCAAGCAACAATGTGAGTTTTATTGTACTCTATGGTGGTCTTCAAGACCAGTTTGGTCTTAAATGCCAGTATAAAAGTGTAATAAAACCCAAATTGTTACTTGGGGTATGTTTATATGTTTGTATGTAAGTTCCATCATAACTCCAGAACGCCTTGACCGATTTCCAGCAAACTTGGCACATATATTCCTTGATATAAGGGAATATATATGATATAAGAGAATATATATGATATAAGGGGGGGGGGGGGCGAGGCCATAACTTCGAAATGCCTGGACGGTTCTTCATCAAACTTGGCACACATGTTCCTTGACAGTAGGGAATCAGTATTGGCAAGTTGACAAAAGAGGGAATCTCTAACAAGGGGAGGAGAAATTTAAATAAGTAAAAGGGGTTGCAATTAAACCGATTGCAGTTGTTCAACTGACTTTGAGAAAAGTGCGGGACTCCACCGAGGAGGAATATACGATAAATAAACCTATGTTTCGCTTCCTTTATAGCGATTTTCATTGAGCAAACCGATGCATAATTAGCTACGTGACAGAAGAGGAAGCTGACTGGGAAGGAACCGACATGTAGGAGGACGAGGAACGTGAGTATGAATGTATGTTGCGCCATAGCTCCCGAACTTCTGGACTGTTCTTCATCAAACGTCGTTTGTCAAACACATGTTTTTTGGCATAAAAGAAACAGCGCCGGGGGTTGACAAAAGAGAGAGACGGTCCCTTACAAGGGAAGAGAAAGGTTCAAATGGGTAAAGAGGTGCGCTTCTCTTGCATTTGGAACGATAGCAGTTGTACAAGTTGTTTTACTTCTGAAAGAGGGAATAGGATAACCATTAAAAAGGGAGAGGTTCAAAAACGCAAAAAAGGCTTTGTGTCGATTTATAAGGATTACCGAAAAGAAGATAGATTTACAAGTGGTTGAGGGACAACGTGAGAGAAACTGACAAAGGGAGTAGACATATTCAAATGAGAAAAAGGGTTTTGTTTCTTGCATTATGAGAGTTTTCGTTACAGATGTACCAGTGACTGAGTGACAAAAGGGCCCCGAGTGAGAACGGGCCATCAGCTAGTCATCTATACAAAGTCATAAAATATTTTTTTCGAAATTATACAGAAAGGTCGTTATGCCAAATTTGTTTCTGTCAAATTGTCCCTTATGTTAATGCCCATATTTTTATGGCAAACCATGTTATGACAAACTGCATTATACCAAATGATTTTCTGTTAGATGGGTGGCCCAAGTGCCCATTGTATTTTGACCGAGTGACGATTAGGTCAACTGTGTATTCATGAGATAGCGAAGTTTTGTAAATTATACCCACCTTAAGCCTATCGTCTATTATGCTTACCGTGCATTATGCCTAACAAGCACAGTACTAATAAAAAATTTAATAAGCATGTCGCTCGCTTAATAGCGATTATAGCAAAAAGAAATGCAGGGTAGGTTATACAGCAAACACTGGTGCGATATCACAATAAATCAATAATACTGTTTCACATAGGAAAAAAAGATCTGGACCACCAGCGAGCTGAGAATTTAAAAAACTTTCTACAGTAACTAGAACACCATAATTATCAGCTAAAAACTCCCAACGAAAACAAAACTACAGATCAGATTTTCACAGTTTGAAACACTTTCCGAAATACAACGTGCCAACACACCACACTTGCGTCGATTCCAAGGTAGTAGGTTCGTAATGAAGTAGGTTGAGATCAATTTAGAATAAATTGTCTTTCAAATCACGTACAGTATTGAAACCAGCTGATGGACTATCTCGTTGCACGTCCTTTAAGGAAGCGATCCGAAGGGCTTGAATACCTTTCGTTTAGGTTCCTCAATTAGCTTCTGGTCGCGTAGGTACAAATAAAAAAGAAATTAACAAACAGATGCCTGCTGGATGCATGACATTATTTCATGAAGGATCAAAACACGCTCTGCAATTGCCTCGTATTCATCTTTAGCGTTAATTGCTTGCATTGTTCATGTAAGCGGCTTGCTACGGTTTTTGGTCATAAAACCAAATCATTAGTTGTGAGTTAATTAATTCCTGCGGCTATCGCAGGCGGCTGTGTAGCCGCAAAGTGATGATTTTTTTATTGACAGCTTCCTAGATGTGTTGAATCGTTCCCCGTAGGTAGTACCTATTATTGATACTTGAAGGTGGTTTGGTGTTAATAGACGGTCATCGGTAATTCTGTGGTTTTGAGCCATGGTCACCTGTTGCCCGTTCACCATTGAAAGAAAAAATAAGCTGCTAATGTAAAACAAGCCATCAGAACAAGCAATATTCATTTTGTAACAGTCAAATGACTTGCACTTTCAAATTGACATTCTTTCAATATTTTTATTTAGAGTTTTGAGTTCTCTAGAACAGAACTAAAAGGAATTGTCAGTACATAAAAATGTAGTTCTAATTCGTGTTAAATTCTAATTATATAAGTTTTGAACAACTTTACAGAACAATCTGTAATGTGCTGGAGATTCTGCTGATGCTGCGTTACTAAACAATTGACTCTAATAAATGACAGATGGAACAAAATACCTTTCATAATCATGTTCTAACAATCCATCCCACAATATCATACACTCCAAATGGGCAAACTTCTAGCAATAATCATTCAGTCCGGCAAATAAACATCGTCCCTCATCTCGGTGCGTATTTTTATCACCAAACCTTCTGTCAAGTTCGTTCCATTTGACGGCAAAATTATCCTTAAACTTTATCGTCTCCAGCTTGTCCTTTGCAATACTATGGAATCTGGAATCTAGTGGAAGCGGGATGATTCATTCACCGCAACAGCACATGTTCCGTTCCTAAAAATCCCGGTGTAGCCCACTGGTCGACTCGAAACCTATCTTATTTTGTCTTCATGCGGTTTGTGTTGGTGCCGTATTTGTCCGACACACGTCCCAAAACTGTTGTTTCCCCGACTTTAGGTTGTGTAAAATTGGTCAAAATCGAAACAATTACTGAAGGAGCCTAAGTCTCACCGTTTAACTTGCGAAAGTTGTTCAGGCTTCGGTAGAATATTACCCACCGTGCATGCGGCCCGGTATCTGAAAAACAACTTCGACTATCAACAACAAACACATCGCCAACGAATAACGAGCATCTATTAATAAAAAACTGTCCCACGGTAGAAAAAGATAGAGGAAAATTTACCACGGTCCAACGACGTAAGAAAATCGAAAAACAGCCGTGCCGAGGGATGGGAGTTTTCTGCAAATGTTTTCTTGTCTAGTTTTCTCACATTTCGCACCGCGTCTCGGTGGCCAGTTTATAATTTGCCGAAGGTTATCCGGCCGTGACGTTATTTCGTGTGGCCGCAGGCCAAATTAACTCGTCGTTCACTGACCACAGTAATAACTCTTTCTTCGATCGCACGCACATCTAGCTGCCAACAGGTTGATTTATGGTGTACTAACGATGGTTCCAATCAAAATACGGACCAATCAATCACCGTCATCCGGCTCGAAAGCCGATAGATTTTTGGATCCGATTCCAGGGAGCAAAAAAAAAACGCCCTCGCAAAGTAAACTCTAAACCGTCCGTCCGTTCACTGGTTGGCACTCGAAAACAAGACAAAGGAACCGACTACCGCGTACGCATCGAGTCGCGCTTCTCACCAGACTGAGTCCGAATCCCTCCTGACTGAGCTAAGCTGAGATGGTTTATGGAAATCCGCACAAACGTACGTCTGCTGCCATACTCTCCACTCGATTGCACTCAGTCAGAATTATTAGTAGTAGACAGTACAGTAGAAATCCGCCCGCCACGGCTAACTGCCGACTAACCTCTCTTACTATCACACTCTGTCGAGCTGCTCACGAGTATATCCTCACACATCGAAAATGGTTCTTAAAACATAGGGTAAATCTATCGGCACTCAGCCAGGGAAATGGTACGTGCAAATGGGCCCTACACCGGAGTACGGCCAGGCAGTGAGCGTGCTATTTTGTTTCGTTTTCCGTTCACAGGTGAATGCAATAAATTTGATGGATTACTCTAAGGATGCGAAACAAAAGCGCTTCGATAGAAAAATTTCCATCGTTATCGCGCCGTGCATACGCGGTGGGAAATGTCGAGTAAAACGGATACCGACGAACGATTTATAGAATTTTACAAAATCACTCTAAATTTTGTAATTTTTAAAACGAGATTCATTGAACGAGTAGCAAGTCATTTGCGTTATTCTTCACAAGAAACTTGAATATTTGCAGAATTTGCATATTTCACCTGTAGGAACAGAAAAGGTAGCTATCAACCTTGCTAAAGACAGTTTATCGAACAAACAACTCGATAGACGGTGAGATACGTTACGTTTCGTTGTATACTGTCTTACACTACATTTCAATGCACGGCACGGCACACGATTCGCACTGACTGTCAAATAATTGCCATTGTATTCTTGCTAATGGGGTACGGAGTAAGAGTATGGATTGAAATTTGACGATTGTAGATTATGAATATATTTTTAGAATGCTCGCAATCGCAAGGCATAAAAGAACGAGAAACTAAATACAATACATTTTGTTAATCTGTAAAGAAGAGCAATCTCTTTTCAAATGTGATGACCGGTTTAGTTAATGAAACGTTAATTACAAACATAAATGGATGATCCTTTAATGTTCCGAGGCACCACATTCCTGCTTCCATTGTAGGTATGTTACAACATGACGAGGGGCGTGCATATTTACGCATTCAAAAAAGTTCGTATACTGCATCAGCCCCCATAAAGTAACTTAAAATGTTAGACTGATTTTCTTTTTCAGCCACTCATGCAAAAAGTGGGAGGTAGGTATAGGAAAAAGTTTTGCCCCAATTTTTTGCGTTTCCACAATGGAACCACAGAGCAGCAGCGGTGTGCGATGGTGAAACCACTTGATTACATTTAGAATTATTACCCTCGTTAAGGTACCGGAAAGCATAAGCATAAGCAGTGAAAATACGGGAGAAAAAGTTGTATCTATTGAGTGGTATTGGGGGAGATAGGGATTCGACTTGCGGTTCAGTCATAGCTCATAGGAAACGGGGAAGGATGCGAAAAACTTACGTTTTCTCGATTATTGTTCGCCCCCACTGGGAGCGCCGTATTAAGATTTATGATAGGCAGCTGAGCATCCTTATCATGCATTTGAAGATGGAATCAACAGCACGGGATGTTTCGGGATTTGTTTTAATTTTGACGATTTTTATACAGCGTTTGAAACTTTTTATAAATAAATGGAAGTGAAATATTCGATCAACTTTAATAAATTGACAAAATTCTATGATTCTGCTTAGTCGATGTGAAGTCGTGGTGCCTAATGAAAGTACTATCGATGTAGTTTTTTTTTCGACTAAGCGCTTTTCTTACGTTCCAGGTCAGTTTTGTGCTTTGAAGCAATCTGACATTTTTGTGTGTTTTACGACTGGCTATTAAGTATTCATGGTTCAATGCAATTAGCTACCGCCGATAACATTTCTCACTGATGACATGGAAGGTTTTCCAATTTGTTATGAAAATGATATTATGGTTCCAAAAAGTATATAAATCCGTACTTATTATAGTATTAAAGCATTTATGGCATACAGTTTAAAAATAGCTTTGGTTTCTAACGTAAACAAACCGCGTGAGAGTTTATTTCTCTGTTAGCATGGCAGAGAATAAGTCTCCGGTAGTTTGTTTATATTTACAGATAGTACCAAATAGGTCCCAGTTAAGCCGCAATTATTTTTTCCGGACTTTGGAGAATCCAAGCAAGCGATTGCTATGTACAGAGGTTATGTTTTTTCGCGTCCGTTGTTCCAATAAAATAAATTTTGCATTAAAAAGGTGGTCAAACTATGAACTTTCGGTGTCGTGTCGACTAAACGAATTATTCAGCAAACAAACCTAAGCGGAGTTGATTGTGGAGGTTTTTACTTGAAGGATACAACCGTCAAAGGTACCTTGTCCGACGTTCCGATGGAAGATCGTGGCCAGTATTCGAAACGATGCATCCGTTTTTAGCTGGTTGATCTGAACCACTGTAAGCTCTGCCAAAAAGATTTGGGTTGCCAGCTGAGCTGATTTTTTTCAACTAACTAGAAGCATATACCTTTCAAATAGATTGAAGAGCTGTTGGTAGCTATCATGAATTTGTTTTTTAATTTTTGGAAAAAAAAGTGTCTCATTGTAGACGACTCTCCCCTAAAGATTGTATGGCGTTAAACGTTTTTCACAATAAAATTGCGTTTTCTCGGTCGTTACATCAACTATGAAACCATGAGCAGTATAGACGTTGGTGAAAAGACACGCACTACGGACCTAGTTTTGCTTCATTTTGCTGCTTTTCCCACTTTACGTTTTGTCCTGCCTTAAGAATATTATAAATCACCCATCTTTCATATTTTCTTCTGCCATTTCCTACTTGTTTTGGAAAGATTATTGCTATAAAAAGTATGAAACGATCAACGAAATCAGGAACCGGATCGTGTCAACTTTTGTTGTGTGCCACGCGTTGGAAACAGTATTTCGATGTGCTACAAATCGGTGAAAACATGGAGCCGTCGAAAGGAACAGGATTCAGATTGAGCCTCCATCTGGTTCATCAACTTTGGATAAAGTGAAGAAAGCAATGAGAGAGTTGAAAACGGTGAAGCCGCCAGAAAAACTAGTCATACTGCTATACTTATGAAACTTGGCTGCGGGTGCCTTCGACTGCATTACAGCAATAATCGAGGGATAAGCCTGCTCAACGCGACATACATAATTCACTCCCGCATCTTGTTCTATAGAACTGGAGGTGTTACAGGAAACCAATGTGGTTTTCGAATAGGACGCATCACAACGCACAGTGGTCCAAACAGCAAAATACGTGATCGTTTGATATAGCGCCGAAACGTGAAGTTTTTCGTTTTTCGTGTCTTTAGTAACATTTCTTGGTATAACAAGCCCCTTCTTGTGAGAGAAATCTTTGGGTGATTAATTCCCTTAAAAGTGAGATACGAAATTTATTTTCTCGTATATTCGAGATACAGGTTTAGTACTTTCGACAAAGTTGTAGTAAATATCAATACAAACAACTTTGTCAAAGACACCATACTTGTACCTCTTTATGGAAATTGTCTATGAAGTGTTATTCATGAACAGACCCTTCAAGACAGTTTTTAAACCCTGAGTTATTCTGGTCAACTTTTACGTGTTCATAGTGTTCTAGAAAGTTGTTTATTTTGCTAAAATCAACGTTTTTGTAGAACATTATTATACGTGATTTTCTGAAGTTTCGGAGATATTGAGCATTTTTGATGAATAATAGTACTACTTTGAGCTTAAATATTTCCCAAAGTGGCAAATGGTGGCAGATCAAACAACTCGTACTTAAAAGTACAACAAAAAGATGTGTTGCTTATTTTATTTTTTGTTTGAGTAAAGTTAATTGTTAACTACTTGTCAATTCGTGTTTTCTTATTAAATAGACTAAAAAGTCATTCCGAGAAAATTCGGTCTTCTTGACTGTTGTTGAAATTCGGTCATTTGGATTTCGGCCATTCGTGATTCGACCATTTGTGTTTCGGCCATTTGGTACCAGCCCATTATGAGTGGGATCTTTTGAAAAGACACCAATCGAAGGTATTGAACAAAATAGACTTAAGTTAGTTGTTTGGAAGCTTTTCTGTTATTAATTGCGTCAAATAATTTTGAGTCTACATTCATTTTTGACTCAAAAATAGACGAAAAAATTACTGGTAACTCAACTTGTTAGAAAGAGATTGTCAACATAAACAAAATGGCGTTTATTGCATCCGCAGTACATTTTAATTGTTCGATAAACATGACTGTGAAGGATTTTTAGAACAACTATAACTTTTGAGGATACAAACAGATACAGTCAATTGACAATATGTATATTGATTTTATGTGCAACGTAAGAACACTAAATAACGCGAATACTAGACACAACACTTATGGTTCTTACAAAAACATAAATACCTTATCCGCTAACCGGTTTCGGGTATGATGCTACCCATCATCAGAGCGGTGGTCGACTGGATACAAAGTAGTAATTTGCTGTTTACTACAGTTTCAACTTCGTCAGTTGAAAGAGCGGTGAGGTGATGAGAGCGTCATCCTCATTCATCAGGGGACGGTCCTCCGTACAGATGTACATCGACTCCCACGCAGTCAAATGAGAAGACTTTCTCACGTTTTTGAGCAGCTTTGCGTTTCCCCAATTAATATTATGTTTGGAGCAGATTGAGTGCATGGCTACACTGGAGTCGTTGGGCCGTTCGTTCTCCACTGCCTTTCTATGTTCCTTTAGACGAGTTTTGAATTTTCTCCGCGTTTGCCCGATGTACACCGCTGGGCAATCCTGGCACGGAATTTCATAAATTCCTGAGCGCTCGTCGGGCGGAACCTTGTCCTTTTGATTATTCAAAAGTTCCTGTAAGGTATTGCCGCTTTTGTGGACCACATGGAAACCATGCCGCTTAAGTAACTTTCTAATATGGTTTGTTACTTTCGGGTAAAACGGCACGCTGATTCTTTGTACTTCTTCTCTTTCAGGCTGTAGTGTAGTGGTATCATGGCGCTGTTTTTTGCGGAGATGTTTGCGGATTATTTTATCCACAAACTTTTTGTCGTACCCGTTTAATTCAGCAGCTTTCTGGATCCTTTCCCTTTCCGCTGCAAAATCTTCCTGCTCCATGGGGATGTTGACTAGACGATGCGCCATAGAATGAAAAGCTGCTTGTTTTTGGGCCCCGAAGTGATTCGAGTCCGTAGTAATGTAACGGTCGGTAGACGTTGGTTTTCGAAAAATGCTGAACTTCAGGGTATTGTCTTCTTTCCTGGTAATCAGCAGGTCCAAAAACGGTAGTTTTCCCTCTACTTCCTGTTCCACCGTAAAATTGATCTTTTCGTGCTGTGAGTTCAGCCAATTCAGTATTTGTGGCACGTAGCGTTCCTTCACTATGGCGTAAATGTCGTCTACGTATCGCTTCCATACGCGTGGGAAAAGTTTTTCACTTTGTAGCTTTTCCTCAAAGTCGCTCATAAACAATTCCGCCAAAAGGGGCGATATTTTACTACCCATGCTGAGGCCATGGATTTGCTTGTAGTATTTACCTCTGAATACAAAATAATTTTGATTCATGCATTGCTTTGCGACAGAAACATAGGCCTCTATATGATTGTGCGGTGCCCGGCTGCGCTCCAAATGGTATCGAAGACTTTGTAAAGCATCTGGTACTGGCACGCTTGGGAATAGGGAGCTGACATCAAACGACACCAAAATTTCTCCCCTTTTTACTTCAACATTCTCTAGTTGACTCGTGAATTCTATTGAATTTTTCACGCTCTTACCGTGTAAAACCGGGTATTTCTTCATTTCTTCGACTAGCCATGCTGCCATTTTTTCTGTTGGTGTACAAATATTCGAAGAAATTGGTCGCATAGCTAGTGGGTTTTTGTGTAATTTAGGTAAACAGTACAGTGAAGCTACTCTCGGGTTTGGCACTAGGAACTTGCGATTTAAATTATCTTCTCCCATCAAGCGGGTCACTTCTTGACGTGTACAATTGGCTTCATCAATCATACTATTGAGGGGATCTTTTGGTTTACCGTTTTTAAATTTGCACTCTTCATACGGGCCTGAATTAATCATATCAAGAACGCGCGCATCGTAATTCTCCCTGTCCATGATCACTACGGCATTCCCTTTATCCGCACGAGCATACACTACATCGCGAGATTTTAATTTTTTTTAGCCTATATGGCCGATTGTGTACAAAGAAAAGAATCCTGCTGTTACATATTCAGTTTCTTACCCGTTGCCAAAGAAGAGGCCTAAAGCCCAAGTTTATTTCCATAAAACCTGGGGTCATGAGTGAATCTAGTGTAAAAGCCATCAAAAGTGCCGAAAAAATCTGGTTAAAAGAAGAAATTAAGTGCAAACACAAAGAGCTGTCGGTTGTGGAAGAGCAGCTTTACTCATTACATCTGCAATTGTTGCAGCAAGTGGATTATCATTCCACCGCTGAGTGTGTCGCGCGTAGGTGTGTGGAAGAAAACCAAAATTGCTGGCAGCGAGAGCTGTGTAAGGTTCACCGAAACCTTACTAACCGTGTGCAACAGATGAAGCAAAAGCATCACAAAAAATTGCTCTCGCTTGCGCAATCCCAGTGTAAACCTGTAAAAACAAAAGGGTCTCCCCAACCAATCGATAATTTCGTAGTAAATTTGTCGTCCACTGAGTTTACACAAGCAGAGCTCGACCTGCTTAATAAAGGGTTGAAGTTTGCCCTCCCCCCACGGCACGCCCCCCTTGCTGAAATTGTGAATAATATTGAAAGTGCAATCCAATTTAAAGATATATCGTCAAAATCAGCTGCGCGTCACGATATAAAAAGTGCCCTTCTACACATAGAACCACGGAATAACAAACAGCCGTCCCGTTTTGACGACTGGTGCTCAGTTAGAAAATTAAAATCTCGCGATGTAGTGTATGCTCGTGCGGATAAAGGGAATGCCGTAGTGATCATGGACAGGGAGAATTACGATGCGCGCGTTCTTGATATGATTAATTCAGGCCCGTATGAAGAGTGCAAATTTAAAAACGGTAAACCAAAAGATCCCCTCAATAGTATGATTGATGAAGCCAATTGTACACGTCAAGAAGTGACCCGCTTGATGGGAGAAGATAATTTAAATCGCAAGTTCCTAGTGCCAAACCCGAGAGTAGCTTCACTGTACTGTTTACCTAAATTACACAAAAACCCACTAGCTATGCGACCAATTTCTTCGAATATTTGTACACCAACAGAAAAAATGGCAGCATGGCTAGTCGAAGAAATGAAGAAATACCCGGTTTTACACGGTAAGAGCGTGAAAAATTCAATAGAATTCACGAGTCAACTAGAGAATGTTGAAGTAAAAAGGGGAGAAATTTTGGTGTCGTTTGATGTCAGCTCCCTATTCCCAAGCGTGCCAGTACCAGATGCTTTACAAAGTCTTCGATACCATTTGGAGCGCAGCCGGGCACCGCACAATCATATAGAGGCCTATGTTTCTGTCGCAAAGCAATGCATGAATCAAAATTATTTTGTATTCAGAGGTAAATACTACAAGCAAATCCATGGCCTCAGCATGGGTAGTAAAATATCGCCCCTTTTGGCGGAATTGTTTATGAGCGACTTTGAGGAAAAGCTACAAAGTGAAAAACTTTTCCCACGCGTATGGAAGCGATACGTAGACGACATTTACGCCATAGTGAAGGAACGCTACGTGCCACAAATACTGAATTGGCTGAACTCACAGCACGAAAAGATCAATTTTACGGTGGAACAGGAAGTAGAGGGAAAACTACCGTTTTTGGACCTGCTGATTACCAGGAAAGAAGACAATACCCTGAAGTTCAGCATTTTTCGAAAACCAACGTCTACCGACCGTTACATTACTACGGACTCGAATCACTTCGGGGCCCAAAAACAAGCAGCTTTTCATTCTATGGCGCATCGTCTAGTCAACATCCCCATGGAGCAGGAAGATTTTGCAGCGGAAAGGGAAAGGATCCAGAAAGCTGCTGAATTAAACGGGTACGACAAAAAGTTTGTGGATAAAATAATCCGCAAACATCTCCGCAAAAAACAGCGCCATGATACCACTACACTACAGCCTGAAAGAGAAGAAGTACAAAGAATCAGCCTGCCGTTTTACCCGAAAGTAACAAACCATATTAGAAAGTTACTTAAGCGGCATGGTTTCCATGTGGTCCACAAAAGCGGCAATACCTTACAGGAACTTTTGAATAATCAAAAGGACAAGGTTCCGCCCGACGAGCGCTCAGGAATTTATGAAATTCCGTGCCAGGATTGCCCAGCGGTGTACATCGGGCAAACGCGGAGAAAATTCAAAACTCGTCTAAAGGAACATAGAAAGGCAGTGGAGAACGAACGGCCCAACGACTCCAGTGTAGCCATGCACTCAATCTGCTCCAAACATAATATTAATTGGGGAAACGCAAAGCTGCTCAAAAACGTGAGAAAGTCTTCTCATTTGACTGCGTGGGAGTCGATGTACATCTGTACGGAGGACCGTCCCCTGATGAATGAGGATGACGCTCTCATCACCTCACCGCTCTTTCAACTGACGAAGTTGAAACTGTAGTAAACAGCAAATTACTACTTTGTATCCAGTCGACCACCGCTCTGATGATGGGTAGCATCATACCCGAAACCGGTTAGCGGATAAGGTATTTATGTTTTTGTAAGAACCATAAGTGTTGTGTCTAGTATTCGCGTTAGTCAATTGACATTTGATTTTAAAGGTTTTTTGTTGTACTTTTAAGTAGAAGTTGTTTGGTCTGCCACCATTTGCCACCTTGGGAAATATTTAAGCTCAAAGTAGTACTATTTTTCACCAAAAATGCTCAAAATCTCCGAAACTGCAGAAAATCACTTATAGTAATGTTCTACAAAAACGTTGATTTTAGCAAGATAAACAACTTTCTAGAACACTATGAACACGTAAAAGTTGACCAGAATAAGTTGGGTTTAAAAACTGTTTTGAAGGGTTTGTCTACGAATAACGCTTCATAGATAATTTCCATGAAGAGATACAAGTATAGTGTCTTTGACAAAGTTGTTTGCATTGATGTTTACTACAACTTTGCCGAGAGTACCAAACCTGTATCTCGAATGTACGAGAAAATAAATTTCTTATCTCACTTTTAAGGGAATTAATCACCCAAAGATTTCTCTCACAAGAAGGGGCTTGTTATACCAAGAAATGTTCCTAAAGATACTATATGCGAAAAACTTTACGTTTAGCCGCAATATCACACGATCACGAATTTCGCTGATTGGACCACTGTGCAACGGTCCAAATGATCATCCTGCGAAAGATCCGCGACAAACTCCGAGAATTCATCTTGCGGGTGCACCACCTATTTGTCTATTTATAGATTTTAAGGCAGTGCGCGATTCGGTAAAGCGTAATGAGCTATGACAAATCATAATTGAATATGGTTTTCCAACGAAATTGGTTTGGCTGATCAGTGTTGATAAATTCATAATAGCAAAAAAAACTCATTGAGATTTCAAGCAACGATTTCAACGATGATTATAAGCGCCAAACTCACATATGAACTTCTCTCGCTAGTATAAGCGATGTCTTATTTGTCATGCAATGTGAACCAAATTCAGCTGTAAGTATTTTCTTTTCTTTTTCCACAGCTAGCATTTCATGTAACAATTAATTAGTTTCCGAGTTATGAGGAAATTTGTATTTCATTTGTATAGGAGCCCCCTCTCCCAAAGTGGGGAGGGGTCTCAATTCACCATAGAAAAAATTCTTGTCGCCAAAAATACCCACATGTAAAATTTTGTTCCATTTGCTTGATTAGTTCTCGAGTTATGCAGAAATTTGTGTTTCATTTGTATGGGAGCCTCCTCTCTTAGTGGGGAGAGGGGTCTCTAACCATCATAAGAATCTTCCCTGGCCCCAAAAACCTCTATATGCAAATTTTCACGCCGATCGGTTCAGTAGTTTTCGATTCTATAAGAAACATAGGGACAGACAGACAGACAAATAGACAGAAATTCGTTTTTATAGGTATAGATTTTGTGAAACAACAGCGAATTTATATGTATATGTGCATAGTTCCAGGCAGCAAAGCGGAATACGATAAAGCGGAAAGAAATATGTGTGAGTATTGTGCTTTTTGCTGTGGAAACAGGAAAGCTCAAACGTAAGTTTTTCTGCATAGGATTAGGTTGGTCTACTTTAGTTTTCACCATCACTGAGACTGATACGAGTCATCATTGATGTTATCACTAGCTGCATTGTAAGGTACCATCAACACGAAGTCTCATATGGTCCTAGGTTTCATGAACAAAGTGGCTGTTAACCGTAGAACCGTGGAAACGACTTTCATGCATCTTAGGATTGTTGCAGAAGGATACGGCAAGAATTACCAAGTGCCAGATGTAAAGAGATACGGATGTTAGCACGCGAGTAAAACACAGAAGGCTACAATCGGCTGGCCATGTAACTAGAATACCGGATGAACGTCTAGCGAAGTCAATATCCAGGAATAGGGAAACCTGAAAGAGGCTAGCGATTTAGAGGCGGACCCTACATTCGTAGTTGGAAGTTACAGTGGGATACATAGCTTCGGTGTAGTACTAAGGTAACAAATCATCATCTTAGTTCGTGAATAATAATTGAAAATGGCAGTTTGAAATGAGAAATTTAAAAAAAAGCTCGTTTACTTTGGATTACTGATTTATTGTTGTTGAGAACCAACACATTTTCCGGTTTGTTCTATTTTATTGAAATTCTGTATCATGCTCTCGGTCAAGTCGATGTGAAAAAAAAACAAACTGCAAATTTCTGCCCAATTTCTTGAAAAAAAAAAAAGAAATAACATTTTTTGAATGATTCGTTAAATTGACTAGTGCGTTTAATTTGCGTCAAGTCTATTAGTCAGTTTAAGGCTGAATGGAAAATAATCTGTATTTCTAAAGTATTTTCCATTCATTTACCTGTTTTAGTTAGGTTAAATCTTCTGAAAAGTCATTCAACTTCAGGGCACAAATTGCCGCTTTGGTAGTTCTAATTTATACTGACCAGTTTTGTACATGTTTAGCCTAAGATCCCCAGAATGCCATAAAGATTTGTACACGAGCGTAGTCTATAGATAAAAACAATTTGAGTTCAAGTGTTTTTTCGGGAAAAGCTCTTGAAAGAAGCGTCGTAGAACAATTTTTTATGAAAATTCATGGAAATTTTCTCTGAAACCCAGCAAAAATATCAGTTGGCGAGAAAATTTTACAAAAATTTCCATGACAGTGGAGAACTGTAAAGAAAGGTCGGTGAAACATGCACTAACTCTTAGAGAATTTTTAAAATAAAGTTTTCTTTACTGTAAATTCATAATCAATCAAAAGTGATAAAATAGCGTTAGTGTTTTCTTAAATTTCAGGAAAAATGTTATCCGGAAATTGGGGCGAACTAACAACCGCACATTGGAGTATTTGACCCAAAAAGTTGGCCATAAGTCCGAAATATGAAATGCAGGATTTTCATCTAAATATCGTAACTATAATCACAACATGGCCTACTAGTCACATCAGTATCATTCTATACCGGATTGATATCTTTGTTCGAAGACTATTTTGTTGCTGCAGTTTATTGAATTTTCAAGCAGCATCCTATTGCTTCTTGGTATAAAAGCTTCAAAATTCGAATGAAATATTATTTATTTAACATGGGTGAGCATTTATCCGTAAAGAATATTTATTAATGCTTTCCATACATAAATGTATAAAATAAAAAAAAATTCAATGAAAATGCGATATCAAAGAGCAATCCATGAATTGTGGTAATACTGAAACTTTTTTATCAATGTTGTGATAACATTCCGGGCACGTCCCTGCAAGATTTCACTCACTATCGGATAGGACAAAGCTTGTAGAATATAGCGACGTCGAAAGATTTTAATTAGATAAATACACTAATGTTATTTCGAAATAAATTTTCCACTTCAAAGAGACGTCGAGAAATTATGTTCTGATTCTTTGAAAAGTTTTGAATTATTTTTTCTTGTTCATTCATGTTATGAAAAAAAGGCTTTCAATTAATTGAGAGGCAACACTACTCAGTAACACCCATCAGTAGGATGGCTGCAAAATCCCAGTGCCTGGTTGGTCTGAACCTTTGCCATTTTATTTAATCCAACCCCGTTGTGATTTGTCATAACATAGGAACTCCCCTTTGCTATTTCAACCATGGACGTTCGATCGTTTTCAAATGATCAAATCGGCTAAAGAATCAAAATATCATCTCAATTTAGAACAGATTCTCAAAAAAGACGTCCATGATCTCGGTGATTATGCTCAAAAGCCAAACTGTTGTAATTAAGATTCCGCATACCCGCTCGTTACGGGCGATATATCAATACTAAGGCTACGATACACTAATAAACGATCTTGTGTTTAACGAAGAATGATACAGAAACATGATGACCAACCTTTGGCCACCTTGAAGGACGACGAGTGGTTTACTTGTTTACTTATACAAGTGTTAACTTATGATTCAGATTATATTAATAGATAGAATTAACCTAAAAGATACGTGCTAGGGTTAAAAAAGGAGTTTTAGACTCTTCATGACAACGACAAACGACTAAGCTGATGTTTGTCAAGTCAAAGCTGTCGAGTGTAAACGGGCAGTCAGCTCGCAGGCAAGCAAATCGAGCTCGTACAGATAATTCTTTTTCATGAAAATCATAACTTGAGCTTCTTTTGAGCATACTTTCATGAAAAAATAGTCATCAGCTTGATTGCATCGTTTTGACGATGTTGTCCGTTAGAGGGCTAAATCTATATTTTGGTAATAAGGACTTCAAAATTGGAGTAAATTAGTGTGCAATAAGGGGCTTTCAGGGAATAAACGTTAGTTCTGCCCACACTCAGGTTTTTGCAGGCTTTTTCGGCGATAAACACACAATGTTGTTTGAAAGTGAGCTGCCTGCGAGTTGAGTAGTATTTCCACACACAGGCTTTCAGACGTAATGACATATTTGACACCCTGTAATTAAAGCCGAGTGGACTCAACTTTCTAGAACACGACGAGTTCGAACATTTTCGACATCGAGTTTAGAGCAGGTATACGCCGAAAGCTATTTATATTGCTCCTGTTTCAATTTTCATACAGCAATGTCCATACTGGCGATAAGTCGCCTGAGCTGAGGGATAAACTGAAAAGATGACTTATCGGGGCTGCTCTGAATAATCAACAAAAGGTACACACTCTATGGTTGAGGGCATTTTAGCTCTTAGCAATTCACTGGAGAATTTCATCGAAAACAGCTGGTTCATCTGCGCTAAGTTATTCGCCATTTTATCCATCAGGAATGTAAGCGAAGGTCATAATACTCAACAATGCACTGTTCCTCAGCAGCCAAAAATTTCAAGCCGTAAAACTGTGACAAAGTATTTCGAAGGCTTGCTTTGACAGCCTAATATTCATTTACTTGACTTAACATCATACACTGCTAACCTTTCACCATCATCCGCTCTCTAATTGATATCAATGACCATCTTTCTAACGTCACGTGCCCTTACATGTATGTGAATTTATATAGCATGGCATCAATTACCGCAGCCTGATCGTATCACCGTCCAAAATTTATGAAATGTTAGACGTCATTAGTGCCCTTTACCAGAAGCGTTTTACCACCAGCAGTCTCAGCAGCTGATTGATATGGGTTTCGTGGTTTCACCAACTGTTGTTACCTACCGGCCGGCGGCACCGCCACTAACTTGTCGATGTGCCAGTCTGGGGCTAACGTGTCGGGGGGAAATTTTATCACTCCGGTGGGAATCCGGAGCCCGGATACCGTGGATGGTGGAGTGAACAAAAACAGACAAATTTAGTCACAAATTCATGGTGTAATTAATCAAAGCCGCATGGCGACGAAACGCACCACACCACAGCGGAATGATGGATGAAATGCAATCGATAGTAATTTCCAGAAGTTTGATTTGATTGAGACGGAAACTTTGGGTTTTGGGTGGAAATATATGAGTTTAGAAACAATTTTATTGCTCTTGTTAGGGGGGGCTCCTGTTTTTGGTTAAGTTTTTGGTTTGTTTATGGCAGTTATGTTGAGCCAGGTTCATTATGTGAAGAGCTGATTAACACCCAGCATGTGAAATTTCCCGGCATTTACCGGCCAGTGAATTCTCATAAAAATGAGAGGTATTAATTATTATCCAAATAAACTGTCTTCCCCTGTCACGAGAAGTGAAGCAGATAGTTTTGCGCACCAGTGTTAATTGAAGTAAATTGCCTCCTATAGTTAACGTGTGATTTGTTGTTTCTATCGGCTGGTTTGTTGAATCTATTTTCAGCCATCGCCCCGCATTCAGCCAGTCCCCTTAGACCACTTTAACAGATAAATATAGATATGAATACCCCCACCGTATGATATATGATGATCGATTTGTCAGCATACTATCGTCTATGCAGTGAAATTTGAGAGCTTATTTTATTAGTTTGATCAACCGTATTGAACCAGCCACAACATTGATGTCAATAGTAGAGGAATTTGAACGTGTGTTCCATTCCGCCAGGCGGCCTTTTTGGGATATCAATACTTGTATACTGTGAATTTTTCTGACATTTAAATTAAATAGAACAAATAAACAAAAACTGGCTAGTAAATTTTCAGGCGAGAGCAATATTCCATTGAATCGCAGTAGAAGTGCAGTACCTACGAAAGATATTTTTATTTTTTACGTGACGAATGTGTAGTGCATTTGTTTATTAGTTACTTTTTACGACCAACCAAACTGATAACGACGGTTGTCATTGTGTAAATTTTCCCGTAGAGGCAACAATTCGCACGCTTCACTAGCGAACAAAAGTAATTAAATTGAAAGTGATTGGATGACTGAGGAAGAGAACTTCGCTCATGGCATCACATCACTGCCGGTACGACACGACGCGATGGCCAGCCCGTCACGTTGGGCAGGTGACGGCGACGACGAACGGTTCCAACAGACCGGCATTAAATAGGTGCCAACACAGGGCACAAAGAGCCTACCTTGGCTGAGGAAACTCCAGCATATGTCTGGACTTGTGGTGCCGCCCGAAGCTTTTCCTAGTGCCTTTCAGGCGCATTTTGATCGGCCCCGCAACGACCACCGCAGGCGATGTCGCTGTTGGGCTCGCGATTGTAACGTGTGTATCAATTATGCCGATCGATGAGGAACTGGCTGCAGATATGTGACTGTCCACTCGGTTCTTCCGTTTATGCTCAAAAAGACTTCCGAGATGATTGTCCTCTATGTACCTTAGATTGTTATTAACATGATAGAAAAGCTGTCAAAATTGCGCTTCGTTGTTGGATTTCTTGGCTGCATCTGAAATGTAAGAAAGAAAAATATATTTTTTTATCTTAATTGCATTCCTCTTAAAGCGTAGATTAACATATTTCTTCAAGTGGTAGCCGTTATTGAGTTTTTTTGTGTGAAGCCATGCACTAGAAACCGCTTCATTTCCCTCTCTAATCGCTTTATCAAGCCTGTGATGTGGCAAGCTTAATGAGAAGAAAACCAACCAAAGGACTCGCTCTATATATAGCCAAACTGAGCCCATTACTACTTTGTCTATTATGCGATCTTCTTTTGGTCATCAGTTGGCAGACCGTCATCGTTCTGCAGGGTAAAATTGGATACCGTCCCACTGGCGTTCGGTTCGTTTTCCCGAACGGTCACAGTTTTCCACTCTACTCCCGTTAGGTGATCCCAGCCATATGATGTCAAATCCCCCCTGGTTGGGCGTCACAGCTGTTTATGTTCTGCCTGCATGCAAACGTCAGTTTAGCACCGCTTGACCCGAGAAAGAGGCGGAAGGAACGGAACAATGCATCGCACGCCGACCGCACCGACCGGCGGCGGCGACGGCAGGGTGCGAATTCGTGCACACGAGCGAAGAGATAGGGTTTCCTACGATAATAGAATTGCCCGGAAGCTTACCGTACGATTTAATCGTAATGATTACGATCAAACGAGCTACGATAATGGACGAGTACGACGAAACGCGGCGTACGAAGACTGACAGATTATTGATTATTTGGTTTCCTATGTCGGCGCGTAATGCAGGGTGATTCATGATATAGGAAAGTCCATTTTTAGACATCATTTCTCCCTATGTTATGGTTATAGATATAGCATTTTGATTGATATGAAAAAACATACCCAACTTTTATGTTCTATTTTTAACGTGAGTTAAAGTCTAAACAAGAAAAAAATGTTTTGTCTCGATTGATTTTTGATGCCAGAAGCGGATTTATTAATAATTTGAGTAAGACTATTGTTATTATCCATTTTTGATGCGAACTAAAATATACTGATTTAGTTCGTCTATCTCTACGACTATCACCTGAATCCATTTTTTGGTTATCTGCCTGGTTGCATTCAGTTTCAGTCAGTGCCTTAGTACTAATGTTTTTCACATTGAAAAGGGCACAATACTTATAGCAAATCATGATTTTGAAACGATATTCTTCTAGCGTTTTCGTAGAATTATCAACGCGTGAGTTCGTTCAGTTTCCTTTATCCGTGTCGATCAACTGTTGTCGAGCGCCTCTTATCTCATGCTATTGTTTTGTTTTATGATGGATGGCCTTGTTGATTGAGCAATCTGCCGGCGGAATTCATTTCCGGCCGGCGGAAGCATTTCGTGGCCCTGAGCCAGAGAGCTTTAAGCTATTGGTCTACTATCTTAACCTAGTAACCGCGCGAATTTCGAACTCGTTAAAAGTGAGATTCAAATCCTTGCAACGAAATTGTCGAAAATGTTACAGCAGCAATACTCCTTAATAACTTTTTCACTATTTTCACAAGACATCCAAATACTCAAGTTGGTACGCACGGTTTGCATTTGTAAGAGTCAACAAGCTAAAAGCAATCCCAATAACTCATCTAAATGAGTATGAGTACAGAGGCACCTTTAGAGATGTCTATGTCCAAAAAATCGAGAAGTTTGAAGCGGTCAATATAGGATGTTAGTACGTCGCGCGCCTTAGTGACATCCCAAGAAACATTTATGCGCTGATTAAACATTTTATCAGACATAATTATTCAGCCATGCTAAATATCCATCGAATAAAACTTATGTAAGCAATTCTACAATACTTATTCAGCCGAAATTGGAGAACTTATACAACCTATTTCGTTTGAGGCAAAAAATACTTGTTAAGCAGTTATATCGCCTCTGTACGCCTTGTTTCCAGCTATGCATTAATTGGTTATTTAAAAACGCCCAAAAGCCTCTATTAAGCTACATTACAGCTTCAAAGCAGCTATTAGCAAGTCCGAAGCTTGACTTAGATGTTTAAGAGTTGAAAAAACGTTTTTATTTCTAAAACTAAACCATAGTTTAACCACAGGTTGAATAAATTCAACGTTTGATCAGCCTGAAATTGTTACTTGGGTAGCTGCTTTCAAAGCTGCAATGGAGCTTACTAGAGGCTTTTGCGTGTTTTTAAATAACCAATTTGCGCAATGGTGTCAATTCCATTTTTATAATGGGAAATAGTTCTGCAATGTTTTTCTTGTCGCTTAATCAACGTCTCATCAACCTTTATGCAACCAAAAAATAATCTATTTTCAAATTTAAAAAAAATGGACAGGGTCATATTTATTTTCCTATGGCGTCGTATGCTATATTTTTAATTTCGAATAACTTGAATTCGTATATGCCAGCTAATTCAAAATGCATGTCCATGTATTTTTTTGATGAAGCGTTGATTAAGCGACTGAAAAAGCATTGCAAAACTATTTCTCGCTCTCGTTCGTTATTTAAAAACACACAAAAGCCTCTATTAAGCTCCATTGCAGCTTTGAAAGCAGCTATCCAAGTAACAATTTCTGGCTAATCAAACGCTTTTATACCTGAATTTATTCAACCTGTGGCTGAACTATAGTTCAATTCTAGAAATAAAAACGTTTTTTTCCACCGCCTATCGTACACACACTATGACACATCCTGTAAGTTAAAATAAAAAGTTAAATTTAAAAGACCGTGTTTTGACTTCCGATTGATGTCACATTGTCCTAGAGCCGACCTTGAGCCTCTGGACCTCACGCTCGAGCAAGCCATAAAAAGAGGCATTCGGAGCCCAGCCCCGGATAGTCCCCAGTGGTTCAACCAGGGACTGGGGTCGATTGTCGTGGCCTTCCGACGCGTAAGTAACAAATGCTTTTAAACATATAAATGAAATTTGGTGATTTTATCAAGCTTCGGGCTTGCTAATAGCTGCTTTCGAAGCTGCAATGGAGCTTAATAGAAACCTTTGCGTGTTTTCAAATAACCAATTTGCGCAAAACTGGAAACAAGGCGCACAGAGGTTATATAAAGGGCGATATAATTGCTTAACAAGTATTTTTTCTGCCTCAAACGAAACAGGTTATATAAGTTCTCCATTTTCGGCTGAATAAGTATTGTAGAATTGTACATAAATTTTATTCGATGCATATTCAGCTATGGCTAAATAATAATGGCTGCTAAAATGTTTAATCAGCGCATAAATGGCGCTTGGGAGGGCTTTTTATTGGGAAGACAAATCGTTTATTCAGCTAGTATAGCGAAATTATTGAGAATATTGACAGGTTATGGAGAGGTTGAAGATGCGCCTAATCTGCTTGTGGCATAGTTATGTGAAGCAACTGATATACAGAGCATTAGTTGGCTGCTTAAACACTTATAGAATACAGAGGCCTTTACTTCTCTTTATTCAGCGTGTACCACCTGTATTCAGAGTTAAATCAGCTGTAATCAAATCAGAAGCATTTTAATTCAGCTTCGGTGTTTGCTGGAATTTCTCCTAACACTGAGTAAATCACAATGGAGTAACTTTTAACTTGTCGCGATCAACATGAGAAAGAAGATTATTTCGATACTTCCATGGCAGGTGATGTAGTACGTAACGTGCGAACTTAAGCTGGACGGCATCGGCTTTGTTGACCATCTTACCTGTAGAAGGATCAACCGACCGGCAAAAAGGTTCAACGTCACTGAAAATTCCACGGTTGACACGTCAAACATAAGGCTACCAGCTATGACCTGCTTATGAACTCCAGCATTTCGAAATGAACAAAAGTATTTTTGTAACTAGAAAACTACTTTAAATATGACTGTTAAAGACTTTATTACAATAAGTTCAAGGTGAATTGTTTAAACTTATAATTTAACTTGGGTTAACCAAAGGTTTCGGATTTGGATAACTTGTTCCGGATGGTCAAGTGTCCTGCATTGATTTTTAAACGTGCCAATTAAATGCTCTATTAAATATCTAAATGCTATAGTCGCGACAGATTTTTAACGAAAAAAATTGACAATGTTATCAGTTGATTTGTGGCAAGGTTGACGAAAACAGTCAAGGAACTACGTTCGATGCTATGTTCGTACTGCGTACTGCCGGAGCGAAGAAGTTGGATATCGTGAGGCACTTCGTGTCTGCTGGATATAGTCCGATCAGGGACTTTTTTCCCTCTTCTGTTGGGTACTCTTACCACTGCGGGTACTCTTATCAGGGACTTACAATGTCCTTTCCCTTCTGTGAGAAACGTGCTGCTCGAGTCACATATGCTGATACCTTCCTGGAGAAAGGCGAGAGCGTCGAACGGTCGAACGGAAGCCTGGTTCTGGTCGCCTGACGGTGCTGCGCGATGTTGAAGAGGGAAACCGAGAGCAATATTATATACGTTACTAGTAACTTCGAAGAATTTTCCTAGACGTTCTCTATTTACGAAGAATTGTTGTAAAAAATACAGTCAGCTGTCTTTATGTAATTTTCTATTAAATTGCCTCTAAATAAATTTACTATGCACTATAAAGCCGCCAAGGTACTCTTCCAGATACTGTTACGCCGGTACCGATAGAACAAGGTTTCGTACGGAATTATCAGACGGGCTTCATGAGAACTCGCACCACTACGGACCAAATTTTCGCCATCCATTTTACCAGAAATCTCGGGAGTACAACGTGCTCACAAATCACAAATTTATTGATTTCAAGGTAGCATACGACACAGTCGTTCGAGACCAGCTATGGCAGATTATGCATGAACAGGATATTCCGGATAACCGACAGGAACTGGCTACATTGGAACTAGTGATGTGTTTCGTGCGCATCGCGGGGACACTCTCATGGCGACGTGAAGACGCGGCGAGTGTTCAGAAAAGGTGATGGCTTATCCTGCATATTATTCAACATCGCTCTTGAGTGGGTAATCAGATGAGTGGACATCGGACCGAGAGGTACGATTTTTGTTGCAAAAGTTGCTAAAACTCCTAGACTTCGCAGATCATCATAGACAGAAACTTTGCGACGGTGGAGGCAATCGCCCATCAGTTCGTGTTCGGCGTGGCCAAATTTAATGACGGTCTGGTGACGTCTGGTGGGCCACAAAGTGGGTTCCGCGTTCTCGTTTCAACAATCTGATTGGGTCCACGTGGAGGAATTGGTCACTCAAGAATGTTTAGTGATTACGTTCCAGCTCACCGAAGAAACTTGAAGAACAAAAGCTCGTTTTAACGTTTAACGTGGTCGAGCCAATCACTTTATAACGTCTTGCCCAGGCGAAAAAGGCTCGTTCGCTTCGATGTCTCGATCAGGACTCCCGACCTGCTTCTCGGTTCCCCTTATCGAGATCGGGCCTTGGGAAAAACTCTTCACATAGCCGACTTCCTGGCTCAATTACACAGTTTTCGAACGTCGACCGTATTCACCACCCCATGCAATCCGATTTTAAGCTATCTGTACATAATTATGTCCTACATTTGCACACAATAATTAAAGTTACCGACGAACGGTAAAACAATCTACGCCAGACTGAAAGCGGAGTCTAGAAGGATTAGACTAAAAATAAATGCGTCGTAGACCAAATACAAGCAAGAGGCTCAAAGGAAACAAACGCGTGCCCATCTGAGCAAATTGTTGACAGTAGCAGTGATAACTCTCCTAGCCCTTGGACGTAGAGGTCACTCACAATGGAAAGTTGGCTTCAGTGTGGAATGTGAGTAGCCACTGCGAGCTGTCAACTGTATGAGTAATAACATTCTTTGGACGGAGCGGTCACTCATACATAGCCGTGCTCCGCTATGTCGTAAATACACCGTAGGCATTCAATGCCACAGGATGACATTTTCGAGGGAATTGTTGCCAAAAGGACCTATTGTTTAAAATCGGGGAGCTTCCGAATGCCTGATTTCAAACTTTCGGATGCCTTATCGGAGGCTCATCGTAAAATAACTAAATTTTATTCTAATTCGAAGTCAGAAGTGCGCGTGGTGATAGTTTTTCAAAAGTTTTGTGAAAGTCGAATTTCGTAAAATTAATTCATAATACGTAATTGGTCACATATTGTTACTAAAATGTAAAAAGTGCATTATTATAAAGACTCATTTACATTTGTATACCATTGCAGAACGATGAAAAGAATAAGCGAAAACAAAGCGAGATTTTGAACAGTGTAATATTGGATTCAAAATATAACGAAATAAAATGTGAAATAATTTAACAATTTAAAAAGTACAGGTGTTGCACGCAAAGCTAGGTTTTAAGCTAATGTGACAAAATAGTTAATCATCCGTCGCCTTTTGGGCCGCTGTTCGAAATGCCAAATATTTGGGACAGTATCCCAATGGCCGCTGGATATTACTCAGAGCAATCCGTCAAGCTACTGTAGAGTCATTCGCTACGGTGGTCATTGTTAAGAAGATCTACCGATCATCATCGACGGTAGACGAGACCAGGCGAACCGTTTCCACATGACAGCCCACGCAGACGTCCATAGCAGAATCCGGAACATAACCAACTTACCTAGGGGTACATCAGCAGAAATACGTCCTTTTCCCTTAAACAGCATTAACCTCAATTTTACATTGCATTGAAATTAGCTAATCGAACACAAAAAGAAGTTGTCAGCCCTTCTACTTTGAATGGTGTTTGGTTATTTAGTGGGGTTTCCTTTGGTTACATAGTCATCCGAGATCAGTGGTTTGCTTCCAAAGTTGCTGACCCCGAGCGAAGTTACGTGGTAATATTAATCTAGACCAGACCCATACCAGCTTTCCCATATGCATTTTCCCTCATCAAGCACTGATCAGTTACAGGCTAACATATTCTGGATCGCTAGTGACCGGGGACAACAACACTAGTAAGAAGATCTAGCCACGCATACAAGCGGGAAATCGCAAAACGCAAACGCCCATCGCACATCTGACTAAAGTCGGTAAACTGCGGTGGGCTGGACACGAACCACCCTGGCTTTATGCTGATGACGACGACAACGAAAACTAAAATTCCATGAAAAGCGAAATACCTGCCTTACGAAGATTTTTGGAATTTTTATGGTTCGGTTCTGCTACGTGCTCCTCACTCTTTTGGCTGGATTTAGCAGCTGCGCATTATGCTAAGCTTGTACTACAGTGGCTTTCAGACACTAATATCCAATTCGTCGAGAACAACATCAATTCACCAAATTGTCCAGAGCTCCGACCAACTGAACGTTACTGGGCGATTGTAAAGAGGGTCTTCCGGAAGGAGAGAACAGTTTCCCAAAGCATAAAGGAATGCAAGTAAAATTGAACAGCAGCATCCAGGAAATGCACAAAAGCTGCAGTGCAGAATTTGACAAAAGGCATTTCGTCAAAAGTGAACTGGTTCTTTAGAACATAATATTTTGACTTATGTAAGCCATGTTATTGTTTCTAATCGTACTGATCTTTAATAAACCGAAAACAAAAATTGAAATAATAATCGTACCGTCATCCGGGGATACTTGCAACACGGGGGTTACTTGCAACACTTTGGTGCATCGCACTTTTGACAGCTCTAACGCATTTGTTTGTTAACATAACCATTTGTACCCAATGCCATTTTAAAGAAGGAACGTTTACCTATTGTTTAGTTAAGCTTAATCCATTACATCATTGTTTTGCTTGTTTCTATACGATTGGAAAGTAATACCACTTTTAGAGTAGGAAAAATGGATGTGCAAAGTTGCGTCAGTTGATTGACATGGAATTATTTTTTATTGTTTGGTTCCTGTACACAATAAGTGCATCATATTAGCTAACAAATAGCAACTTTGAGCTTTGTTTATATTTTGAACTTGGAGAAGAAACGATGAATTCGTGTTGTTACTTCCAATATGGCGCGGCTTGCAGCACTTGTAAAAATGAAAATTATCGTAATAGACAGTATGTACAAAGTAAGTTTGCATCTGTACGATGTTATTTTGTCTACCACCATCTCCAGAAAAATTAAATTTGTGAAAAATTTCACGTGCCTTGAAATGGCAATTTGCATGTTGCATTTTCACCGAATATCTTTAAAAAAGCGATAGACGAAATTGGGAAACAAAAAACGCCTCCAGTATCTCTTGTTTTACTACAAATACATTCAAAATATTTCAAAATAGTCATTCGCGGTTTGAAATCAGACATAAAATCATAAGAAACGCAAAATCAGAAAAGTGTTGCAAGTAACCCCGTTTACTGGGTAACTTGCAACACCCCTATTTTCGGATCATTCTACAGATTCATTTAGTTTATATTTTTTCTCATAATCATAAATCAAAAGTACTCACCACTATACACGTTTTGGCTACTTACACTTGGACCTAAACGGTATACTTCGAAAGTTATACTAAGTCAAAGTTCAAAAGTGTTGCAAGCATCCCCGGATGACGGTATTCCATTTCTATTCTCGGATAGATGCTGCTAAAGACTTTTTGATACAGTCCAATGTTAGGGTACTTAATTGCACTTTAAGGTCAGTTATCTTTACCGTAACCTAAGACCATTTGAACAATTTCTTACTCGACAATTCAAATGAAACCACCCGAAAGCCTAAACAGCAACGTGTACCATCCATCGTAGATTGAATTAGTTTTCTCAGTTTCCCGGAAAAGCCATTCTTGTACATGATTTTCTAAAGCTCTTATCGGTCAATGGCATCATATGCAGCTTTGAAGCCAACAAACATAAATGGTGAGTGGAAATTCTGTATTGAAGGCCTTTTTGGAGGATTTGCCGCAGTGTAAATATTTGATCCGTTGCAGACCGTCCCTCGATGAAACCGGCTTGATAAATTTCCAGGAAAGCCTTTCGCAATTGGAGGTAGTCAGTGGAAAATGATTTGGCATAGCACTTTGCAGGCGACGTTGAGTTCTCAAGAGGGGCTTCATCCAGCTCGCCCTTTTCCGGCAGTGCAGCTTCGAGTGAATGCGCGTAGTTTACGGTAACGCCTGGCTTGAGAGATTCACAACGGAGAATTTCGGGCGTATCTTATTCTTCACAAGGAATCGATAGGATATAACGTCAATATTGTCTGAGAGGTGCCGGTAGTCGATCAAAACGTGGTCGATCTGTGATTCTGCTTGGTTTGGTAGCTTACAGCTGTGCTTGTGCAGGAGTCTACGCTGAAAGAAGATCTTAGGCCCATTTCGCTAGTCAGCGGTTGTGCGCTGAACCCTCCAATCACCGGTTTATATTCCTCCTCCTGGTCGCCCTGAACATTGAAATCCCCGATGAAGATCTTGTTGTCATGTTTTGGGCAGCAGTCGTATTTATTCCTCAATTAGGCGTAGAATTCCTCTTCGTCATCTTGACTCTCAACCCGCACATTTGAGGATTGATTGGCCAGCCACCCATTTTCACATCTCGCCCATCACTATGAAATCTGTACTTAGCTCGTTTGTGTTGCCGCAGTTCTGATAGATGGTATGCTGAGCGTGTCCCTGAGCTCTTCCAGCAAACATCTTGCAGCGCTGCGACGTTGAACTTACGGGTCTTTAATACGGCAGAGAGCACCTGGGTGCTTGCTTAGAAGTTAAGAGATCGACATTTCCACGTCCCGAGTTTTCAATCCGTAGTCCTTTTTTATCAATTTTGATTGGTCTAGTCCGAATTTTGCCGGCTTACAAGGCCTGTGGCACAAAACCCCTGTCTCGACGGAAGTCCAACGAATGTCGAAATCCTTCTACCTGACTGCCTGTTGGTAATTCTTTGCAATGCTATTAAAGGAATAAACTAGAACGGACTAACGGGACGGCAAATAATCTTCCAAGTTTGCAGTTTTTGAATTTATCCGACAAATCATGACGCACTAACGCCGAATAGTTAGATCAAGATAGAAATTTATGGCAAAGTAGCGACGGCAATGGATGACTTAAGAAGGTGGCAATAAAACAAATACTTACACGTGATAAGATAGCCCAATATTTTTCATTTTTTTGAACAAAATCCACTATCCCTGTTCTATGAAAATATATACCATTCAAACTGCACCTGTGACAAACAAAACCAAACTGGATGAACCATTTTATGTGTGCAGCAGGAAATCGCATAAAATAGCATAACATGCGAATCGAAAGGATTATCCTTTGCTTTGACGGGCTGTTTCACTACTAGTATTAGTACGAAACCAAGTTCTATGGATTCACCTTATCCGGGTCGTTGACACACATTGCTTTGGCGGGCATGCAACCGTGCAATAATCAGATGTTTTGGATCATGTTTTTTTTTCAAGAAATTTTCAAAAATTCATGTTCTACAAGTGACAAATTTAAATCTTGATTGTTTGCAAGCAAACGTAAAAGTTCCTTTTAACTGGTTTTCAATATTTTCCTGAGACATTGTTTGAACTGTAAAAAACATATTCGGCTTAAAGTAATAAAAAGTTAGTTTCAATAACTGAAGATGGCTTCTTTCCATGTATTGAACCTACTGTCATTGTTCATTTGCTGCTCATCCCAGACGTACAAAGTATTAGTAATGATATTTGCTGCTGCAGTTAATGTTATTTAATCGGAAACATGAATTCATTTAATCAAGCTTGTTTCGAAGTAATAAATAACAAACAAGTTAGTTTAAATTAAAAACGAGCTTTGCTGTCGTAATAATACTCACCCGATACTAAGTCAATATCCTATTTATTGAATTTGCGAAAATATTATGTACAAAAGTGATACAGCATTTGAAAATAAGGCAACCCGTTTATTTTCGCAGTGCATTTCACGATAGAACTTTGTCACAATTTTTGACACTCATTGCATTGCGATTCATCAATTAACTTATGATAAAAGTTCAAGTAACTGCCCTAACATAGCATATACGCATTATCATCTACTTTCATTACGTTGTTGAAAAACTAATCATACAAGCGACATTTTTCACCGAGCACACGCATAAGCAAAGAAAAAGCTCCACAGTCAACCGTAACTAATTCCGATCGTGGCAGTGACTGAAAATCGACTGATCCGACCGCTGTCAAATGTTTCCAGTTTGAGCCCCGCCGCCGCGCCGAGCTCGTAAAAACATTGGCTGGATCCTGCGGACGCGAAACTCGATACATACTGTCTTACTCGAATTCATGTGTCTTCTTTCGTCGGTTCGGTTCAACAACTCACGCCGCGCCAGCAATGTGACACTCGCACACTCCGGTTGGCGAAGGCATCCGAAAAAAAGCTGGCTAGTTGGTTACTGTCGTCTCCTGATAGGCGCACAGGTATCCGATTAGTCCTTTGTCAGCAGCTGGTTGGCTATAGCTGTTAGCTGAGATCTTTCCAGGCGCTGCTTGCGTTCGTTCGTTTGTTGCGTGCTTGAAAATCGATTTTAACTATCCACCGAAAAGCGTTCCGGCGACGAATACAATGTTGATAACAGGGCCACTTATTCTGTACCGGCGCGATACCGGCGCTGAAAAAGCAACAGCGCTAATGCCGACTACCAGTGTGAATGAGTGGTAAGTGGCATCGAAATAATACCACGCGTCTCCATTGATTCCAGTACATTATGCTGGAAAATGAGCTCCGTTTTCGGCTTGCTACGACCGGTGAGAGCGCGGTCGGTCGGTGGTTGTTATTTCTGTCGACAGCTCGCAAAGCTCGTGGTTTCTAGGGAACGGGTGAACATGAAGTGAGAAACAATTTTTCACTCCTCCTAAAAGCTTAAGCCGCGATTTGTGGGAGTAAAGGCAACGAAATAGATGGGAGAGAGAAAAAGCACGGGACTGAATATAGCTCGAGAGAAGTGAGCTTTCGTGGCATTTGATTGACGTTGTTGCTGGTAGATGGCTTCCAAGCGTGTAGCGTTTTTAGTATGACGATGATTTTAAGAACCAAACTTTGATAGAAAACTGTAGTTCAAACCAATTCGAAATTATATTCACATTTTATCTACATATATGAGATTAAAAACATTCAGTTCTGCTAAATAAATTTTGTATATTTTTAGTACTTTTGCAGTAATGGTTATAATTCGATTTATCGCTTCATTTCTTCCATGCCGTTCCCTTTTAATCGCGTTATTGCATCAGTATTTAGATTGGAATTCGATCCATTTAAATTTCAATTTTCAAATTTTCAATTAGTATAAGGCGACTTAATTACTCATCACTTTCGGTTTCGGAAACAGGCGATAGTCTCTATTATCAAAAGCACAGGAAAGTCAAACTCTCCGTTTTCGGAACTTACTACTTTTTATTCGACTGACTTCGAGACCAACCGACAAGCGCGTAGGTAGTGATGTTCCTAGACCTATACAAAATGTGGGACACAGACCTTATAGACACATGTTTATCAATAAATCAGAAATCAGATTAATGCTGATTGACCTTTAGAAGTAATTGATTACATCTATTGTGTTATGTGACTGGCCGGCAGTAGCCAATACAGAAATTATCAAACGTTCCAGATACTATATTACTGGTGACTAAATTGCACCATTACCACTAGCGGATACCGCTCGACAGCCTCGGAGTCAAAGATTCGGTCGTGCACACGGAGGTGGCTCTTACTGCTTAGTGTATCCTGGTATGGAACACCCGAAACCAAACATTCGGAGGAGTCTTCAATGCGTCATTGACAAGTTCATTTGAAAGCGGAGCCTGGTTGCTTTCCTCAGGATGGCCAAGTTGTTTCCAGTGTGAGGATACAGAAACCGTATGCTTGAAACGTGGTGGTTCAAAATTCTGCAGAACCTTGGACTATCCGTCACACGTGTTTCCGAGTTACACTATTGTAGGCTTCCTGCAAATCACGGCGCGGCGGATTCTTTGTTGAAGCCGCTACTGGTGGTGATTTTCAGAGGGACTATTTCAGCGTCTTGCAGTTTTTGTGGCAAAACAGCTTGCGGCTAGTTCGCCTCTTTGTAAAAAAAGTACAATGCGTCTCCTTTTACTTTGAAACAAATGGAGGCGTCTTGTATTCCACGACAGCCAATCGATTTGATTGCTCATTAAAGTAATTGTTGTGTATTAAATTTACCCAAAAAGTATCGAATGATTGGTGGTTTGGCCGTTGAGTCATTAAATTATTGTAGACGTTCTATTTGCCTTTTACGCCAACGTTTCGATCCGGATTTGGATCAGGGCTTAAAAAGGGTATAATTTCAAAGAAGTGTAATTGATCAAAATCGATTAATTATAGCAGTCTTTCTGGCAACACTGTCATCCGACTGTCTGTCACTGTCACTGTGGCCTCGGCAGTCTAAGTTGAATTTCCAACGTGAACTAAAGTGTCACTGTATCATCCGAACACCCAATTCCACTGAAGAGATTATTTCACCATTTCTTCTTGTTGGATTCCCGGTTTTTACCCGGACACGCACGAGAGGCTTTAAAGTAATAAACAACTTGAATAAATTAAATAAATAATTATTCATACAATGTTGTTTTCGTCGTTCGGAGATTTATTTATTTTTGCGTCAGAAAAATCATCTATTTTTTAGTCAACAAGTTTTAATTGAAAAAAAAAAGAAAAATTCTAGTTGTCCGTTGAAAAGGACTAATTTTCAACACAAATCTTATTGTTGCGCCACGCTTTCGCCACGGCCTTCTACTTCTACCTTCTACAGCACACAAAACCGCTTCCAAGTTGATTTGCTCTTTCTCGGAAAGCTCGAAATTGTATAGATTATTTTTCCTTGCTGGTGCTCCAGTAACTAATAGAATGAAAACCTACTTCCTGTCTAAAGATATAGAGGTTTTTTGCGCAATCTCCTCAATGTTTTTTCTCAAGTATTTTTCTGGATTTCCTAATAAAGTAAGCAGAGATGGCTGCGAAACGGATACACATGCAGAATACGTTTAACCCAAGACATACAGCTTTAAAAAATCTAGGGAACAAAATGGTGTTACAATTTTAAGAATAGACTTACACTCATTGGGAGAGAAATATAAATTTAATGCTTTTTACTGCATTTCTTGGGCAATTTTCCTTCATATTTTCGAAGAATGACGAGCAGACATAACACGAAGATGAGAATTCTTTACAAAACATCTTACTACAAATTTAGTGATATAAGCAAAAGAAAGTACATCAGGAATCGCAGTAAGCATGGGTCTGATCGGACGTTAAAATTTTTTCACTCGTTTTATTTTTGCATAAAATTGTGGTTTTTTGTGTTTAATACAGTAGATAACTATCAGGATGGTGGTGTAGGGTTTAGGAGAAGTGATTTAAAGTTGTTTTGATCATTTGGGCGACTCTGGGCGCGGTGGAAAAACATTTCTATTCAACCCACCTGCCGTAGCTGAAATTCTTGTGATGGCGGGACATAATGGAGAATGTAGCAGACGTGATACAAAAAAGTTGGAGTAAAGGATAATCTTGAATAACTGGAATAACTATAAGCTGCGTGAAAACAGTGTTGTTAAGAAGACGCTGCTGCATCTGGAATTGTCATTGGAGGAGCTTTTCAGTTCCAACTGGGAGAGTAAATAGGCGCATCATTGGACATACAGAAGATAAGATCTATCATGCAAACTATTTAATTTTCATTCAGATGATTAGATACCTATTTCATAATTTTACTCAACGATCTCTAACCGTATTGTGTTATCTTTCAATGCATTGGGAAAATTGTGAGAGGTTCCCGCATCTTTTAAAGTAGTTTTTCCAAAAAACCATTTTATAGTCGGATGGATACGGCTGTTATACTTTAGTCAAAGTATTGATATTGCTGTGGATGTGGACCGATCTATTTTGGGGAGTGGGCTCATTCAGCAGATTTTCTTCTTAAAGAACCGAAGAACAGCACATTTTTAAGTCGGGAATTGTATTTGTCGGTTTTTAGTTTGGATGCTTTGTTTGGTTGCTAAGCGTGTCTCTGGGTCTACAGTTGCTGTGATCAATTGGAATTATTTAATTTTTTAATTTGATTTTATATTTATATTTATATTCAATTAAAATTTATTATAATTTATAAATATTACATAGTATCATACATTTTGGTAATTTGAAATAATCTTTGATTGGGTAGTTGGTATTTTTCATCTATTTTCAGAGAGCGAAACAAGGCGCTATAACCTTGGCTTATTGTAGCCTGACTTTGGTTAATGCCAGAAGTTCATCCCCGAGGGTCCGGAGTATCACTTAACCTTTATTAGCAAAGATACTCCCAACAAAACAAATTTACAGTTAATCAGAAACGGTTGGTACGAGACGTCCCCGTTTCTTCTTCCCCTGTTGATTTTGAAATGCATCTATGTATGAATAACTTATTCACACAAGATTTATTTCTTATAATCGTCTTTGCGGCAATACTTCACAGTTGGCCTGGCCGATTAAACATTTGCAATATATCTCTGATATTTTGCAAAGGTTAATACAGACAAGAAAATGATTTTAAATATTTCTATGATTAGAAATTTCTATGATTAGAAATAATTAAAATTATTTCCAGGAATCCTTTATTGTGGCTGTGTTGGTATTAATAAGAAAAATAATAAGAATAAGAATAAGAATAAGCAAAAGAAAGTACATCAGAGGATTTGACAAAACCGGAATACTTCAATAAACTAGTAACGCATACATTAAAAAAATGGACTAATTTCGGACTGGACGGAAAACTGCACAGAAAATTTTCCATGAATCCTACGTTTATTAGGCCAGCATAGAAAAAAATTGACAGTGTTATAAGTTGATTTCTGGCAATCCTGGCAAAAACAGTCAAGCAACTACGCTCGATGTTTTGTTCGTACTGTACGTTCCCACCCGGAACAAAGTAGTTGGACATCGTGAGGCACCTCGCCGGATATAGGCCGATCCGGCATTTATAGCGTCCTCTCTTTTTTGGAGATAAGGGAAAGCGTCGAACGTGAATATAGTTCTGGCCACCCTTTGGTGCTTCGCAACCCTAAAGTGCTGTCGAAGTTGAAGAGGAAGACCGAGGCCAGGATAGCCTCGGTCACCGTTGTGCGCCTTGGCCTACGAGATCAGAGCAATCAGCCAAATAGCGATAAAGAGCTTTATAATGGACCAAAATAAACATCTCTATGCAGTAAGTAAAGAGGTTCTACTTAATGTTTGATTCGAGCATGTAGACTTACCGTTTTCTTCCAGGGGGCTTCCTGTCTAACCGATGTAAAACGAGTAGAACTTTCCCCGGACGCGCATTGGCTGTTTGGCGGGCACGGGACTGTTATTCAGGGGGAGGAGACTTTCTTAGGTGATCGATAGCGACACGAGGCTGTCGCCTGCGGTGTAAACTCTTCTTGTGGGTGAATTTTCCACGTTGTTAGCGCACTCTGAAACGGCTCGTTGGCGTGGGGATTTCACTTCGCCGCTCGTACACAGTGCACTACCACGTGGCGTATAATTTGCGGATTGGCACACCGTTATGGATATGGATGCTTAATGCTTAGAAGGGAACTAATCGTCATGCGGATTAAACTTTCACACGGGGATGGTACGTTACTGTAAGCCTTTATGGGAAGGTCATCTCCTGGCAACGCGCGGTATTTTGCGAAACAACGATAGTTGGCTTCTCCACGACACTTTACGCCCGAAATAGTAACCGCACGCCATATCACTCTCTCACAGCACCGTGGAGACACGTCCGATCACTGTGACGGTCTCAATCAAAAGCCTCGACTCCTCTTTTATCCGCTAGCAACGCCCTCTAGCAGGCTTATATAGAACTCCCAAACGTTACCTGACTCCTCTGCTCTCGGTCGATCCGTACGTTAGAGCCATTGGTAACCGCGGCGTCTCGATAGGGATTTTTTTCTTAAAACTAACAATGATTTTTCTCTAACTTCTGACGTGCAACAAAAATGCAATATTCGAAATAATTTATTTAAATTTATTATGGGACATGGTCTCATGTTACAATGCCGAAACGTCAATCGAGGCCTGTCGTATCTAGGTAGCAGGCAATCATGCAGAAGGAGCTGCTGAAGGTGCCGGTGGTTTGAACGAATGTCCTATGTTCTTGGACGTTAGAAGCAATTTTGCCCGTTCCTGCTTATATGTACAGGCACTTTGCTAAATACAAAAAATCGTGATATTAAGATCGTATAATAGAAATATCGCATTACCGGGACGATGAAATGAGAAAATTCAAAATAACCAATCCAACAATAAATTAAACAAAACGACCTATGTAATATGTCTAATGTACATTCCGGTTGAAAAAATGACCTATGTAAATTTTTGGGCTTATTCAATGTAAATTCTACTTAAAATTGCAAGATCTCATTATTATTACAAAGTACATTTATGCATCCTGACTGTGGAGAGCACAGAATACAAAAATATTGATTCAGTTTTAAACAATTTCAAATAATATTTATTAATCTTCGCGCACGATTTACTCGCAAAAAGCTTTTTGTTAGATAGGTCCTTTTGAAAGTTTACGCGAGAATTTTACCAGATTTTTTATTGCATGCCAGACAAAGTTCCAAATCTTCCAGATATTTGTTAATGTCCCAGGTTCTTGCCAGATTTCTGTTTCTCCGTTCTGCAAAAGAGTCATCACTCCTAATTTCAGACAACATTTTATATCTGCGTTGACCAAAACTGGCAAGACGTTTCCGGAAAAAGTCCTCCCCATCGGTCAAATTGATCGCCAGATTTTGGTCAGACATTCGTGTTTGCCAGATTTTCGAATAAACCTATTAGCGACCCTGGGTTTCCAGGAATCTATTCCTGGTGATCTATCTGGCTAGACGATGTAGACGACGAAATTGCTTCGTCAAAAGAATTTGGATCAGTCTGTGCTCTTCATCTTGTCTTTTGATAAAAGTTGAAGCAATACGTATCAATTGCTTCTGTTAGGAAACCATAAAATAGCTGTTGATTGACTGGAATTGACAACGCAATCAATGGTGAAAAGGAAAACGTTTCGTTATCTAACGTGTTTTAACTACAGAAACCTCTTTGTAGCGAACAGCAGTGTTCTATGTCATCATGGTTCCGCAATATTCCGAAAAGAATTTGAATTGAAGTCAATTCGATTCGTTGTTCTTATATTATAAGAATGTACGTGGACTCCGTATTGTAATCTAAGATTTTTTATCGCCATTCAAGAAAATATGAACTGTTTAATAATTAGCCTTAATAGACTGGCCTACCTGCGAAATTCACTCGTAATAGTTACTCGGAAGCGGTAATATTGATTTGCCCCCAACTATAGTGATGCTCTGCAAATTATGAAGCCGCTTTGATCCTGGTCGATTTATTCTATTGCGGTTCACTAAAGTTCACTACGACTCTTCTTAACCCTTTAAAAAAAGCGTGTTTTCCGGAATTTTTCGGAAAATTATTACTATGCAATAACTAGTTTTCCTAGAAGGAATTTAACTACTGGAATATGAAGGGTAACTATTCAGCTAACGTTGCTCAACTTTTCTCCTTTTTGGGTCAAGCGACCGATTTTAGATAGGCTTTTTACTAAAAGCCTTTACCTACACAATTGTGTGGGCTAGTGCTTAAAGGGTTAAGGTGATATTTTTAATAACTTAATTTAAAAATGCTATCAGGGAAAGTTTATTAGTTTACATCAGGGCCTGACTGGAACTGCAAAGCGATCCCAAACTGAATTGTTGCATTATTCCAAATGCATACTGTATGAAACAACCTGAAACGTCTGACCAGTGACAAAAAATCCGGAAATAGCAGTATATATAGCAAAGGAAGTTGAAATAGTTTCGCAATCCTATGTGAAAAGGGCAGGGTTTAGAAGATTCGGTAAAGAAGCGCTCAAGGAAGCGTTCTATGAGAATTTGTGATGTTTACGAATCAGCGAAAGAGGATCGTCACTCAAATTAAAATAATTGAATTATGGCACGCTGGTGATAAACACAGTATTTATTCATGTTTTCAAACAAAATCCACAAACATCATTACGTTCAATTGTCCTCGGGAGTAAGTGGCTGCACATCTACATTTGGCATGGCGAAAATTTCCTTTCTGAATTGTGCCAAATCATCAAGGCTAAATACGGGTGGTTCGAGGCGGGTAGCGGCCAACTGATAATATTGGTGAACACCAGTTCTCTGAGGACTGCCATCAGTGCCACAATCCTGGCGTGTTGCTACCAGCTGTTCCGTTGCATTCACCGGATCCGGTACGATAACGCAATCCACCTGGTTTGTCTTGACGAAGAAGGTTCTGCTAACACCATATTTTTTCAGCACTTCGTAAGCACGGAACATGACATCAGCCTGAGGGACTCGGTCGCGTGTCAACAGCCAGGCGGAGACTGCAATTTATCGTTGGATGATCTATTCGACAGTTGCCGATTTTTAATGAGTTGGAACTTACTTGTATGACCGACTGGTCCAATATTGGAGCACGACCAAAGCACAGCATAGCTGTCATAATCGGTACCCAAAACCATAACCGAGGCATTGTAGCTGATGGGGAACGATTGGTAGAGAATAGTGTACCGACCATCGCCCGCTCGTCCCGGTGGTGCCATTATGCCGGAAATGATCCGTTCTACATTGTTACTGAATGGAACAAACGATTAGCAAGATTTAATTCTAAAATCACTATCAACACTCACAAAGAATTGGTCAGCGCATTTTTGACGACAATTTTCCCATCCACCTGCAGTTCGTAGGTCGCTGAAACACACTTCATAGCCACTTCGTTGACAGTAAAGTAACGTTCAACCTCAAACCAGGTACCGAGGAAACGAGTTCGGTTGAATTTGGCGATCGGCGAGTACAAAGGACAGGCACCCAGGGCAGGAATCTGTGCCTCCGTGAATATCACCACTGTACACAGGCCCAACAGGGCAAGTCCAATTTTCCACTTTAAATCCACCATTTTCACTTGCTGATGCCACGACGAGCCTCCGGAACGTTTTAAAATTCACGACCTAATAATTGTTCGGAACCCATCGACTCCCACTTTTATAGTTTGAAGGGACCCGAAAAAATAGCGGTAATTCTGTTCAAAACTATGCAGATTCAAACGATCGTGATTAGAAGGTCCAAGTCGGAACCTTAGAGAAACATATCCATCATTGCTTCGTCACGGTCAGCCGAAAGGTACAACATCGTTAACAAATTGGACATTCTTGAGATGAAGCGTTTATTTTTTCGGAAATCGATGAAAGCATAAGCATCGCTCGCGTGCCGCGGGAAGGTGGAGAGAGCCTGCGTGGGACAGCGTTCTATCAATCATTAGCTTTCTTCTTGCGGACGCCATTCGCACCAGCGCAGCGCGCCTCTCCACTCCACTCCTTTCACAAAGCTGATTTATCCGTCTGATTCTGCGGTCCGGAGTTATGATGTTGCCGTACATGAATGTAATCAGATCAGCTCACAGCGTGAACGAGCTGAAAATTTTTTTCCCATAAGTTTGTGTGCTTCTTCGATTCGGCCGGCTGTTTAAGGGGTTTTATGCCGGTCGTTCGATTGGAGCTACGATTTGAGTTGAACGGTTGGGTGCTTGCTACTTTTCATCTAGATTCAAAATTAGGCGTTGATCTTAACGAGGATATGCGTATTTGAATACGTAATTTATAACCTGTTGATGGTTATAATCAATTATGCAAAAGTGCAACGATGTGAGTAGTTTCGTTCGACCTACCTTCACCTGTAACTGAACTTTTATTGTGGTTTAGAAAAAACAACGGACCCATCTTTACGATCGAGCAGAAAATTATCATTCGCGGTTCGATATTATGTCGCATAGCAATATTTGCCCAGTAAACACACGCCTGATCCAATTTCTCCACGCCAGGCCAGCAGTAACCGGCTCGCTCCGAACGGATGCGGGCTACAAGGCCGTAATGCATAAAACATGTTTATAAACAAAACACCTCTTCCGTCATATTTTCTCTTCTTTACATCACGTAAAACGTAAACGTAAACTCAAAGACAATAGCCGACCGTTGTGAGTTGATGTTCGCGCGAGACCCAGAATTCAGACCACGTTCAGCAGATGTTGGATCAGGGTAAAATAGGCTGTTTGCATTGATCAGATAACTGTGGGCCTGATAAGCATGGATCACCCTTGCAATCAGCGCATTTCTTCCGTAGCCACTTGCGTACAACAACTTGTCTTCTAGAGGATCTTTGCATAATCGTTTATCGCTTATCTATCGAACAACCTTCGCCAGGGTTTGGCGGGGGACTGCACCCAGGCGAGGATCGTGTGTAAGTAAACATCAAACGATCATGCAGTGTACCCGCTCCATCGTTGAATGGGTGACAATCGGGCTGATTGAAATTACCGCTATGTCTTGGGCATTAGCTCAGAATTTCACCTTTCTCGAATGTGTTCAACTATAAAAGCGGCGTTCGGTGACGTGAGCCTAGCTATTTGTGAACATCTTTTGTGACACTTCGGAACGCCGGTGCATCGGTTGCGATTGGTTTGTGCGCGATGATTAACCTCAAGTGGCAGCTGGTGATTAGTGCGTTGTGGTTGGGATGGGTGGCTGTTGTGAGGGGTCAAATACCGGGCTTGGGAGGATGTCCGGATTATAGTCCTATCGCCAAGTTCAATCGAAGCCGGTTCTTGGGTACTTGGTATGAAGTGGAACGGTATTTTACGGTCAGTGAAGTCGCCACCAAGTGTGTTTCGGCAACCTACGAACTGCAACCGGATGGAAAGATCTACGTTCGGAATGCGCTGACGAATCGATTGTGAGTTTAAGGTTTTTCGTGGAATTTAATTTAGATTTGATTTGATAAACTGATAGATTTGTTGAATATTAGTTTAGTAGAGGATTGAGCAATGGAATTCATATGAAGAAAATCAGTTGGATTAATACAAATAACCCGTCGGGGTAAAAGAATGGCAAAAATTAATTTACCAATGCGGATGCGCAACGTGGCAGATTTTTTCGGATTAGATTGTCTGTTTGGGAAGCACTTTTTCTTCATATTTTAACTGTACCAGCGGAATTGCATTCATTGCTTTCTAGGGTTAGTGGTGTACAATTGTGAATCGATCATCGGTTATGTTCCTCTAGTCTATTGGTTCGCTTCCGTACTATCTCCTACCGTGCGGCCGGATTAAGCTCGTTCGCAATTTATCGAACGGCTAAAGGCACACTCGGCGAAAGCTCGCGAGTGGCAATAAAGCAAGAAGGTATGGCCACAATTTTGTGGTTACAGTGCTACAATGGTAGTAGCTCTTTAGTAAATAAGTGAACGTTCGTTCATTCGCAAAACCAAGAAGATTGTGAGATTTTGTGATGATAGTCCGGTTTTTTTCCACGTTTGTTCCTTTCAAGGTAATGTTGAATAGCAGGCATAATTAGTTTCGTCGGAAAACAGCAGCATTATCTGCAACAGCTTCTTTCCTTTGACTGAATCGCCGCCTTAAAGTCCACAAACAGATGATGAGTCTGTCGAGTAACTGACGCAGGGTAAACATCTGATCCGTCATGGAGCGATCCTCACGAAAACCAACTTGGTACTCACCGACGAAGGACTCTGGTTTTAGTCTGCATAACAAAATACGGGAAAGCACCTTATAGGTAGAATTGAGCAAAAAGCCTCGATGGTTTTTACACTCGAGTTAATGGACCCTATTCTCGCAATCACCTCTGTCACCTGTGTTTTAGAAGTTCAGCCGTCCTTCCCGGCAGCCTTACCGTTTTTCAACTCGCTAATTGCCTTCTTTGCCTCCTCCTGTGTTAGTGACTCCACAGCTTGGTCATCGATCACAATTCTTATCCTGTTTCTGCTGAAATCCGTGTTGACCTCTCCATTCAACAGCGTCTGAAGGTGCTCCTTGCATATGGCTGCTATCGCACATATCCGATTTCAAGTCAAATTTAATTCCAATCAATATTCAATTTCAATTCCTATTTTAAGTTGAAATCGAGTCAAATTTCAAGAATAATTTTATGTCTAATTTCGTGTTCGTTTCCAAGTCCAATTTGAAGTAACACTCCAAGTCCAAATTATTCCAAATGCAAGTCCAATTTCACGTCCAATTACCAGTTCAATTTGAAGTAATGCTTCAAATCCAAATTAGTGCAAATTCAAGTACAATTCAATTTTATGTCTGATTTCAAGTCTAATTTCAGAAAAATTTTCAAGTACAATTTGAAGTCAAATTTTAAGTCTAATTTCAAATCCAATTTATATCCGATTTCAACTTTAATTTCAAGTACAATTTGCATCATATTTATGTTCAATTCAAAGTCTAATTTAAATTGCCAATTTTAAGCCAACCGCATAACAGACCCGTCAAAGCTATCCTCCTGGGCTAAACATTAGGCATCTAGATAACCCACAATCTGCCGAGAAATACGCGCAAATACTAGATGAGGCGCTACCTTCTTGCGAGGAGTTAGGTGCTTCAAACCTTGAAGACGGTTAAGGAAAAATGTGTTCGGCCATCGGAGAGCCCACAACGGTGGCACTAGGTGAAAAGGCCCGAACTATACAAAATGATTGCTTTTGATGGGGAATGCTAACAAGCGTCAACTGCGGAGTTGCAGAAGGAGGCGAAAAGGTAGTTAACCTAGGATTGTCCAACCAAGGCAGACCAACAAAGTTATGGGTAAGGACCGGATGTCGGCACAGGGCTTTATAAATGTAGCCGAGAAACTCTGGCAACGGCTATACACCGGGTTATTTCCAAGATTTAGAAGGAGGGAAAGCTATCGGAGGATGATCGGCTCGAATGGTGCAACTATCGCTGGTAAACGCCGTCCAGATCCTGTTACGCCGGCTATCGCCGATAGCACAAGATTTTTAGGGCAGTACAGGTCACATTTTTACCACTTTATAGATAGTGCAGAAATGTCGGAAGTACAATGTGCCCTCTCATCACATCTTTATTGATTTCAAAGCAGCATACGATACAGTCGATCAAGACAAGCTATGGCAGATAATGAATGAACATGGTTTTCCGGATAAACTGACGCGAATGATCAAAACTACAAACATTGGATCGAGTGATGTGTTCCGTTCACATCTCGCAGACGTTCCTTTCGAGACGCGGCAAGGGTTGAAACCAGGTGACAGCTTATCCTCTAATGGTATTACAATGAATGTGAGGAAGAGGCTCAAAAGCGACAAACGCGTACCTTTCACGGGCGCTAACCGTTGACAGTGACGAACTAGAAGTGGTAGGTGAGGGTGAGTTCATGTATTTGAATCGTTGGTGACCGCTGGAAACACTAGTACGGAGATCACGAGTTATCAGGCACCGCTTAGAGAGGTTCCCATCGTACATCTGATAAAAGTCACTGAGCCACAGTGGGCCGCAAACGTTGTAAGGATGCCGGACGACAGCGCGACGAAAACGAATCTTTCCAATAACCCCGCCGGCATCACAAACAGAGAAGTCCAGCGTATAAAATTGCTCGCCTAAATCGCATCGCCTGGCAATTTGGCGACGATTGGCTCAAGATCGAGTTGAATGAAGACTACTGTCTGAAATAGAACGAGTCACCCCTGCTCTGTGCCAACGGTTTCGCTTACGGATAGATTTGAGCATGCAGAATAACCCGCCTAATTCCAGGGGGCTGCCTAACAGATCGATTTAAACAGATCAAACTTTCGCCGGACGCTTGGCGGTTCCTTAGCCTGGTACGGGATCAACACTCGACGGAAGGGTGGCTTTTAGGACTTCACTAGGTGTATTCTGGCGCGATTTTTGAGCATATTAGTCCCACACTTGCACTAACGGGTATTTAATGACAACGAAAGATTTACGGAGCGTGATTTTGCTTACGGCCCGGTAATCAGTCTTAGTGACACACTCGATTTACTATGATCTATGAAACCGACACGGCACGGGATAGCGGATTTTACCCAATTGGGTTGAAGCTATCTATTCTCGACTCGAACTCGGAGGCACGTCCGATCGTCTTGCTTGCCAGTACAAGAAGCTCCTGTTCTCGGCCGGATCGTGCGATGGAGCCATTGGTAAACGCGGTGTCTCAACAAGGAGATTTTATTTTAAACTTTAACAATATTTTGCACCTAACTCCTAACATGCAACACAAATACAATTTGATAACGCTGATGATGATGATGATGATGATGATGATGATGATGATGATGATGATGATGATGATGATAATGATAATGATGATGATGATGATGATGATGATGATGATGATGATAATGATGATGATGATGATGATGATGATGATGATGATGATGATGATGATGATGATGATGATGATGATGATGATGATGATGATGATGATGATGATGATGATGATGATGATGATGATGATGATGATGATGATGATGATGATGATGATGATGATGATGCTGGTGATGATGATGATGATGATGATGATGATGATGATGATGATGATGATGATGATGCTGGTGATGATGATGATGATGATGATGATGATGATGATGATGATGATGATGATGATGATGATGGTGATGATGATGATGATGATGATGATGATGATGATGATGATGATGATGATGATGATGCTGGTGATGATGATGATGATGATGATGATGATGATGATAATGATGATGATGATGATGCTGGTGATGATGATGATGATGATGATGATGATGCTGGTGATGATGATGATGATGATGATGATGATGATAATGATGATGATGATGATGCTGGTGATGATGATGATGATGATGATGATGATGCTGGTGATGATGATGATGCTGGTGATGATGATGATGATGATGATGATGATGATGATGATGATGCTGGTGATGATGATGATGATGATGGTGATGATGATGATGATGATGATGATGATGATGATGATGATGATGATGATGATGATGATGACGGTTTGAGCAGGACGGTTTATCTACTTATACTTAAGATATTTATAATATAACAATGTGGCCAAACCCGAAAATTATCTGGACATGATTAGGAATCGAACCTAATGTTTTAGAGCTCGAGCTAGTCATAATTGGTTCTAGATAACGATCTAGAACTATGGGGGAGATCCTGCAGTCCTTTGGTGCTCAATATAAACCTCCGCAGCAAAGCAATAATATATGGTCTCCAAGGTCCACAAGCAAACTCAAGCCTATCTAGCTTCTTCTCCAAACTCTTTGTTCAGGACTTTAACCTGATCATTCAATTTCCTGGTTGTCTATGTCTGTGTTCGCGCACGTGGCTCAAGCATGTGTAGTTTTCTCTATATTTTTTGAATTAATAATCATAACAATTTTAAATCCATCGTCCTTCTTAAAAAATACAAAAAAAAAACCGTGTTGTGCCTGTAAAGTATATTTTATGTGTGAAATAATAATTTATTTACATTTAATGAAATAATAATTGGATATGATCTCATTCTTCAGTAACAACGTCGAACGCATAATTTCCGGTGTAATGGTGCCTCCCGGTAAGACGAAAAACGGAAAGTACACCGTTCTCTATCAGTCTTTCCCGTACAACTACAACGCTTCCTTCATGGTTTTGGACACCGATTATGATAACTTTGCAGTAGTATATTCCTGTAGCAACATTGGCCCCATTGGTCACACAGGTTGTATTTCCTTAGTTGCATGTATCCTTGAGACTCTATAAAAACTATTTGTAATCTTTCCAGTATCCGCCTGGTTGTTGGCCCGCGAGCGACTTCCACCGGGACCGATCTTGCAGCGTGCGTACGGGGTTTTGGACAAGTATCGCATCAATCGTACCTTCTTCGTCAAAACCATCCAGGAGGATTGTGTTATTCGGCCCCCACCGGAACCGGCAATAGATCCAACGGAACCGTCAACCCAAACTCGGCTGGGTTTGGACACGAAATCGCCTCCCACCGAGCAGGATTTGCTTCAGCTGCGGAATGACATTTTCGCCATCCCCGAGGGAATAGAAATCGATCCGATCGTTAATGAGAATGAATAATTTAACATCTAACATAACCTAACAGCGAATAAAAGATTGTGCTTTCCATTTTTCGGTAGTTTGATTGTTTTAGTCATTCATTGGTTGGAACGCGGGTACTTGAACTTCACCGTCGGTTTGTCCAGCATCAACAAAGAGGCCACATAACTGGTTCTCTCCGTACGACCGATAAGTACCTACCTATAGGAGGAAATCAGGTCACTGGAGCTAGTTCAAGATCACATAAAGATGCATAGAGAACGGAGAAAGGAATGACAAGTTCAACAACACTTTTACGATCATCATACCGCCGTGAATTTAGAAGAAAGAAAAAAAAAAGCATCCATCATCGGCGGCACCGATTGTGGGCGGTCAGCTGAACCGGTTTCTTTTTTCTGGCAAGCCAGCAGAAAATGTAAACATACTTGCCGATGAAGTGGCCATTATCATTATTGAAATTGCGTTGTGTTTTTTTTTTGAATTTTCTACTTTGCTGGAAAATTTATCATGTTTGTTATGCTCTTGGCAAGAGCCTCTTGCCATTGTACCCTGCAAGCAGATCGTGTCGCACGTTTTTGGCCCTAATTAGCATGAATATATTGCGTTTGTTGTTGCTGTAGATGTGGTTAATGTGCGTGTTACTTGTAAGTATGTAGGTTATTAGTAATCCACGTTACTTGGCAACCGATTGCAGATATGTAGTTTGTTATACTTTGCAGGAAATCTATGTTTCTTTTGTGAAATTGACGTTGTTTTGGACGTTGAATGCCGATTAATATGCGTTGTCCCTTGCTTAATTAGTAACAGCTTTGTTGCACTTTAGACCAATTTCTTCATTTTGAAATTTTTGACAAGCTTTCTCATACACGAGCTTGACCGAAGTTTTTAAAAAATGAAACATATAGAAAAAAATTCGGAAAAAAACTGTATGGGAAGCCTGTGCTTGGTCGTTCATGATCATGATCATTGAACAATCAACATCCTATCAACATGCTGTGATACCAAAATATGAGTTGCAGGCTGACAATAGATCACCCGCCAGAGAGATCTTATTAACAACCGGCAGCATCACCTCCATGGGCTTCTTCCACTCACTCCTGCACTGCACTGACCCCGTGAGGTAGGCACACACACGCATGCCACCGATAATTTCGATTGCCCCATCATGACGTCTGCCAGCCGCATCAGTTTTCTAGCCTCTCCGGTTGGCTCCCCAGCAGAGCCTGCGGGTAATTTAAGTCTGGTAGCAAAACGTGAGCTTCATTTCACGACGCATCGTCAACCGAACAAGACGATCACACCACCGAGTGCGCTCATTATCGCGAACCTTTCGACCTGCATCGGTGCAATTTCTTCTGTGCGGTGAATATTCTGTGTTTCATCGGAATTAATCGTCGAGTGCAAGTGCTGCTTGGGGTATTTAATAACAAAAAAGTTTGAATCTATAACAGCTGTAGTGAAATCGTGGAAACAATGTTGGATTTATTTAGGTAATTTTGAAGTACTTCGGAAAGTTCTTTCCTGTTCTAACTGGGCAATCGTCTTGGACCGCAAGAAAATCTGTGTTTAATGCTAAATTGATCGTGGAAAAAGGGTGGCGGGAGAGCGTCAGCAAACCGCAGTAATACGTGGAACTAAGAACGTTTTAAAAAAAGTGCCATCTTTCCTAATATTTTAGGATATCTGCATCTTCTGTGATGTTGTTTTAAAACATAATTATGCATTTTTTAAATGTTCTCAAGAAAACAATTTTAGGAGCGTAAGTAAAGCAAAGCCTTGGCACAACATTTCGATGGGATTAAGTATTCTGCTTTGTTCCACAGACTTCACAGCTAGTGCTACAATCCTATCGACTCTTAAAGTCTCTCCCAGTCCAGATTCGAACATGCGACGGCAAATTACTAGTTTGTCAGACCGGTACCGTACCTTAAGGCCAACTGGGAGATTCTATTAGGGGCCAACTGGGAGATTACAGTTGAAAAAATTGACTGTTTTTAGTCACAAAATGTAGGTTGATCGGCAAGTTGTATACGGCAAATTTGCTACATAAACTCTTTTTTGGAAAGTAAGGAAGTGTCTGCAAGTGCGAAGAATGATTGGGAATTGGATGAACTAGAAAATTTCGATATATAGGCCAAAATATTTTGAGTTCTACACAACGGCAGGTGGGACTCGCTCCCGCCTTCTTTCGGTTGCTGGCCGTTGGCCGAATGTTTTACTAACTAAACTACAAAATTAGTTCAACTAACCTGCTAACCGTAATAAGATCTCAAGGCACTAAACATGGCATTCTATAGGTTCTATTACTTTTTGGAGTATAAATTACACTAAATACTGAAATTTGTGCCCAATTAAAACTTATCACTATATTTTCACTTTTTCGCCATCGATTTTTCAGCAATTTATTTTGGCTGTTCCATTCGTCACATCACTCGCGAAACTTAACTTGAGGCACAAAAAACTTTAATTTACCCATTGTAAGATATTACAATGATTTTGCGACGACGATGGGTTTCACACTTGACTTAATAGGAAAAACTTTACTACGTTTCGATTGCAATTCCAAATCCACGTCGTTGCTGTACGTTACCAAGGGAACGGGCGTATATCTGGAGTGATGCATGCCAACGTACATTTGAGTATGAAATTGACCAATTATTTTCGCTGTTAAATTATCGGTCGTAGAATGTCGATAATATACTTATAATAGCCACGGATAACAAAATTCACCGTAAAACATTTTTTATGTGATAGAATTATTGTCGGATCTAGTTCAACAGCAAAAATAAATACGCGATTCTACATTGCATAATTATTGTTCTTAACAGATTATTACCTACTACTAGCAATACAAAACGATAGTGGCAGCAGGACGTGAATGTATTGAAATCAATAAAAAATGCAGCTAGACACTGACGACCTTCATCTTAGAACCCTGATACTTCATTTTTATTTATTAATACACAATCATACTTTCTCATAATAGTTTAATCGATCCATTTAAATACATAGTTTGATTAATTTGAAAGAGTTATTGCTTACGAAAGTTAACTAGAGGGTTTAAGGTGTATAACAGTTGTAAACATTGACTATCCAAGTAACCAATTTCTTAACTTTTAAATGTTTGACAAGCTTTTCTCATACACGGGCCTAACCAAAGTTTTAAAAGATGAAACATATAGAAAAAACTTCGGAAAAAAACTGTAGCCTGTGCTCAGCCGTTCATGATCAAGATTTAGTACTAAAATGGCAGCATTAGAATAGGCAGTAAATTAACCACTTATTAGTATATCTGGCATTTTGTACTGCACGTTGTTATTCATTAACTTTTCAACTGCCTAACTGCATTAAATCGGCATCCAAAATTCTTCTTGTCGGTAATCAGCCGCAAATAAGCATTGTCAGCACTAAAAGAGGGTTAGCGGTAAAGTAGCTGTACATTTTTCCTAAATAGTTTTTAAGTAGCATGTAAGGCGACTTAATGCTTATTGTCTTGCATTTTAAGGACATTGGTAATGCTTATTGGTTACCTAACCTAGGTATTTTTAGCCGCAAGATGTAGGTTCAGTTCTTCGATGAACATCACAACGGCGAAGTTGCTGTAGGAACGGAAGTTGACTCAGGAGTACTAGGAAGATAGTAATGTCCCAGTACCTGATTTCCAAGAAGCCAAATGAAAAATCGGATTGCTGAAGATCAACAAAGCCGCCGGTAACGACCGCCTACCAGCAGAGCTTTGCAAACATGGCCGAGAAATGCTGGGAATGGCTCTACGCTGGGTTATTTCCAAAATTTGGGAGGAGGAGAAGTTACCGGAGGAACGGATGGAATGAGTCGGTTCGACTGCTGCAACTATCACGGCATAAAGCTGATGAATGCCGCCTACAAGGTACTGTCCCAGATCCTGTTATATCCCGGCTGTCGGCCCTTCGTAGGGAATTATCATGCATGCTTCATGGTGGCTCGCGCAACAACGGACCAAATTTTTGTCATCCGACTAATCTTACAGAAATGTCCGTAGAACAACGTACCCACACACGTTCCTCATTAATTTCAAAGCAGCGTAGACCAGCTGACAGATAATGCACGAACACGGTTTACCGGACAAACTGACGTGACTGATCAGATACTCTCGAGTTCCTTCAAGACGCGGCAACCGGCAAGGATTGAGACTAGATGATGGTTCATCTTTCATGCTGTTCTACATCGGTATTGAGGGCGTGATCCGACGAACGGGCATCGAAACTAGAGGCACGATTTTCACCAAGGGTAGCCAACTGATAAGCGTTGCAGATGACTTTGATATCATAGCCAGGAACCTTACGACGGCGGAAGCAATTTGCGAAAAGGAAAAGGCTCAAAGAAAACAAAAGTGTACCTCTCACGGATGGTAACCGTTGACGTCGAGGAATTAGAAGTGGTAGATTAGTTCGTGTATTTGGGATCGCTGGTGACCGCGGACAATACTACATATGAAATCGAGCGACGCAAACAACCGTACGCCGTCGTACGAAGCTGACAAACTGGTAGTTCTTCATCGACCCGCCCTTGCCGTGAGCGGAAGGTACTGCTTGGAGAGATTTCCGTCGTACTACTGGCGAAAGTCGGCAGTCTACAATGGGCTGGACACGTCGTAAGGATGCCGGACGATATTCTGTTCAACAACTCCACCGGGACCAATAACAGGGGAGCTCAACGTGCAAGATGGGTCGACCAAATCGAACATGATTTGCGACAATTCTGAGACAACTGGAAAATTGGCAACGAGTGGCTCAAGATCGAGTTAAATGGAGATGGTTGCTTGGAACAGCACGAGCCACGCGGGCTGTATGCTGCTGACGATGACTACGGCGAGGACGATGGGTTTCACAAACAATTTGGGTCAAACAGACTAAACCCTCGTGCAAACTGTATCCTATACAAAACGCTCATCAGACCTGTTGTTCTCTATGGGTATGAAATGTGGACAATGCTCTGTACAGGAGAACGCAGTATGGGGGCGGTGAATGAACCGTGAACTCGTACAGCTTTATGGCAGACCCAGTATTCAAAAGGTGGCTGAAACTGGAAATTAGACGGATACGATGGACAAGAATTGCAAGAATGCCGGACAACTACCCTGCTAAGTTGGTGTTTATTTCAAATCCGTTAGAAACAAGTCGACGAGGAGCGCAACAAGCAAGTGGAGCGACATCTGACGAAGAGAACACGATGTCCAAGGAATTGGAGACCAATAGCCCACAATCAAGTGAATTGGAGAAATTTTATTGATTAGGCGGCTATGTTCTAGTAAATTGCTGGTGTCAGAATGAATGCTAAGTAGCAACCAAAGTTCACAGAGCTGGGTAGTTACCGACCGTATAGGACAACTTAACAATGGACTGAGCATTTTGATCAAACCTTTCGAGTTTCAAATATCAGTGCCCAACAAAGGCAATAGCGCGGGCCTGTCAGATACGAATGCGTCGCTGATGTAAAGTGTCTAAAACTAATAAAAAAAGTAGCTCTGACATGCCGTCACTGGCTAAAATTGATGTCGCAATCAAGAGCATTAAATTTAACAGCGGGTCAGGGATCGATTGCACTTCGAGATGCTCGAAGCTAGCCCATCCGAGTCATCCTTGTTCATGAATCAGTTATTCAGCAATATATGGAAATCGCAACGGTTTTAAATTACGCATGCGACACTTAAATATTTAACAGCTAATCGAAAAATCACACAGATGATACACATTGTTAAAACAAATACACTTTGCACGAATAGGTTCGTTTTGTCCATGCATCCTCCGATGAAAGGGTAGACGTAGAAAGTCTGTTGAACACAGAAATCTTGATGGAGCAGTGATGTTTAATTTCGCTAAGATGTTCGGAGCATCAATTTCATCACAAAGCAAAGTTTCTCCTTTTCGCCAAAGTTTCCATATCCAAACGCTTGCAACGGTCTTCGTATGGGGGAAGTTCGAGTGAATTGACCCACAACAAACGCCTTAAGGAAGACCGTTTAAATCTTCGTTGTATTGCTTCAATTTTTGTGGACCAGATTTCGGTGTAAGGGCTTCAAACTACTGCAACTTACTTACTTACTTAATTGGCCTAACGTCTTACGACAAGGCCTGCGCCGTATAATTTCTTCATCTATTTCGGTCCATGGCAGCTGGTCTCCAGTTCCGCGGGCACCCAGTGCTCGCCAGATCTCGCTCCACCTGGTCTTGCCTCCTTGCTCGCTGTGCCCCTCTTCGTCTTGTTCCTGCCGGATTTGATGCGAAAACCATTTTGAAGGATAGTTGTCCGGCATTCTAGCAACATGTCCTGCCCAACGTATCCTTCCAGTTTTAACCAATTTCTGAATTTTTCGCCGCAGAGACGTGCGAGCTCGTGGTTCATTCTTCACCTCCATGTCCATACACTGTTCTCTTACACTCCGCCAAAGATGGTTCTTAGCACCCGCCGTTCGAAAACTCCGAGTGCTCGTAGGTCCTCTTCTAGCAGTGTCCACATTTCGTGCCCGTAGAGGACAATCGGTCTAATTAGCGTTTTGTACAGTGTGCACTTTGTACGGGGGCTTAGATTGTTCGACCGCAAGTGTTTGTTGAGTCCGTTGTAGACCCGACTTCCGCTGATAATACGCCTTTTAATCTCACGGCTGGTATTATTGTCCTCTGTTGCCAGTGAGCCAAGGTATACGAACTCGTCGACTACCTCGAGCTCATTCCCGTCGATTACCACGGTACTGCCCAAGCGGGCCCTGTCGCGGTCGGTCCCGCCCGCCGGCATATACTTCATTTTAGACGTATTTATGTTCAATCCAATCTTCTCTGCTTTGCGTTTTAGTCTGGTGTACTGATCTTCCACCGTCTCAAATGTTCTGCCGACAGCATCCATGTCGTCAGCAAAGCAGATAATTTGACTGGATTTATTGAAAATGGTGCCCCGCATTTCGATCGCCGCTCGTCTTATAACACCTTCAAGCGCAATGCTGAATAGCAGGCAGGAAAGACCATCTCCTTGTCGAAGTCCCCTGCGAGATTCGAATGAGTCCGACAGTCTACCCGAGATTCTCACACAGCACTGGATCCCATGCATCGTAGCCATGATAAGTCTAGTAAGCTTACCCGGAAAGCCGTTTTCGTCCAAAATTTTCCATAGCTCTTGTTGGTTTACGCTATCATATGCGACTTTGAAATCGATGAACAGGTGGTGCGTGGGGACTCGGAATTCGCGGCATTTCTGGAGGATCTGCCGCAGGGTGAAGATTTGGTCCGTTTTAGACCGACCCTCTATGAAGCCGGCTTGGTAACTTCCCACAAATCTATTGGCTATTGGCGAGAGTCGATGGAAGATGACTTGGGATAGCACTTTGTAGGCGGCATTCAGGATAGTGATCGCACGGTAGCTCTCACAATCAAGCTTATCACCTTTCTTGTACATAGGGCAGATGCCCACGTCTTTCCACTCCTCCGGTAGTCGTTCCGTATCCCAAATCTTGACAATCAGTTGATGCAGACGGCCAACTTGTCCGGGCCCATTTTACTAAGTTTCGCTCCAATGCCATCCTTTCCCGTTGCTTTGTACTGCAGCTGTTTCAAGCATCTAGCGTAGCGTATAGTATCAGGCAATAACGATCCCGAAACTCTTTAGCAACTTGCATAATGAAGCCTTTAGTAATTACGTGGCTGTAATGCACCTGAAATGTTAGTTTGATATCCAAGAACTCCTGGGATCCTTCACAATATACTTCCGTTGAATTGGTTGAATGTTTATCAGACAATGATTCTTAATTGGAGATTTCTGTTTAGTGAAACTTACTACCGAACACTTTGCGACACTGATATTTAGCATAATGTTGTTAGTGTACCAACTCGAAAACATATTAATGAACTTTCACTGGGCTATTCACAATCAGCAGCTGAACGGACAACCTCAAATAGCTTAAGATCATCTGCATACACAATTTCCGGGAGGAAGTGCTGAATATACAATGTTAAAGTACAATGAGAAAAGTAGCGGTCCAAGATTGCTTCCTTGTGGGACACCAGATGAGCTTTGAAAACTTTGAGACTCAGTCAAGTCAAGTTAAGCCAGTGAACAAATGACTCCGATACACCTAAGCGTTGCACTTTAGCGAGAAGCATATTTTATGAGTTTTTGAACATCTTGTTATAACAAAATTAACATACTTTGCCACTGTAGTACATGTGGAACCCGACGGTCTGACCTGCAGCGGGATTTATTGCCAAGAATTTGCGTTGCTTTATTGTTAAATGGGGAGAGAACCAATGGTGATAAAACTCTAGGGCCCAGATTTTAGAGAGTTACAACAGACAACTTTTTGGTCATTACGCTGCTTGATACTTTTGGGAAATACAGAAGGAAACTGCCTTTAAATACATTCACATGAAATGACACTAAAATATAGGTATCGGTTGGAAACAAATATCCTACAACCTGCAATTGAAACAATTGATGCAGAACATCATAACACCATTTAAACATCTCACCTCAGCAAAGTAACAACCCTCCAACGAACGGTGAGATCATTTTAAAAACAATTAACGACCGGGGCAAGTAGACTTTTCTGGGCCGTGCTGTTATACGCCGCCACCAATCAACCTTTTTTACTTTCGCCTTTTGCTACTTCGATCCGCTACTGTTCGGTTTCGTTTTCAATCTCATCAATTATCGCAATTATGATTGTGAATGATAATTCCAAAATGGGCGTATCGAATGTGTATTGTACAAAGCTATGCTTCTAGGGTGCATTTTGTTTGTAAACAAAACCAAAAAGCCGGTTGTAAAATTTGGAGGCGTCTTCAAAACGTTACCTGGTTGAAGACATTCAATTCTCATCAATAAAACTGTACAAGTAATTACCTTTATTCGTTCCTTTTTCGCAAATTAAAACGTACCCAAGCCTTGCATTCAGTGCGGATGGAGCAACGCATGCGGAACCGGATGGATGGGATGAAAACTTGGAAGCTGAGAATGTTCACTAAGACACGGTGCGGCATTTGCTACGTCGGAATCGGTACTAGGATTGGAAGCAGATATTTCCCCTCGCAGCGTGTGCTTCTTTTCGTGGGTGAGCATGTTGTACTTGTTATTGAATCGGCGGTGACAAACGCTACATTCGTACGGCATTGCATCGGTGTGGATGTTCGAATGCTGCCGCAAATATCCCGGAGTGGTGAAGCCTTTCCCTGTAAGGAAAAATTAAAGCAATTCATCAATTGCAATGCCAACCCCAGTTCACTCCACTTACCGCACACAGCACAAATGTAATTTTTCTCTTCGGTGTGTGTTTTCTGATGCTTCTTAAGTGCCGCCTTTGGTCCTTTTATCCGTTGACCGCAAATTTCACAATCGTTGTACTCCGGACCTTCTGCCCTATGCTGTCGTTTGGTATGTTTTATCAACAGATTACGACAGTAAAATGATAAGCGACATCCCTCGCTTTGACAGGTATACGGTTTGATTCCTGTAAAATGAATACGATGGAGTTTGTAGAACATAAACCAGCGAATCATCATACCTAAATGCTGATTTTTGTGGCTCTCGACAGTGTGATATTCTACCCAGTCGCCGCAGAAGTCGCACAGCGCCCCTCGCCGGCGGAAAGGATCGGCCGCGTTTTTGCGCCTTTTCTTAACGTTCTGTCCGTCAGCATCCTGTAGCGCCAGTTCATCGTACGAGCGTACTTTGGGAGACTTTTGCCGCCTGCGGTACGGTTTGGTAACGATTCTGGTTCGTTTCTTTTTGTCCATTTTCGTCAGAAGCTCTGGACTAGCAGCACAATCATCCGCTTCCGAATCGATCTGAAAGTCACCGTCCTGGTGATCAGTGTCGTCGCCATCAGTTTGTTCTTGAGCTGAAGAATCGTAAGTGTGCTCGTTTTTTAGATCATTTCTAACATTTGAACAGTTTCGAGAACCTTCTTCACAAGAAATAGCTAATTTTCGACCTGCCGAGTCTTCGGGTGCTATTTTATCTACCAAAACAAGCTCAATAGTTTCCGGTAGCACTTTCAGTTCGGTCTCAGTTTGAGAAACGCTCAGTGAGGAGTCCTCTTCGTATGCAGCATCTATCAGCTGTTTGTGTGATTCGATTAGCATTTTACAACGCTCAATGACCTCAAAGTTCTCTGCGGTGTCCCAGCCGTCGCCGGAAACTGATTTTCGTTCGTGTACCAACATATTTCGCGCCTTCTGGCAGGTGTTCCGAAATTCATACATCAAATCCACCAGTGACGTACAATTCCGGCAGATAAACGGAAACGCGTCTCCCAAGTAGATCTTAACACCCAAAGCATTCAAGATTTTTGTTTTCTGAGCGAATAAAATGTAAGTCAGGCTGGATTCCGGTAATCGCCGCAAACATATACGACATTGCTTCTCAAGAGCGCCCAAAGACAAATCTAGACTCAATGCTTCGTCCACTGCACCGGACGTACCGTAGCTCAACTGTGCCTCATTCGAAACATGTTGTAACTCAACCTGAACACCACGGCTTATCGTTTTTCGCTTCGTTGTTTGGACGGCAACATTAATTGACTCAGCTTCCAGGTATGTTTGACCAATGTTCAGAGTTGGATCATCTTCCAAAGGTTCGGTTTTGATTTCAGCACATTCGAAGGGAATCACCTCGAAGATTGGATCAGGCGATGCTGCAAATTCAACATGGGCACTGAGGAATGAACTAAATTTAGTTAGAAGACTCACTCTTACCTGATCTCGCCTCGCTCACTTCTGTTTTTCTCCGCGGCATTTCCAATAAAACAATCAAAAAATGATATTAAGTTTGAAAACATCAGATTATCTACTACGTTAAGTGAATTAATGCTCGTTGCTCTTTATTTTCCAGAATCTCCTGATGCTGATTGTATTTGCATATGCGAAGTGAAATCAAAACAAACTCGTTTTAAGCCCCTGTGGCTGGAAACATTCTGATTAGTGTGAGACTCTGCTAATTTGCTTCAAAAGCAGTTGGTCGCTATAAAATTGGACCTCTGAAAAGAGCAGAATAATTTTGATGGCTTTAGTTTTCAGACCTTCTGAAACCTAAAACCAGAATTGTTTGTAGAAATCGGAATTTGCTTTGAATTTTTCGATGTTTAATGCACTTTAAAACTGAAATTTGCTGAAAATTTTCACTTTAGCTGATTCTTAAATGTTTCAAATCTAAAAATTTTCAACGAATATTCAAAAGTATTGTAAATTGGTGTGATCTCAAGCTCAACATTCAATTTTGATTTCTTTTTTGCTTTGCTTTCAGTCGCCTGACAGTCATCGCGGTTTTCTTGTTGTCAGCAGCGGGCACCACTACACTGGTCAGCGCTCAGGTTCCCTTCATGGGAAGATGTCCAAATACACCAGTTGTGAAGGATTTCAAAGCCGAATCCTTTCTTGGCCGTTGGTACGAACAAGAGAAATATCCGTTCGTGTTCGAGCTTGCAGCACGTTGCGTTGTGGCAGAATACGGTCTTGATACCGAAGGGCGGATTTCGGTGTTCAATCGGCAACTGAACACAATGTAGGATATATCACTGTTCTATAAGAGAAATTACGTTTCTAATAAGTTTTTTTTGCAGCACTGGGAATGAAAATTCAATTCGTGGATTAGCACGAGTCGCTCAACCAGGCAAGATGGTTGTATCGTTTTCAATTCCTTGTAAGAGAAATTCATATTTTTTATAGCAACTTCTATTAAGAATTAGTATTTTTCAGTTAACGTCGATTCACCTTATTGGGTGATTGGTTCCGATTATTCGAATTATGCCGTTGTTTTGTCCTGCATGGACATTGGGGGTTTGATGCATACGAGTACGAACTGTTTACTATTGATGAATAACAAATTGAAACTAATTATCATTCTATTTCCAGAGGTGGTATGGATTCTTACCCGGGATCGTTCTCCATCAATTGACATCATGAAGAAGGCTTATGCTGTTCTGGATTCGGCAAAACTTTCTAGGGCATATCTTACCCGAACTGATCAGAAAAACTGTGAACCACGCAAGAAAAAAACCGTACCAACGTCCAAAATTATTATAAGGCCTATTAAGAAATAAAATTTATTGACAAGATCTATGTGCTGGATTTATTAGAATGTAGTGCTGTGTCATCATGGTATTATCACGAATTATTTTGCGTGCACAATTTGCAACACATTTTGCAAATAGCCCATCGCTTCCTATCCAGCCTTTTAGCTTTTTACGATCCATAATGGCGGAAAGCATAATCCGTGTTCGTAATATTTGAACAGCATTTTTGACAGTTCTTAAATACATCGCACGTTTTCTTTCCGCACAATCACGGTAAAACTGAAGAAACTTGCCGAAAGAAAACGTGCGATGTATGTAGGAAATGTCAAAACTGCTATCCAAATATTACAAACACCGTTCGCCATTATGGCTCGTCACAAGCTGGATGTGTTGGTAAAATGGACTAATTTCCGATGGCGATGAAGAAAATACTAAAGATAATTCAATGAAACAAATTTCCCTTAAATCTTACGTTTATTAAGCTTTCTATAAAAATACTTCGGTGCCTTGCAAGGTGGGCTTACAGCGGTTCACCAGAACCTGCAGTATGACCGATCAAAAGATAGACGTCGACATATTATTCAAGTCTTTCGTGGCCTTGGCGATCAGCTCCTCGTTCGTTTTGACCACAAAATTATTGGAGTAAATGATCCGTTTGAGCTTCACCCAAAAATTGTCTCTTGGTCGCGACTGGAGGAAGTTGGGAGAGTTGATGACCGTCGGATTATCTTTAGCCGGTTCATCACCTCCAGTGATCTCTTGGCATGATGGCCAAGGCCACGTCCGGTCAGAAGATCACATCCTTGGCGCGATACTTCTTGATGTTTTTCACCAACAGCCTTAGCCGTTCTCTGGGCCGTTCTTCGACTTACGCTTCCGCATAAATATGTTCATTGGCATTTTGACCAAACACTGCTTCACCGTTCTGCCGGTTGCTCTGACCTCCCGGTCATGAGCATCTTTGCTCTCGGTCTTCATCTTCAGCTTTTACTGCGCGTTACCGTCGCGCAGCACTGCCGGGAGGTCGAGACTAGGCTTCTGTTCAACGCTTTCGCCTTTCTCACGGGAGAGAATGTTGTAGATGCCAGATTGGTTCTATTCAGCGGATACAAAATGCTTCACCATGTTCAATTTCTTCGCTACGGGTGGAGCTGGTAATACGAGCAAAGTATCGAGTCGAGTGTAGTTACTAGTAGGGGATTGTTCCCTGTTAGGGCTGTGGGTGCTGTCAAGTTACTATCAACGTCTAGTCTCATGGTAGGGTAACCAACCTATTTTGGACCCCATCAGCAGCTGTACATAATTTGGACACTTCCATTTGATTTTGCTGTAAGTGTCCAAATTATGTACAGCTGCTGAAGGGGTCCAAAATACGTTGGTTACCCTAATATAACTTTTGAGCAAACAACGGTCAAACTTCAACATTTACAATGCTTTGTACGAAGTAAGTTTGAAAAAACGAGTTCCCCGGTTGTGAAACATCTAGAAAATCAATTATTTTATACTTCATTGATCATACGTTAGTTTCATTGGGGCAATATGAGTCTTTATGGCAGTAGAATTCATTTCGGTTTGGAAAAAACTCAATTCCTTGATAACACATGTAACAGGCCAGTCCATTTCAAGTGCGCAAATATGACTGCTTTCTTTTTTACATAAATTTTTTGCGATTCAGATTTAGACAATTAAACGAAGAAATTGATAAATGATTTCGTGTTGTTAGTATTTTCCATGAATAAACGATTTTAATTCTTGATTTTCCTTCGATATTTCTGTTTTCTTTTCTTTTCTAAGGATTTCCCGGTGTTTCACAACTGGGGATATTTTTTTAGCCACAAAAAACATGTTTTGAAATTTTACTATAATTTTTGTGTTTTAAACAAAAAATATCCAGCTTTTTACGCGCTATAATGGCGGACGCTATAAATTGTGTTCGTAATATGTAAACAATCTTTTTGACAATTCTGCATACATCAAATCTGTCACTCTTCTCTTGCAACACTACCGTACTCTTTCTTTCGTTTACGCCAAAGAAGGAGAGCAAAAATGTGCGAAATGTAAACAAAACTATTGCTCTCCTCCTTTTGCGTAAACGAAAGAAAGAGCAACACTGCCGTACTGGAGAAGAGTCCCCAGTTTTGATGTATGCAGAGTTGTCAAAAAGATTGTTCGCATATTACGAAGACAATTTATAGCGTCCGCCATTATAGCGCGTAAAATGCTGGATACTTCTTTGGCAAAAAGATAGGTATACGTTTAAGCTTTCCAATGCTTCAAAAAGATTCAAATTTTTAAACTGCTATGCATTCACGATGCGGATTTATAGCCGTTAGCATATGAGATGCTAATATAGGATAGTATTTCTGCTTAGTTAAGTGCATAGCGGTTACCTGGGCTATGAGGTTTTTCGATGTTTTGTAACAGTGAAATTCAATGTTTTTTCGCTGTACATTTTTATTAGGGAAAGCACGCATCCTTCCGTTCTGTTCAAGTCAGGGGCTTGCGATGGGTGCCATGTTTTTGTTGCCAACATCTCAGCACATCTCGACAAAGGTTGGCAGCAAATCTACCTGTCAGACGGGCGCTATTTCTTGCATTTTTTGAAATAGCGCCCTTCGTTAAGTGGACTGTCAAACACCGTTCGTTAAGATACGGATAGCACCCCGCTGGTTCAAGTTATATTGCTCTGTTGCTCATATGTTAATCGTCAATGACGGGCAGTGTGATCCGACTTTAATCGCATATGTTTCCAGCCACAGGGGCAGGGACGAAAACATCAAAACGAAACCAGCATAAATAAAGGTAAACAAGCATGTTTGCCGGTAAACGCGTACATATATATTTTATTTGAGCAGCGCATCTGTAGTTTATATAAAAAGGTATATAAAGTGGTTGTCAAGAAGAGAATCATCATAATGGGAACCTGCGGAACGTGAACGATCGCGTGTAAAATAAATGATCAGTCATTGAAAGTATCTCGCCGCGGTGGTGCATAAGTTAGAGTTACAAATATTGTATAACTGGTGATCCCACGCACAAGAGCTCTTCAGTTCCAGCTTGCTGGAATGTGGAATCACTCATCCGGAAAATGACTGCCCGAAATGTGCTGTTATTTTTGGTTCTTTTTAGTGTAAATATCTGTGATAACGGTGTTCTTGCGAAGGTGGGTGATTATGACTTCATTAATCTGCCGAGATCGCACCTACCACTGTATTTCCGACGGTTTCCTGAGCTTGAGCAACGTTGCTTGAAGGATGAGACTTGTGAGTATCGGAGCGTTCTCCTAGGAGAGTCCTACCGGACTGCTAAGCAGTCCGGCGTTTGCTGGGGATACGAGGAGGACTGCAGTGTGGAGGCTCGCTATTCGAAGCCACGCTGTCCAGGCAGTTACCAAGGCTACGTTCGAACGAAAGAGGCACAGTTGGAGACGTTCTATGCCCAGGCCGATTTCGGCTTCCTGCGGGATCAGATTAAGGAGACAAGGATAATGTGTGAACCGACTTTTCCCCATGATTCGGCTCTTGAGTGTTCCCAGTATCTGCGATTCTGTCGGGGAAGAAACATTATGGTTAACTTTACCGATTTGGCTAATCGACAGTAAGTATTTTTTGAGAACAAATGAAATTGTTTTAAAATACTAAATACGTTATTTCGTTTTAGTGAACCGCTCCGTTACAAAATGGATGTTCTATCGCAGGGTCAGATTGGTGGCCACTGTCGGCTGCACCGGCGACGGCTCGAAAGCGAATTGGAGCACGTCAGTCCGCTTCAGTCCTGGGCTCCGGAGCTTCGATTCTTTGAGACTACTAGTCAACCATTGGCCGAGAGTGGTCACTGCGATGTTACTTTCGAACGACCCGCCTTTATTATGAAAATCGATGCTACTATTAATATGTATCATCACTTTTGTGATTTCCTCAATCTGTACGGATCGTTGCATGTGAACCTATCGGATGCGACAGCTTTCAGTACGGATGTTCATATACTTGTTTGGGAGTCATACAGTTACAGTTCACCGTTCGCGGAAACATTCAAGGCTTTTACTAGTCATCCTATTTTGGATTTAAAAACATACGCCGGAAAGGTGGTGTGTTTTAAAAATCTGGTGCTACCATTATTGCCTAGGATGATCTTTGGACTGTATTATAATACTCCCATAGTAAGAAAGGTTTATTGAAAATGTTTTAAGGACTCATTTTGATTCAAGTTTCATTTCCCCGTAGATATCTGGCTGTGAGAACAGTGGCTTGTTTCAAGCATTCTCAGAATTTGTGCTGCACCGTTTGCGCATTCCATTGAAGGCAGCTGTAGATCACAAGATTCGAATTACATTCCTCTCTAGGCAGACGAAATTTCGTCGGGTACTCAATGAAGACAAATTAATAGAGGCGATTTCCGCTAACGAAGACTACAACGTCAATCGAGTGAGTTACAGCTATCAGATGGATTTTCGAGAACAGCTTAAAATTACTCGCAATACGGACATTTTCATCGGAATGCATGGAGCTGGTCTTACTCATTTGCTGTTTCTGCCAAAGTGGGCCGTTTTGTTTGAGCTGTATCACTGCGAGGATCCGAACTGTTATAGAGATCTGGCCCGGTTGAAAGGAGTTCATTACATGTCGTGGGAACGTGACGACCTAGTTTATCCCGAGGATGAAGGCCATCATCCGGACGGTGGTGGTCGACACGCAAAATTTACGAACTATGCTTTTGATGTCAAAGAGTTCGAACGATTGGTGGCAAGGGCGGCGGATCATGTGTCCTCCCAGAAAGAGTACCGAGAGTTTTTGGAACGATCTCGAAAGAAACGGGAAAAGATTAGCTTGAAGGAAGAACTATAACGGCCACGGGCTTATGCAAAGATGGCTATGAACGTACTTACTCATGTTTACCCAAACCTCATTTATGGACTAAGATGTTCCTATTAAAAATGCTTACCAATGTTGCCTTTAAAACAACGAAAAATATCAGTATACAATTACATACCATAATTTCTTTTACTGCTACGTGCTCGAAGAAATATTTAATATTTTGTTAACGAATAATGTGATTAAGACAAACCAGCCTGCCGTTAATGAGACGAAAAAATAAAGATTTTCAAAAGTATTCTGATCTGGTTTAATATATGCTTGCATAAAATACTTTTTTACATTACCGTTTTATTAGTTTGAAGTAATAAAAAAGAATTAAAATAAACGAGGCTTTTGGTTTTTAATTAAATTGAATTTAAAATATATTTTTTATAAATTATGTTGACCATTTTGAACATTTTCATAAGCTTCGTGCGATTTTACTAGCTGAATCACCCTGTATTTTGTGTCTGCTTTCTTATTAGATTCCCTCCAGCGAACCCAACTGGATTCGACTCTGCGCAGAAAGGTGTACTGTCAAATGGGTAGTGCGCAAATAAACAACAACAAATTCAATCTGCCAATCTGGAGAGTATGAATTTTAAATTGTACTTTACAATTGCTGTTTCGGATAAACGTAAAACATTTCCTTAATTTGTGGCCCTATTTTTGAGCCAAAAAAAAGTTCCGTCATAAAAATGGATGCTGCCGAGGTAAGAATTTCACCCGCCACTTGCTTGACATTCATCGCATCTTAGTTTCATTGCGCGAGCCATTTTCTTTTTCAAATATAATTGATTAAAATTACCTTTAATTTACTCTAAATTGGTTTGCTTGCGAGGTGCATTGTGACGTGTTTAGATTAGAGAGAAAAATGTCTACTGAAAATACTAAAGTGTCCCCTTTCGATCAGTATCATTTTTGGTTGCAAATCGAGAAACTAGTGGGACCAGTTCCGGAAAACATCAAACTGTTGCTGCAGTTTTCCTGCTTCTGCAATTCGTCCATTGCCGACCTGGACGATGAGTTGATTGATCAGATCGAGCAGGAGGCGAGAACCATTCCGTCGGTTTTGCGCATCACAGCCAACGAAAAGCTGATGAAGAAATACTTTGGTGTCTACTGTCACACTCCGAACGAGTTCCGCTTCCGATCCGGTGAGCGTCGAATGATGAAAAACATTGCCCTCGCGGTAAGGAAAAAAGGGCTGGACAGTTTTATTCAATCGTTACGAACGATACAGCATCACACGGAGGCAAGGCCTACAGTTAGTGTACAATTGCAAAATTCCGACCCTCAAACGCTGCGACAGATGCTGCGGGAAAAGGTTTTAAATGCAGTGACGTGAGTTAATGGCCCAAACAAAATATTACTTAGTATTGATTGAACGTTCTTATTTTAGGAATAATCACGCAGAAATTTTCCCCGACTATCTGAAAATCATACAGGATAATTTGGACATTCAAATTGTGAACGAGCAGGGAGTTCCCGACGCGTATGTGTTCTGTCCACTGTGCAGCACTAAAGCTAAACTGTCGAAGGATCGCACGGGAAACATTATTGTGTCCAACTACACCCTCCATGTACGGAAGTACCACGGTTGTGGACCGCTCAGTCAAGGTGTCAAGCGTAAAATAGAAGACTACGGTCAAGCGGAGTACATTCCGGAGCACATGCTGGATCAGATCATAAAGGAAGAGCCGGACACCAGCGGGTATGAGCAAAGTTCCTCCAATCAGTACTATCCTATTTAGAGATTTAGAGTGTTCACTCGTAAGGCTGATAAGTGTTTATTTTGAGTATTACTATTTTTGTAATCGTAAGTGTGGAAATTAAGTGATAAGTGCAATAAAATAAAACAATTTAAATCGTCAGTGTGAATGCTTTGTCGATAATGCATTTGAAATATGTTTGTGTGTTGACTAAAAAATAACGAGCGCACTTCAGAAGTTCATTGTTTGATAAATATTTTGATGTCCCGAAAGAAATAAGGGATACTATTTTTGAGCGTGGATTTTGATAGTCGCCGTTTCATAAAAAAATGTTAATTAAAGTGACTGTTACGGTTATCTCTGTAATTAATTCTGAACGTAACGATATGTTTTCGTTGACTTGGCTAAATACATTTTCGTGAATTGAGAATACATTAATGTTCCGATTTGGCCAGCTTCACTTGAATTTTGGGCTGACAGGAAGGGGAAACTGACAAAATCGGGATTTTTTTTTTTAAAATTCAAGATTTCAGACCTTGCAATTTCGAAGACTTCTACTAAAAATGAAATTTTAACCCTCAATTGATCTACCGAAAGCTCAACGCAATCCAATCAACCGGGCACAGTACACTGGTCCAGAACCTTTTTTGGTGCGCATTAGAGTGTTGGGTGGGAAAACTTGGTTTAGGTTTATGGAACCTTTGGAAGAGTTTCTTAACTGGTCTAACAAGCCAGTCGTTGTATGTTCGAATCTCGACTGGGCGACGCCGCTACAGAGTTAATAGGATCTTAGCACTAGCCTTGTAATTTTGCTGTACACTTATAACCGGCTGCGAAGTCTGTCGATAAAGAAGGGTCAAGTTCTAAAAAACGTTTATACCCATGGCTTTGCCTTACCACTTGTCCCAGACGCCTGGGAACTGCTCAGAAGTCGCAAGTGGTTGGTCTAGCCATCTCACATGTTGGGCCCCTTTGTTTCGGATGCTGGTGAGTTCGTTGAAGAGAACCGTTTGCACCGCACTGACGTCATTTAATTTGCCAAAAGCTATTGAAAGCACTAGAGTATTAAAAACTTGGCGAATGCACTGGCCACTAGCCAAAAGGGCCCTATTCTCACAGTAATGGTCTCACAGCAGGTAAAAAATTAAAAGCATTGAAAAAACACAGATTTAAAACACGAGGGTGTGCCAAATCAGGCTTTCGCCAGGGCCTCCACAATGTCACGTTACGGCTCTAGAATCAGGTCCAAAACACGGTTCACAATCTAGACCTAATCATTTCCAAAATCTAGAACAAAATTTGCTAAAAAATGTAATCCAAAATCTGGTTGCTGTTGTTTTAACAAAGTCCCTCGTTGATTGTCAAAACCTGGTTTAAACTTGGTAAACATGTGATATAGAATCTACTGGTTCTGGTCCAACACCTGGTTCTAGTTTAAAATCTGGTCCCAAATATGGCCACTTATTTACTTAAGTATCTCCAATTAACTCGGTTGTAGGCTACGCTCTCCAATTCCTCGGATACCGAGTACTCTTCGTCAGCTTAGCCACCTTTTGAATACGAGGTTCGCCATAGAGCTGTGCGAGTTCATGATTCATCCTTCGTCTCCATACTCCGTTCTCCTTCTACGCCGCCGAAGATCATTCTTAGAACTCCAAGCGCTCGCAGGTCCTACTCAAGCGTACCGTTGTCCATGTTTCATGCCCGTACAGAACAACCGATCTAATAAGCGTCTTGTACAGTGTGCACTTTGAACGGGGGCTTAGTCTGCTTGATCTTCCTTGTGAAGCCCATAGTAAGCACAATTTCCAAATATGGCCAATATTTAATTAAAAATGTAGTCCAAAATCTGGTTTAGAATCTAGTTCAAATCTGCTGCAAAATCTGGAATGAAGTTGGATAGAAAAACGTGGTCCGCAATCTAGTACAGGTCCACAATACGGTCTAGGTCCAAAATTTGGTTCAAACCCTGATCCAAAATCTGATTGGCGGTTTTAAATCTGTCCAAAAATATGTCCCACAATCTAGTTTATATTCTGATCCAATTCCAAAATATGGACCCAAATTTGATTCAAAGTTAGGTCCAAAATCTGATAAAAAATATGATCCAAAATCAGGGCAAGTTCCACAGGTACAGGTGTAGAATCTGGTCCACAACGTGATCAAAAATGCGGTCCAAAAATATAAAATCTGGTTCAAAACTGATAAAAATGTTGTCCTAAATCTTATCTAGTATTCAGAATGTAGGTCTAGAATGTGGTCCAGATCAGGTTTAGAATCTGGGTCCAAAATCTGATCCAAAATTTGATTAAAAATCTGATCAGCAATATGGTTCAAAAGTTGGTCCAGAATCTAGTCCAAATCTGTTCCAAAATCTGAAACAAAATTTGTTCAAAAAATGTGGTCCACGATGCAATCCAGGTCCAGTATATGGTCCAGGTGCGGAACTGTGGCCTGGAATTTGCCCCAAAAAATTTGATCAAAAATGTCAAAATGGTCCGAAATCTGATAAAAAAATGAGTATCAAAATGTGGTCCAGTTCCAAAATCTGGTTTTGGTCCAGAATGTGGTCCGATATCTGGTCCAAAAGCTGATGAAAAATCTGGTCCAGTATCTGATGAAAAATGTAGTCCAAAATTTAGTCCAGAATTTAGTGCAAGTTCAGAATCTGGTTGGTGATTTAAAATCTTATTCAAAATAATCAACTTGGAAGGAACGCTGATTCAGAGAAACAAGGAAATATTAACATGGGGTTTCGCCAAGGGTGCCACAATGGCACGCTACGACTCTGCTTGTGCCATGTCAGTTTGTTTCCTTAACAGACACATTCTCTTGTTGATTGCCTTCCAGTGATACCTTCCTGCATCTTACTCAGAAGTACAAGGTTCGTTCCCAACTCGTTGGTGACTCCACTGCCCTGGTGAAATTGGGTCGTGTCACCACGGATCTTGCACTTTTTCGACATGCAAACTGCCGAACATGCAGCTCCCACCCAGCCACCTTCTACGAAACTTAGGTATCAGTATTTTATACCAGATCTCCATTTCGTTAGCTAGGCTAATGAGAAATATTTCGAGTCAAAGTTTCTTAGTTCACGACTAGGTACGAATAGTTGTGCCATCGTGGTTATAGCGTCCGAGGTAATACGTTTCTTAATTTAGTCGCCCGCTCTGGGTCAGACGCTATTGTGAGCCTCGCCTAGCAAGGAGAGCTGAGCAAACTGTGTTGCGTCTCTTAAGACTAGAAAAGCCCGACAAAGGAAATAATCTCGACTAAATCTTTATACCGCCAAAAACGGTTTCAAAGGTCTAAACAGAGGATCGTTAATTAAGATTATGGGCTTCGAAGGCCAGCAAGGGTTGAACAGAATTCTAATAATAACACTGAAAAGACCTTTCTAATCTACAAAGTGCAGAAAAACAGAATAATCCCCAATTAAGTTCAACTCGCCGAAGGCCAAAAAAGAGAAAAATCCTTTCAATTTATGTTCACAATCTTTTCAGATGGATCTAATAAGATCCACCACCGCCGATGTTATCCGCGGCGGAGAGCTAACGAAATTCTGTGTCGTCGATGGAAGTGGATCAAATACATCTTTAAGCAAGGAGAGAACGAGATCTGCAGGAACTGGAAATTTAGTGACTGGAATCCGCAAGTACTCGAATCTCGACTGGGAGGAACTATTAGAGTAAAAAGGATCGTAGTACAAGCCCAGCAATTTTCATTGTACACTTCACTAACAGTTGCTTGCAAAGTCAAAATTTCGTCGGAATGTAGCGTCAAGATTTTGCCCAACCGGCAGCTATGGACCAATCACTAAGTATGTAAGAAAAACGTCGCTGGATGCAATGAAGAGTCAAAAAAGAAAATGATTCCAAATTATCCCTATCACAACAACGCTTTGAAAGGTCAAACGAAAATGATCGCTAATTAAGCTCAAAAATGTCTTTATTAAGCTCAAAAAAGATCAGAAAGGGGCCAAAAGTAAATCATCCCGGATTGAGTTTGAATTTCGCAGAAAGTTCGCCAAAAACGCCCCTGAAGGCCAGAAAAGGCTTGATAAGGAAATGATTCTGAATTATGCTGATATTTTAGAAACAAAACGGGCACCGGCGATTAACACAAATATCTTAGTGATCGATTGTTCAGCAACATAGTTTTCGCCATCTGTAATACAAAATACCGGAATAATACAAGATGACAACTGTTGAACGACATTCGTTGAAGATCTAATAAAAGCTTCAAACCACATCCCCAACTGTATTGCAATGAATCACTTAATAGATTACAGAATCATTCCAAAGTTCAATCAACCTTTCCCCCTTGGTATTTTTGACAGGCTCATTACCCGCGTTGTGCTTGGTGTGTAAGTAAGTTGCACAATTAGGAAGCAGATTCTTTTTCACTCTGACACCCCATCCGTCGACAACTGACTGACATTCTGCGACTTGCTCCCGCGGGGTCATGATAAGTGCGTGTCTGTTTGTTTGCTATACTGATGTTTGTACCCAGTAGGATCCGTACCAGACAGATGGAACAGCACAGCGGCGGCGTAATCTCTCAACATGCGCGGCGTAATCTCAAAAGCAATAAAAATGATTGACCACTTAGCATTGTTTCCCATCGGGTTGGATTTGGCGCGCGCAGGAATTGATTCGTAAGGAATTTCGAAATAGCAGTGAAAGTTGGGTTTTTGATAAGACTCGGATGTGTTCGTTAATTGCCGAAGGTTGCCCCATTAAAAAGTGTTCTAACTCGGTGGGTTTCCTCATTCGAGATGAGATTCTGGAGTGGCGTAGTGTAGTTGCAGTCAGTTCCCGTTCGACGCTCGAGACTGTTCGATGATTTTCCGGCCGGTGTCCGCTGATACTGAGTGCTGTAAACCAAGTGCTTTTGGCTGATGTTAAGTGGTTGTTAAATAGTGCAGCTGGAGCTAGTGGAAATGTGGAGAATTCTGCGTTTTGCAACAATTTTCCTTCTGCCGGTGATCGAAAGGAGCCACGTGTTGGGAAAGTTTTGCTATGAAAATGAAAAGTAGTGGAAGATTATTTCGGTTTTGTTGAAGATTTAGAAAAAAATATTTTGTTTTCAGAATACCCAGATTAGTGCAGAATAAAACAAAGGGAGTTGAGTATGGGGTGTGCACCTACTACTGCATGTTTTCCGAGCACAGTTTCCCAGTAACAGTTCCATCAGAAAAATTGATATGCACTGTGAGTTAAGAAGAGAAAATCAATCCAATTCGTTGACCGGTTCAAATCAATAGTGATTTCTTGAAATTTTAGTTGGAATTCGATGAGCAGCAGAAGCAAGTCTGCTGTGAAGGATACCACCGACACGGAAGTGAATGTTTGCCAAGCTGTAAGCATAAATGCGTTTTTGGCGAATGTACCGCTCCGGAAACGTGTACCTGTTATGCTGGTTATCGGAAAGTTAACGAGTTTCTGTGAATATAAATTGGTTTAGTTGTTTGGTAGAAGTCCAATTAATAAATAGTGATTTTTTTTCAGTTGTGAGCCAATTTGTGATATTCCATGTGAAAATGGTAATTGCGTGGCACCAAATTCATGCATCTGTCGAGAAGGTTTTGTGCCTGATGAGTATGGAAAATGTGTGGAGCAGTGCGAGAAAAGGTGTCTTTTTGGGTGGTGCGAAGAAAATCGGTGTCGATGCTATGAAGGATATCAACTTGATCCGAGTAACGACGAGCGCTGTATTCCGCTTTGTGAACCAGATTGTCAGAACGGAAGCTGTGTGCTGCCAAATGTTTGTCAGTGTGCTGCAGGTAGGATACTTTGCGAGTCCATCTTATAAGAAAAATTTTTTTTTTAGTTAACCTCTGGAATGCGTTAATCTAATAATGTTTGAGTTCACGAATAGAACACACAAGACACAAGATTAGAAACTCTTGCTGTCTGAGGTGATCGTCTTGAATTCAGCCGGTCTTGAACTAGCCTGTTTCCACTAGGTCTAGCTGGATCGCAAATGTAAGGCAAAGGCAAATATTGAGTAGATAACAGAATACACTGGGTTTGAAACGTAATTAGTATTGGTAAATATAGTTTATTTCAAATTCCATTAGAAAATTGGGGAATTGATCGTGCCTCTATTTTCGGTAGCGAAACATTCTTCGCTGTTCGATCGTTTGGTGTTGTCGATCTCCTCAAAGCATTTCTGATTCTGATCAGTTTATTGTTTTTCTAGGATCACGAAACGTCACAGGCGCAGAATTGCGTCCATCCCTTTCAAACACTACGTGTTTATGATCAGATAATAAAGTTTTATCTGAAACATGCGCGATATTGCGATAATATTGTTGAATGAAAGGCAAACTTAACCATCCAAAGTGCGCAATCGCTCATGAAAATGCTGGTTTAGATTGAATCATTTAAGTGTCTTTGACGCACTGATTGCGTGGAATAAAACGAAAAAGTGCGCCAAAACGATTCAATCTAAAGATCTAAAGTAACAGTTTTATGGACGATTGCGTTGATTTCAACGTAAATATCGCAGGGGATTGCGAATTAGTGAACCAACGATTTGCTCAAATGATCATATGAGCGTATTTTTGCTTTATCTCGCAGACGGCTAAGACCATGGTTGGTCTAACTCGCCTGATGAGCTTTTTATCAAATATTCCCAATTATGTCGGTTGAAAATTTATGCACACATTGAATCTGAACTGTTGCATTGCGTATTCAACGAGTCGTTTGAAATGAGGTAAATTTACTGTAAGAATATGGAAAGAATCTTTTATGTTTTCAGTATTCAAAGGTAATGATTACCACAGAGTAAGGAGCTATCGTGGCGTAATTAGTCTCTTTACCGCCTAAAAGCTATTCGAAATGTGGTAAGCACCTTGTTTCGAACGAAAAATTATATCTCTACTGATTAACAAGGAACAAAAGGCAATCTATGCCGTTTTCAAAGCAGCTTTCAATCGTATAGACTATGGCATAAATTAAGGAATATTTCATAACTTGGAGCCTTACAGAATTTTACTCTATGACTGAGTTCGTACCTACGTGATGACAGGAGCCTGCGCGTGGAAACTAAGTTCCAACCGTGCCTCTCAATTTACAATTATCCTTGGTGTGCCCCAAGGTAATAATATAGGACCTTTGTTATTTTTAAATTTATTAATGAGAATGACATAACCTTACTGCTGTGTGCTGTCGTCAATTACAAGCGCTTTTGGATATATTCATGAGCTGGTACCGTAGAAATTCGTTACTCGTGTCCTTAAATGTCGTGTTGGGACTTTTCACCGTATAGTAAATCCTCTTATATTAAATCGACGACTAAGAACTCGCAACAGTAGACTTAGCGATTGAAGAGTAGTGGTGGCGAGCTTGGCGTTTTGTTGGATGCCAAACTCTTCTTCAATCTACATCGTACGAATATTATCGCAAAAGCTACACGTTAACTCGGCTTCATCTACGGCCACTACTATTTGCCAGCATGATTTGGAGTCCTCAACAACTTACGGGGAACTTGCCAGTCTAGCTCGTGCAGAAAACACTTATTTAGTTCATATTACGAAATCTGTCTTGGCGTAATCAGAGGAATCTATCCCCGTACCCCGATCGCTGTCACCTTCTTGGACTTGAAACTCTTAAGCAATACCGACTACAGAGTTGAAAAATAAGGAAAGACAGTTCAGTTTAGTTTTCGCTGCAGTTGTGCCAGATTAATCGAGCCCATTGGGTACTCGTGTTGTACACTTACACTTGATACTCTCCATTAAAATTGGCCGATATGGTAAGGCCAAAAAGCACCAACCGGCAAACACGTCATTATGGTATCCGCTGGATGGTCTTTTGTGGGGAGTCATTCGAAATTCGAGTTCCCTCTTTTTAACAAAGGTCCTTTAGGAATTAAATGTTCTTGAAGTTAGTAAAGATACTTGGCCCTTCCGAACCGAATCAAAGGTCCTTCAGGACACAGAACATTCAGATCCACTTAGGTTTTCTGTTCCGAGTCATTCAGCTGGTTATGCATTCTTGGACTTTGAAACCACAGACGTTAATTGATTTGCGGTCTTAACGTCTCGAAAAAAGCATCCGAGTATACATCCAGAGCCGCTGCAGCTTTATTATAATATTTCTGGACATACATACTTGGTTTATTTTAATGACCGACAATCCATATTAGCCGATCCTAGCACACACTCAACGAGTGAGTGGTCTACCTCGAAGGTTCGGGTTACATGTCAGGGCCCACTGTAACCGCCGGCGCCTGATCAGCTTCACAATGTCATCATATTTATATACCTCGTACAATTCGTGGTTCATGCGTCTACGCCATTCTCCATTTTCCATCTTGCCGCCATGTATTGACAGCAAAATTTTCCATTCAAATACACCAAGTTCACGCCGATCTGTTTCTCTCAACGTCCATGACTCATGGCCGTACAGGGCCACCGGCAATATTAATATTTTGAACATAGCTAATTTTGTACGCGTCCGCAAACTTCGTGACCTTAGTGATGGAGTGCGTTGAAAGCCCTATTTGCAGCAGCAATACGTCTGTTCACATCTCGAGTGACGTCGTCGTCGCATGTTACCAGAGTTCCCACATATGTGAATTCGTCGACAACCTCGTACTGTTCCCCATCTATTCCCCACCTCAGAGCCAACATCGTTCAGACTTCCACGCGTTTTGGTAGTGATTCTCTTTTGAAAGGCACAAATGCCTCTACAATAGCTCTACGATCAATACCAACAATGTCGATGTCATCCGCAAAGCCTAGGAGCATGGGCGATTTAGTGACGATGGTTCCATTCCTTTGCACGCCGGCTCTTCGTATCGCCTGTTCAGGCGCTAATTAAGCAGTAGGTTAGAGAGCGCATCGCCTGGTTTCAATCCGTCCAGCGTCACGAATGCATCTGATATTTCACCAGCTATTCTGAAGCTTAATTTTGATTTGTCTAGCGTTGTACGACACAGTTTTATTAGCTTGGTCGAAAAACCGTGCTCGAGCATTATCTGTCATAATTCATTTCTTTTCACTGAATCGTACGCTGCCTTAAAATCCACAACGATCTGATATCGGTCTCAATCTGTTGAACAGAATACGGGAAAGTACCTTATAGACGGAATTTAGAAGTGTTATGCACCGATAATTACTACAACTCGTGTCCCTTCTTATAAATCGGGGAAATGAGATCATCAAGCCAGTTTGAAGGCATTTCTTCTTCCAACCAGATTTTTTCGATCGTGGCATAGATTGCTTTGTGCAGTTGCTCACTGTTCACTTTCAGAAGTTCGGCCGGAATTCCGTCCTTACCAGCAGCCTTTCTGTTTTTAAGCTCTTTTATCACTTTTTTAACTTCAACTAGCGTGGGTGGCTCCACCGCTTGACCATCTTCCTCAATTCGTAGGAATTCTGTGTCTGACGCTTTCTTCATTACCTGTATCATTTAGAAGCTTAGTGCCCTTTCCACATGGCAGCCATCTAGCCTCGCCAGTTAACAGGTTTCCATCGTTGTCGTTGCACATCACTGGCACCGGGATGCTCTTATTTGCCGTACTGTTGACTATTTTATAAAAACGCCTCTCGTCGTTCCTGGCAAAACAACCTTCCGTCTCTCTGAGCACCTGCTCCTGGTACTCACACTTACGACGCCGATGGGTTCTTTTCTCTGCTGCTCGTAGCTCTTAGCCTGCCTTCTTGGTCGAATTGTTCCGCTACCCAGTACCTCAGTGGTTGTGTGTGCTTTTTAACACATCATGGACCCGCTGCCACCTCGCATCCAAAGTGTCTTCACTCATTTGTTGTTCAATTCTCTCATCAAGCTTCTGGGCATATTCTGTGGCCACGCCCTGAGCCGATAGTCGCTGGATGTTCGGCCGCATAGTTCTTTGTCTTCTGGAACTTATTACGCTTGATAGCCTGGCGCGAATCTTACATACCACTAGGTAATGATCAGAGTGTCGGCCATCAATCAAGACATGATCGATCTGGGAGCATGTTTCACCAGTCGAGTGTCTCCAGGTGGGCTTTCGAATATTTCGGCGTGCAAAGTAGGTGCTAAAAATTGCCATACCTTTGACTGCAGCGAATTTTATCAACCTCAGACCGTTATTATTGGTTGTCGAGTGAAGACTTTTTTTCCAATGATTGGGCGGAAAAACTCTTCACTACCTACCTGTGCATTCGTATCCCCGGTGATGATTTTGACGTCTTGTTTTTGGCACTCTCCGTATGTTTTAACAAGAGATTCATAGGGATTCTTTCATATCATCGGGGCTGTCGTTCATTAGATCGTACGTGCTGATCAAGCTATAGTTGAAGTACTTGCCCTTAATCCTCAACAGACACGGTCACTCACCGGCTTCCAGTGAATGACTTGTTTTTTCCATACCATAAAAACCAAGGCCTGCCTCTGCTCTCGAGGCTTCAGCTCTCGGGCCAGTTGCGCGAAGTTCCCGTTCTTCTGAGCCTCACCTGCTTACCTCTTGGAGGCCAGCTCGTGCAGGATCCATCAAGGTTCTGATGTTCCAAGTACCAAATTTCCAATCAGAGTCCATTCTCATTAAACATTGCCGTGTCTTATGCCGATTGTCCAATCCTGTTTTTCTAATTTCATTTTTCTGGGTTGGTTGTTGGTTATTCCAGGACTACGCTACCTAGCCTCGCAGACGGGGCTGCTTCTTAGGTGCAGCTGGCGAGACACAGGATTTTGAAACTCCGCCGCCCCTCTGGAGTACAGACTCAGTACAGACTCCTGGAGAACAAACGTACCGATGGGCTAAGGCGCTAATGGCGCCGCATACTTGTCTTCAAGAAGCCATGAGGGGAGACTTGTAGAGCCCACTACGCATCTCCCGGCCATAACGAGCTCCTGCCGCTTGTCCGGGGGTGCTTATTCAGTATATTCGCACCTAACCTCCATATCTGGAGGCTGTTTCTATCCGCAACCTGCGACCCGTGCGGTGCATTGCAAAATTCATATTAAATAATGTGAGGATCATAATGAACCCAACCCTGTGAGAATCACTACAACATTCACACTGATCTATGAAAGAATTACTACGTCGCCCGCAAATTTTGAACATATTTCAGTTTTATTCGCGTACACCAGGCACAGATTAAAAGTGCTTTTAATCTACCGAAATATCCTCTTTGGGTGCAACCGAGCAACTTTGGCAGTTAGCGGTGACCTCAAGGAAGTAATCTCAGGCCTGTTTTATTATACTATCTGGATGCAGCTACTACTTTATGCGTACGACCTTAAACTGTTTCTTGTGATTCGATCCATAGCAGACTGTATTGAATCGCTACGATATCTGGATAGTCTGTTTGAATGGGGCTTCTAAAATCAGCTGTCCTGAGTATACCCAAATGAGATGTGATCTCTTTTACAGGCAGAAAATAATCGATTCTATGGGACTGCACCATATTGCTCTCAAGAGTATCAATTTTTAAGGATCTTGCAGTATCCCAAGGACTCTCGCATATCCTTCATTGTGCGTAAAAAACATATGGAAAATTTCCCGTAAATTCTCACCAACAGCCCGGATGTCCTTGGCTAAGCAGCATCGCTATTAGCCTCTGGGTCGGCCTCTTGTACTTTGTCCTTACTGACTCCAGTCAAGAGCTCCTCGCAGATCTCGTAAGCTACTTACTTCAAGGTGTGTTTGATTCACTTCCACCTAGGCCCTCGAATATCCATTGCTATCGGCCGTTGATGTAATCGATGATGGATTTCAGGTCACCAGGCATGAATGACATATCCCAGGCAGCCGTACTAATAAGTACAGTAATATGGACTTAATGTTTGAGTTGAAAACTCGGATGTTGGTATGTAGAATGATCTGGTTTGAGCGCCAAATATTTCGCAGAGGCGAAATTTTACAAAGGCGCCCCTGGGCTTTCATGTGACTGTATCAGTTTTTGTCAGTTGGTACCACCATCGGACGTTGTCTCACACAGCACCGAACACCATCCATCGTCAGCTTCCCGGAAAAGCCGTTTTCGTCCATAATTTTCCATAGCTCTTCACGGTCAATAGTCGTAGGCGGCCTTAAAATCTATGAATAGATGGTGCGTAGGAACTTGGTATTCGCGACAGTTTTGGAGGATCTGTCGCAGCACAAAGATTTGTCGATCGCCCGTCTACAAAACCAGCTTGATAACTTCCCACGAATTTACTTGCTAGCGGAAATTGACGGCAAAAGATGATCTGAGAAAGCATTTTATAGGCGGCGTTGAGAATGGTGATCGCTCAATAGTTCTCACATTCCAACTTGTCCCCCTTCTTGTATATTAGGCATGTTACTCCCTCCTTCTACTCCTCCGGTAGCTGTTCTGTTTCCCAGATCCTGACTATCATACGGGGCAAACAGGTAGCCAGCCTAGCCGGGCCCATCTTGATAAGCTTCGCTGCGATGCCGTCCTTGCCAGCTGCTTTGTTGTTCTTGAGCTGCTAGACGGCTCGATCACTTCACCTATCCTGGGGGTCGGCATATCACCATCATCCGCCGTACTGATGTAGTTATTCTCCTTGCTCTCTTGGTACTCCGTCTCCGCGCTATTCAGGTGTTCATTATAGTGCTGCTTCCCTCTATCGATCAGCTCACGTTCATCCAACAAAATCCCTCCGTTTTTATCTCGACATGCTAATGTTGAAGAAACGACCTCTAACCCTTAACTTGCACAACCGGCAGTCGATTGGCCACCACCCAATCACAATCACGTAGACTCCTTCCAGCATACCTCCTGCAGCGCTACAATGTCGAACTTGCGGGCCCTCAATAAATCGGAAAGAATGCGGGAACTTCTCAGAAAATTGAGAAACTTGCAGTTCCATGTTCCAAGCTTCCAATCGTTAGTCCTTTTTCGTTGCCTTGGTCTATGCCGATTGTTCCGGTCCCTATTTACATTATTTGCTGACTGTATAGTATGTTTTACAGATGACTTAAAGGGCCTGCACCAACCCCCTGTGTCGCCGGAGGACCATCGTGACAGTACTGTTTAGCGTCCCACACTGACACTAGGACGATGATTCCCCATTCCCTGTCAGCATACGACCTTAGTTTCCGCCCGATCTCCGTCCGCTAAGGTTGGTCGTATACCTGCTGGAACCATGAGGAAGTAGAGATAGGAGTTGCTGGATAAGAGGCTAAGAACCACTATGGGATTTGTTTCACGCATTATCCAGTCGTTTACCTCAACCTATTGTTTCGCTAGTGCGCTAGTTTTTGTGAGGATTGTGAGACCTGCTGCCTGGGAGTTCTCGGAGGGGTCATCTAACTTCCTCTGCTAATTGTTTCGGTAAATAAAACAATTAATTCAACGAACAATGGACTGTTATGCTAATATTTAAAAATTACTAGAAATTAATAGACCATAAATTCACTTTACATCGACGTTTAAATGCAAATATTTGTTTTAATTTTCAGGTTACACCTTATCACGAACTGAACAGTACGTTTGCAAACCTGTCTGCAACGGATCATGTCACAATTGCATTGCTCCCGATGTTTGCCAGTGTGAGGAAGGCTACAAGTTTAATTCCAAGCATGAATGTATCCCCCTATGCGACCGCACCAACTGCACCAACGGCAACTGTATAGGCCCGGAAATGTGCCAGTGCCACGAAGGATTTCAGTTCAGCGGAGATGACGCAGTCGGATGTGTACCAGTTTGCGAGAGCGGATGCCCAAACGGACGGTGCCTGGCTCCAGAGGTTTGCGTGTGTGATCATTCGTATCGCATGGGACCACGTGGTGCTTGTGAACCCTTCTGTCCCGATGGCTGTCCAAATGGAGTCTGCACGGCGCCGGGGGTTTGCCAATGTACGGCAGGATACAAAAGGAACGATTACCATGGAACATGTGAACCGTACTGTAGCAAACCGTGTGAAAATGGAGTTTGCAGTGGTCCAGATAGATGCACTTGCATTCAGGGTTACCAACTGGATCGAATGGATCTTGCGAAATGCGTTCCCAAGTGCAGTAGGCCGTGTGTTCATGGAAGGTGTGTTGCTCCTGGCGTTTGCGAGTGCAACAAAGGTGGGTGTGGACTAATACTAGTGTCATTGTTACAAGTCGTTTTGTTTTAGGATACTCAAAATTAGAGAGCAGTCCAAACGTGTGTGAAGCTAAGTGTAGTAGTGGATGCTTAAATGGGCAATGCGTGGGTCCAGAACGTTGCGAGTGTCTACCAGGATATTTCGCGACGGCCAGTGGTGAGTTTTCATCAGAATTCAAACAGTAGGTAATATCAATTGTTTCTTTTACAGCTACAAGCTCTAAAAAGTCCGTTTGTACACCGTACTGTCAGAACAAGTGCGTCAACGCCTACTGCATCAAGCCGAACGTGTGTCAGTGCATTTCCGGTTATCGATTCGTGGACAACAGCAGCACCACATGTGAGCCAATTTGCGATGAAAGTTGGGTAGATTGTAGAAATGGTCGCTGCATTCAACCGAATATTTGCGAGTGTGATGAGGGTTTTTCGCTGTCCATTCGAGATGGCAGAATGGTTTGCGAATTGGAACCATGCAAAAAACTTTGTGTGAATGGTTACTGTATGGGCGATGGATTGTGTGTGTGCTTCGAAGGATACGTTCGTTCGTCCAGATTTGATTACGTTTGTGAGCCGTTTTGTGAGGCTGGGTGTGGTGAGAACGGGGTCTGTATTGCTCCGGATGTATGTATTTGCAAAGAAGGGTTTGCTCTTTTGGGTAATGGCTTTTGTGAACCATTTTGCAATAGAAGTGTTGTGGATTGTTCGAAAGGAGCATGTTTAGGAAGTAATCTTTGCCAATGCTCTGAGGGTTATTATTCGAGAAAAGGTCATACTGGAGTTGTGGAATGCGTACCAATCTGCATCACTGGTTGCATAAATGGAAACTGTGTTGCACCTGGTGTTTGCGAATGTGAAAATGGATTTCACCTTGACGTTGAGCTGGGGAGCTGCAAAGCGGTTTGCAATCCTCCATGTGGTCACGGCGATTGTATAGAGCCAAACCACTGTAAGTGTCACAATGGATTCGTTGCAGATATTAAAACACACGCTTGTGTGCCTCATTGTGACACGCAGATTGTAGATTGTAGCAACGGAATCTGCGAAGGAAACAATTTTTGCCGTTGCCACGATGGCTTCTATTCTGGTTTAAGTAACGGGGTGTTACGATGTCTTCCACTTCCGGAAATATCTGAACCATGCCCAGCAGTTGTTTGTCCAGCAGAACCAGTGGAACCCGTTAGTCAGACATGTATAGATGCAGAAACGACCACAACGGTGGCACCTCATTTATGCGAATGCCCAACAGACGCACCTTGTCCTCAAGTTACTTGTCCCACATCACCTGCTCCAGAATGTACGCAAAACATGGTTAGTTTCGAGAACACGGTTTGTGATGAAAACTACGTCGACTGCAGTCAGGGAACTTGTCTGGGAAACAATATTTGTGAATGCTATCCTGGGTATAGGAAGGCCGTTGATGAACAGGAAGTTGTTTACTGTGAACCTGTGTGCGAGATTCCTTGTACGAATGGAGTTTGCGTGGGTCCGAACTTGTGTGAGTGTAACGCCGGGTACACTGATGTTGGATTTGGGTTTTGTCATCCCAAGTGCGACGAACCGTGTATTAACGGATACTGTGTTGGACCTAATGTTTGTCGCTGCTGGCCAGGATATGCGGAAGAGTGGGATGGAATTTGTCGAAAGGCATGTGTGCCAATTTGTGTGGATGGAATTTGTGTGCATGGAAAGTGTGTTTGTGCAAAAGGGTGGGAATTGACTGATGGTAATGTTTGCTTTGAGACCAGAGAAGAGGAGATGGTTATTGAAGATAATTCTGAGCTTGTACGAGTTTTGGGAGGTCAATTCGAGTGCGATGATGGGTTCGAGTATTCAGAAGAGCAGAAGAAATGCTTTCCCGTTTGTAAGCGGTGTGCAAATGGTGACTGTGTGGCTCCGAACGTGTGCGAATGTCACGCAGGATTCGTTCGAATATATATTGATGGGTTAGGATCCTGTCAGCTGGATGAGTCGTCCACGGATCTGGGTCCGTCGGAGGAAGAGCTGGTCGAACTGGAATCCGTCGAAGAAGTGGCAGTGCAGTCGCAGAAACCTTTCCGATTATTTTCAATGTTCGATCGATCTCATCTTTTCCTAGCCCTGCTAGCTTTTTCGGTTGCATTGATTATAATGCTCATATCCTATTGGACATGTACCTACTTGAAGAAAGAAGATCCAATACCTGTCGAAACTAGGATTGATTAGTTGCTATCATTGAGATGTCGAATTTTCCCAGCGAAGTTTTGTTTAATTTGGAACAAATAAGACTGTTTTAAGCTTCTCATTTGTTCGATGCACTAGTTTTATTTATTTGAATTTAGTTGTTGACATAATGGAAATAAAAATGCATTTAGGTTTAAATACTGAAGAGTAGATCTGTCTTTTATTATTGATATTAATAACGATTTGATGACCGAAAACGATAGGGTTGTATTAGTTATGTAGACAATGGACAATAAAAGAAAGCTCTAAAACGGTTCTTGGATACACAGAGGATTGTTGTATGTCTACCCAGCATCACTATCGTCCATCGTCTCCCTATCGATTTCCCATAAACGCAATCTGCTTTGCATGACTCGGTTGCTGGCGTCCTTAGTTAGCTAATCTTTACGAAAAAATCAGAGGAGTTGTGTACAAGACACGACCGCATATGTAGGTGACGCAGGACTACGTAAAGTCTCTTTGTAGTGATAGTAGCATGTATCCATGCATGTAATCATTCGATTCTTCATGTATACATACGATACTATATGCAGCATATATACCTGCCACAGGCGTTGTACGTAACATTTATCATCAACCGACGTCTGATGGAAACCATCGAATCTAATAATCTTCTTGATCCGCGCCAATATGCCTTCCGACGTGGTAGAGGCCTAGACCTATATCTAGCAGACTTTGAAGCCAACAATGAAAGTGTCTTCTCCAAAAAACAACACAGTAATTTAGTGGTCCTCGATATAAATAAAGCGTACGATAAAATCTTCTACAAAGCAATTGTTAAACAACTGGAACACTGTGGCTTCACGGGCCGTTTAATGAATTATGTGCGAGACTTCCTCAAGGATAGGTGCTTCCGGGTTGCAATCGAAGGTATGCTTTCTGATCAAAAGCAGCAAATTAATGGGGTCCCACAAGGCTCTATACTAGCAGTATCTCTATTTCTGGTTGGTATGAACGGTATCTTCAATAAAATTCCGAGAGCTTCCAAAATCTTTGTTTACGCGGACGATATTGTTCTTTTGGTGTCCGGACGGAACCTGAAAGCCGTTAGGAAACCCATGCAAAAAGCAGTGCTAACTGAAAAATCTAAGCATCTCTATATCTGCAGGAAAAGAAAACACGCAAAAGTTTGCATAATTCGCATTAACGAGAGCATAATCCCAACAGTCACAAGTATCACTATCTTGGGAATTATTATCAATGGGAATTTTAGTTTCACTCAACACGCCAGAGAGATCAGGAATAAATGTACAAACAGTCTAAATTTACTCCGCGTTCTTGGAAACCGCTTACCCAGCGGATCTAGGAAAACTCTTCTATACATAGCGAATGCTACCATAATCATCCCCATAATTTTTCACGGATGGGGTCTGGTCAGTGGAGGTGGAAATTTGGTAAAGGAGCGAATGGAATCGATCTACAACAGCGTTCTTCGCATAACAACAGGAACATTCCGAACTAGCCCAATCATGTCCCGCTGTGCTGAATCAGGTGAGCTACCTTTTGAACTTCTGGCATGCCTTAAACTAATTTCCAAATCGTCCAAACTGGAAGAGAAAAAAATGCATCGTTCGAAAAATTCACAGAGCTGACTCTCCCTCCGGTAGAACCTTTTCCTCTACCCACAAAAAAGTACTGGCACTCATCAGATACTCCAATAGACCTGTCTATCAAAAGTAAATTCAAAGTAGGTGACCTCCCAAACAAAGCCAGATCCCTTGAGATCCCTACGGTTCTTTGGATAGTGCCGGTCAGGTCGGCATCGAAATAGTTCACGAATTCATTGAAAAATGCACTACCTACCGGTTGCTCCATTTTTTCCGCTGAGGCCAAAGCAATTTGTGCGGCTTTAGAGTCCGTTTGCATTGGGGACAAGGCGGTCTTATTCACGGATTCCGCCAGCTGCGTTTCGGCTGCCCTCGCTTTTGATACAAACCACCCTTGGATCCGAAAAGCACAAATCGAGCTGGACAAGAAAAGGTTACTCTCTGCTGGATTCCAGGACACACCGGCATTCTCGGGAACGAGAAGGCTGATATTTTGGCGAACAGGGGAAGAACATCACCGATCGAACACGAAACAGTTGCAGCTATCGACCGGATCGCTTGTCTAATCCAATCTAATCTCACACTAACGCAGCCAATTCTTGAAGGCATCCTGTAAAATGACGATTACTTGAATCAATCATTTTTCTTGTCAACGGCCAGGTCAACTGCGCAGCATGTACCGCAGATTCCACCGCATGTACCGAAAATTCCAAGGAATCAAATGGAACCGGAAAAAATACCTAATTCCATGGAACTCCTTGAAATCAAGGGAAAGGAAGAAAGCGTGGACCTCCCGTACCAAACGCTTCCCATATACATAGATAATGATTTATTCACAGTCGTTGGGAGTATCTTTGCTAATAAAGGTTAAGTGATACTCCGGACCCTCAGGGATGAACTAATGGCATTTAGACCAGAAGCCAGGCTGCAATTGGCCAAGGTTATAGCGCCTCATTTCGCTCTCTGAAAATAGATTAGTTTGCCAAAAATATTAGTTTAAATAATATAACACTTGAAAATAAAGTCATGTGGTTTAATGGTTGCCTAAAACTACATTTGTAAGGTTAGGAACTGAAAACCGCACGACCCCGCACCTCCTAGCTTAGCTACTCAATTATACAAATTGCAGTATTTCCAGGTATGGCCACGTGGAGGTGGATATCGACCGGATCGCTTGGTGCAAAATGTCCCTTCGATCCACTAAAATTATCTATGAATTGCTAATTACCAAAGAAGAACAACCAAAATGTAAATCCTGTGGTATAACACTTTCAGTCCAACATATTTTAGTGGATTGCCAAGAACTCGAGTCATGTAGGAGAAATTTAGGCCTTGAAGATAACATCTGCGAGATATTAAGCTATGATGAGGAAAGAGAGGAAAAGATCTTAAAATTCATTAGGGCTATAGGACTAGAAGAGGAAATTTAACTACCATACCGAGGTGAATGACCATAACGGTTAAAGCCTTGTTAATACAAAAAAGCAAACAGCAAAGAATCTTCCAACCAATCATGAAGCGAGGATTTCCAGTTGGACAGTGCTTCATTATTTTCAATTTTTCAATAGTGCGTACTTTGAAATCAATAGGTTTCATTATTGGTGTGGATCCGTAGAAGATTTTCCGATCGATTGGCGCAAAAATAATTAATATCGATCTGGAAACCGCTAAGCTATTAGCGCTCAAAAACTTTCATTTCTCGTGACGCAAGCAGTTTTTGATTTTTGGAATGACACGTGAGGCGTAGTCCTACGTCAAAAAATCGAAATGTATTTATTTGGCATGATGATGATAAGGATAACGCGATCACTTTGACTCATTTTAAAGAACCGTAAAAAGTTTTTAAGTTTATAGCCCTGTATTTTTTCGATAACTAAATTAAGTGCGTAAAAATGGAATTAGTCTCAAGTTTTATTTCAAAGCCAATTTAAATCCAAATTAAATCAATCTAATTTCAAACAAAATTTGGAGTCCAAAATCAATTACAGTTTCAATTCAAATGTCCAGTTCAATTTGAAGCAAAGTCTCATGTCTGAATTGGTATAAATTTAAGTCCAATTTCAAGCCCAATTAGAACTAAAATTTCAATTTAAATTTCAAGCCATCTTAACTATTTTGCTTAATTAGTTCCAAAATTATGAGGAAATTTGTAATACATTTGTATGGGAGCCCCCCCTCTTAGTAGGGGAAGGAGTGTCAGTATACCATAGAACATGCCAAATTTGGTTCCTTTTGCTCGGTTAATTCTCGAGTAATGAGGAAGTTTGTATATTATTTGTATGCCCCCCCCCCCTTCTAAAGAGGGAAGGGGTCTCAATTCACTATAGAACAAAATGCTGCGTTCTAAAACCTCCACATGCCAAATTTGGTTCCATTTGCTTGATTAGCTCTCGAGTTTTGAGAAAATTTGGGTTTCATTTGTATAGGAACCCCCCCCTCTTATGCCCTCCATAAAATTGCTGGTCATTTTATCTATCCAACGACATATAAATTGTTCAGTTTCATTCAGTAGTTTAGTAGTTATTAGCATTTGAAATCTTTCATTCAAACGTTACACTTCTATTTTCGTTATCACAGAGTGCTACCCAGTCCCAGAATAGTAAACAAAGACGAGTTGGAAATTCATTCCACCTGCTACGCCCCACTTGAGTGTCCTAGCGGGCCACTTGAATGGCGAGTGGGAGCGGCTCGGTCAAGATAGTGGGGAAGTTCTAGATGCAGCTTGCAAACGGAATAAAAAGATTTTGGAAACTGTCATCAACTGCAGACCGCTTACTTCAACACCACCTGAGTCCCTGAACAAAAGGCCCTGACGTCAAATCTTTTTTGTTTTGCTGAGTAGTTCTACCGAGGTGGTTCGATGCTCAGGAACTAGGAACTACTGAAAATTGGGGTAGTTTCATCACTGATGTATTCTACTGACGGTGAACGAAGGTACATCTGCCAGCGATTATCCGTATGTGTATATGGTTTGAGCAGTCTAAGAACCTTACAGTTGATAATGTGGTGATGGGCGCAGAACCTTTGGTTACGAGGACGGATTGTGCAATTTACTCAAGCACACACAGCGGCCTAAATTTATTAGCGCTTTCCATGGAGTGTTCGTCAAGCAATCGTCAAACGTACTCAAAATGGCACCAATAGTTACACGGAATGAATTAAACACAGTGCGTTTTTTATTACTTCAAAAGGTTCACCGTAATCTAAGGACTAATATTTACATTTTAAGATAGAATTAACAAAAGGGAGAATGTGTTCTCTCTGCTATTTAATGCTATACCACGCGGCAAATAAAACGTTTCACAATGTTTAGTGATTTCTTTTACTTTTTTTTTTCTTTTCTTTTTTTTTAAGTTTCTGTCCAACTGATTACAACAACTTTCATTTATGCGTTCGACAACTCAACCTACTACACACTAAATCTGTCCTCGTTGTCTTTCGTCGAGTCCGCCGGTTGCGGCATGAAGTAGACACAGTTTTCCTTGCCCAGAGAACACAATATCGTAATAGAAATTTCACATTAAATCGCATGCATGTCAATTTTACATTGCAATTGTATAATGATTAGAGTATGTCAAAACAAAGAGAACAATAAATTGTTATGCAGCCGTGCGTGCCCTCATATACAACTCATGATTGTAAATTATAAAGCAGTATAGATGATTGCAATATTAAGTTATATCTTAATCATGTATTCAGGAGTATCAAGTTGCGTGTTATAAAAACTGCTGTATAAAATGCATGATAGAATTACAAATAATCGTCAAAATTTTCGCACGTATATTACCTCCAATTTAGGGAAATATAACTTTTACGTTCAGATATGATGTTGCATTTCTCAGTTGTAATCGAGATGTACAAACCAAATCATTTACTAGGTCGTGTTTGTAGGGATTACAACGACCACGTGCATCTCGCGGCCAGCGACACCGACCGACCGACGGGTTCTACCAAGTTTGCCGAGGTTGTGCAGTACGTTCATCGTCACGATCGCCCCCATAATGAGTGTCGCTATCACCGCCAGTGGAATTAAGTACTTGACGTGGGTTTCGTTGTACATCAGGGAGTTGCTGAAAGTGGACAAGGTCTGTAAATTTAGAGATTCTTTTAACTGTTTTAAATAATAAAGCTCACCTTTGGCTATCGACTTTGTAAATTATCTCCGGAATTAAGTCGCATTTGATTGAATCATCCTCATTTTGCTGATATCCTGCGAAGCATTCACAAATATCAGGAGCCACACAGTGTCCATTCGTGCATCCTCCAACACCGCAATCTGGCTTACACATGATGTCATCGAGTGTTCTTCTGTATCCTGGAGAGCAATCACACCTTTCTGGTGCTCCACAAAAACCGTTCACACAATCTTCTGTGCAAATTGGTTTACAGTCGTGGCCATTTTGTAATTCATAACCTTCGTTACAAACACAAACCCCACCATCTACACACTGTCCATTTGTACAACCCAGTTCACACCACGGTTCGCAGGTCATCTTCGATTTGTCAGCATTATAGTAGCCTTCAGAACACTTACAAACCCCCTCTACACAAATGCCGTTTTTACACTTGGCTTTACATGCCTCTTGTTTCTCTTTAGCGATCAGCGAAAGAGTTTTTTCGCATTCAATTTTGCTTCCCTCCACGAAAACATATCCTGAATTACACTCACATTCGTTAGGACCAATGCAGTGTCCGTTGAGGCATTCTTGTTCACAATCTGGTTCACAGGTACTGCTATCGTTTACGTTCTTGTACCCTTCAAAGCACCTACATCGATTGTTACCAGCGCAAACGCCATTATGACAAGGTTTTTCACAAAATGGCTGACAGTTGAACTCATCGTTTATTGAGAGAACGAACCCTACAGGGCAAATACACTTCCCTTCTTCACAGAACCCATCACGGCAGTTGTGTTCACAATGATCTTGCTTCAATTGAATCTGGAATCGTCTAACATCGTCTTTATGGAAACAAACTGAACTACTGTCATTGTAAAACTCGTAACCTTGATGACATTCACAGCGATCTGGTTCAACGCAGGTTGCATTCCGGCAAATGGGATCACATAGGGGAACACATCGATGATTCTGGTTCTCCGGTTTAACGTAACCGGTCTTACACTGACAGTACCCTTGTTCGCAAACTCCGTTGCGGCATTCCTGCAGACACAGCTGCTGTTTTCGCTGTCGTTCCTTCTCCTGCTGCAGCTCCACAATCGATTGACATCGCGTTCGACTTCCGTCAATAAAAGTATACCCCACATCGCACTTACAAACATTCGGCTCGACACACCGGCCATTGTAGCAGTTATCAGCACAAATCGGGTTACACACCGAGGAATTCGTCAGCGACAACCGGTAATTTTCGCTACACAAACACATCCCGTCGATACACTTCCCATGAACACAGCCCTTCGGACAGATCTTTTCGCACAATCCGGTCAAATTCAAAACGTAGCCAGGGTTACAAACGCACTTCGCTTCTTTGTCACAGATGCCATTTATGCATCTGGCTCGGCACACCTCCAGAGGTTCCATACACGATTTTTCGTGCTTAATGAATCCTATAAATATTAAGAATTAATTTGATTTCAATTAACGCATCCCGAATTTGCCAAAACTCACCTGGATTACATTTACACGTTTCGGGAGCCACGCAAACCCCGTTCGGGCAATCACCTTCACAAACCGGCAGGCACTTGAACAGTGTATTGAAATACGTAAAGTTGTACCTAGGGTTGGGAGTACCGTCAGGATTTTTGAGAACTGGTATTTCGTTACTGGAAGGATCAGTATTCAGTACCGGTAATACCGGTACCGGTATCGGTACCCAAAGCTTTTTTTGGGAAATGGCGTATGTAGTCAAACCAAAATCGTAACAAATTTTTAGTTACTCTCCGACGTTTCGCTTTTATTTTTAAAGCTTTTTCAAGGAATCGCTATAAACATTGGTATTTTAACTATATGACAATTTTTAGTATTTGTTTGTTACTCACTAACTAGTCTGTCCGTTGTCTGAATGATTTTGTCTGAAAATGTCTAAAATTGTCGCTGCTGTCTTATGTTTCCATCTTAGGTTCCTGTATATGATGAATTTGATTGTAGATTTTGTTGTTTTAGTCATCTATTGCTAACCTGTAGTTTGTCATTTGTTGTGGATTTTTAGTATCTTTCGTCACTATTATTTTTGAGTTTTATTCTGTGCCTGCACTATCGGTCTAAGAGTAACCTGGGTCTACAATTACTGTTTATGTGTGTGGATATGTTTGGTTAGGCACTAGGGTTGTGGGGGTGTTCTTGGTTTTATTTTGTACAGAAAATAGTCGACACCATAATACGGTACCCAAAGCTTTAAAAAGAAAATCCTTGTTCTTTGGAAAATCTGCTAATACTTTTATTTGAGGTCCAATTCTTAAGTTACTTCACCTCACTTTGCAGTTACCATTTCATTTGTACTGTCACTTAGGTAACAGGAGTCACCCAAGTACTTTCAAAATAGCTAATTGTGTTCTCATCTAAGATCTATGAGAATAGGGCCCTTGTAAAAATGAACAGAGTTAGCGATTGCAAAAATTGGAGTGATTCCAAACAACATCTGGCGAAAGTCGGGAGGCTAAGATGGGTCGGCAATGTCGCAAGGATGACGGATGACTGTGCACCGAAATCTGTTTTTTTCAAAAACCCCACCGATACCATGAATAGCGGGGCCCAACGACCAGGTTGAAGCTGACTCCGAGAAGCTCAATGAATTGGTGACAAGTAGCCTAGGATCAAGTACAGTGGAGACAAGTTTTTGATACAACACGACTCCCGATTGTATGCTGCTCTCCTCTGAGAAGCTTGCCAAATTCAACTTTAAGATGCACAGGATATACAATGTACTGTTCACCATGCGAAAACGAATCTGCCAGACACTGAAAATGCTTTCTCAGAATGTATCGCTGAAGGAAAGGTTGTATTCAGGGTACCGAAAAGCATAGTCCATTACTTGCTCTTCAATCCTTGAGTTACATCGAAGCGAATTCATTCCGCAGAGTGTTTTGGTGTACAGGTCTAATCGAACGCCTTAAAGCTTGAACTGCTATAGGGGTCTGAAATTCGTTCAAATTTTTCCTTCATGATCAGTTAGCCATATTCATTCCCATAACTAACGCTCAACAATTTTCTCAATCTCGTTACTGGTGTTAAATCGTTGTAGTAACTCATCCGCTAGCTTTATCAAAATATAGCGCGTAGTTTTAGAAATTATTTCAAAGTTGTTATCTTCGATTTTAAGGCCGAATGTTAGAAAGATTGCATAATTGATCAGTACCGAAAGTACCGGTTTTCTCTTGTGCCAGTACCGGTATTTCGGTACTAGAAAATCAGGCGGAAGTACCAGTATTTCTGGTATCCCAACCTTAGTTGTACCCCGGAAGACACGTGCATGAGTTTGGTCCGGTGCAGCGCGCATTCCGGCATTCGTCCTCGCAAATTGGAAAGCAGTCGCCGTCATTTTCCTTATACACTCAAGTACTTTTTTTACACGGTTTGTTTTTTCGATTATTCAAAACGGGGCAACTTAGGGACCATTCATTTATTTCTCAATACATTTGGGAGAGGCCCGACAATTGTCACGTAGTTTATACATGTCCCTGAGTTGCACCGTTCTTGAATAATCTAAAAAAGCAAACCGTGTAAAAAAAGACTTGAGTGTGACCCTTGTGGCATACACATGTACCTGATGGAAAAAAAACTTGCTTTCAAGCACATATAAAAATTGGAATAAAAATACGGGGTGCGGAAACTCGTAACCCTCCTGGCAACTGCAAACGTTCGGTTCCGAACAGTATCCGTTTTCGCAGTCGTTACACTCCGTTTTCCGCGTGCTGGCACTGGCAAAACCCCGGTCTGATGCAGAATCCGTTGTCACAGCTTTCGCAGTGGGGAATGCATCTGCAAATGAGCCGTTCCGAGTTATAGTGGTCTATTGACCATTTAGTTAATTTCACAGGAGACGCAATTGTCTAAAAAACTCTATAATAAATTCTATACAATTCTCCAAACCAAGTGCTCTAATGTGTAGTGTATAAAGTGATTCAACATGAGAATACATAAAAATCCCAACTTTTGTCAAAATATGCGATTTACTCTTACCAATGTACATAGACCACTATTATGATTCCATATATATATTTTCACTGTAATCCCCAAAACGTTCCGCAACATAGTGGTCTATATCCTAGGACAGGACGTGCCATCTGGCTTCTTACTCTTCTTATTATTATTACCGCCATCCCGATTGAATATTCTTTGTAACACTCTGCACCACTGTTGCCTGCAAATATTATTTTAAGAATATCTTCGTTTGCCGAACAACAGCTCCCGAATAGGGTAACCAACTTATTTTGGACCCCATCGGCAGCTGTACATAATTTGGACACTTCCATTTGATTTTACTGTAAGTGTCCAAATTATATACAGTTGCTGATGGGGTCCAAAATACGTTGGTTACCCTACGCCACAGTTTATGCGACCAAAATCATGTTTTGCATTTCATTTTGAAAATTAAAATCAGTGTACAAACAAAACCAAGTATAGAACTACAGAATACAAAAGAAATCAAAATTCGGAAATAATAACTTATTGTCGTATTCCCACTAATGAGTTTCAGCAACACTGAAAGCGATGCCGCGTTATATTTTCCAGTCAACGGTTGCTCGTCGCTTTCGGCCAATCAGAAATTGAGTCAATTTTGGGTCAACGCCGCGGTTGACACTTGGCACGTCCTGTCCGAGGTCTATATCCATGGGATTTGTAAATGTCAATAAATGATTCAAAACCCCCATAAAATGGGTATTGGTGTAATAGTATGACGACTGGGTATGGAGTATCGTGTTTTGACGCCATTTTGGAGCCAAAGATGATGACTTCCAGTTTTCTGAAAATGACCATATATGCAGTTTCGAACAAGAACGTTTCCAATAAGGACAGTCTCGAGTGATTCCATCAAGGCGGTCGAACGTCCTTATTCGAGTCTATGTAGCATATGGGAACTGACTTAATTGGTTAGAACATGGAATAAGTCGTGATCCTGACCGTACTTTAAGGAGGTAAGGAAAATAGCGCATAATTGTCTCACTACGTGGCGCTAGTGTATATGTAATATTCTTATACAGGCTGTATCTTGCGCTGCTGACTGTCTAGAAAGTTGCGGTTTTCCCACAGAACAGAAGTGGAAGTCCGAACGATTCGGCGATCAAAACTGGTAACAAAGTCTTTTTTGTTTTTCTTTTTCTTTGGGAAGTTTTTCGCATAAAAACGAATAACAGCAATATAAGCAGAACACAGTGTGTTTTCGTGGGAAAAAGTGACTCGCTACCGCCAGGTTCGCTAGTATCTGTAGAAAGTAGCATGTACGTGTTTGGATTTCTACTTCCACTTCTGTTCTGTGGTCTTCCGGAAGGTTATTCAAGTGACTGCCAGCTTGAAGATAATATGAAAATAGTACAGAATTGTCTCACTACTACAACCCATAGCTCATATCGTATATATTTCTGTCAAAATATGAAAATAATTCAATTTTTCAATGACGCGCATTGAAAATCAATAGTTTTCTATATTTTCAATATTTTCCAAATCGATTTTCCGATCAATTGGTGTAAATATCTTGGAAATCTATTGAAAATTGACTGAAATATAAGCCGAAGCATGAAAACGCATTTCCACTTTGATGCAGACTTGTTATAAACACGGTCCGGTGCGACACCCAGTTCCCAGTTGGCCTCGAGGTAAGATGCTGGTCTAATAAGCCAGTTGTCGTATGTTCGAATCTCGGCTGGGAGAGGCTGTTAGAGTCAATAGGATCGCAGCACTGACCCCGCACTGTCCTGTATTCTAACAGCTGGTTGCGAAGTCTGTCGTATAAAAAACAGAAGGTCAAATTTCGATAACGGAATTTGCACCCAGGCTTTGCTTTGCCGGTGCGACACGGTTGCCACCCGTCCACATACGCACGCCACGGCAATGGGTGCTTTCGGTAATAGAACTCATTGGCTTTGCTACATACTGGCACGCTCCCGACAACGCGAAAACCCGATCGAAGTGCTTTGCCTTCGGTTTAGGCACCAACGAGCACGGTACTAACGACAGGCCGCATGACGGCTTGCATGATTTCGTTCTTTGCTTTCTTTCCCATTCATTCATATTCGGTGTACGTGACTGAGTTGTCAGGACGTTCGGGCACCGTTCTCTTGTCGTGCTTTTGCCGTGCTCTAGCAAGTGCCGACTGGTGTAAGCTGGCGGTTTCGCTCTCAAACTAAAAAACATATACCGTGGACCCCCGTTCGTTTGACCGTTTTTAATCTGAACACTTTTTAATTTGAACCCCGTTGGTTTGCACGACGTGCAAATTAAAAATGGTTCAAACGTCATATTCATTATGACATCATTTGCTTATGCAGACAATGATTTGTTTGTGCTGATCTAGCGTGTTTATTCTGTTTCACATTGCGTTTTCCCAACGATTATGGTAGAAATCCGATCGGAGAATGAAAATTCGCTGCTTGCAACTGCCAACTGAATCAAACTACCAAAACAATAACAAAGAGCAGGGCAGCCAGTTCACACAAGTTCCAGCATATTTAGGGTTACCAGTTGTTCAAATTAAAAACTAACCCCGTTAGTTTGCATGAGGAATCGTTCAAACGAACGGGGGTCCACTGTATAGGGTAAGGTGGTGCAGAATGCACCGCTTAAGCAAAACATCATTTTGCAGAGCAACGGCGTGTTTGATCCACGTTTTTCAACTTCTAGAAGACTTTGGGATCTTTTTACACTTACTCCTGGTGAAACTTCCTGACAAAAACCAGTATTTATTGTTATTTTTGACGATTTTTGGCAAGAGTCAAAATCATTATGCGAGGCAGAACGCCAAAGCCCGTGGACAAAACGCATCAAGTTTGCCCAGCTAGGCGTTAAACGCAACCAAAAAATTTACATTCAATTACGTGTTGTATAAACTCCTAAAACTAGGCTGCCAAAATGGCGGATGCGTTCGTTATAGCGTTTGTTGCAAACGCTAGTTTGCTGGGATACAATGGGTTCATATCTCAACATAATTGGCAATAAAATTTAATCATCTACTTGTCTCCAACTGATGTGTGATGAAATATTGTAAGTTTAACAATGTACAATTAGGTTTAAGGCAAATTCTAAGTCCTATACAATACATAATATTGCTACATTTTTAATAAATAATCCGAAACAAAAGATGTACTGCAAATTAAAAATATTTTATAACTGTTCGATCCCGCTGTGATGCATTCTACCCCTGTTTTGTATTTTGAAGTTTTTTGCAATATATGTGAAAAATATGCATAGTTAATGCCGTTTTTGTGATGAATCATTGAGTATGACAGTATATCAATTAGATAGACTGTATTTATTATGAAATTTGCTTACCGACTAGTGGTAAAAGCTTAAGAGAAAACCGTGATTTCTTACATGTGGAATGAGATCGCGGATAATCGCTTGATTTTATTGGATGTGGCTATGTTTGATGCTTTTACATTCTACACAATTATGAATTAGCTTGTTTTACACCAAAATAAAATGCGCATGCATAATTTTACCAAATAGTTTCCTCGTTTTTAAGCAATTAATAGCTTGGGCCATTCTACCCCCCCCCCCCCCCCCCCCCCCCCGGTGCGTTCTGGACAGTCTTACCCTAACTGCTTGGAGCGATACGGTAAAAACTTATGAACGATAGCGGGTGCTTTCCACAACGCCGTATTGTTGTTCCATATCCGCTGGTGCTGCTCAGTAAGAATGATTTCGATTCGATGTAATGCTTATTATGATATCTATAGGAAAACATTTCGACACAAGTTAATTTTTCGATTCAAGGACAGTTTTTTCTAACTAATTATTAATTCGTTTATACAAAACATCAGTTTGTGTTTTGTTCCGAAATCTTTAATGTGCGAAATTTAAAAATTCATTCACTAAAGTATTGAGCATAATATAATATTTTTCATCATACCACATCATATCCGTTGTCAAAGGAATTAGTATGGTGATGATTAGTACGACGCATAATAGGTTTGCTGAATTTATATTTGGGCTACATGCTCGTCTGTGTGTTATCGTCTCGAATTAGGTTGACATTGGAATATGTTGGGCTTCGAAGATCAAAGTTTTACATGCACCATGTCACCCATGGATTATGCAGTTTAAATCATAACCCTGTAACTTTGTCAGGGAAACGGTGTTACAATCAATAAAAATCAATCAATAAAAGTCTATCAGGGAAACGGTGTTTATGTAATCAATAAAAGTCTGATTTTAATTTGTAATAATTTCGAGATTTTTTGGTTTATCCATTAGTTATGTTGAAGCCCGTTATGTATTCGCAATAATTCGCAACAAAAGCAAAGCTTTGGGCTTAAACATCTTTCTAAGTCTTCGCTCTTATTTTTCTTCGCAGCCGGATTTTAAACTCCAGTATCCATTCGTTTTTGGCAACACGTCAGAAAAATGTATGTTGCCAAAATCAAACCGTGTCAAAAACGAGCTGTTTTTAAATTTTTGCTTTACTGTCACTATTGATTGTTCAACACAAAATTTATGTGTTACAATGTATTACAAAGTTCATAAAACATACTTTTGTTGGACTATCAGGTTTACAACGAGCAGAACCAGAATAGAAGGAGTCTTGTTTCCAAAGTATCTAAATATCGCATCAAAATGCAAATAACATAATTAATACCAAGAAAAATGTTTGTTTGACAGGTTGACAAAATGCGTTCACTGTTCAGAAGTTCACTGAGAATAACCTGCATGTCCCATGCGGGTTAAAAGCTATCCTACTTTCTTTTATAAATCTTGATTTGGTTAAATTACGCATTTCAATCGAAAGCGGGTTTTTTTTGGAATTACTCCCTATACCCGCTACCTTCCTAAAAGACGTAGTCCTACGTCAAAATGGTCAATAGTCCACTATAATTCGAAACGGCTCAAATGTGAAAGGATATTTTTTAGGATATTGTCCGTAATGTTGCGTCAGTGTCGGTCTTACCTGAAGTTCGACAGCTGTCTATATCCGTCGTTACAGGTGCAGTAGTTTGGTCGGGTACACTTGGAGTTCTCGCAAGGCGGTGTACAAACCGGGACACATTTGTTCTTTTCACGAACGTAATCCGGGTAGCATTTTTTCCGTGGTTTTCCGTGTATATATTCTAGGGAGCTGTAAAGATTTTTTTTACATAATTTCATCATATTAATGTATACAAGTATAATAAGTAAGTTATATAAATAAGTTTATAATATAAGTAAGGAGTGTGACAAAGAGTGTTTGCAGTTCATACAAACGTGCGTTGGCTACCGATTATTGGTACCTTTGCTTTGGTGTCTGCACAGCATCGTAGGACAAAATCGGGAGGAATTTTACTACTGGACTGTACAGTGTGAAACATATATATTCAAACAAAAATCATTTTATGCTTGTAACGGCATATACATGTAATACAATCAAACCATGTGTGTGTGTCATCATGACTTAAGTCTGACTTGGCGTGGTTTCATTTTCGTATTATGTCTCTTTTGGCGTACACGTACCAATGCTCGAGTTACGGTCGTTGATAATAAATAAATTCCGAAACGGTGCTTGCAGCACTATTTTTCACTATATGACCTCAAACATCTCGGCAAAAAAGAGGTTATGCATACTATACAGCAAAAAGATTTGTCGAGACTGGATCTGTTGAAAACGTAAAAATCAGAGGGGTCGTGTACAAGACACAAGACCGCATATGAGGTGACGCAGGACTACGTAAAGCCTCTTTGTAGTCATAGTAGCATGTATCCATGCATGTAATCATTTGATTCTTCATGTATACATACTATATGCAGCATACATACAGCTATATGCGTTGTATATAACATTTATTAACAGTGCCTAGGGCTCCACGCAAACCCTTAAAATGGCGCCCCCAAAATTTAGTCGTTAAAAGTAAGTAAGTAAGTAAGATTTATGTATCGAGACAGTCAATGAATTAACGATGAATTGCCCAGGAACGAGTACAGCGGAGAGAACTTCTTGATACGGCACGAACGCTCAAAGTGGTGCTCCAAGCAACTGCTTGTTTTGCTAAAGGGAAGCGCCGGTTCTGTTTATCAAAGTAGTAACATTGTATACGTCCGATCCTCAATACATTCTTGAGTTATTTCTATGTGCATTTGGAAACAATTTAACAAAATCAAGAACACTAACTATTGCTTTCCTGCTAGGGATCATTTAATAATGACGTCCATTGTTTATGGGGGGAGGGGAGTGTCAATTTTGTGACAGGTTGTGACAGAGGGGGGAGCGGGTCTAGGCAAATGTGACATCCGTAGAAGAAAATTTATTCTCAGAAAAAGGCTACAAAAACTCATCGATTTATTTCGATTTTCGAACTTATCTTACTTCAGAAGATCGCAAGAGGACCCGACATCGTCGAAACAAATAAATGACGCTGATTCTCTCCTACCTTCTCTTCACTCAAAAAGCGACTTGCTTCATTTGTTGAACAGAATGTTTCAAGCAAGTTTCAATTGAAGATGATAATTGTTTCAGTTGACGGCACCGAAAGTCGGGCACGATTTGCCTATGTTACACTAGATTAATTATACCATGCGTATAATGTAACACATTAAAGGATATATGTAAATCAATTTCAGTTCATTTACAATCAAAGTTTCTAGCTTTTTAATAAATACAGTAAAGATAGCGCGGTGGGTGGTGCTGTACGCCCATCGCGAAATCTCAGCTATTCATTCACCAATAAGGTTGATTTTTGGTATATTGTTAGCATGTGTTACAACCTAGTCTACTACCAAAAATCAGCTTTATTGGTTAATGTACAGCTGAGATATCACGATGGGCGTACAGCACCACTCACCGCGTTATACAAGTCTTTACTGTATTTGATAGACAAGTACAAAATAAACTTTAATAGCTATCGTCACGATGTAGTGAAACCTGCCTCGCCGATGCAGATTGAAGCTGTTTTAAAGTGGAGTGGTGCTCTTCAATTGAAACCAATACTTCAATTCTGCATTGATTTGTGACGATTTGCAATTAAAGGTTGTTAGAGCCTTTGTTGGCAGTTCATAAATCATGGCCATAAGAATATTTTTACTAATAAAATTACATGTAACAATTCGATAAAAAAATCAATAAAAGTCTACTGCTGGGTGAAGAAAGTTAGCAAAACGTGGAGTCTTTTTCTAATTTCGTTAAAAAGATAACTTTAAGATCAGTTTATCTGGCAAAATCTAGAAATTTAAATTTCTTTTTTCAAGAAAATACGCGACTATTATTTTCTATGATTTTTTAATCTTACACTATTTCTAAGATTAAGCTATTTTTATAAACCACTTTTTACTTTTAACTCGCTTTTTATTTCTATGTAAGGTTTGTGTGACGTCCAAGGGGGGGGGGGGAGATTGAGTTTTCTGACATATGCGGATATAGGGAGGAGGGGGGTCTAAAAAGCAGAAATTTGGTGGATGTCATATTTGAATCGTCCCCTACCTTACAGAAATTATAGATTGTCTTGATGAAGGACTACGTCTTACGCCAAGGTTTGGGATAGGGTGTCATTCCAAAAAATCGAAAAATGCAAGCGTCACGAAAAATGAAAGATTTTGAGCGCTAATAGCTTAGCGGTTTCCAAATCGATTTTAAATATTTTTACGCCAATCGATCGGTTAATCTTCTATGCATCCACACCAATGATGAAACCTATTGATTTCAAAGTATGTACTATTGAAAAATTGAAAATAATTAGCATTGTCCAACTGGAAATCCTCGTTTTGTGCGTGGTTGGAAGTTTGTTTACGATGATATAAACTTATACCAATTTGATATCTGTGCTAGGGAAGTAAGCCAAAACAAGTGACAATGTTTCCTCATCTCAACAAGATTTCTTAACACCGCGTTTAAACCTAGACCATTTTGATGTCCTTGCTTGGGAAGTACGCCAGAAAGAGTGACAAAGCCCCCTCATGCCAACAATTTTTTTATGAAGTAGGACTACTTCTTTGATTTCTATATTAGGGTGCACTTTAGAAAAACGAAAAGGGAACATGTAACGAAAAGTAGTTATAGTTTGCATGTTATAACTCGGTCATCAGTCAACAGATTCTAGAGATATTGGTATCAATCGATTGGAAATTTTCCAAAAAATCCATTACAACACAGTAGATTACATGTTTCCCGAACAGACGTTTAATAATTGAGAAAATATGAGTCGAATATTTAATAATTCATTATTTGCATTTTTTTTGCCTTCCCGCGTCAGTGCTTCCCTAGCACGGATGACAGAAATATATACCATAAGGTCGCCATTCACCGTTCAGCTCTATTTACCGCTCATTTGAAACAAAAAATTCTTATATTTCTTTAAAATGGTTCATTAGGCTTATACAAATTTGGAAAAAAGTTTATGTCCTGGTCTCGAAATATTGTTCAAGGGGGGGGCAAGAAAAAAATAATAACATCAAACCTTCAATAACTAAACAAAGGAGAAGAAAACAGTATATATTTTTACAGATTAATAAAAGTTCAATACAAAAAAGCTGTACAGAACTTAAATTTTAGTTCAAATCAAAACAACTCTCAAAATTTTTGGATCCAAGCACATAAAGTAAGTATTCTGGCAGAGATGAATCAACTTGAAAATAGTGGAGTGCTACAGGATCACCTTAGAGAGCCATAAACGTGTAACTTGACCTTCATTTGGATTTTTTTTTCTACTTGCATGTCACTCGGTTAGTTACTTTGTATTTTAGAATAATCCAAATCTGTATCACTTACTAGTTCAGAACTCGGTAACTACGAAATAGTATCGGAATCTAATCTTCTCGTAAAAATGGCAATTTGGGTCCCTAAAACTTTTTTACTTGGAACGTTTGTGCTATGCTACTGACATTTTTTAAGAATAAAAATCTCTGACACCATGCACGTTTGAAACCGCTTGTTTCTTGGTCAACCTTTTAGTCATATGAATATCAGCCCATTCTCAACAATAACGTGTTTATCTTTGATATATTAAGGATGCAAACGCACCACTATCAGAAGCGATTGTCATTGTTTGACTAATAGCATTTGTCCAGTCCGGTGCTGCACTTCGGATGCAGTGTAGTACTGCGCTGGGAGTTGTTTTCCAAATATCAGGGCTTCTAACAGCCCTCTGTCGAAGAACCTTGATCTTTAATTTAAAAATGCCCGACATCGGCATAACAGGTGTTCCGAGTCTTTTTTTCTGTGCCACAGAACCGACATATATAACCTTGCAGTTTCCCCATAAGCTTCAGATGATAGCGGTTTGGACAATGTCCTGTTATAAGATCAGTATAAATGTTTAGATCTTTCTTCGAAAGCTCTAGGATTTTGCGAGCAATTGAAATGTTTGGAGAGATAAACTGTTTCGACTGCCTAGCAATGAAAGTGTTATTCCAATTTAATTCCACTTTCGTACATTCGTGATCCCAATGATAATCACAAAATGATAATAGTCAGACAAGTTTCAAACAGTTCAGTGACATCCATTCTGTATGCGTCAAATGCATGGAAAAAATTGTATATTAAGTTTTTCTTCCTTTACATCCAAAATTAGGGTAGGTACATGGACACTACGGAATAAAACGATCAATTTGGAGCCCCGAAAGCACCGAAAGCTGATGCTCCGGAGTGTGCAATTTGTTGTATTTCTATTTTAATCTTATCTTACTACCTATGACAGTAGTAAAATATAATCTCACTGCAATTCGGAATATTTCCGTCAAAAGTGGGAGCAAATTTCACTAATACATTGTTTAGTTGATTGATGCCTCAATCTAATTCGGTTCTTTTGAAGCAAGTTGAATTAAAATGGAACAAAATTTAAAGTAAATGGAGCCAAAAGTCTAATTCCAAGCACCCCAATTTTCGGCGTCGGAACTTAAAGGTTAACCACAACAGTCGCCTGTGACCTGTAGCAGGAATCAGAAAGCATAGATGATGTAGGATAGTTGATCGAGACTAACGGGATAATTACTTCAACTTTGCACGAATTGGGTAATTTAGAGATGTAAACTTGTTGAATTGTAAAAATCTGCTTACCATTAAAGAATGCAACATTATTGCACTTTATTTTTTCGCCCCTTCAAATTTCGAAAATTTTTGAAGGGGGGGGTGACATAAACTTTTTTTCAAATTTGTATAAGCCTTATTGTAAAAACTATTGACAAACAATAATTTTGTATGTTTAATGATACGAATTAAACATAAATTTGCGCTATACTCATAAAAGCTCATTTTCGAAAAATATAATCATCCGAAAATTAATTTCCGAAAAAAAAAAATTATCCGAAAAATAATCATTTCCGAAAAAAAATAATGAGGAGCGAAAAACATCGTTTTGATCGCGTCTTTATTAAGACCGAGTGTAAATGACTAAATTAATTATTAGCTCAAGCGAACTTGTTGCTTTGGTTAGAAGGTTTGGTTTAGAAACTATTCTACTAAATACGTGAAATACGTCGACAGCAGTGATTAAAATTTTCACTCACTTGTAGGATAAACGTTTTTCGCTCACCCATTATTCTCATATGACAACTAGATTCTGTGGTTATCTGTTTATAAAAAGCGAAAGAAAAACATTTTTCCGCTACAGAATGAGAGTTGATAATATCTCATAGCATTTTTCCCTGAAAAACATTTATCCGCTCGTAGTGAACCATGAAAAATATAAATCGCAGGTGGAATTGGCGCGAAACTCTAATGCAATACTAGGTATATAATGAAACCCATGGTAATACCCAAATACTTAAGTTGGGTTGTTTTATATGTCTCTCTCTTGTTGGCTGGTTGCTTGGTAAATTCAATAGTAACCTGTGTATTTTCGTCTCTGAAAAACGGCTGATACTGCTTTATCCTCTCACAACAAAGAGAGGATAAACTCGTGTTACGAAAAATTAAAAATAAACAAATCATGATCGCGTGTTTCTAGGGATAAAGAAAAATATAGATAGCCTGCGCTCACGAGCGACAATACATATGTATAAAACATTTTCGTTTCTCTTTTGCAAGGTTATAAGTCGTAGTAGGCAAAATTCATTGAATATCGCGCATTTGAAACGATAAATTGAATGCCTGGTCGACAGTATTTATATTAGCGTTCTATTCTGCTATAAATGGCAAACCCAAAACAAAGGTCAAAACGTGGGTTTTATTTATTTGGTAACAGTAAAAAATATGAGCGGTAAATGGGATCCATAGATTTGCTATAGACAAACTAACTTAGAATCGTTTTTAAATGAGCGGTAGATAGCAACAATACGGTACGAGATGAGCTATGGGTTAATCTTCCTTACCTTCTTCGGTCACCGGCTTTCGTTGGAAACACATCGGCAAGCAGCTAGCTTGTAACGCATCGGACAGCAAGTTTTCGAGTCACATCCGTGGCATAATTTTGTATATGAAACATTGTTTGCCTTTGCCTCGGTGCGCGTCATCAGTCGCTCACCGGCTTTCGTTGGAGACACATCGGCAAGCAGCTAGCTTGCGACTCATAACATCATAAACATAAAAATCTATCTTGATTACAGATCCTACCAGTAGCGTTTGTCCGATAAACAGTATTCCCACCAGTAATCCACACACCAATAACCTATCTGATGGACGAAAGTAGACAATGGACACCACGAGTCAGAAATTTGAGAATTCGAGATTAACAAACGGACCTTTTCAGGTCCACCATTTAAATTAGCTGAAGAGTTGAAATTGTGAATTTCTCACATGTAAGAACACAATCCCTTACCTTTCGTTACTCGCATCAACTCCGATTTATAGGCATGCTAAAACGTAACAGAATTCACTCGAATACTAATGCCACTTGGTGAAAAACTTATGGAACTTTTTCCACCATTTGAAAGATCTTTGTCTGCGGATCAACTTTACTGAAAACAGTAATTTTATTTATTGCTAGATTCCCGAGATATACCGAGATAAAGTCAACGGTTCACAGGCGTTGTACAAAATACAACAGCGCGAGTAAACCTTCCGTTACTGCGCAACTGGGGAATCTATTATGTGAAATTCGTATAAAAATCACCGACTTTGGCATTGGGAGACGAATTGATCTACATTCGTAGTCCTACTTCAAGCCTGCGCCCGTGCCACTAGGCATGGACCCTTGTATTTTTTCAAACGCGATTTAATCTAGTCCAATTTGATGTCCGTGTTAGGGAAGTGTGCCCAAAAAAAATGACTAAAGTTGATTGCCTCAACAGCAGGCTTGGCATACACTTTTCGCTTTGATTTTGCTCATTTGATTACTGCACATCAGCCATGCAAAATTTGAAAAAGTGGTGTATGGAGCATTTGTAGAATTAGTTATTATCTGCATTATTGCTGAAACTAATGTTTGATCTTTTGAAGTAGGACTACTTCTTTGATTTCTATATTGGGGTGCACTTTAGAAAAACGAAAAGGGACATGTAACGAAAAGTGGTTATAGTTTGAACGCTTATAACTCAGTCATCCCTCAATAGATTCTAGAGATATTGGTATCAATCGGTTGCAATTTTGACGTAGGACTACGTCTTACCGCAAGTTTTGAGATAGGGTGTCATTCCAAAAAACTGCAAAATGCGAGCGTCACGAAAAATGAAAGGTTTTGAGCACTAATAGCTCAGCGGTTTTCCGAACGATTTTCAATATTCTTACACCAATCGATCGGAAAATCTTCTAAGAATTGACCTAAATGAAGACAAGTAAGGATTCTTGATGTTGAACTATTAAAAAATTGAAAATAATGAACCTATGTTTTACCAGAATTCTCGCTTCATGATTGGTTGGAAGATTCTTTGCGATGATCTAAACCTACATCAATTTGATATCTGTGCTTGGGAAGTAAGCCAAAACAAGTGACAAAGTTTCCTCATTTCAGCAAGATTTCTTAACACCGCGGTTAAACCTAGACCATTTTGATGTCCTTGCTTGGGAAGTACGCCAGAAAGAGTGACAAAACCCCCTCGTGCCAACAGATTTCTTACGAACGCGATTAAACCTAGTGCAATTTGATGTCTGTGTTAGGGAAGTGTGCCAGAAAAAATGACACAAGTTCGTTGTCCCAACAGATCGCAAATTCTTTACAGACGATTAAACCTAGGCGAATTTGATATCTGTGTTGGAAAAAATGTGCTACAGCTGTAGTGTTCGGTTATAATTCGCTATGACGGCGCCGCAGTGGAGACACCTACATTAATTTCGAGTATGCGTGAAGCAGAATAGCGATTTGTTAAAGAGTGCAAAAGACAGAAATATGTCGAAAATAATTTTCACGCATTCAGCTACGGGCAGTTCTGTAAGTGGAAAAGAGGTCGTGCGGTGCCGTCATAGCGAATACGACTCTGTATGAATACGCATGCTTGCCGTTTCATTAGAATTGTAGTGAAAAGATGTGCTGTTGATAAAATAGGATTGAATTGGTAAAATCCCTTCAACGTGGGGAACCATGGGTAATAAAAACAATCTTTAATTTCAGTAAGGTAGCAGAAAAGCAATAGTTTGTGTTCTTGATTTTGTTAAATTGTTTTCAAATGCACAATCTTTTGAGAATTGAACGTATGCAATGTTACTACTTTGATAAATGTTACATACAACGCATGTAGCATGTATATATGTTGCTACTATCACTACAAAGATACTTACGTAGTCCTGCGTCACCTATATATGCGGTCGTGTCTTGTACACAACCCCTCTGATTTTTTTTCGAAGAATCCATTACAATACAGTAAATTATATGTTAGACTAATCTCAAGTTTTTAGTCTTGACCTTGAAATGCGGTCATACATATACAGCCTGAATTCGTTAATTGGGCCACGACTGCACTCTAGCTGATTCGCTAATTGGGCCGACTGACAGTTGTTAGAAATTTCTAAACTCGAAAATTCCATACAATTTTGACATTCAAGTTGTCACATAGCCCAATTAGCGAACACCCAATTAACGAACCGCCCAATTAACGAACCACCAATTAACGAAACTTTGCTGTATATTAATATTTTTTTGAAACGATGGTTCTACAATTGATGCAGGGACGGTAGGGAAAGAAATGAAAATTTTTTTGGTGAAGGTGGGGAAGAGCGGAAAGGAGGGGGGGGGGGTATTGGTAGCTATGCTTGACAAGTAGTCATTTTGACTCCTACCTTTTGTCCAATACTGGAAGGTGCATGAGTCGAACCAAGCTGTAATCTGAGATTACATGGGTGGGTGGGTTCGAATCCGGTTGTAATCTCAGATTACAGCTTGGTTCGACTCATGCACCTTCCAGTATTGGACAAAAAGTAGGAGTCAAAATGACTACTTGTCAAGCATAGCTACCAATACCCCCCCCCTTCTTTTCCGCTCTTCCCCACCTTCACCAAAAAAATTTTCATTTCTTTCCCTTACCGTCCCTTCATCAATTGTAGAACCATCGTTTCAAAAAAATATTAAGATTATATGTTTCCCTCACAAACTTTTAAATAATTGAAAAATGTTAGCCATTGTCTAACTAAAAATCCACACTCTGTGATTGGTCGGAATAAGTAGTGCCGTAGCGATAATGGTGTTTACATACCACAAGCAGTGTGGTTGTATACAACCGTAGTTAAATTTACATTAATTCCAGTTTCTACTCTTGCATTTTATGGTTGTCATTACATTTTTCCTTTATTTTTATAAAAAAAGTGACAGGTCGAAAATACTTTACGACGTTCAGACTTATACTAATCTATACCTATAAAGAAGGATTTCTGTCTGTCTGTATGTTCCTTATAGAATCGAAAACTACTGAACCAATCGGTATGAAAGTATGCATCTAGAGGTTTTTTGGGGCCAGGAAAGGTTTTAGTGATGGTTAGAAACCCCTCCCCTTACTAAGAGGGGGGGCTCACATACAAATGAAACACAAATTTCTGTATAACTCGACAACTAATCAAGCAAATAGAACAAAATTTGGCATGTGGGTGTTTTCGGTGACAAGAATTTATTCTATGGTAAATTGAGACCCCTCCCCTCTTTATAAGGGGAATTATAATTCCTCTCCTCTTTAAAAGGGGGGGTTTCCATACAAATTTCCCCATAACTCGAGAACTAATCAAGCAAATGAAACCAAATTTGGCAGGTGAAAGTTTTCTAGGGCAAGAATATTTTCTATAGTACATTAGGACCCCTCCTCACTTTAAGAGGGGGGGCTCCTGTACCAAAGAAACACAATTTTCCTCATAACTCGAGAAGTAATTAAGCAAATGGAACCAAATTTGGCATGTGGGTGTTTTTGGAGACAAAATTTTTTTCTATGATGAATTGGGACCCCTCCCCGTTTTAGGAGGGGGGGATCCTATACAAATGAAATACAAATTTCCTCATAACTGAAGAACTAATCAAGCAAATGGAACAAAATTTGGCATGTGAAAGTTTTTGAGGGCAAGAATATTTTCTATGGTGAATAAAGACCCCTCCCCACTTTAAGAGGGGGGGCTCCTATACAAACGAAATGCAAATTTCCTCATAACTCGAGAACAAATCAGCAAATGGAACAAAATTTGGCACGTGGGTGTTTTTGGAGACAACATTTTTTTCTATGATGAAATGGGACCCCTCCCCACTTTAGGAAGGGGGGATCCTATACAAATGAAATACAAATTTCCTCATAACAGAAGAACTAATCAAGCAAATGGAACAAAATTTGGCATGTGAAAGTTTTTGAGGGCAAGAATATTTTCTATGGTGAATAAGGACCCCTCCCCACTTTAAGAGGGGGGGCTCCTATACAAACGAAATACAAATTTTCTCATAACTCGAGAACTAATCAAGCAAATGGAACCAAATTTGGCAGGTGAAAGTTTTCTAGGGCATGAATATTTTCTATGGTGAATTAGAACCCCTACCCACTTTAGGAGGGGGGGATCCTATACAAATGAAATACAAATTTCCTCATAACTGAAGAACTAATCAAGCAAATGGAACAAAATTTGGCATGTGAAAGTTTTTGAGGGCAAGAATATTTTCTACGGTGAATAAGGACCCCTCCCCACTTTAAGAGGGGGGGCTCTCATACAAACGAAATACAAATTTCCTCATAACTCTAGAACTAATCAAGCAAATGGGACCAATTTTATCATGTGGGTGTTTTTGTAGGCAAGAATATTTTCTATGGTATATTTTCTGTGGATTTCCCCACTTTAAGAGGGGGGGGGGGCTCCTATACAAATGAAATACAAATTTCCTCATAACTCGAGTACTAATCAAGCAAATGGAACCAAATTTGACATGTAAGTGGTTTTGGACGCAAGATTTTTTTCTATGGTGAATTGAGACCCCTCTCTTCTTTAGAAAGCGAGTTATGGCCCATCTCCTCTTTAAGAGGGTGGGCTTCCATACAAATGAAATGCAAATTTCCTCTTATCTCGAGAACTAATCAATCAAATGGTACCAAATTTGGCATGTGGGAGATTTTGGAGTCTTGAATTTATTTTACGATAGTTAGAGACCTCTCACCCCTGTGGTAGGGGGATATGGACTCTCATACAAATAAAACAGAAATTTTTGCGAAACTCAAAAACTAATCGAACTCGAGAAATTCGAGACTCTTCCATAAAACAATAGTCAATACAAGACCACAAAAACTATCTATAGTAACACTAGATCATTCAGGACGAGACGGTCGCGAGTGTTGCCGGTGACCCGCCGTCGGAAGCGCCGCCCACTGGGGGGCTTGCAAAACTCGAGATTGTGACAAAGATCATCCGAGATTCATGATTTATGTACAACACAGGTTAATTTGTGGCAATACGAAGTTTGTCGGGTTAGCTAGTCTATACCTATAAAAAAGGATTTCTGTCTGTCTGTCCGTATGTTCCTTTTAGAATCGAAAACTACTCAACCGATTGGCGTGAAAATTTGCATGTAGGGGTTTTTGGGGCTACGGAAGGTCCTCTCGATGGCAAAAGACCCCTCCCTCCACTAATACGGGGGGGGGCTCCCATACAAATCTATGCCTATAAAAATGGATTTCTGTCTGCTCTATGTTCCTTATAGAATCGAAAACTACTGAACCGATCGGCGTGAAAATTTGCATATAGGGGTTTTTGGGGCCAGGGAAGATTCTTAGACCTTAGAATGGTTAGAGACCCCTCCCCCACTAAGAGGACGGCTCCCATACAATTGAAACACAAATTTCTGCATAACGCGAGAACTAATCAAGCGAATGGAACAAAATTTAGCATGTGGGTGTTTTTGTAGGCAATTTTTTTTCTATAGTGAATTGAGATTCCTCCCCTCTATAGGAGGGGAATAATGATCCCTCTCCCTTTTAAGAGGGCGGGGCTTCCACACAAATGAAATACAAATTTACTCATAACTCGAAAACTAATCAAGCAAATGGAACCAAATTTGACACGCGGGTGTTTTTGGAGACAAGAATTTTTTCTATGGTGAACTGAAACCTCTCTCTACTTTAGGAGGGGGGCTCCTATACAAATGAAATACAAATTTTCTCATAACTCTAGAAGTTGGGGGAGTGGTTTTCTACTTTACTGTGAGGAAAATTTGTATAATAAAACACCCATGAACTCCTCAGAAACTTGCAAAACTCGAGATTGTGGCAAAGGTCATCCGAGATTCACGATTTATGTACAACACAGTTTAATTTGTGGCAATACGAAGTTTGTCGGGTCAGCTAGTTTGATATATAAAGCTTAGTCGAATTGAACGTGCATTTGTAGTCCTACGTCCCCCGTTCGTGCCCCTAGGATACAGACAGACCTTCATACTTTTGTATTTACGGCGCTATGGGGCTGCAATGCCGTTAAATTGTTTCCAAATGCGCATAGAAATAACTCTGAAATATACATTGAGGATTGGACTATACAATGTTACTACTTTGATAAATGTTACATACAACGCATGTAGCATGTATTTATGCAGCATACAATATTACACATGAAGAATCGAATGATTACATGCATGGATACATGTTACTATCACTACAAAGAGATTTTTACGTAGTCCTGCGTCACCTACATATGCGGTCGTGTCTTGTACAAAACCCCTCCGATTTTTATTACCAATCGTTCCACCATGTTGAAGGGATTTTACCAATTATTATTCAATCCCATTTTATCAACGGCACATCTTTTTATTATACTTCCAATGCAACGCAAACTTGCGCATCCATACAGAATTAAGTTACACTGAAGTCGCTTTTTAAGCGGTTTTTTGCGCGGTTTTTATGCGACTATTTTTACGCGAATTTCGGAATTTACCCGGTTTTTTTACGCGAATTTCGGAGTTTACGCGTTTTTTACGTGATTTTCGGAATTTACGCACTTTTGATTTACGCGGGACGTATCCTTCGCGTAAAAACCGACTTGAGTGTATAACCGAACACTACAGCTGTAGCGCACTTTTCCAACACAGATATCAAATTCCTCTAGGTTTAAACCTGAGAGAGAGGAGCCTGCTCAGTGACAGGTTGATTGTTGTCCTTGTCTTCTTCTTCTTATATTTGATGCAAAAAGTTCAAATACTATAATTTAAATCAAGTCAGCATGCTAAGGTTTGCGAGGGGTTTAAAATTTCAACGCAAATAAATACTTCCCCTGTTTTATTCAATAAAGCTAGCCCAGTTCACACTGACATTTCTTACCCGGTTTCCACTGACAGTTTGATGCACAATAATAATCCCAGCTGGCGTCTTTCTTTCAGGTTCAAACGTCTCGCTGTAAAGCATTCGCGTTGACGGCATGAAGTAATTTGCGGTTTCGTCACTAACCAGAATGACATTAGCTGAGGATCGGTTATGTAGGAGTGAGAGGGGAGCGAAGAGTGGAGGAGAGGATCCGGGAGTTTGATATTTGATGTTTTTGATATTATTCCTACTGCAAACAGCCTCAGCGAGGGCCTCAGCTAATGTCAAAAAATCCTTATATGTATGCGTGGTGGAATACTTCATTAGACGATCTCTTGCACAGTCATAGAAATGCCCGTATGTACGTGTGGGTGAAAATCTGCCAAAATGATTCAATCTCTACACTCAAAAAAATCGACACGTCACATCCACGTGAAAAATCATGTAAACTTCTGTACAGCAGCTTACGTGAACTTCATGTACTAGTTAATGGGAAAATTGATAAAATTTACCGGGATCGCACGTAGACTGGTTAGTATGAGTGCGAGTTACCAACAATTCACGCGAATGTTACATGAAAAGTGTAATGGATGAGAATGACCTATGTTTTCACGTAAACTTGACGCGCTGATTTTTTTGAGTGTAGAGCTTTCTGACAGCTCAAGCGCCCACACTCCCCATCAATACACATATTAATCCATAACCAACCTATTTTGGACCCTATCAACAGCTGTACGTAATTTGGACACTTGCATTTGATTTTGCTGTAAGTGTCCAAATTATGTACAGCTGCTGAGGGGGTCCAAAATACGTTGGTTACCCTACTGGAAAGCTCTCTTGCATTCTTTAAGAAATTCCTATTCCGCTTCACCCTTACAATAAACTTTTGGAGGTGGCAGCAGCTTACGTTCGTCAACGTGAATAATTTGTAATCTGTTGAGGCATTGGACTTAACTCATTATTTCTGGTACACTTCCCTAACACGGACATAAAATTGGACTAGGTTTAATCGCGTTTGAAAGAAATTTGTTGGTACGAGGGGGCTTTGCCACTTTCTCTGGCGAATTTCCCAAGCAAGGACATCAAAATGGTCTACACGGAGCGAAAAAGCTCCAGTTTGTTTCAAACAAAATGATTGTTGTTTTAAGCCTCAATAAAATATTTTTATAACAACCTGAAAATATTATTGTTTCCAAACGAGATTCTGTTTGAATCAAGTAAATAACAGTTTTGAATTAAAAGTAAAGTATTTTCAAGTTTGAAGTTGACATTGATGTAACAATAAATATTTTCATTTCAATCATACATTTCAGTCTAATACATTTCAGTTTGAAACAAAACGAAATTTTTGTTTGTGCGTAAAACAACCATAAATATGGTTGAAACTACATTTTTATTCTTCGTGTAGGTTTAATCGCGGTGTTAAGAAATTTTGTTTAAGACGAGGATAGTATGTCCGAAATTTTCAATTATTCGATTACCGATTAATCGGTGAGCGTTGTCGGCACTAATCGATTAATTCAACTATTCGTGCTAGTGGTATTCGACTAAACCTGTTCGAATATTTCTTTGATTAATTCGATTAATCGAACGATTATGAACGATTAACGGGCATTATTCGGGTATTATTCGTACTCATTGAACTATTCGATTAATTCGACTGTTCGTGCTGGCAGTATTCGATTAAAAATTATTCTGTTAATCAATTGAATTAATCGAACGATTAACGGACATTACTAGACGAGGAAACATTGTCACTTGTTTTGATTTACTTCCCAATCACAGCCATAGGTATGGTTTATGGTATAGGTTTATATCATCGTAAAGAATCTTCCAACCAATCACGAAGCGAGGATTTCCAGTTGGACAATACTTATTATTTTCAATTTTTCAATGGTGCGTTCTTTAAAATCAATAGGATTCATTATTGGTGTGAATGCGTAGAAGATTTTCCGATCGATTGGCGCAAAAATAATTAATGTCGATCTGGAAACCGCTAAGCTATTAGCGCTCAAAATCTTTCATTTATCGTGACGCTCGCATTTTTTGATTTACCGCGAATTTGGAAGCATGATTTAGGCACTGGTAATGATTCATCATAAAATTTTGATATTTACACTGTAGTATTGGAGTACGGCGCTGCACGAGCTGTTTCCCACATAAGTACAGAGCAAAGTCCCACAACGATAATCTTCAGGTATATCATTCTGTATATCTACCGTTATTATTATTGGCACCAATAAAAGTGGCAATTCTTCGTCAGATTCAATTAACACTTCACCTTTAGTTCTAGTTCACTAGATCACTTGCACAGTCTACTAACAAGTACCATGCACTTTTGCACCAATCATGCGGGAATAGTTGTTCCTGTGTTTATACCGGACCCGGTCGTTGATTCGGCTCTGATTGAATCGTTGGATCGAGCCACAAGACAAGGCGCCGCGGCTCCAAATCGATCGAATTATCCGTTGCCCTTCCGTCCGGTATGGAGGAGTGCGTTCGTGTGTTATTCCAGTGGCGTTGCTGTGCTGTGAGCTCTCCAGGGCCCACAAGAACAGTGCCAGAGCTCTCAACAAGTGGAAACGATTATGCTACAGGACCGGCGTCCGTTGTTTATGGGTGAGTACAGTATGTGAGCTATGACGATGTGTCGAAAGTTATCAATTCACAGAACTCAATCGCGGACAAAACCATAAATTTATGACACTTACAAAAATGTTCGTTTTATCTTGTTTGAGACTATTATGTGTGATATCGCCTAGCAACTAACATACGAACAGCGAGTTAAAAATATAACAGTTAAAATATCGTCAATTAAAGCAACATATTAAACGCCCAAACCTTATTTTCGAAAAAAGAGATCTTTTTAAGAGATTTTTTTGGCGGTTTTCGACAATTCCATTGTCCATCGAATTTCAACTTCTGTTTCGTGCTAGAAGCGATAACACCCCGTATACTCATTTTTTCGAGTTCTTTAAGTTGTATAGCCCACAGACAATTGATTTTATACAAAAATTGACTTATGACAACTATCTTGCAAATTACTTTTTTGTCCCCCGATTTTTTCAAACCATTTTCAAAATGACAAAAGCTTTAAAAATAATTTGCAATGGCCTAATGTGCCTCCCAGTTCGCTTCGAGGTATGACGCTAGTCGTCGTATGTTAGAGTCTCGACTGGGAGAGGCTGTTAGAGTCAATAGGTTTGTAGCAACTGGCCCTGCAATTGTCCTGCACTCTAACAGCTGGCTGGGAAGTCTGTCGTATAAAAACAGAAGGTCAAGTTTCGATAACGGAATGTAGCACATAGGCTTTGCCTTTGGCCTAATGAAAAAAATAAAAACCTATTGATAAAAATATAAAATGAATATCATGAACTGAAATGAATATGCAAGACTCGGGGTTGCTCGATAGTAGCTGAAAAATCATCTCTACATCTGCAGGAAAAGAAAACACGCAAAGGTTCGCATAATTCGCATTAACGGGAGCATAATCCCAACAGTCACAAGTATCACTATCTTGGGAATTATTATCAATGGGAATTTTAGTTTCACTCAACACGCCAGAGAGATCAGGAATAAGTGTACAAACAGTCTAAATTTACTCCGCGTTCTTGGGAACCGCTTACCCGGCGGATCTAGGAAAACTCTTCTATACATAGCGAATGCTACCATCATCATCCCCATAATTTTTCACGGATGGGGTCTGGTCAGTAAAGGTGGAAATTCGGTAAAGGAGCGGATGGAATCGATCTACAACAGCGTCCTTCGCATTACATCAAGAGCATTCCGAACCAGTCCAATCATGTCCCTCTGTGCTGAATCAGGTGAGCTACCTTTTGAACTTCTGGCATGCCTTAAACTAATTTCCAAATCGTCCAAACTGGAAGAGAAAAAAATGTTCTCGTATTTTAAAGACACCCTGCCCATCACAAAACGGGCGATCGCATCGTTCGAAAAATTCACAGAGCTGACTCTCCCTCCAGTAGAACCTTTTCCTCTGCCAACAAAAAAGTACTGGCACTCATCAGATACTCCAATAGACCTGTCTATCAAAAGTAAATTCAAAGTAGGTGACCTCCCAAACAAAGCCAGATCCCTATTCAACGAATTGGTACAAACAAAATATAAAAACCACAACAAAATCTTCACAGACGGCTCTTTGGATAGTGACGGTCAGGTCGGCATCGGAATAGTTCACGAATCTATTGAAAAATGCACTAAATTACCCACTAGTTGCTCCATTTTTTCCACTGAGGCCAAAGCAATTTGTGTGGCTTTAGAGTCCGTTTGTATTGGGGACAACGCGGTCTTATTCACGGATTCCGCCAGCTGCGTTTCGGCTGCCCTCGCTTTTGATACAAACCACCCTTGGATCCGAAAAGCACAAATCGAGCTGGACAAGAAAAAGGTTACTCTCTGCTGGATTCCAGGACACACCGGCATCCTCGGGAACGAGAAGGCTGATATTTTGGCGAACAGGGGAAGAACATCACCGATCGAATACGAAACAGTTGCAGCTATCGACCGGATCGCTTGTCTAATCTAATCTAATCTCACACTAACGCAGCCAATTCTTGAAGGCATCCTGTAAAATGACGATTACTTGAATCAATCATTTTTCTTGTCAACGGCCAGGCCAACTGCGCAGCATGTACCGCAGATTCCACCGCACGTACCGAAAATTCCAAGGAATCAAATGGAACCGGAAAAAATACCTAATTCCATGGAACTCCTAGAAAACAAGGGAAAGGAAGAAAGCGTGGACCTCCCGTACCAAACGCTTCCCATATACATAGATAATGATTTATTTACAGTCGTTGGGAGTATCTTTGCTAATAAAGGTTAAGTGATACTCTGGACCCTCAGGGTGCTATTGGCCAAGGATATAGCGCCTCATTTCGCTCTCTGAAAATAGATTAGTTTGCCAAAAATATTAGTTTAAATAATATAACACTTGAAAATAAAGTCATGTGGTTTAATGGTTGCCTAAAACTACATTTGTAAGGTTGGGAACTGAAAACCGCACGACCCCGCTCCTCCTAGCTTAGCTACTCAATTATACAAATTGAAGTATTTCCATGTATGGCGGCTGTGGAGGCGGCTATCGAACGGATCGCTTGGTGCAAAAAGTCCCTTCGATCCATCTGGGAAGCGGAATGGCCGACCGAGATCGGAAAACTAAACTTCGCACGATTAAACCATCAACCCTGGCCTGGAACGATCGACAAAACTGGAGGGACCAAGTTATCCTCACTCGGCTGCGCATTGGGCACACTAAAATTACCCATGAATTGCTAATTACCAAAGAAGAACAACTGAAATGTAAATCCTGTGGTATAACACTATCAGTCCAACATATTTTAGTGGATTGCCAAGAACTCGTGTCATGTAGGAGAAATCAAGGCCTTGAAGATAACCTCGGCGAGATATTAAGTTATGGTGAGGAAAGAGAGGAAAAGATCCTTAAATTCATCAGGGCTATAGGATTAGAAGAGGAAATTTAACTACCATACCGAGGTGAATGACCATAACGGTTAAAGCTTCGTTAATACAAAAAAGCAAAAAGCAAAGATTCTTCCAACCAATCACGAAGCGAGGATTTCCGGTTGGACAGTGCTGCATTATTTTCAATTTTTCAATAGTGCGTACTTTGAAATCAATAAGTTTCATTATTGGTGTGGATCCGTAGAAGATTTTTCGATCGATTGGCGCAAAAATAATTAATATCGATCTGGAAACCGCTAAGCTATTAGCGCTCAAAAACTTTCATTTCTCGTGACGCTAGCATTTTTTGATTTTTGGAATGACACCATATCTCAAACCTTGCCGTAAGGCGTAGTCCTACGTCAAAAAATCGAAATGTATTTATTTGGCATGATGATGATAAGGATAACGCAATCTATTTGACTCATTTTAAAGAACCGTAAAAAGTTTTTAAGTTTATAGCTCTGTATTTTTTCGATAACTAAATTAAGTGCGTAAAAATGGAATTAGTCTCAAGTTTTATTTCAAAGCCAATTTAAATCCAAATTAAATCAATCTAATTTCAAACAAAATTTGGAGTCCAAAATCAATTACAGTTTCAATTCAAATTTCCAGTTCAATTTGAAGCAAAGTCTCATGTCTGAATTGGTATAAATTTAAGTCCAATTTCAAGCCCAATTAGAACTAAAATTTCAATTTAAATTTCAAGCCATCCTAACTATTTTGCTTAATTAGTTCTAGAATTATGAGGAAATTTGTAATTGATTTGTATGGGAGCCCCACCTCTTAGTAGGGGAAGGGGTGTCAGTACACCACAGAAAAAATTCTTACTTCCGAAAAACTCCACATGCCAAATTTGGTTCCTTTTGCTTGATTAGCTCTCGAGTTTTGAGAAAATTTGGGTTTCATTTGTATAGGAACCCCCCCCTCTTATGCCCTCCATAAAATTGCTGGTCATTTTATCTATCCAACGACATATAAATTGTTCAGTTTCATTCAGTAGTTTAGTAGTTATTAGCATTTGAAATCTTTCATTCAAACGTTACACTTCTATTTTCGTTATCACAGAGTGCTACCCAGTCCCAGAATAGTAAACAAAGACGAGTTGGAAATTCATTCCACCTGCTACGCCCCACTTGAGTGTCCTAGCGGGCCACTTGAATGGCGAGTGGGAGTGACTCGGTCAAGATAGTGGGGAAGTTCTAGATGCAGCTTGCAAACGGAATAAAAAGATGTTGGAAACTGTCATCAACTGCAGACCGCTTACTTCAACACCACCTGAGTCCCTGAACAAAAGGCCCTGACGTCAAATCTTTTTTTGTTTTGCTGAGTAGTTCTACTGAGATGGTTCGATGCTCAGGAACTAGGAACTACTGAAAATTGGTATAGTTTCATCACTGATGTATTCTACTGACGGTGAACGAAGGTACATCTGCCAGTGATTATCCGTATGTGTATATGGTTTGAGCAGTCTAAGAACCTTGCAGTTGATAATGTGGTGATGGTGATTGGTGATGGGCGCAGAACCGTCGGTTACGAGGACGGATTGTGCAATTTACTCAAGCACACACAGCGGCCTAAATTTATTAGCGTTTTCCGTGGAGTGTTCGTCAAGCAATCGTCAAACGTACTCAAAATGGCACCAATAGTTACACGGAATGAATTAAACACAGTGCGTTTTTTATTACTACAAAAGGTTTACCGTAATCTAAAGACTAATATTTACATTTTAAGATAGAATTAACAAAAGGGAGAATGTGTTCTCTCTGTTATTCAATCGAATCCAGTTTAGTGATTTCTTTTACTTTTTTTTTCTTTTCTGATTTTTTTTTTTAAAGTTTCTGTCCAACTGATTACAACAACTTTCATTTATGCGTTCGACAACTCAACCTACTACACACTAAATCTGTCCTCGTTGTCTTTCGTCGAGTCCGCCGGTTGCGGCATGAAGTAGACACAGTTTTCCTTGCCCAGAGAACACAATATCGTAATAGAAATTTCACATTAAATCGCATGCATGTCAATTTTACATTGCAATTGTATAATGATTAGAGTATGTCAAAACAAAGAGAACAATAAATTGTTATGCAGCCGTGCGTGCCCTCATATACAACTCATGATTGTAAATTATAAAGCAGTATAGATGATTGCAATATTAAGTTATATCTTAATCATGTATTCAGGAGTATCAAGTTGCGTGTTATAAAAACTGCTGTATAAAATGCATGATAGAATTACAAATAATCGTCAAAATTTTCGCACGTATATTACCTCCAATTTAGGGAAATATAACTTTTACGTTCAGATATGATGTTGCATTTCTCAGTTGTAATCGAGATGTACAAACCAAATCATTTACTAGGTCGTGTTTGTAGGGATTACAACGACCACGTGCATCTCGCGGCCAGCGACACCGACCGACCGACGGGTTCTACCAAGTTTGCCGAGGTTGTGCAGTACGTTCATCGTCACGATCGCCCCCATAATGAGTGTCGCTATCACCGCCAGTGGAATTAAGTACTTGACGTGGGTTTCGTTGTACATCAGGGAGTTGCTGAAAGTGGACAAGGTCTGTAAATTTAGAAGCTCTTTTAACCGTTTTAAATAATAAAGCTCACCTTTGGTTATCGACTTTGTAAGTTGCCTCCGGAATTAGGTCGCATTTGATTGAATCATTCTCATTTTGCTGATATCCTGCGAAGCATTCACAAAGATCAGGAGCCACACAGTGTCCATTGATGCATCCTCCAACACCGCAATCTGGTTTACACATGATGTCATCGAGCGTTCTGTTGTATCCTGGAGAGCAATCACACCTTTCTGGTGCTCTACAAAAACCGTTCACACAATCTTCCGTGCAAATTGGTTTGCAATCGTGGCCATTTTCTAACTCATAACCTTCGTTACAAACACAAACCCCACCATCTACACACTGTCCATTTGTACAACCCAGTTCACACCACGGTTCGCAGGTCATCTTCGATTTGTCAGCATTATAGTAGCCTTCAGAACACTTACAAACCCCCTCTACACATATGCCGTTTTTACACTTTGCTTTACATGCCTCTTGTTTCTCTTTAGCGATCAGCGAAAGAGTTTTTTCGCATTCAATTTTGCTTCCCTCCACGAAAACATATCCCGAATTACACTCACATTCGTTAGGACCAATGCAGTGTCCGTTGAGGCATTCTTGTTCACAATCTGGTTCACAGGTACTGCTATCGTTTACGTTCTTGTACCCTTCAAAGCACCTACATCGATTGTTACCAGCGCAAACGCCATTAAGACAAGGTTTTTCACAAAATGGCTGACAGTTGAACTCATCGTTTATTGAGAGAACGAACCCTACAGGGCAAATACACTTCCCTTCTTCACAGAACCCATCACGGCAGTTGTGTTCACAATGATCTTGCTTCAATTGAATCTGGAATCGTCTAACATCGTCTTTATGGAAGCAAACTGAACTACTGTCATTGTAAAACTCGTAACCTTGATGACATTCACAGCGATCTGGTTCAACGCAGGTTGCATTCCGGCAGATGGGATCACATAGGGGAACACATCGATGATTCAGGTTCTCCGGATTACCGTAACCGGTCTTACACTGACAGTACCCTTGTTCGCAAACTCCGTTGCGGCATTCCTGCAGACACAGCTGCTGTTTTCGCTGTCGTTCCTTCTCCTGCTGCAGCTCCACAATCGATTGACATCGCGTTCGACTTCCGTCAATAAAAGTATACCCCACATCGCACTGACAAACATTCGGCTCGACACACCGGCCATTGTAGCAGTTATCAGCACAAATCGGGTTACACACCGAGGAATTCGTCAGCGACAACCGGTAATTTTCGTTACACGAACACATCCCGTCGATACACTTCCCATGAACACAGCCCTCTGGACAGGTCTTTTCGCACAATCCGGTCAAATTCAAAACGTAGCCAGGGTTACAAACGCACTTCGCTTCTTTGTCACAGGTGCCATTTATGCATCTGGCTCGGCACACCTCCAGAGGTTCCATACATGATTTTTCGTGCTTAATGAATCCTATAAATATTAAGAATTAATTTGATTTCAATTAACGCATCCCGAATTTGCCACAACTCACCTGGATTACATTTACACGTTTCGGGAGCCACGCAAACCCCGTTCGGGCAATCACCTTGACAAATCGGCAGGCACTTGAACAGTGAACTGAGCTGTGTAAAGTTGTACCTAGGGTTGGGAGTACCGTCAGGATCTTTGAGAACCGGTATTTCGGTACTGGAAGGATCAGTACCGGTAATACCGGTACCGGTATCGGTATCCAAAGCTTTAAAAAGAAAATCCTTGTTCTTTGAAAAATCTGCTAATACTTTTATTTGAGGTCCAATTCTTAAGTTACTTCACCTCACTTTGCAGTTACCATTTCATTTGTACTGTCACTTAGGTAACAGGTACTTTCAAAATCGCCAATTGTGTTCTCATCTAAGATCTATGAGAATAGGGCCCTTGTAAAAATGAACAGAGTTAGCGATTGCAAAAAAATGGAGTGATTCCAAACGACATCTGGCGAAAGTCGGGAGGCTACGATGGGTCGGCAATGTCGCAAGGATGACGGATGACTGTGCACCGAAATCTGTTCTTTTCAAAAACCCCACCCCAAAAACCATGAATAGAGGGGCCCAGCCACCTGGTTGAAGCCGACTTCGAGAAGCTCAATGAATTGGTGACAAGTAGCCTAGGACCAAGTACAGTGGAGACAAGTTTTTGATACAACACGACGCCCCGGTTATATGCTGCTAGAGGAGAAGCTTGCAAAATTCAACTTTAAGACGCACAGGATATACAATGTACTGTTCACCATGCGGAAACGAATCTGCCAGACACTGAAAATGCTTTCTCAGAATGTATCGCTGAAGGACAGGCTGTACTCAGGGTACCGAAAAGCATAGCCCAATACTTGCTCTTCAATCCTTGAGTTACATCGAAGCGTGTTAAATCGTTGTAGTAACTCATCCGCTAGCTTTATCAAAATATAGCGCGTAGTTTTAAAAATTATTTGAAAATTATTATCTTCGATTTGAAGGCCGAATGTTAGAAAAATTGCATAATTGATCAGTACCGAAAGTACCGGTTTTCTCTTGTGCCAGTACCGGTATTTCGGTGCTGGAAAATCAAGCGCTAGTACCGGTATTACCGGTTCCGGTACTCCCGGTATCCCAACCCTAGTTGTACCCCGGAAGACACGTGCACGAGTTTGGTCCGGTGCAGCGCGCATTCCGGCATTCCTCCTCGCAAATTGGAAAGCAGTCGCCGTCAATTTCCTTATAACCCTTGTGGCATACACATGTACCTGGTGGTAAAAAAACTCCATGTTTTTTCTCCCGATAAAAATGCGTGGATCGGAAACTCGTAACCCTCATGGCAACGGCAACGGTTCGGTCCCGGACAGTGTCCGAATTCACAGTCTTTACACTCCACTACACAGCTACCGTTTTCTGCGTGCTGGTAACCGGACATGCACTGGCAAAACCCCGGTCTGACGCAGATTCCATTCTCACAGTTTTCGCAGTTGGGAATGCATCTGCAAATGTGAAAGGACATTTTTTAGGATATTGTCCGTAATGTTGCGCCAGTGTCGGTCTTACCCGAAGTTCGACAGCGGTCTATATCCGTCGTCACAGGTTCCGTTTCCGCGCATATATCCTAGGTGGCTGTAAAGATTTTTTTTACATAATTTCATCATATTAATGTATACAAGTAATATAAGTAAGTTACATAAATAAGTTTATAATATAAGTAAGGAGAATGACAAAGATTGTTTGCGGTTCATACAAACGTGCGTTGACTACCGATTATTGGTACCTTTGCTTTGGTGTCTGCACAGCATCGTAGGACAAAATCGGGAGGAATTTTACTACTGGACTACTGGACTACTGGAAAAATATATCTTCGAACAAAAATCATTTTATGCTTGCAACGGCCTATACATTTAATACAATCAAACCATGTGTGTGTCATCATGACTTAAGTCTGACTTGGCGTGGTTTCATTTTCGTATTATGTCTCGTTTGGCGTACACGTACCAATGCTCGAGTTACGGTCGTTGATAATAAATAAATTCCGAAATTCCGGTGCTTGCAACACTATTTTTCACTATATGACCTCAAACATCTCGGCATAAAAAGAGGTTATGCATACTATACAGTAAAAAGATTTGTCGAGAATCTGTCGAGGGATCTGTTGAAAACGTAAAAATCAGAGGGGTTGTGTACAAGACACGACCGCATATGTAGGTGACGCAGGACTACGTAAAGTCTCTTTCTAGTGAAAGTAGCATGTATCCATGCATGTAATCATTTGATTCTTCGTGTATACATACTATATAACATTTATCAACAGGGCCCAGGGCTCCACGCAAAGCCTTAAAATGGCGCCCCCAAAATTTAGTCGTTAAAAGCAAGATTTATACGGATGTATCGAGACAGTCAATAAATTAACGATGAATGGCCCAGGAACGAGTAAAGTGGAGAGAACTTCTTGATACGGCACGAGTGCTCAAAGTGGCGCTCCAAGCAACTGCTTGTTTTGCTTAAGGGAAGCGCCGGTTCTGTTTATCAAAGTAGTAACATTGTATACGTCCGATCCTCAATATATTCTTGAGTTATTTCTATGTGCATTTGGAAACAATTTAACAAAATCAAGAACACTAACTATTGCTGTCCTGTTACCTTACAGAAATTAAAGATTGTTTTGATGTAGGACGTCTTACGGCAAGGTTTTGGATAGGGTGTCATTCCAAAAAATCGAAAAATGCGATGTTGAGCGCTAATAGCTTAACGGTTTCCAAATCGATTTTAAATATTTTTACGCCAATCGATCGATTAATCTTCTACTCATCCACATCCACACCAATAATGAAACCTATTGATTTCAAAGTATATACTATTGAAAAATTGAAAATAATTAGCATTGTCCAACTGAAAATCCTCGCTTCGTGATCGGTTGGAAGATTCTTTACGATGATCTAAACCTATATCAATTCGATATCTGTGCTTGGGAAGTAAACCAAAACAAGTGACAATGTTTCCTCATCTCAACAAGATTTCTCAACACCGTGTTTAAACCCAGACCATTTTGATGTCCTTGCTTGGGAAGTACGCCAGAAAGAGTGACAAAGCTCCCTCGTGCCAACAAATTTCTTTCAAACGCGATTTAACCTAGTCTTAATTTGATGTCCGTGTTAGGGAAGTGTGCCCGAAAAAATGACTAAAGTTGATTGTCTCAACAGCAACCACGGCTTGGCATACACTTTTCGCTTTGATTTTGCTCATTTGATTACTGCACATCAGCCATGCAAAATTTGAAAAAGTGGTGTATGCAGCATTTGTAGAATCAATTATTATCTGCATTATTGCTGGAGAAACTAATGTTTTATCTTTTGTATTTACGGCGCTATGGGGCTGTAATGCCGTTGGTAGCAAAAAGAGCGATCCTTTTGCCAACAACAGGGTCTTATACCTAGGAAACCGATAGTGTGTGTTCTTGATTTTGTTAAATTGTTTCCAAATGCACATAGAAATAACTCTGAAATATACATTGAAGATTGGACTATATAATATTACTGCTTTGATAAATGTTACCTACATTACATACAATGCATGTAGCATGTATTTATGCAGCATATAATAGTACACATTAAGAATCGAATGATTACATGCATGGATACATGTTACTGTCACTACAGATATGTTTACATAGTCCTGCGTCACCTACCTATGCGATCGTGTCTTGTAAACAACCCCTCCGATTTTTATGACCAATCGTTCCACCACGTTGAAGGGATTTTACCAATTCTCGGGTAATTTTGACGTAGGAGACTACGTCTTCCAGGAAGGTAGCTGGTATAGGGTGCAGGGCCCTACAACGTCACCTTCAATTGCATAGCGTCACTCATAAATGAAGCAGTGAAGCTTCGGTTTCTACAGAAGTAGCACCGCTTCAGTTTCAAACTAGCTTCAGTCAGCGTCAGCAAAACGGATTTCACTTCGTCATGACGATCAGTTTCAACTTTTCATTAGTACTTTTCTATCAAATATTCAGAAGAAGACCAGCAACTATGAATGTAAATGAACGCGTAATAATTCCTACAATGCAACGCCAATTAAAGTTAACCTATGTTGATAAACCTATGTTTTACCAGAATCCTCGCTTCGTGATTGGTTGATAGATTCTTTACGATGATCTAAACCTAATACCAACTGGTGAGGGAATCAAACCAAAGAGCAATAAAGAGCTTTCAGGTAGTGTGGATCCTTAAAGTCACGGGAAATTTTTTAGATAAAACCAAGTTGACGTGCGGCTTTCGATATCAGAGTGGCATGGTGTAAGTGAAAAGTGAGCTTAGAGTCAAGAACAACACCGAGATCAGTTACAGAGTCGACTCTCTTTAGCTTCAGTCCGTCCACATGATAGTCAAACAATATTGGGTTTAAAATACGGTGAAACGTTCTAACTTCACATTTGGCAATGCTGATCACGAGCCAGTTCCTCCGACACCAGCCAACGAAATCATTTATCAAAGTTAGCAGACGACGACAATCTTCCGTGTTTCGAACTCGTAAATACAATTTTAGATCATCAGCGTATACCAGTTTGCAACCAGATGGTAGTAACAGCGTGACGTCGTTGAAGAACAGCATGAATAACAAGGGGCCCATGTTACTTCCTTGCGGCACTCCCGAATTATTGGTAAACTACGAAGATATACATGCACCGACTTTAACGCGTAGGATTCTTCAACGTAGGTATGAACTTAACCATTCAGCGATTCGGCAAGAAGCTCCAAGTCGCGAAATTTTACGCTGAAGTATACCGTGATCGATACGATCGAAAGCGGCTTTTAGATCAGTGTAAATGACATCAATTTGTGCTTTCTGTTCCATTTTCGAGGTGCACGATGAAGTAAACTCCAGCAAATTGGTACATATAGAGCGACCCGGCACGAATCCATGTTGGGAAGTAGAGATGTATTTCTTCGTCCGGGAAAGAATGACGCCGCTAACTATAATCTCAAATAGTTTAGAGCCAGCCGAAAGGCTAGTGATGCCACGGTAATTCCTGACGTTCTGCCGATCCCCAGATTTAAACACCGGAAACATAACAGACTGCTTCCATATTTCGGGGAACATTCCTTGTGCAAATAACTTGTTGAAAATTAGACACAGTGAGTCTACCAGCACATTAGCACATTTATTAAAAACGACAGCAGGTATTCCATCGGGACCCGTCGAGTATGATCGTTTTAGTTTCTTTGCAGCTGCCAAAATCATGTCGGTGGATACTTCGAAAACAGTCATGTCAACTAAACTGGCTGGCACAACCGCTGCTGCAATCTCGGCTTCTGAGTCGGAAGCAATTCGATCGGCAAAAACAGAAGCAAAAAATTGTGCAAAAAGTTCGCACGAATCCGATTCTGATGTCGCCTCAGTACCATCCAAACAGACATTTAAAGGTACCGAAGAGTATTTCCTTTTGGAATTGACGAAGTTTTTGGATTCTTACGAAGGTCGGTCTGTACGCGTGAAATGTAAAATTTATACAGTGCACTATTCAGGAGACGGTAACCATTACTATGACGTTTGAAGCTCTGCCTCGTTGCAGTGGTTTTCAACCGACGATGCTTGCGCTGAGAATTGTTCTTTAGCCGCTTTAGTTCACGCAAACGAACGAACTCATACAAGGCATGTAGCATGTATATATGTTGCACACAGCACGTATACATGAAGAATCGAATGATTACAACAGAAGTGGAAATCCGAACGATTCGACGAACAAAACTGGTAACAGAGACTTTTTTGTTTTTCTTTTTCTTTGGGAAGGTTTTCGCATAGAAGCGAATAACAGCAATATAAGCAGAACGCTCGCTGCCAATCGCATAGCAGATTTCTCATGCTTTCGTGTGCATTCGTATGCGTTCGTGTGTTTTCGTGGGAAAAAGTGACTCGTTACCGCCAGGTTCGCTAGTATCTGTAGAAAGTAGCAAGTACGTGTTTGGATTTATACTTCCACTTCTGTTCTGTGATTACAAGCATGAATACATGCTACTATCACTACAAAAGACTTACGTAGTCCTGCGTCACCTATATGAAGTATTCCACCACGCACACATATAAAGAATTTTTGACATTAGCTGAGGCCCTCGCTGAGGCTGTTTGCAGTAGGAATAATATCAAAAACATCAAATATCAAACTCTCGAACCCTCTCCTCCACTCTTCGCTTCCCTCTCACTCCTACATAACCGATCCGCAGCTAATGTCATTCTTGTTAGTGACGAAACCGCAAATTACTTCATATACAGTCGTGTTTTGTACACAACCCCTCTGATTTTTTCTATACTTCCAATGCAACGCAAACTTGCGCATCCATACAGAATTAAATTATAACCGAACACTACACTACAGCTGTAGCGCACTTTTCCAACACAGCTTGATTGTTGTCGCTGACAGGTTGATTGTTGTCGCTGTCTTCTTCTTCTTCTTCTTATATTTGATGGAAAAAGTTCAAATACTATAGTTTAAATCAAGTCAGCATGCTCTGGTTTCCGGGGGTTTGAAATTTAAACGACAAATTGGACTAGGTTAAATCGCGTTTGAAAGAAATTTGTTGGCACGGTGGAGGCTTTGCCACTTTTTCTGGCGTATTTGCCAAGCAAGGACATCAAAATGGTCTAGGTTTAATTAAAGGAAATCTTGTTGACGCGAACGAGGAAACTTTGTCACTTGTTTTGACTTACTTCCCAAGCACAGCCACTGATATCAAGGTATAGGTTTATATCATCGTAAAGAATCTTCCAAATGGACAATGCTTATTATTTTCAATTGTTCAATAGTGCGTACTTTGAAATCAATAGGTTTCATTATTGGTGTGAATGCGTAGAAGATTTTCCGATCGATTGGCGCAAACATGATTAATATCGATCTGGAAAGCGCTAAGCTTTTAGCGTTCAAAATCTTTCACTTATCGTGACGCTCACATTTTTTGATATACCGCGAATTTGGAGGCATGATTTAGGTAATGGTAGTGATTCATCATAAAATTTTGATATTTACCCTGTAGTATTGGAGGACTGCGCTGCACGAGCTGTTTCCCACATAAGTACAGAGTAAAGTCCCACGACGATAATCTTCAGGTATAGCATTCTGTACGCTTACCGTTATTGTTACTAGCACCAATAAAAGTGGCAATTCTTCGTCAGATTCAATTAACACTTCACCTTCAGTTCTAGTTCACTAGATCATTTGCACAGTCTGACTAACAAGCACCTTGCACTTTTGCACCAATCATACGGGAATAGTTGTTCCTGTGTGTCTACCAGACCCGGTCGTTGATTCGGTTCTAACTGAATCGTCGGATCGAGCCACAAGACAAGGCGCCGCGGTTCCAAATCGATCGGATTATCCGTTTCCCTTCCGTCCGGTATGGAGGAGTGCGTTCGTGTGTTATTCCAGTGGCGTTTCTGTGCTGTGAGCTCTCCAGGGCCCACAAGAACAATGTCAGAACTCTCGACGAGTGGAAACGATTATGATACACGACCGGCGTCCGTTGTTTATGAGTGAGTACAGTATGTGAGCTATGACGATGTGTCGAAAGTTATCAATTCTGTGACTCAATCGCGGACAAAACTAAAAATTGATGACTCTTACAAAAATGTTCGTTTTATCTTGTTTGTGACTATTATGAGTGATATTATCGCCTTTCAACTAACATACGAACAGCGAGTTTAAAATATAGCAGTTAAAATATCGTCAATTAAAGCAACATATTAAACGCCCAAACCTAATTTTCGAAAAAAGAGATCTTTTTAAGAGTTTTTTTTGACGATTTTCGACAATTCCATTGTCCATCGAATTTCAACTTCTGTTTCGTGCTAGAATCGTTAACACTCCGTATACTCATTTTTTCGAGTTCTTTAAGTTGTATAGCCCACAGACAATTGGTTTTATACAAAAACTGACTTATAACAACTATTCTGCAAATTACTTTTTTGTCCCCCGATTTTTTCAAATCATTTTCAAAATGACAAAAGCTTTAAAAATAATTTGCAATGGCCTACTGTGCCTCCCAGTTCGCTTCGAGATATGACGCTGGTCTTATAAGGCAGTTCTCGTATGTTAGAGTCTCGACTGGGAGAGGCTGTTAGAGTCAATAGGATCGTTGCAACTGGCCGTGCAATTGTCCTGCACTCTAACAGCTGGCTGCGAAGTCTGTCGTATAAAAAACAGAAGGTCAAGTTTCGATAACGGAATGTGGCACCTAGGCTTTGCCTTTGGCCTAATCAAAAAAATAAAAACCACTGTACACAGTGGTCCAAAAGGGCAAAAAGTGGAACTTCCGAGCGTGTTTTGCTTTCATTGTAGCATTTCGGGTCTTCCGCACAGTTATTCGTATGAATACCCCCATAAACTGGTGTCACAAGTTAGTCATGGTTTAACTATGATAAAAACAAAAATTACTTTTTGGTTTTAGAAAATCTTGACATGCTTTCTGTGGCAAAGTTGTATAAACTATAGAAAATTTTCTTACAAAGTTCTTTAAAAAATAGTTTTTCATACTTAGCTTTTGTTGGTTCGATTTTACAACAAGAGCTTGTTTTAGGTAATTATCCAAAACATGCGAATTTGCAGGAAACCGCAGATCTCTAGAACATTTACTTGCTAAGTTATCGCACATACAAGCTTTATGTTTCCTTGATGTAGAAAATATGCGTTGTAGAGAATATAAAAGCAAAAAGCTTTGCTGAAGAAACGACATTGCGATCTCCATCGGGTGCAGAGCCATTAAACATTTTCTTAAAAAGTTTTTTAAAAATTTGTTTTATCATAATTAGCTTTTGTTGGTTTTTGTTGTAAAAACAAGAATACATTGTTCTAGACAATTATCGAAGAACTCAAAACTGACGTTTTTGCGGTAGACCACAAATCTTTGGGATAGTGTTCGTCATCGGAACGAAAATTAAAGTCCGGGTTCCGGTCCGGTCCGGTTAAAAATCGGCTCGAACTTTGTTATTCCGACTTTATTCCGGTCCGATTTGGCTCTGTTCAGGTTCCGGAACCGGAACAGAGACAAATCGGACCGGCATATAGTAGGAATAATAAAGTTCGAGCCGATTTTTTACCGGACCGGACCGGACCAGACCGGAACCCGGACTTCAATTTTCGTTCCGATGTCGAACACTACTTTGGGACCTCTCCTTATAAAGTTATTGCTTGTTTAAGCTTTCAGGTAACTTTACAAGCCAAAGGGTTAGAACAGGGCAAGTGGAGACATCCAGTTAGTATTTCATTTTGGAGCTAGGATTAACCCAGCAAACATTTTTGTTGATTAATAGCTTGTTCAACCGTCGTATAACTAAATACCGGGTAACAAGCACTTGATAAGCTGTTATAAAAATGTTTTTGGGAAGTACTTTAAACTTGTATAGGTGCCGCTTATCCCCATGCGCCCTCATTAGAGTATGGAAAATATATGTTTGAAGAGTTTTTTTTAATTGATTTAATCTTTATCAAAATTTCTGTGAACGTATTGTTTTCCTTTCGTTTTCAAAGCTTACAATATTCTAAAAGTTTATGGAAGCTCCAAATTCATTTATTTTTTGGGTTTTACAATGTGGTTTAACAGTGTGCGTGCAGTAAGCTTATGGTGTATGCAAAACATATAAAACATATGCTTGTCGTACTCTAATATTGCTAGGTGGGGACAAATGTCACCTATACAAATTTGCTTATACTAAGTTTGTCCCATTTTATCATACGAGCTCGTGAATCTAAGGAAAAATAAAGCTTGAATATGTGATAACTTAGCAAGTAAATGCCGCAGAGACTTTCAGTATTTTGCAAAACCGTATGATTTGGGATACTCCAGGAGTGTTATATTATTATGTGGCATTCTTTAGTAATATTTTTTAGAGTTCAACGAGTTTACATCTATAAATTATCCAATATGTGCTAAGTTAAAGCAATAATCCCGTTAGTCTTGATCAACTTTCCTTTGACCAACTAAGCTTTATGGTTTCTGCTGCAAGTAGCAGGAGACTACCGTGCTTAACTTTAAGTTCTCGACGTCGTTTTTTTAATTGCGAGGACCATGATCTAGTAGATTACGTAGGACTGCGTCTGATATCGCATGGTAAAGGTTGCTCAAAGACTGCCAGTCATATCCCTATTTCGGCAGCTGCGCTTCACCTTCTTCGTTCGAGCATTCATCTACGTCGGATTTTGCTATTTCGATGCTAGGATCGACATACCGCGTGAAACTGTTGGTCACCCTATTCACCTGCCGCACGATTGGGACAGTGCATATTAAGGTAGTGTATTCGCCCGGCACAGAATCAAGAATTATTACCTCCGAGAGAATTCTGTACGAATAATGATAATGTGTTTCTAAAGAGCAAATTGGGTGCTCAAGGAAAAAATTGAGCTCTAGCATGGTCATTTACGTACGAGGAGGGAGAACAGTTGGTAATTCTAACCACCTATTACGCCCCACATGGGTGGCGCATGGGAGCGCCTCGTTCGATTGGTAAATCGTTTTTGTTTTGCTGAGTAGTTCTACCGGGGTGTTTCGGTGCTCAGGAATTACCGAAAGTTGGTATAGTTTCATCACTAGTGTATTCTACTGACGATGGGCGAAGAAACACCTGCCAGTGATTATCCGTATGTGTACATGGTTTGAGCAGTCTAAGAACCTTGCAGTTGGTAATGAGGTGATTGTGATGGACGAGTCGGCGAGGACCATTGGTTACGAGGACGAATTGAGCAATCTCACACATCAAACTCACACAATGGAGTTTTCGTGAAGCCATCGTTAAATGTACTCAAAATGGCATCGATTGTTACACGGAATAAATTAAAAACAGTGCGTTTTTTTATTACTACTAAAGATTTACCATAATCTATGGACTAATATTTACATTTGCTCTCGATGACTTTCATTTACACGTTCGCCGTTTCAACCTATTACACACTAAATCTGTCCTCGTCGTCTTTCGTCGAGTCCGGCGGTTGCGGCATAAAGTAGACACAGTTTTCCTTCGTCTCTGTAGGGAATAGAACGACCAGGTTATAATCATTGTAATCTACGGTAGAATGCATCTCGCGGCCAGTGGCACAGGCCGGCCGACGGGTTTTACCAAGTTTGCCGACGTGGTAGTCTTTCTTTTTGTTGCGCAGTACGATCATCGTCACGATCGCCGCCGTTATAAGTGTCGCTATCACCGCCAGTGGAATGAAGTACTTGACGTAGGCTACGTTGTACATCAGGGAGTTGCTGAAAGTGGACAAGGTCTGTAAATTTAGAGGCTCTTTTAACTGTTTTAAATAATAAAGCTCACCTTTGGCTATCGACTTTGTAAATTATCTCCGGAATTAAGTCGCATTTGATTGAATCGTCCTCATTTTGCTGATATCCTGCGAAGCATTCACAAATATCAGGAGCCACACAGTGTCCATTCGTGCATCCTCCAACACCGCAATCTGGCTTACATATGATGTCATCGAGTGTTCTTCTGTATCCTGGAGAGCAATCACACCTTTCTGGTGCTCCACAAAAACCGTTCACACAATCTTCTGTGCAAATTGGTTTACAGTCGTGGCTATTTTGTAATTCATAACCTTCGTTACAAACACAAACCCCACTATCTACACACTGACCATTCGTACAACCTAGTTCACACCACGGTTCGCAGGTCATCTTCGATTTGTCAGCATTATAGTATCCTTCAGAACACTTACAAACCCCCTCTACACAAATGCCGTTTTTACACTTGGCTTTGCACGTCTTTTGTTTCTCTTTAGCGATCAGCTCCTGTTTCGAAAGAGCTTTTTCACAATCGACCTTGCTACCCTCGACGAAAACATATCCCGAATTACATTCGCATTCATTGGGACCAACGCAGTGTCCGTTGAGGCATTCTTGTTCACAATCTGGTTCACAGGTACTGCCATCATTTACGTTCTTGTACCCTTCGAAGCACCTACATCGACTGTTACCAGCACAAACGCCGTTAAGACAAGGTTTCTCACAATATGGCTGACAGTTGAATTCATCATTCACCGATGGAACGAACCCTACCGGGCAAACACACTTCCCTTCTTCACAGAACCCATTTCGGCAGTTATCTTCACAATGATCTTGCTTCAATTGAATCTGGAATCGTCTAACATCGTCTTCATGGAAACAAACTGAAACACTGTCATTGTAAAACTCGTAACCTTGATGACATTCACAGCGATCTGGTTCAACGCAGGTTGCATTCCGGCAGATGGGATCACATAGGGGAACACATCGATGATTCAGGTTCTCCGGATTAACGTAACCGGTTTCACACTGACAGTAACCTTGTTCGCACACTCCGTTGCGGCATTCCCGCAGACACAGCTGCTGTTTCTGCTGTCGTTCCTTCTCCAGTTGGAGCTCCACAATCGATTGACATCGCGTTCGACTTCCGTCGATAAAAGTGTACCCCACCTCGCACTGACAAACATTCGGTTCAACACACCGGCCATTGTAGCACCCGTTTTCATACTCGTAGTCATCATCACAAATCGGCTCACACACCGAGGAATTCGTCAGCGACAACCGGTAATTTTCGTTACACAAACACTCCCCGCCGATACACTCCCCATGAATACAACCATCCGGACAGGTCTTTTCGCACAATCCGATCATATTCAAAATGTAACCGCGGTTACAAACGCACTTCGCCTCTTTGTCACAGATGCCATTTATGCATCTGGCTCGGCACACCTCCAGAGGTTCCACACAGGATTCTTCGTCCTTGATGAATCCTACAAAAATCAAAAATTAATTAGCTTTCATTTAACACATTTCGAATTGGCAATTACTCACCCGGATTACACTCACACGTTTCGGGAGCCACGCAAACCCCGTTCGGGCATTCATCTTCACAAACCGGCAGACACTCGAACAGTGAATTGATATCCGTATAGTTGTACCCCGGAAGACACGTGCACGAGTTCGGTCCGGTGCAGCGCGCATTCCGGCATTCCTCCTCGCAAATTGGAACGCAGTCGCCGTCGATCAGATCATAGCCACGATCGCAGACGCATTCATTCGGACGGACGCAGTGTCCCAGCGAACAGCGATCGCACAGTGGTATACATTCGTCGGCAATTTTCCCATAACCCTTGTGGCAGTTACATCTACCCGGTTCCAAACAATCTCCGTTCAAGCACCCATTTGAACACACCGGTTGGCACTCAAAGTACGTTGAATTTTCGTTTGAGTATCCTGCATAACAAGTGCATTGATTTGGAGCCGTACATTCCCCGTTTACACAAACTCTGTCACAAATCGGTCTACATTCTTCGTTAATTTCTTCGAACCCAGGTTCACAAGGTTCGGGAGTCGTGGTAGTCGGCACGGGTCCACATTGGCCGTTCTCGTTTAGGATGAAACCCTCCAGACAGGTACACTCACTCGGAGCAGTACATTTACCATTCGGGCAGCCATCGTCGCAAAATGGTTCACAAACTCGAAGATCCTCCGATCCTCCCAGAGTGTAACCCTCCTGGCAACGGCAAACGTTCGGTTCCGAACAGTATCCGTTTTCGCAGTTGTTACACTCCGCTACACAGCTACCGTTTTCCGCGTGCTGGTAGCCGGAGTCGCACTGGCAAAACCCCGGTCTGATGCAGAATCCATTGTCACAGCTTTCGCAATGGGGAATGCATCTGCAAATGTGAGAGGATATTTTTTTCAGGATATTGTTCGTGACGTTTCGGTCGGTCTTACCTGAAGTTCGACAGCTGTCTGTAGCCGTCGTTGCAGGTGCAGTAGTTCGGTCCGGTACACTTGGAGTTCTCGCAAGGCTGTGTACAAACCGGGACGCATTTGTGCTTCTGACGTACGTAGCCGCGGCAGCATTTGTTGCGAGCAACCAGCACGTTTCGGCCATTTCGGCGTACATATTCCAGGGTGCTGTAACGATGTCGAGAGAATTTAAGATTAAAGATGGAATTGAAAATTACGAAAGTAACAATTCATTTTGTATGATTTGAATACATTTCACAGCATTTTCTTGAATTTTGTAACAGGTTATGTACGTTTTCCGGAATCTAATTTGTGCTCCTGTAAATTATACACACTCTCAAGTGGAGTTGGTATCTAAGCTAAGTATTTTTTATTGTATGCCAGAAGGGCATTGAGTTAAAAGGCCACTGCGACAGTCTTAATTATCGTCTTTTGTGGCAGACCCCGATTGCTGTACACAGTTTAAGGATCGCTCATACCCATTGATGGAGTTGAGCGGGATAGTTACGGGAACTAAGTATACATTTTTGGTAACAAACAGTGTTCGAACCCAGGAGGAAGTTACTTGCCTGTTATTGTTATGTGGTTTACCTATGTTATCAAATCTTCGATTGGTTCCTAAAGGAATACTTTATAATGTTACAAATTATGGGTACTGAAAAAATTATTTCTACTTGTTTGATAAGCAGCATATAGATATGGCAAACGAGATACAATGGTCTTGTTTTTGATTTGTTGCCACAAAAATGTGGTCTGGACTCTGGAGCTTGCGAATGCTTGCGGTTTTATGCGGAATGAGTCTACGGACGAGCAAAATCTTTCATGTTTCTCAAATTTTGCCTTATTTGCCTTATTGCCAATCAAAATGAATGTCTATATCTACCACAACATGAACTATAGCGAGAGGAAAGCCGCCTCTCGCAACATGTAATCTATTCTTGTGAATTAGTTTAGCACATTTGAGGAATTATCTTGGGCCATTGCTGCTTTAAATGTCATTACTTCTTAATTGGACCATTTGATCATGCAACGCGCATAACAATAATTTCGCGCAAACCTTTAACTGATTCAGTCTAATCGTCGAGTGAAGCGAAAGAACAGACCAGCGTTATGATGACGAAGGCGCAGGTCATTCTTAACCTTTATGTAAGCGATAGGGTACCTGTATATTCATTTTGATTTTCAAATATTAATAAAATCTTGTAGGTGATGTGTAAAACTTTCTGATAACTTGTTCTATGTTAAGATGTTGTCAATTGAGTGCATTTTTTGAGAGATTTGGATGGGTACACGCCATTTAAAGCCATCATGTTGATTTTCTGTAACAAAAAGTATCAATAAGAAAGATGTAATATAAGAAAGATTTACAAATAAAATCGTTCAAACCGAAAGTTCGTATATCTTTTTATTGTCCCACAAACCATTCTCAAACTTTGCCTTATTTGTGATCCAATAAAAAAATGTATGGATCCGACCAAATATGAACTACATATAGTGAGAGAAAACCCACCTCTCACAACACGTAATCTATTCTTGTGAACTAGCTAGTTTAATAGATTTGTCAAATTATCATGTGCTATTGCAGCTTTAGTTTTCACTGCTTTTTAATTGAGTCACTAAACTGCACTTTGAGCTTTCTTCATGCAAAATTTCAATTAATTTTACCCAACGGTTCAAAAGTTAGAGCGAATTGATTGTGTTGCAATTTAATCTCGGACACCCTTTATATTGCGATGATCATGAGCCGCACGTAAAAGTAGTTTCGCCCAAGATTATGACCTCTAACTTTATCTAGTCGAGTGGAGTGAATGAACAGGCCTGAGTTACGATGCTTTTTAAACCAACTGTGGCTTAATAGGTTTACTTTTTTCATAAGCAAACGATTGCGATTTTGTTTATTTACGTTGGGGACTAATATTTTAGATTAAACGATTTATAATCTAGGGTAAGGAACGAGTTAAGCAGTGTCACCTATTTTAATCAGTTGAAAATAAATGAGCCGAAAATGCACTTTTTTATTCATATTTTCAAAATCTTTTGATAGGACTTCACAAATCATTTAACAATAGATTTAATTCATATAAACACAATTTGCTGGGTTTTCGACCAGAAATATGATGAATTAAAAATTGTCCAAAAACGTACATTTTTCAGCTGCTGAAGGCAATCGCCACCTCGCTACTAACCAATCCATCACATTTTTCAGCACTGATTACAACCACTCTAAAAGTCAAGCACTCAATTGCCACATACCATATTATTCACTATCTTTTTTCTATTATCTAAGGCTTTGTCACTAGCCGAAAGTTTTATTATTTTATAACAAAACTGAAAATAAATTCTGAATTCAGTAGCAGCAGCTGCAGTGTAACTCATGAACTATCGTGTTGCCAAGACACTGTTTCGGTTCTGGAAATAAGAATTATATGTTTGAAATTAACTGAAACCTCCGATGGTGAACTCGTGGTTCAAGAGAAATGTATGTTCATAATTAATTTTTCTTTATTAAAAACAACAGACAACAACAACAACAACAACATTTTTTAATAATTTTCGAAAATTTTCTCAGTGATTTAATGAAGCAACGATGTGTTTCAATGTTATTTGCTTTGACAACACTGTCCTGTAGTCGGACCGTGTGCACTGCTATGTTTGCCTCTTTTGTTCTCCTGTAATCCTTATGAACAGCGAGTGAGACGTCAAACTCGCAGTTTCCCATAAGAATACTAGAGAATAAAAGAGACGACGAATACCGTTTGCCGAACGGTGCGGTGAGCGTATGCCCCGATAAACAATTTAGACAGATGGCATATTAATGCAGATGTCGATTAGTAGGTCGCGGATAGGAACGCGAACTTACTGAATAGGGGGAAAAGTTCGAGGGATTTTTTATGGGGGCGTATAAAAATTTAGATTTCAGGACTGCTTAAAAAAGCACCTTGGGGGTGAAAATATGTTCGGTCTGATCAAAATTAATTCCATCGCTCTAACTTTTAAAGCGAAAAATAAAAAGTTTAGCTCAACAATAGTGTCTTCCAATAGGAACAGCTTGAAGAACTAAAGGTAGCCAGAAGATTAGTATGCTGATATCCCCCACTTAGTCAACCCGTCGCTTGTAATAAGGTAAAACAATCAGTGACCCAGTGACTGCTTAAAACCGGTTCTTTACCCTAAATCCATTAATAGAACTATTGACGTGCCACAGATAGGGCTTTATGCTATCCGAAAATAGAAGAGTTGCTAGTGGCTTGTTTCCATTTCTTTTACCACCTTGGCTGTGAACACCGGCCTAGCTAGAGGGGGTGCTTATAGGATCAGGCCCTCTCCAAAAATTTTTACCATTGGAATTTGAAAACAGGAAAAAAGTCAGTGTATATGGTCCCAAAAATATGTCCTTCCTTATTTTTTCGCGCAAAAACCAAACGAATAACAATAGCTTTGTAGTTGCGGGAGTAGTAGAGAGAGCTTGGGTCAATACCGACGAGCAAGGAACCAAGTAATCACGATCCTGAAGAGTAAAAGGGTGAAAGAGATACTTTATTATCTCTTAGAACAACTTTTCGTATACGCAGGCGTAAAAGAAACAGCCGCCGTTGCTGTGTGCAGACATTCTGCTACCCACATACTCTCACACACATACATCCTTACATCGTCTTCCTGAGCAATCCGCTGCCCGTGAGGCTGGTGGTGTACTGGGATACAAATTTTGCATAACTTTTTCTTTTCTTCTTCATCTTCGTCCTCGATTCTATTCACGGGCGGGAGCCGTCGCGAGTAATCGGTATCAGCAGATCGGGCTGCAACGAAGAACGAGGGTAATGACTATAGCTGTTAGCTAAATAAACACTCGCAAAAACTCGTTGCAGTGCATGAATAAATAAGAGCGAAAGCCTGAAAGGGATGATTATGCCGGCGCGTTCGTCAGAATTCAAAACGCGTGTGTGAGAAAATTAGACCACATGAGTATGGGCTTCGCAAGACTGAGTGAGGGAATCTAATCAGAAGAGAGTGCGAGGTGGTCGACAGTTGGAAGCAGTTCTACGATGAACACCTCAATGGCGAAGTTGCAAAAGGAGTCGAAACGGAAGTTAACTTAGGAGTGCCCATGGAAGATAGTAATGTTCCCGCACCTGATCTTCAAGAAATCAAACGAGAAATCGGGTTGCTGACGACCAACAAAGACGCTGGTAGGGACCGTTTATCCTCAAAGCTTTATAAACATGGCCGAGAAACATTGGCTGTACACTGGGTTGTTTGCAAGATTTGGGGGTTTCCAAGGAGAAGCTACCGGAGAAATGGATGGAAGGAGTGATTTGTCCCATCTACAGAATGGGTGGTCGGCTCGAACGCTGATAAACGCTGCCTATAGGTGATACTATCCCAGATCCTGTTAAACCGGCTATCACCGATAGCACATAATTTCGTAAGGAATTATTATGCAGGATTCAAGGAGCTCGCGCAACTACAGACCACATTTTTATCATCCGACAGATCTTGCAGTAATGTCGGGAGTAAAACGTGTCCACGCATCATATCTTTATTGATTTCAAAGCAGCTTACGATACATTCGTCACGTAGTTTGGAAATGGTCTCTAAGTTGCACCGTTTTTGAGTAATCGAAAAAAACAAACCGGCAGTGTTGGGCACAATTTCGCTAATTCGCTAAATCGCTTGTTAGCGGCGCTAAATTCTGGTTAGCGAGTTAGCGTTTTCGCTAAATTTGGAATACGTTAGCGAAACCGTTAGCTTCGCTAAAAATAAACCCTTGAAATCGCTAACCGCTAAATCGCTAAAGCTGCATGAAAATTGCGAAATCATTCAAACTTTACCTCGCCATTTGAATATTGCATTGGTCAGAAATAATGTCACAAATCAACAAGTTTGTATGCGGTTGAATCACTAAAATAATAGTATTACTGTCTGGTGAATGACAGAGGGAGTATCATGTATATCGAGAGGTCCACTCATTTTTTCCAGACAAGTCGAATTTAAACGAGTTCTAATTGAATCGAAATTTGATTTCAAAAATAAACAAAATACGGACCACGGTTAAAACAACTTCTTTGGGAAATGGCGTATGCAGTCAAACTAAAATCGTAACAAATTTTTAGTTACTCTCCTTTTTATTTTTAAAGCTTCTTCAAGGAAGATGAAAAGAACTACAAAAGGTTTCCTTAAATGCTATTTTTATTAAGCCTTGTACAACAAATGATTCGATGCCCTGTCGGTCGGCTTGACGGCAGTTAGCCGGAACCTTAGTCATGGCCGATGAAACAATGAAAATGTTTTATTGTTTGCATCTGGGGGACACCGGAAGGGTTGACGGTATTTAGTACAATGATTATCCTTAACCGGTACATCTCCTCCATTGATCTTTTGGCACATTAGGCCGAGGCCGAGGCGGCCAGAAAACCACGTTCTACAGGCGGTAACTTCCAGCATGCACTTCATATTGCATATATCCCCGTTCGCCACAAGCTCCGAAAGAAAGAACAGCAGCTTGAACATTCGCTTCTCGCTGGTCGACAGTTACAGAAGGACATTCTTTGGGAACTTTCTGTGGGAGATATATTTGACGCCATCGCTTACCTTCTTGGTGGGGCGTAATGTCTGAAGTTTTTGGAGCGTCTTAGTAGAATACGATATCTGAAATTATACTATCTATATTTTTCGCGACAGATACGTATTTCGCCTACGACTTGCAGGCTTCATCAGTGTCTGTTTTAGAACTAAATGCACTCAGTGTTTTGTTTCTACTGCACTTAACCATTCTCTAGCAGGGAGAGGATGTTGTATGTGCCGGAACGGCTATATCCGGCGGACACGAAGTGCCTCACGATATCCAACTTCTTCACTCCGGGCTGCATCTGGCAGTACGAACAAAGCATCGGGTGTAGTTGCTTGTTTGTTTCCGTCGCAACTGCTAAAAATCAATTGATACTCCTGTCAAATTATTTATGTACACAATCAATTCCAATTGGCGGTAAATAGGTGGGTTCATTACCAGTTGGCTGGGTAATCGCAAGAAAAAATACTAAAAACAGTTAATTTTTTCTGCATATATATTATGTCCAAAAATTATGAATTGTCGACAATTATTTGCGCTATATATAGTATATGCTCAAAACAAAAATGTTTTTGGATAATTCAGATTTAGCGATTATCGATTAGCGAAATTTTCGCTAATCTGAGCTTATCGATTAGCGTTTAGCGATTAGCGAGCTAACTTTTTCGGTTAGCGAATTAGCGGTTAGCGACGCTAAATTTTCGGTTAGCGGTGCCCACTACTGCAAACCGGATAAACTGACGCGACCGTGCGCATCTCGGGGACATTCTCGAGTTCTTTGGAGACGCGGCGAGGGTCGAGACAAGGTGATGGCCTATCCCGCATGCTGTTCAACATTGCTCTTGAGGGGATGATCCGAAAAGCGGGCACCGAAACGAGAGGCACGATTTTCTCCAAGCGTAGCCAATTCCTAGGCTTTGCAGACGACTTTGATATCATAGCCAAAAACTTCGCGACGGCGGAGACAAGCTTCGCCAGACTGTCGAAGCCTTGTTCGCGACAAAATTTGCACAACCCTAAACACACACAGTCGAAAGAAGAGCCGGTGCGAAAAGCAATTGTGTACGGTCGCAATGAAAATCCGGATCTCTCATTAAGAAAACTTGCCAAAAAACTTGGATTTCCTCCAAGCACTGTTCACAGTGTTTTAAAATCGTTCGATACTCGCTTGACAACAGCTAGGGAGAAGAGAAGTGGAACAAAAACGGATCTGAGGAACCACCACAAGGATGCGAAGGTATAACAAATATTACGGAGGAGACCAGATCTTTCTATATATACTATTGCTCGTAAAATAAAAATGTCGCCAACATTCGTGCACACTTCTAAGCAACGACAAGGCATGAAGTCTTTCAAAGTGAGGACTGTGCCAAACCGTAATGATGAGCAAAATACGACGGCCAAAACACGCGCACCTAAGCTTTATGGCAAATATTTAACGAAGTTTCCATGCGTTATAATGGACGATGAAACGTATGTCCTAGAAGACTTTAAACTTCCTGGTATGTCTTTTTACAATGCCATGAAACGGAATGGCGTTGCAGAACATTTTAGGACAAAGAAGAAAGCCAAGTTCCCCAAAAAATATTTAGTATGGCAGGCCATATGCAGCTGTGGTCGAACAAGCAAAAGTTACATCACTATGGGAACGGTTAACAAGGAAATATACCGTGAAGAATGCCTGCAGAAACGATTGCTACTGTTCCTACACAGCCATGATGTACCCTCGCTGTTTTGGCCTGATTTGGCATCCTATCACTACGCCAAAGATGTTTTGGAATGGTTTGATGCTAATGGAGTCCACCGAAAGAGGCGAATCCACCTAACTGTCCAGAGTTACGCCCCATAAAGTGGTATTGGGCTTTGGTGAAGAGAGAGCTGTCCCAGCACAAACAACAAGCAACAACTATAGATAAATTTCGAAAATCTTGGACAAACGCAGCTAAATTGGTTGTCAACAAGTCTGCACTGACCCTCATGGCAAGGGTAAACTCCAAAGTTCACCAATTTTTCATGCAGACCAAATAAGTAATGTTTATTTTGTTTGATAATTATTAACAATACACACATAAATGATATACAATTGTTTCATAGATTAAACTTCTAGCAAATTTGTTTTATTGTAAAATTTAGGTGTCCAGAGCATAGATTTCATAGAGCAAACCGATGCATAATTAGCTACGTGACAGAAGGGGGCGCTGACTGGGGAGGAACTGTCATGTAGGGGGACGAGAAACGTGAGTATGAATGTATGTTCCACCATAGCTCCGGAATTCTGGGCTGTTTTTCATCGTTGTTTGTCAAACACATGTCTTCTGGCATGATTCTTTTCCGCCGGGGAGTTGACAAAAGAGGAAGACCGTCCCTTACAAGGGGGGAGAAAGGTTCAAATGAGTAAAGGGGTGCGTTGCTCTTCCATTTGGAACGTTAGTAGCTATACAAATTGTTTTACTTCTGAAAAGGGTTCTAAAACGTAAAAAAGCTTTGTGTCGATTTACAGAGATTACCAAGAAGTAGACAGATTAACATGTGGTTGGAGGACAACGTGAGAGGAAGTGACAATGGGAGTAGTCATATTCAAATGAAAAAAAAAAAGGGTTTTGTTTCATGCACTGAGTGACAAAGAGGCCTCGAATGAGATCGGGCAATCAGCTAGTATAAATAAAATATTCATGCTGAGAACATTATACTTATGCAGATAGTAACTGCTGATCGGTATTTTCATACATAGTGATTTTTTTTTAAAAGGCACTCTCTAAGGCCCTCCCAGGGAAATATTCTAGTTGCACTAATGGCTGTGGTACTAGCTATTTTAAATCTTTTATGACAAAAATTTAAGGTTATGGTGAAAAAGTAATATTATTAGCATATTTTCGACGCTCTATGGTCGTTAATGTTATCGAAAATATCTAGTCCATTTCATGATTGTCACTATTGCATAACTATGCTCGTTGTCTTGTTGTTGTTGTCGTCGTTGTTGTCGAACCCTTCAAAATAAAATGCTCGTTAATATCGCTAATATGATAAAATATTATGCTTATTGTACACCACAGTGTTCGTTGGAATGTTCCCTTTTTCGGTGAGGTATGACATTGAGCTGTAGGACTCCTTGTAAGAAATCAGCAGGCGCTGGAAAAAAGTAAGAACTCAGATTTTAACTTGGGTCGCATTACTCTTAGCGTTTCGTTCAAAAGTAGCTGTTTTTTCGTTTGCATTATCTTACCAATTTTAGAATGTTTACCTTCCCACTTCGCGATTATTAGGTAAGTGCAAGATATGTATATACTAAATCATAGTTAAAATGTAATATTTCATGTATTACTTCAAAGATATTAGATAAATTAAAGTGTTCAAAGTTTGAATAACGTTTTGAAGAGTGATTCAAACTTCGAACAGCCACGAATAATATCAGGTTTTTCCGGGTTTTCTTTTGGGAAAACGAATTGTCTGCATTGTAAAGCTGTGCAAAGTTAACTTGCTTTAGATGTGATACATGGAGTTTGAAAATATTAGCAATTACCTACAGAAGTATGGATTGAGACTAATTATTGCTTGAAAATTTTAAATCATACTGTTAGGTGGATTTAATAAGACAGTGGTTAGGTTAAAATTTCGCTTATATAAGTTGAACGACACTAAAAACATTAATACATATCAAAGTAATACAAGTGTTCGATGTCTGAGACTAAAATATTCGACCTTTGAATGTCGACCATGAAAGTGTTCGAAGTTTGAATTCAAACCGAACTGCAGTTTTTTAGTGTTTTTCAATGTAAATTATCATTTTGTCCTCATACTTTAAATTTTTCCACGAAAATAAATAAATTCACTGAACCATTTTCTTTGAAGAAAGTTTCAGCATAACTTAAGTGATCGAAGTTTGAATCAGAATGGTATAGTATAGAACGGTTCCTACGTCAGCACACAACCAAAGTAAAAGTTTCATAGTAGAATAAATAGCAGAATGACTACTTGAACTTCCGGAATACGAAATGCATTGAGATATGCAAAGACGCACGAAACTTTCCCACAGATTATGTCACATTACCACGAATTGAGAGGCATGATTTTGGCAATGGTAAAATTTTGATAAAATTTTGATATTTACACTGTAGTATTGGAGCACGGCGCTGCAGCACAAACTGTTTCCCACATAAGTACAGAGCAAAGTCCCACGACGATTATCTTCAGGTATAGCATTCTGTACGATTATCGTTATTGTTATTAGCACCAATAAAAGTAGCGATTCTTCTTCAGATTCAATTAACACTTCACCTTCTGTTCTAGTTCACTAGATCACTTGCACAGTCTGACTAACAAGTTTTGCACTTTTGCACCAATCATACGGGAATAGTTGTTCCTGTGTGTCTACCGGACCCGGTCGTTGATTCGGTTCTGACTGAATCGTCCGATCGAGCCACAAGACAAGGCGCCGCGGTTCCAAATCGATCGGACTATCCGTTTCCCTTCCGTCCGGTATGGAGGAGTGCGTTCGTTTATTATTCCAGTGGCGTTGCTGTGCTGTGAGCTCTCCAGGGCCCACCCAGCAGAGGAAATGTGTGATGCTCGCCCCTGCTGCTGTCCACCACCAGAACAATGCCAGAACTCTCAACAAGTGGAAACGATTATGCTACACGACCGGCGTCCGTTGTTTATGAGTGAGTACAGTATGTGAGCTATGACGATGTGTCGAAAGTTATCAATTTACAGAACTCAAGCGTAGCGCAGCCTGTCAAGCCACTCAATCTTAGGGACTTTGTAATCTAGAAATTGAAAGGAGAAACAATAAAAAAAGAGAGACAGATATTGAACGAGCTGTAAACTGTTAAAGAATTTAAACAGAACGGAACAACCCGTACAAGGCAATGAAATGTAAAGCAGTGAATAATTATAATAGGGATGGTCACATCTGTTGCTGCAGTAAACTTCAGTGCTTGAAATCAACCTTTTTCTTTTAAGAACTAAATTAATGATTTGATGAATTTCATCAACCCTAGCACGGTGTGGAGAGCATTTCGACCATTTCTTCATTTTTATGTGTGTTCTTCGGTTTAAAGTGGATGACGCCGACCCCAAAAATGGCGCGCAGACAATAACGCTGCTGAGGCGGTTATTGGCCGGAACAATAAACGCTTCAGCATTGGTTTTCTGTTATTCCATGCACGTGCCGTACGCAATCGATCGTGCGCACCATCTCGCACTTGTCGGCACGGCGGCACGGCATGTGGTGCGAAATCTATCGCTGGTAGCAATAAAAATTATTTTAATGAAGCTCGGATTGTCTTTACACTCCGTGGCTGGCTGCGACTGATGAGAATGTTTGACTTTGAGTGCAGGCAGGATGCCAGATAAGAAGGTAGGAATCCTCCCTTCTCACCGATTAAAAGTTGGTGAAATACGAGGAATGCTGATTTGAGATAATAGGAAAGAGGAAATATGAAGGTATCAATTATTTCATGAGTTTCAAAAATCAAAATCGCGTGGTAAATGACCAAATGGTTAAAAGCATATAAAAAATCGAAAAATCAAAAATTAAAAATCAAAAATCAGATATTATAACTAGTGAATAAATTAAATAACGAATGAAAAAACCTTAATATTTTTTGAAACGATGGTTCTACAATTGATGAAGGGACGGGAGGGGAAAGAAATGAAAATTTTTGGCGAAGGAGGGGAAGAGCGGAAACCGTCCCTTCATCAATTGTAGAACCATCGTTTCAAAAAATATTAATATATATGTATGACCACATTTCAAGGTCAAGACTAAAAACTTGAGATTAGAAAAACCTTGTCAAAAAATGATAAAAATATAAAATGAACATCAAGAACAACCACTAGTGCGCCCAGACATCAACAAAAGGTGGGTCACCCGATCTTTCAAAAGAATCTGCTGGCCTGGAAAATCGAGTAATCGGAGGGTCTTCGTTTACTGTCCCATTTTTTCGAATTCTCAGTCCTGGTTTTCTTCTTGTTTTTCAATTATTTTCTTTCTCGTTTTTCTGCTTTACTCTGCCCTTTTCCGTTTTTCATTTTCAGTTTTCGAATTTTTTTCTAACTCTTTTTAACCCCTTTCCTTTTCATTTTTCATCTTCGTCTTGTAAACTGTTCGTCGTTTCCTATTTTAAACTGTTTTAGGCTCCCTTGTCCCCTTCCTGGCGGGTTTCCTTTTTTATCTTCCATTTTTCGTCTTTTTCTCTTCCGTTTTATTTTATTTTATTTCTTTGAGTTTTTTCCTGTTTTTCTTTTCCTGACCCTTTTTTTTATTTTCGGTGCTGTTTTCCTGTTGTTTTTTACTCAGTCTTTGTGATTTTCTTTCCGATTTTTCGTCTTTTTCGTCCTCTCTTTTTCGTTTCCCGTCGTCGTCTTTTTCTTTATCTCTTTCCTTCTCGTTTTTCGTCTTCGTCTATTCCGTTTTTCCTCTTTTGGATGCACTGTTTTCTCTTGTTTTTTATCATAAATGTAACGTCAGTTTTTAGTTTCCTGTTTGTACCATGCTCTATCTATTTTGTCCCATCGTTTTTGTTTTATATCCCTTTTGACTTTTTTTCCGTTTTTCTTGTTACCTCTACTTGTTTTTTCCTCTCTCGTTATTCCTCTTTTCTCATTTGGTTTCTCTTATTTTCTGTTCCGTTTTCCCCTTCTTCTTCTTCACTCTTTTCCTTTCACGTTTTCCCACCTTGTCTGTCCCGGCTCCCATTTATTTGTTTCGTTTTCCCTCCTTTTCTCACTAGCTTTTCTTTTTTTTATGTCCGCTATTTCCTCTTTCTCTACTTTCTTCTTCTTGTCCTGTTTTCCTGTTTTGCACCATTTTCAGTCCTGATTTTCTTCTGTTTCGTTTTTCGTCTTTTTTCTTTCGTTTTCCTCATTTTCAAGCCCGTTTTTACTCTTTTCTTGCTTTGATTTGTGTCCGGTTTACTTCTTTTCGATTTTTCGTTTTTGTCTGTTTCGTTCTTCTTTCGTTCGTCTTTTCTGTTTTATCCCGTTTCCTTTCCGTTTCGATTTTTTTTGCATTTTTTTTTCTTTTTTATTCTCGTGTCTCAATTTTTCTTTCCAACCCGTTTTTCTTCATCTTCGTTTTTTCTCCTTTTCTGTCCTGTTTTTCCTTATCGGAATTCCTTCTTTTCGCTTATTGTTCTTCTTTTATTTATCGTTCGCCCTCTTTTCTGTACAGTGTCTTCTTTTTTGTTTAGTTTCCCCTTTTTCTCTCTTTCTCTTTCTTCTTTTCCGCTTTCTTCTATTTTAACGTCCCGTTTTCCTATTTCTCATGATTTCATTTTTCAGTTTTTCGTGTTAGTTTTTCTTCTTTTTTATGCCAGATTTTCTTCGCATTCCCTCTCGCGTTTTTCCTCTAGCCGTATCCCATTTGTTCAGTTTTGTTACGGTTTCAGTGTTCTTTTTCGTTTGTTCCGTTTTTTTGCTGTACGTTGTTTGATTCTAGGTGAATATTCAGGAAAAAAACGCAACAACAAAAAATGTTATCAATAAAAATGAAAAATGTACAAACTAGAATAATATATTTCACAAAATTTCCATGTGACAGAACATAATTTTTCGACTTTTCTTTGGAGTTTCCCACCATCTATAGCTTAAAATTGGAAATGAATATAAATTGGTTTCAAATTGGTCTTGAAACTGGATTTGAAATCGGTTTTAAAATTGTAAAGTTGGCCCTAAAATCAAAGTTGAAATTGGGTTTGAAACTATACTTTAGGTATTAGGTATTAAATGAGAATTGAAAAAAGCTAAGCCTTGGGCTTAAACGTCTTTCTAAGACTTGACCCTTCTTTATCAACAGACTATGCAGCTGGTTATTAGAGTACATGGCAATTACGGGGTTAGTGCAACGATCCTACTGACTCTAGCACAGAGGTGGCTACGGTAGAGGCGTGATGTTAGCCAAATTAGATCTCCTCAGTAGGTTCGCGACTCGGAATGACTAATAAATTTGACCTACTGGTCCCGTACACCATCCATCAAATCAGTCCACGAGCCACAAGGACCATATTCAAGAGCCGCAGTTTGGCCATCAGTGCTCTAGCAGCACCGCCCAACCGAGATTCGAACGTACGACGACCGGCTTATTAGACCAGCATCGTACCTCGAAGCTAACTGGGCGGATGTAAATCCGAATAGTGAGTAGTGAGTAGGGAGTAGTGAGTAGTGAGTAGTGAGTAGTGAGTAGTGAGTAGTGAGTAGTGAGTAGTGAGTAGTGAGTAGTGAGTAGTGAGTAGTGAGTAGTGAGTAGTGAGTAGTGAGTAGTGAGTAGTGAGTAGTGAGTAGTGAGTAGTGAGTAGTGAGTAGTGAGTAGTGAGTAGTGAGTAGTGAGTAGTGAGTAGTGAGTAGTGAGTAGTGAGTAGTGAGTAGTGAGTAGTGAGTAGTGAGTAGTGAGTAGTGAGTAGTGAGTAGTGAGTAGTGAGTAGTGAGTAGTGAGTAGTGAGTAGTGAGTAGTGAGTAGTGAGTAGTGAGTAGTGAGTAGTGAGTAGTGAGTAGTGAGTAGTCAGTGGTGACTAGTGAGTAGTGAGTAGTCAGTGGTGACTAGTGAGTAGTGAGTAGTGAGTAGCTAATAGTGAGTAGTGAGTAATGAGTAGGGAGTCGTGAGTAGTGAGTAATGAGTAGTGAGTAGTGAGTAGTGAGTAATGACTAGTGAGTAGTGACTTTTGAGGTGAGGTGAGTAGTCAGTAGTGAGCAATAAGTAGTGAGGAGTAAGTAGTGAGTAGTGAGTGGTGACTAGTGAGTAGTGAGTAGTGAGTAGCTAATAGTGAGTAGTGAGTAATGAGTAGGGAGTAGTGAGTAGTGAGTAATGAGTAGGGAGTAGTGATTAGTGAGCAGTGAGTAGTGAGCAGTGAGTAGTGAGCAGTGAGTAGTGAGCAGTGAGTAGTGAGCAGTGAGTAGTGAGCAGTGAGTAGTGAGCAGTGAGTAGTGAAAAGTTAGAAATGAGAAACTATTGCGTCTATTGCGTCTTTTGGCAGCATGCCTTCTATCCATTGCGCCTCACGTCCGGCATGCCCAACGGCTTACATAAGCCCTGTGAATACGCCTCGTAGCGGTTTTAACAACACCGAATTGAAATTGGCGTGCCTCAAATATATTAAACACATGATATACCTTCACTGATTTGCTAATAAGGAATTTCAAGCCAACTTATCATTAATCATCGATGAATTGTAAAATTTTGAGGTTCCAAAGCAACACTTACCAATTTGTAATCCATTCGATTTTCCACGTGATGTGGTTCTTAGATTACAAGCTCTCATTGACCGCAACTGCTCAAAATTCGAAAACCATCAAAAAACAAAACTGTTCCGTTTTATGATCGATAGTAAACTGCCTTTTGCGAGGAGGAGGAGTGTGTATGTTGCAAGCTGCCTGACTGACTGATCTGATCGTTCAGCAGAACTGCGTGTGTTCATTCAATCGAAACAGTAAGCAGCAGCAAGAACATTATTTATGTGTCGCATTTTGTTCTGTGCCACTGCACATGTTTCTTGGCTGATTTTGTTGATGATGATTTCACAATATACAGTGTGTATGTACAGTGAACGTTTTTCATACACGAGCCGTTTTGATAGTGAACTATCGCAATTTTTCCCACCCATGTAGGCTGATCTGAGCTGAAAACGAAACTGTGTTCTGATAAGTAGTGCTAACTGTGTGGTCTGCGGTAGAGTAACTGATTGCCGCCATCGGCGGCTTTGGTGAATGATAGCTCTACTAGCCGAAACTGATTATAATTTGAACAACTGAATTAAAGTTTTGAATTTGTTTCAACGAAAAGGAATGAGCCAACGATTGCCAGTTTCCAACTTTCACTTCTCCAGATGGCCTTTCTCGGTAACAAATTATGAAATTCTTATCGTCTTTTCAGTATATTTCGCAATTTACGTCACAGTGTCATGGGTACAGATTATTACGCAGTATATGGTCGCATGCTGGATACACACAGCAGCAGATTTCTAGACGCGCTTGATACAGGCTTGACTTCCCTTCAGGCTGCGGTCCTTGATGAAGCCGGCATTGCACAAGCACATGTTCGGTCCAGAGCAGACGCCGTTCGGGCATCCGTTGGGGCAGTGGGCAAGGCATCTGAAGTAAAATATGTGATTACATTTCCATTCTATATGTCAACTAGATTATTACATCAACATACTTGAATTGATTGGTCTCATCCAAGATGTAACCCCGATGGCAAGTGCATGTATTGGCTCCGGTGCAGTCTCCATTCAGGCAGGGTTTATCGCAAGTTGGTTCGCATTTGTTCGATGATGCTGTTGCGGCGTAGCCTGGCTTGCAGGTGCAAGTTTCGGGTGCTGTACAAATTGCATTGAAACATCCACTGCGGAAAAAAGAAATATGCAACGTTAAAAACCTACAATTTTGTCACAACCATCAACTCCTACTAACTTTGAACACACCGGTTCGCACCCATTTTCGGTTTCTTCGTACCCACGCCGACACTGGCAAACTCCGGGGGCAACACAGTCACCACCGGTACAGCCCCGTTCGCACTTTGGAACACACTTTCCATCCTCGTCCAGGCCGTACCCTTCGTCACATTCACATCTTTCCACTCCTACGCATCGACCTGCTCCGCAGCCTCCAGTGCATCTGTGAACGCAAAACTTATGCGTTTCATCCAATTCGTAACCATCCTTGCAGACGCAGATTTGTAGCCCCAAATCACAATCACCGTTATCGCAACCGATCGGACAGGTCGGCACACATTTTCCCTGCTGGTTCTTCACAAAGTCCGGATAGCAAGAACAGGTGTTCGGACCAACGCACAAACTGTTGACGCAAGGTTCCTCACAGACGGGATCACATTTGCGGAAATTATGAACGTTTCGTTCGTAACCTTTACAGCAAACCTGAATTCGACTTAGCGATGGATCTGACTATCGAAAAAATAAAAAACAAACAAACAAAAATAGATTAGATGTCATTGCCATTTACCGGCTTAGTCATCCGCTTACGCCATTCCCAGCTGGAACTACTTTGGTATTCGGATGCAGTAAGCTTGCGGTGGGCACTTCTTCGAAACAGACACCCGTCGGAATTTGACTTTTCGTCTTATTCATGAATTTATCCAGCGCGCTTTGGGAACCATTGCCGCGGGTGAGATCGATCATCATGTTTCCGCTTGGGCGATCATCCTTCATCGGTTCGGTTTGATTGAAGCTGATCATCTGTACGACCTGACCGCCTCCTTTTCGCCAGCCTTTGATTCCATCCTGTGCGAGAACGACAGCTAGCCAGCAGGCCACCACAGCCAGGAACACTTGCTTTCTTGACATTGTAATAAACTGATTCAAAAACGTCGGTTCTCGACGTCCGTCCGCTTGCTTCAACCGTTCCAGTCGGATTAAATTCTGTTGAGGTACTGCTATCGCGTCATGAAGAGTGCATTTGAAATTTTATAGAAAACGAAACAAGAAGCTGCGAGCGATGATGTTATTCTTATTATTATTGTTATAACACTTCAAAAGAATGAGTGGATATATTAAAAAACACTGCTGGAAGCTTTCCGGTAGCGTCCGTTTATTTCTGCCTGCTGGGGTGATAAATGATTCGTAGAATGAGGGCGGCTTGGCCACGATCGCGACTATAGCTGTTAGCATTCTCATTGTAATTCGCGCGGCGAGATTGACAGCCACTTCTAGGAATATAAATTCAATGGGAGCAGGATGTATTGGGATAAATTATAACGTAACGTTTGCTGTCGATGCTTGATAATTTGTAGCTACTGTTTAAGAACCTGTCACTGCAATTCACACGCATCGTTACATGTGTTGACGATGAATCACGATGATCACTGAGAGTAATAACAACAGAATTAACATTTTGATAATAAATAATGAAAGTAATTGCACACCTCTAGTTATTTATAGCTACACAAATGGGTTGAATATAAATAGGATTATATAAGAATGCTCTTAAAAACACAGATTCGGATTCTAAGTAGTGAAAATCACAGAAAGTCAATAGCAGAAATCCACAGGTGAATAGAAAGCTAATTAGCCAAAGTTCATAATAAAACTAGAATTTTAAGCATGAGAGGTTTGCGAATATTAGAACTATGGCATTGGATGATATTTTTAACTGGCTACCAAATGTTCGGCATTCTCTGCATTTCTCAACGAATCTGAAGAACCAATTTAGGCCATTACAAATATTTTGAAAAGGTTTTGTCCCTCCGATGTTGGAGTGCTGAAGGGGGGGGGGGGGGGGGCGAAAAAAAACGAAGAGAATTTTTTGATCGAGCAAAAATAAATAGATTTCAGCCATTTTTACCTAAAATTTAAACGTGAAAACCAAATCTATTCTTACTTTTAAAAAAATCTACGAAAAAAGACAAAAATGAAAGGAAATTTTTTTGGCTGATTTTCGGAAATTTCACTGCTGGGTATGAAATGGGGAAGGCAAACGAGGAAGCGTCCAACATAGCTCCAGCCATCCCAAGCCCCTACCTAGCGCCTCCACGTGGCCTTACCCGGTAATGCTCTATTGAGTAGCCAAGCTAGGAGGTGCGATGATTGATGGTTCCCGGCTGCCTGATCTCAAAACTGCGGGTTTGGATGACGGCTGAGCCACACGACCTTCTTAGTAGGTAATCTTAACATAAGTTATTTTAATGATTTGTTTCGTTTTAGCTCATGGAGCAAGCTCCTCCTACTGTACAGTGAAAACTCGGGCCGAAGAAAGTTTAAATCATGCTCATGGATACCAGAAGAAAAAATTAAATTATAATGGAAGCACTCATGTAAACTCAAATGATGCAACTCTATCTATTCCATTCCATAAGCTTGCACGGCGAAGTTATGTATCTAGAAACCGGTAGTCTATGCTGGAAGGAGTGTCTTATATCCCGTGGAATCATATAAGCGACATTGCTTATAGATCCACCCAACCCCTTTTGGTCCTTCACGAACAGCATTGACATGAAGTTGCTAGGTTGCTACGTAGATAAACTCGATTCTTCAGTAATTCTACATGCATACAATGGGAAACCCTTGAGGTGATGGTGGCTACCCCCATACATACATACATTTTCGGAAATTTCACTGTTTGAATTCCCATTTCTATTTTGTGCTAGAAGCGTTAACTCAACTCGTACACTCATTTTTCGAGTTTTTCAAGCTATAGAGCCCACAGACAATTGATTTTATAAAACAAATTTAACTCATATCCAAGAAATAATTTTTTTGCCCCCCGATTTTACAAGCCAATGTTCAAGGGGGGAGGGGGGAGACAAAAACTTTAAAAATAAATTGCAATGGCCTATCCAAACAGCAAAATAGACAATCGCATGAGACTACGCTGAAACTTACGCTGAATTTACGCGTATAGTGTCTTTGGAAATGTTTCTTGGTATAAAAAGCCCCTTCTTCTGACAGCAACCTTTGGGTGATTGATTATATTAAAAGTGAGATACGGTGTCAAATTTACCGTATATTCGAGATACAGGTTAGGTATTTTCGGCAAATTCATGGTAAATATCAATTCTTACAACTTTGTCAAAGACACCACACCGCTATGAAGCGTTATTCGTGGACAACCCCTTAAAAACAGTTTTTGGACCCTAACTTATTTTGATCAACATTTATGTGTTTACAGTGTTCCAGAAAGTTTTTTACCTTGTTAAAACCTACGTTTTGTGGAACATTATCATATGTTATTTTTTTAATTTTCCGAGATATTGAACTTTTTTTTGAGAAATATCAGATCTCAAAAAAGTATTATTTTTCACCAAAAAAGCTCAATTTCTCGGAAAATGAAGAAAATAACGTATAAAAATATTCCGCATTAACGTGGGTTTTAGCAAGATAAATCACTTTCTAGAACACTGTGAACACATAATAATTGATCAGCAGCATAGGGCCGGGGTGGCTCGTATTGTTTCAAGCATTCGTGGTGTTTCGTCTCCATTCAATTCGAACTTGGGTCACTCGTCGCTGGTTTCCGTCATCTCAGAACTCGCAAATCCCTATCGACCTGGTCGAGCCATCTTGCACGTAGTGCCCCTGTTCCCGGTACCTGGAGAACTGTGACAATACCTGGAGGGAACTTTAACAATGTTGTCTGTATTAATATTTCCTACAACTTTGCCAAAAACATCCAATCTCGAATGTATGAGATAATAAATTTCGTATCTCACTTTTTAGGGAATTAACGGTTCTTCTCAAAAAATTAACTTTTTATATCAAAAAGCATTCCCAAAGACACTGTTCACGAGAAATCTCACGTTTCATACTTTCATGCACGATCACCTGTAGGCGTTTCAATGATTTCAGATTCAGATTCAGCTCTGTGTTAAACAAAAAGAAAGCATTATTCTTGCAGTTCTTGTCCTTGTTATTACACAGTTATGGCTGACTAGAGGTCCGGAAAGTGTCCAGCATTGATTTTTTATGCCGGTAAAATGTCCAAACACTACAGGCGAGACAGATTATATGCTATAAATTTCAGAGTTTTTCAAAACGTTCTTTACTTACGAATGACTTGGATATAGCCGGGAACTTTGCGACTACGCATCCTATCTACGCCAAACTGAAAACGGAGTTTAGGAGGATCGAGCAAAAGATAAATGCGTCGAAGACCAACTGTGTGAACCCAAGAGTCTCAGAAGACGAACCCGCGCCTCTCACGGACGGTAACCTTAACGGCGTCTTTTGTCAACCCCCTTCTGATTTGATTCTCTTATGGCAACGAACATATATGCCAAAGGTGGCCGGTCGAGAGCCATAAATACGATAGCCATACGGACGGTTACCAACCGTACGAATGCCATATAGACGAAGGCCATAATGTAAGTTTGCCATAATGGACGGGAGCCATACAGACGGATGCCACAAGGTATGTTTGCCATAATGGACGGAAGCCATAATCGCTCTCGCACGTGTTATGGCCACTATAACCCGTGGGATTGTTCCCTCTGCGTATTCAACAAAATTGGAGATTACATCGACTTTGATTCGACGAGAACAGTTTTCTCGAATAGAATAAGATCAAACTAAACTTAATTTAAGATATTCAGCCTGTACGATGTTAATCGAAGGCGGTGCAACAATAAATGAAACGAAATTTGCGCTTCGTCCTACTTTTCAACCAATCTAACTCTAGAGGCAGGAAGTACGGAGACAAGAGGGGCCCGAGAATAAAAAACCCATGCTAAAGTCACTTAACATCGAATGGCCTGATTCTACTAAGATTCGAACTCACGACCACTCGCTTGACAAGGCAGACTCGGTAACCTTGCGGCTACAGCGCCCCCCTTCGATTACAGCTTGGTTTAATCCACGGAATGCCTCCCCCAATCTGTTCTGTTAATCTGTTATGAACAATTATGAAACGTAGAATCACGTATCTATTTTCGCTGTTGAACTAGATCCGACAGTAATTCTATCACCTAAAATGTTGTGTACGGTGAATTATATTATCAGTTTAATGTTTACGTTGGCATCACTCCATATAAACGTCCGTTCCCTTGGCAACGTACAACAACGACGGTCGCGGATTCGGAATTGCAATCGAAACGAATGGAAGTTTTCAAGTGAACAATTTGGGCAAAATGATTATAATATCTCTCTAAATAACTGTTCGGGTGCTAAATTAAAGTTTTTTGTGCCTCAAGTTAAGTTTCGCGAGTGATTTGACGACTGAAACGGCTGAAAAAAATGAATGATAAACCGGCGGCGAAAAAGTGAAAATATAGTGATGAATATTAATTGGTCAGTAATCTTAGTATTTGGTACTAATTTTATATTTTTGTTATGGTTTCCCGAGTCGATGGGAGCATGTTGGTATACTGAAGAAGCGAAGGGATGGGTGATGTTTGGTGCCATGCTGATTGCCATAAATGGATTCTGACGACCTTGTCGTTAATGATGCGAGTTATTGAGTTAGGGTTTATTTCTAATTCTCGTCGTAGTAAGTAAAGCCATTCTAATTTTCATCATTTGTTGGATGGATTTAATGAATACTCCAAAAGTTCTTGTACTGATTTGACTAAAACACACTTACCTTTTGTTCCATGAACTTTGAAATCACTGAAAACCGATTATTAAAGCATATTATTGAAATTACTCAACTGACTTTATTTCTTAAATTTGTCGTACCGTTTTAAAATCCGTCCATCGAAATTTTTCATCGTCCGAACTAAAAATCACAACAATGTTTACGAAGCTAACGCGCATGTATTTGTGTAGGACGGCATGACAAACGTTATTTTGCAAAGTTTCTGCCGGTCAGGCAAGTTTTCCTGGCTGTAGAATAACGACAATGCCTTGCGTGAGAAATTTTCATTTATGAATGACGGAAATTAAAACGATTAGTCAACATTTTCTTCTTCGTCGCACGAAAAAACGTAGGAAATTTGGCTGGTAGGACTTCTTTAATGATAAAAAGCATTTCAATAGATCTCAGCTCACTTTGATTGATCGCGTATGATAGACAACAAATTAAAATATTAGGGAATAACTAGTTTTGCATTGTGTGCCATAAAAATGCAGATATTTTTAATAATTTGTATTGGATAGGACGGAAATAGGCAATTACGACGAAGCAGCAACATACTCTACTTGACCATTATTTAATTGAGTTTCTTTAGTCTGACGCTCTCCATTTATCTCCTCTCTCTTCTCCATTTCTTGCATCTTTCTTCTTCAGTTCTCTTTTCTGCTTTCTTTCTACGTTTTAATTTGTCTTATTCAGAGGTAAGGGGTTTTCAGCCTTATTCGAATATTGTTGTAAATTAACTGATTTGAGAAGTTTATGGGAACTCAACATGTAAAAAGGACTTGTGTAAGTTTATGGGAACTCAACATGTAAAAAGGACTATGTGTAAATGAGAAATTCTCTTAGTGTTTCCTCTCTTCCACTTATCGTGATGATACAAATGCACTTAAACTGGCGTTATTGGCTAGTTATTAATTAAAAAAACATTTCATTGGAATGCATTTATGTTGCCGTGATAAGCGTAAGAGAGGAGACACGAATCCAATTTCTCATTTGTACATAAACCTTTTCACATGTTACGCGAGAACTGAGGTCTAAAAATGTATGAAAATCCAACTTTACAACTTTACATCTTTACAAACTCTGCGAATCCATATGCAACCACACCAACATTATCCATTCAACTTAAAATGGCTATTAAAATTAATAAATTTTATGCTGAATGAAACATTTGAGTAACGTTTGCACTGAATAACTTAATTGCAGCGACAGTTAAAAATAAAGACTTATCTCATTAATATCACAGAGACATCCAGCGACTGCCTACGCAAAAATTATCTCAGTTTATTCCTCTACTAATGACCTGTAAATTTAAATCTAAATATTTAGCCAGTTCGTCACGGTTTTTAGTCAGATGATTCATGATATTTTTTCATTTACGAAATCTCATTCTCCATGAGCTTCTTCTCGTCGCTTACAGTTCTATACTTTTTCTTAAGTTTGCGCTTCACAATCGACCAATATTTCAATCGACCTTGGCTTCGGGATATTGGCTGCATTCTACTCCTTGTGAATCACAGCGACGCCATTGTCGTTGTACCACTAATTTGGTCTAGTTTGAATAAAGCCAGCTTACTAATAGATAACGAAGCTCATGCTACTCTAGAAGTTCAGTTCGCAGCTGCAGCTTGTACTTTGAAACTTCTCAAACCAACAATCCAACATAGGTACTGATATTTCTGTTGCTGTTCGGGTTTTCTGTTGATGGTCAAACGTCCTCGAAACACTTGGAATGTTTCCAGTTTTCACTCGAAAAAACAATTTTTGTTTGAATAGTTCAGTAAATAAAACCAACCACAGAAGTTTATTGAGGAATACGGAATAATTTATTGTTTCCCTTTGATCTCATCGATCACTTTTACCGGAGTCATTTTATAGTCGGTTAAAATTTCGAATTTCGAAAAGTTTTCTCTGGAACCATTTTCCCCCGCAGAAGCTGCCACGTTGACACTCATGTCGGCAAACGGTGGATACTGTATCTCATCGTAGATGTGTTCTATACTGTACCTTCGCGCCGGCGAGTTCTGCTGCGGCGGTTTACTACCGGCCAGGGTGAAGTTGTAATTGTACGGGGAGGATTTGTTCACCGAGGAGTTGTTTACTGGCACATCGTAGTGTTCTGCAAAGCAAACTTGAAATTACTTGAAATATTAATTACTAAAGTAAAATTTTTCACCTAATTGATTGCTTCCGGTGCGTTGGTTTTTCGCTTTCACCTTTGTGTAGATAACACGCGGGGGATCCGGAAGGGGTTCTAAAATTCGCGGACTGTCGGGGCCTTTTTCTTCCTCGAGACTTTTCACTGGCTGTTGGTGCTGCTGTTTTTTCATAGTCTTTCGGTTGAGGTTTTTCATGTAAGCTACAACAGAGAGCAGCAGAATCAATGTCAGCAGCAAACAGGATATTGTTGCTATTGCCTGTTTGTTGTTGATTTGCTGCTCTTCGTTGGACACTTCTTTGCCATCGACAAGTTCGACCACATTCGACTGGTTGTCAGATTCGACGTAGACCAACTCATTGCTGTTGGTATCAGACGTCGAGTTCCCTTCGGTTCGGGAGTGGACCGTATCGATAAAAGTGATTTCCACTTTTGTGGTTGTGGCTACTATCTCATAGTAGCTTTCATTCTTAGCAGTTTCAGTGGTGGACGTTAAATCCTCAATGGGGACGTAAGTCACACTAGCATTTGCTGGAAGATATTCATTATACGACTGAGCATAAGTAGCATTACTTGGGATTGGTTCATTCAGTTCTGTTGTAGTGGAGTCGATTGAATTCACGGTTGAACTTATGGTCGAATTTACTTTGATCCACTGTTCCACCGATATCCGCTCGGTGCTTTCACCGGACATATTGCTTTCCACCACCCTGGTTATGTTTTCAAACATGACATGACCATCGTCGATCAGGCATGTTCCAGTTATGTGATCACACCTCGAAGTACTGCAGTTGCACCGATTCTTACACAGCGTGCCATAGTGGCCGGCTGGACAGGGAGCTTCACAACTAAAAGAGACAGACCAACGAAAGGCACATTAAATATTTGCAAATGTTATTATTTTGAGCAACTAACTGATGCCCAATCCAGCCATCCGAACATCGACAGTGTCCGGTCTTTCCATCACACAGGGCCTGATTCTGACAGTGGCATCGACTTCGGCAGCTTTCACCCCACGTTCCGTTGCGGCAGCCTGAAAGTAGAGGAAGAAGCAGTCGCTGATGGCCAAAAGGCGTAAACAATTAACTGGATAAGCAGAATTACGTTGCGTGCAATGTTTTCCGGTGAACCCCGCCTCGCAGAGGCAACTATTCGGTGCGACGCAGGTTCCCCGGCCGCAACCACCGCGGCACAGCGGACGACAGATCCGATTGGTCGATGCGCTGCCGTTTGTACTGTTTTCCTCGTAACCCTCGCAGCAGTATTCGATTTTTCTCGTTTTCGTTATGTTCTGCGGAAGAAAGAGAATGTACATATTGCTTTTGATTTGGGAGTTTAGTCACGAGTCACAAATTTTATTATCTTGCTAATAGGGAAGTAATTGGCATTAGCAATAAACTTTTTTCCATCGGTAAAGTGTTCACATTATTTATGCTTATGTTTCTGTTCGATAGGTGATTGTTCTAGCTCTGGCGATTGTTTTTAGCATGCGTAAATTCGCTTCCTGCTTGGATTGGCGCAGAACTCACTTAAGGCGAACAGACAAACTTGACTGAATCAAGTTAATTACCAATTGTATGATAAAGACAAAAGTTTATGAAATTTCAATTTTTTTTAACTATATTGTTGAACAAATGACAAGTATTTGTACATTGAAGTAACATTTAAGATATTTGAGAACGTAGAAAAGAAGTAATCAGCATTATTATTCTTTGTTTCAATTAACTAGGGTTTGTTACTGATTTTTATTTAGAAACAACTGAATGCGACTGATGATATCACGTCGCAAATCATAATTTAGCATTCTCATCGTGGTTTTGCATTCCATCGACCGACCTCCCTGTGGAGTCAAATGTTTAGGCGGAGGGCTTGCCAAGTGCTTGCGTCCGTTCTGTACTCTTTAAGTGATTCTTCAAGCATCGTTCTGACGATTCGCGACCATTCTCTTGCCGTAATGTCAAGGCGATGATTTGGATCTTTTTTTCGAAATGTTTTAACGTTGCTTTCCTCATGCTCCCGTGGTGGCACGGGTTGACGAATAAGAGTATTTTTGCAAAACTGATAAATAACCGGAAGTTTGTATGCACTGCTGGTTGTCAAAAACGAATGAAGTGGTTGAGCAAAATTGTGATGCATGTGAAGGTTTTATGATTGCTGCTTCATGATAAAGAGGTATTACATAACCAATGACCAGAAATGCTCAGTTTTCAATTTAATCGGTCACTATTTTTGCGATAAGTAAATTACTTGTGTTAAAATAGTTACATTTTCAAGTCCAGTTTCAAGTCTATACTTATAAGCATAATCTCAAGTTTAGCTTCAAACCTAATTTAAGCTTAATTTCAAGCTTAAATTTAATTTTAATTTCATGCCCAATTTCTATTTTAAGTTCCAATTGGTCGGTGTTAAGTCAGACCGGTCCAAGTGATAAAATGTTGATTTCGAGTAAAACGAATTCAAAGTTTGCTACTCCGTATTGTTCCTAGCTATCAATCGTTCGAAATCCTCTCATATCTCTAGCTGTTTGCAACATTTAGGTGATCTGATTAGAGGAAATGACCGTTTGCTGTTATTAACTCGCTTTCACACATCTGACACCGACCAATTCTAAATACAGTTTCAAGTGCAATTTAAATCTAATTTCAATTCTCGCTTTAGGTTCAGTTTCAAGCCTAATTTCAAGTCCATTGCCAAGTCCAATTTCAAGTCTAATTTTGACTTCGATTTTAAGTCCAATTAAGTGTAATTCAAGCCCCATATTTAAACGAATTCATTTCTATTTTTAGGGCCAATTTTAGGTTTAGTGATGATGGAAAACTCCAAAGAAAAGTCGAAAAATCATGTTTTGACTCATAGAATTTTTTTAAAATATTTTTTTCTTGCTTGTCAATTTCTAATCGGTTATTGATAAAATTTTCATGATAACGTTTTTCGTTACTATGTCCTGGCTGAAAAACTTGGTTTTCCTGAATAATTACATAATTCAAAAACCATATCTCTTGAACCCAACAGCGTACAACAAACGGTTTCTTATGAAATGTTAAATTATTTTCTGAGCGTGTTCACAGATGGATTGTACAGAGGAAATGTGACAAAAACTTGACAAATGGGATTGAAAAAAGATGAAAAACAAGATGAAAACACAGGAAAACGAAAGAAAAAACGTGACCGAATAGTAAAGGAAACGGGACATTAAAAAAGGGGAAAAGAATAAAATGGGAGAAAAAAAGAGGCAAAAAACTAAGACACATTATAGCAAAAGATGAAGGGCGGAAGTGAAAAAATAAAAATTAGAGAAAAGAAGGAAACAGTGTAAAGAAAACAAGGAATGAGAAAGAAAATGGCGATTAACTGAACAGCAAAGGAGAAAAACGGAACAAAGGTATAGATAAAACGAGATAGAAACGGAGAAATTGGACAGAAAATGAGAAAACAGACGGAGAGAAAAAATGAAAACGGAAATCATAAAACTGGAAAGAAGAACAGATCACGTTAGGAAAGGATGTAAAGCAGGACATAACAAGCAGAAAGAACGGGACTGCTGAAAACGTAAAACGGTATAGAAAAGGAGGTAAAAAGGGGAAAAATATGTACTCTGGAACCAAAAAAGACTAAACCGGACGGAGAATGACAAAAAATAAGACAAGAGAAGAGGAAAAACGGGCCTGAAAATGAGCAAAAACGGAGCAGCTGAAATTCAGTGCCCTGGAAAAAAGCGAAAAACGCCCGGAGAAAGAGAAAATAGCGGACACAGACATAGAAAAAACCAGAGAGAACAAGACAGAAAATGAGATAAGAAAATAATACTGATCAGAAACCAAGAACAGAACAGAGAGCGCTACTGGACAGAAAATAAGAGAATGAAAAGTAGTATAATGAGAGAGAGAAATAATAAAACCGATACAGGAAACGAGTAAAATGGGAAAAGAAGTCAAAAGGAATATAAAAGAAGAAAGATGGGACACAAAATGGGACAGAAAAAGAAGAAAAGAAAGACAGGCAGAACGGATTAAAGAAAATGGAAGTGAAAAAGACGAAAAAAACGGGTTAAAAAAAGGAAAACCGAAGAGGAAACCGAAAAAAGGCAGCCAAAAACAGAAAAAAAGACAGAAAAGTTGTGTTGACAAACGAAAAACAGAACAGACGAAGACGAAAATGAAAGGAGATTATAAAATTTAGGGAAATATGAAAACTCGAAACGAAACATAAGGAAAAAAATGAATGAAAAGCCGGAATACAGGAAAGAAAATAACAAAAAACGAGTGAAAAACATGAAGAATAACAGAAGAAGAAAATAAGAAGAAAAGGGACAGAAAAAAGGAAATCGAAAAAAGAAGAAAACCGAATTTAAGTAAGAGAAAGGAAACAGAGAAAAAAGAAATTGAGAAAAAAAAGGTTATTGTTTCACACGATAAGACGAAAAATGTCAATCCTAATTTCAAGTAAAACTTCGCGTCTAATCTCGTGGCCATGTCTGTTTTGAAGTAAAATTTCAAGTTCCATTTAGTCCAAATTGAAGTCTAATTTAATGTATAATGTCAAACTCAATTGCATGTTCGATTTTAAGTCTAATTTCAATTCTAATTTAACTCCAATTTTTCCAAGTCCAATTTCAAATCCAATTTCAACTTTAATTTCAAATCCAATTCCAAGTCTATTTCAATTCCTATTTTAAATAAGATTTTAAGTCCAATTTCATGTCTAGTTTCAAGTAAAACTTCCAGTCTAAATTATTCTAAATTTAAAAACAATTTTAAATCCTATTTTAAGTCCAATTTCCAGTTTAATAAGAGGCAAAGCTTCAAGCTCAAATTAGTCCAAATTAATGTCCTGTATCAAGTCCGATTTCAACTCTAATTTCTAGTCCAATCTCAACTTTGCTTTTAAATCAAATTGCATCCGCTAATCTGGAGTTTTAAACCGTGTCGACCAGTTTTTTTGAACATAGATAATAGATTCGCCATCCGCCACCGGTTACTCCATTTTGCCAGCCCAAAATTTTTTTCTGAAAGGGCGGGTGCCCACCTCTTATTTAAGTTCGGTCACGCCGGTATGGTTAAATTAGTGGACGATAGGCATAATGCATGATAGGTATAATGGGCGATGCGCATTTAGGATGTTAGACATAATTTACAAAACTTCGCTCTACAATGAATGTGTATTTAAGCCAATCACCGCTCTTTCACGATGCAATGAGACCAAGGACCGGCCAGTAGCATTGAGCAATTTGACATAATGCCGTTTGGGCTAAAATACATTGGCATAATTATATGGGACCATTTGGCATAAAGTCATTTAGCGTAATTCCTAAAAAAAATATTTTATTCTATTGATTGCCGGCGGCGAAGCCGTTGTCTTCTTTTTTATACTGAGTTAATTAAACCTCTTGAAGCTAACGGCAGATAGTTGGTACAAAACAAGGCCAACGTCCATTACACCTACCATATATTATGCCTTCTGCACAACGTTCGTATGTCTAATGAGATAGGTAAAACATTCATGTTCATTCACAACATTCATTTGTCTATTTATTTTATTTGGAAGCCTAATAAAGAACTTACTCTATAACTTTAACTGATTTGATTTTTGATAAGTCATTCGAAAAGGGTAAATTCCCGATTATTTGGAAGCTATCATTAATTTTCTCAGCCAATGTTACCAATCGAGCGAGAAGCCAACGTTGCCTGCTCACACGCGAGTGAGTATGAGAAACAAAGCATTCAACGCTAACGCCGCACACGCAAGCATGAAATCAACAGCCACCGTTGCTGTGTGCAGACATTCTGCTACCTACACACTAACGCACACACATCCTCACATCATCTTCCTGTATAGTTTATTCCCGAGTCAAATAACTCCTGAGCAATCAGCTGCCAGAGGCATAAAGGGCGCACTGGGATACAGGTTTCTTCATCTTCGTTCCCGATTTTACTCACGGGCGGGAGTACGAGCGACCGCGAGTAATCGGCATCAGCGGCTCGGACAGTAACGAATAACGAGAGCGACGTCCGTAGCTGTTAGCTAAAAACACACTCGCAAAAACTCGTCGCAATGCAAGGGACACTTACGCCGGCGCGTTCGTTAGGATGAGTACGCGCGTGCGAGAAAATTAGACCACAAGAGTGTGGGCTTCGCAACACTGTTCTCAGTATATAAAACTGGTGACCGTCAAAACGTAAGAAACTATCGTGAAATTAGCAGCCTTTCGGCTGCGTCAAAATTGTTTAAGATAGTCGTGAGTGGAGTGATGCTGCCCCACTGATTGCTGAATTATATATCTACGGTTCAGCATGGTTTCGTGCCTGGTATGCACGAACTTGATGGAATTTACTTCGTCCTGCCTTTCGCAAATGGAGAACAAGAAGCAAGTGATACCTTGGTTAAGCTCGTACTTGCACAATAGAATTCTGCGTGTGAAACTTGGTTCCTGTATTTCTTTGCATTTCACGACCATCTCGGGAGTTCCGCAAGGTAGTAATATGAGACCGCTGCTTTTCTTGCTGTTTTTCAACGATGTCACTTTCCTGTTGGGGGTTGGTTGCAGACTTGTAGATGCTGATGACCTAAAATTATTTCTGGCAATTGAAAAAATTGATGATGTTCCCCGAGTGCAAACTTTACTTAATGTTTTCACTGTTTGGTGTACACAAAACTGGCGAGGCAATGAACTTTTACCGCCTAAAAAATCCGATTCTTTTTAGTTATCGGATTGATGGACTGACCTTGGCATTTTACTTGCTACTATGCTCACGTTTAACGCGTTTTTACGCCCAAACTCAGTGCGGTGCAAGCGCTTGGTTAGCAGCAGAGATGGACGCAGAGTTCTTTGTGTTGCACAGAAACTCAACAGCGACAGGAATTTCAGAGAGTCAACCTCGCCGTTTAGCAGTTTTGCCACAAATAGAGCTTGTCGTATTTTACGCCGAAGTTAGAATGTTTCTAGTCCAACTCAACGAGAGCGATCGGGGTACGGCGGTAGATTATTTGGGCCAAGCCAGGGAAAATAGGGCAAAGCCAGTCGTAAAAACCTTTTTTCTACACGTTTGATCCGAACATTCCGGTAGAGTTAGTAGTGCGTAGTCTTATTTTGATAATAAATCCTAGCTGACAAGTTGCTTTGGAAATTTGGAGTTTCGGGTCAAGAGTGAACCGATTTTTTCAAACCCTGATCGTCGATGCTACGGTCAAACACACAGTCAGACGATTTGATATGATGGAATGTAATTACCTCGCATTTGGCAATACAAATCGTAGTTCAATTTGCACCAATTTACACATGTGTCGAAAAGTATTTGAAGACGACGGCAATCCTCAATGCAACGAACAATTCCAAGAATAGAGGCAGTGTCGTTAAAAATAAGTTAGATAAAAGTGGTCCTAAGTTACTGCCTCGGGGTATACCAGATTTATTGTTAAGCGGGGACGATATTTTTGACTCGAGGTTCACTTGCCAATTACAATTTGAGGCGAAGTCGAGGCCAGACATGAAATCTTGTTGGTCTGACGACGCTAATAAATGAACGAATAAAAAATAAAAGTTAAATGCAAGAGTAAATTTCGCTTCGCACATGATTAATTTCCACTGATTGCACTCACAGCTGCAATACCATACTTAATTAAATAGACCACCAAACACAAATGCTTCAATGTGTACGCCATTATTGGATATCGGCTAACTATTTAGCAAGATAGCACTTTGAAAGGCGGTTCTGACAAACGTCGTAAAATTCGCTACCGTAACACAACGTCGCTGCCGGGTTCTCATTTGATCCGAACGTCCAAACGTCCACACCTCCTCCGATTACGTGATAGTCGCCTACTCGTACGTAGGCGGGAAACAACGGCTCCAACCGGCCCGTCCCAGCTGTCCGTTAGGATTAGGTTTGTGTTAAACTAAGGAAAAAACCACAGCTTGGCCACCCGCGAGAGCCGACGAGGTAATGAAAACCAGCCCAGCATAATCCTACTGCTCTAGTTCGGCGTCAGCTCAGCTGTACCTAAGTAAATGCATCGTTACAAACCTGTTTCACGTAGACTTCCTTGATCTCGGGCCGATAGGAGGTACAGCGGGGCGGGATCTCCAGGCACCATTCCCTGGTAAGTACCTGCACGGTTTGGTTGCGTGGAACCGTTTCGAGCTCGGTGTAACTGCGATCATTAAGATAGAAAGAGAAAAAAGCATTTGAGTATCAGTAAAATGTGCTGTGGAAAACCATAAAAGTCTGCTAACTTTTTTGCTAATTGACTCCTGTTAAACAAACCTAGTAATCAAGTTATAAAATATTTTGATATAAACCTTTCATGCTTTAATCCGGCCAAATAAACTGTAACAAACATAATCATAAGATGTCAAAATTTGAATTGCTCAAACCATGTTCCCTGAAAACTAGGCCATTATCCATCAAACAGCAATCCGGTGTTACCAAAACCGACAAATAATTCCACCCGAAACCTCACATCATATTCCGTAATCGAAAACCGTCACCCATATGGGTGGAAAACCCGCCTTTGTTTTGACCGCGTTGGCCCTTCGCTTTTGGATTAACCAACCAACCGTCGGACCAAAGGTCGGTCTTCGATTGGTTATTCCATGCTGCATTCTCGAGCGTTTTGATTCGATTGCAAAATTTCCTCCTGTCATCATGTCCCGCATCAGCGAGAGCTTTGTAATGTGAACTGAACAGCTGAACCTTTCCAAGCTCCATTCGTAATAAGCCGGCTACGGACAAGGGGTATTTGACCGCGCCATTAACTGGCCTAGCCTAGCCGCGCCATAATTGTAAAATTACTTCGTCAACACCGACCGGCCGTCCGACGGAATGGCAGTCCGTCACCGGCTCTGCTGTTTTTCATTGTCAGTTTTAATATCCATGTAGGAGATTTCAATATCAAGTTTACTAATTTGATAATGCATGGTAATCACGGTCCATAATAGTAGGGCATGCGGCTACCACCGACCGGACCGCCTGGAAGCACCAAAGTGGAGTTGTTTTATTTCTCCACTCTTTCGTTGTGCCTTTTTTCTCACCACTCGCGGATGCGTCTGGTTTAGTTTAGAGCTGTTTCTTCACTACAGTTCAATTTAGCTTTGCTGCACTGCCTGTGACAGATCACAGATAATAGATTATCAGACATCTGTTTTTAGGGCATTATGATGATTAGTTGCTGAGAGTGAGTTTCGGAACGTTCGTTGGTCAATCAATGTCATTCGTCTCGAATGGGTCTTTCTAGCCATTTGAACCCTTTTGGGCGTCCGGTATTGGTTGATTGGTTGGTTTTTGATCGAGTTTTTTTTTCTAGGTCATTTTTCTGGGGTGAATTGTGTAAAATTTCTTCACTATCATAAAAAAATAAATACCGAACAAACTGTAGGCGGCGTCATTTCAAACATGTTTGATGTGACCTTTTTTATAGCGCGACAGATCCGTGGGAAATGTAGTAAATTTGGCTATTCATAGCTTCTTAGGCGCCGTCTATAAAAATTTAATTCCATTCCAAAAATATGATCGGAATAATCTTTCGCAGCTACCAATTAAAACCTCCCTAGGGTTTTTTAGAGAACATTATCAACTATGCTGTCTAATTAGCCCAAATATTTTAATGGGATTTCGTGATATTTGGAGAAATCCTGGTATCTAAGACCAATAAAGTGCGGAATGTGATCGTAATTAACCTAGCTTTTTGCTATTTGGCACCGGTTTGTTTATATAGGGAATTACAATATGAATTCAAACGATCAATGTGTCAATCAAACTATTGTTCTCTGTAGCTTGAAGAGAAACACCACTGGATATTACGCTTTTCCTATGCTTAACTCGAATTTGATTTAAGCTGCGTTTGGAAGAGAATGAAAGCGATTGGATAAAAAAGGAATATTATACAAAGTTAATAAGCGCCCACTCAAGAATCTGCAACAATGGCTTCAGTGAAATTCTGACGGCCGTCAATTCGACGGAATCTCTCCTAAACTAGATGTTGCCAATCAAGCTAGAACAAAGGTGAGCTGCAGCCTACTTTGCAGATTTCACGCTTTCGTAAACCGTGTTTTCAGCTAGTCTTGATTAAATTTTCCGGACGATTCGTCAAACAGTTGTATTCGTGTTACACTACGAAGACAGCTATCATCAGAAAAAAAACGCGGGAAAATCTATAGCTGGAAGTCCTCATCGAAAAAAATTCTTCAGTTTTTGACAATCATGACCAAATGGTGATTTGTTTTGATAAGATTGTTGTCAAATGGTTGTTAAAATGTTGTAAGGAGTAACTAATAGGCTATTGTTTTTGTATAAATATTCATTAAGAAAATAGTAACTAATATTCACTTAGCTTAGAGATATTCAAAAATCAAGATAACATTCCAAGCAAAATCTTAAAATATATGTACAAGATATGGACGATCGTGGCATCCTGGGGATGCGCAGCAGAATCGGTGATGTTCCATACCTGCGATCTTACCAACAGACAGATCGTCGTGAACGAGATTTAGCAGAAGTTACCAAAGCAGATGATTGCGTCTGGTGTCGCATATCCGCTGCTCGAAATGCGCCCGATTATTTCGGGCACGTGAAACTGATCGGAGAAATCGAGCTCTCACAAGGCGCTTCGTAAGAAGCGTGTTCAGTTCCAAAGTAGCACACTTACGATAGCATTAGCTGAAATAACTTATTAATAACTTCAACTAGTCATATGTAATACAAGTTGGAAATTCACCCGCACCACATGGGTGGCGCATGGGAGCAACTCGTTCGGATTGTCAAAAAGCGAATTCCATCAATTCAATTCCGAATTGTGCAATGGCTTAGTACCTTGTATTGTTCATCAGTCAACGAACACATCCAACGTAGATTTGTTCGCTATGCCCTTCGTCGTCTAGCTTGGAGACAACCAATGCAGCTCACTCCTTACGGGGAACGTTGCCAACTTCTTCAACTTGACACGGTTCAGCTACGCAGCGACGATGTACAAAGTTGACGCCAATCAGACCGGTAGTCCTCTAGGGACTCTAGAGACCGGCAGTCCTCTAGGGACTTGAGATAGTGATTTTGCTTACGGAAGACATACTTGGCGTATTTGAACGAAAGGTGTTGCGGACTATTTTTGGCGGGGTACAAACGGAAAACGGAGAGTGGCGGAAGCCGATTCCCATCGAGAAAGTTAAGAGACTACGGTGGGCCGGCCACGTCGCAAGGATGCCGGACGACTGTGTAGTGAAATCCGTTCTCTTAAAGAACCCTACCGGCACCAGGAATAGAGGGGCCCAACGAGCTAGATGGCTCGACCAGGTTGAAGCCGACTTGCATGTGTCGAGATGCGCAACGAATTGGCGACGAGTTGCCCAGGAACGAGTGAAATGGAGAGGAATTTTTGATACGGTAAGAGCCACCCCGGCTCTCGGCTGGTAAAGCAAGTAAGTAAGTATGGTATCAGATTTACTTCAGCGGATCAACATTAATGTTCCGTCTAGAATGCTAAGGATGATCTCAATTTTACGCCTGTCGTTCCGACGCACTAACTACGGTGTGCTAACAGCGCATTTATCGGCTTGCAAAGTGTCTTCAATAGAATTTCTTCCGTTTACTACTTTCACTTGTCCCGCAAAGTACTACACTCCAAAATCATTTTATTATTGAGACGAATTCTATATCATTACAAGGAATAAAAATAAGCGCATGAGAGCATGGGAGTAGTAAACAGGGATAGTTAAAGAAAAAGAGAGAAAATCGGGATAGAAAGAGGAAGAGAGAGTCATAGAAGGAATAAAAGGAGACCAGATCTTTCTGTACGTACCATTGCTCGTAAAATAAAAATGTCGCCAACATTCGTGCACACTTCTAAGCAACGACAAGGCATGAAGTCTTTCAAAGTGAGGACTGTGCCAAACCGTAATGATAAGCAAAATACGACGGCCAAAACACGCGCTCGTAAGCTTTATCGCGAATATTTAACGAAGTTTCCATGCGTTATAATGGACGATGAAACATATGTCCTAGAAGACTTTACACTGCCATGAAACGGAATGGCGTTGCAGAGCATTTTAGGACAAAGAAGAAAGCGAAGTTCCCCAAAAAATATTTAGTATGGCAGGCCATATGCAGCTGTGATCGAGCAAGCAAAAGTTACACCACTACGGGAACGGTTAACAAGGAAATATACAGTTGGGTTTCGAATTTGGCATGGTTCGATTTTGGCATGCCTCGATTTTGGCAACACAAGATATTTCACTTCCAAAATATGCTTAAATATCAATCAGTTTCCGCATACAAGCTTTAAATGACGAAAAACTGATGCCCTCAGTTTGTTCATGAAAAAAAGTTACGTGGTTTCGAACAATATTATCTTTATTGCCGTAGGACTACGTCTTACCGCAGGGTGTCAATAACTTATTTGCACCGGATGGATAGCTCTTGTCGGACTTTTTAAACATAAAATGGTTGCAATTGTTGATTAATGGTAGTAAGTCAGTTTCTAAACCATTTACATTAAATTTTTGCATATCGAAAAAGGATCTCGATTTTGGCACGGTTTCGATTTTCGCAACATAGGCGACACGCATTTGTTGTCAAATTCGAAATCCTACTGTACTGTGAAGAATGCTTGCAGAAACGATTGTTACCGTTCCTGCACAGCCATGGTGTACCCTCGCTGTTTTGGCCTAATTTGGCATCCTGTCACTACGCCAAAGATGTTTTGGAATGGTATGATGCTAATGGAGTCCATATTGTACAGAAGGAGGCAAATCCACCTAACAGTCCAGAGTTACGCCCCATAGAGCGGTATTGGGCTTTGGTGAAGAGAGAGCTGTCTCAGCACAAACAACAAGCAACATCTATAGACAAATTTCGAAAATCTTGGACAAACGCAGCTAAATTGGTTGCCAACAAGTCTGCACTGACTCTCATGGCAAGGGTAAACTCCAAAGTTCGCCAATTTTTCATGCAGACCAAATAAGTCATATTAATTTGTTTGATAATTATTAACGATACACACATAAACGATATAAAATTGTTTCATGGATTAAACTTCTAGCAAATTTGTATTACTGCAAAATTGAGGTGTCCAGATGTTGTCGCGAACAAGCCTTATTAAAAAAAAAGTGTTTCAGCACAAAGCTTCCAAACTTATTACATTACATTATTAGAACTACCGAATATTTTCAGGTGAATAAAAAACGTTTTCAGCCGTACTGAAACTAACGGAAATGGTTTGGCACAGCAATGTACTGTCAAAGCAATTTACTCAACAGTGTGGAACAGGACAGCAGGTTCAGCAGGACAGGGCAGCTGAAGCAGCAGTAACAGATGACACCGTTGGCGGTCCAAAAACTCTAAAACTGACCAAAACTCCCGTACAGCGCACACATCGATATGACATAAGTAAGTGAACGCAGTTTCGGTTCAAAAACAACGTTTCAAGTACGAGTGCTCTCTTCATGATGATACCTACTTATCCTACACGAAGCGCTATGTGCAGAAACTGGATACGGGAGGTGAGTGGCGAATGGAGATCCTTTTCTGGATGCGCTACAGGCTGTGATGTTGTATCTTTTCGAAAATTAAATTATTTGTTTTTCCTTTATTCATTTATTTTTTCATTCATGACTGAACTGCAATATCAGGCAGCACAAAATCATGAGTAATAGCTCATGATTTTACGTTGCGTTGTACTGCAAGAAGCTCGTGATATCATAATTATTATTCATGGTGTATTTTCATAAAGCATTAGCTAGAAACCTGAAATCATGAGTCATTTTGCTCATTTTGGAGATTAAATTTCTATCCGTGTATGTTTCAAAAATTCGGTGCCACATCTTCTGTAAAAGTTCAAATACCTAACAACGGATACTAAATTATGACCAGGTTTAAAAGCAGTTTTATTTCATACGTATAGATATTCGCTTTTCTTCCCAACTCATGTCGAAGAGATTGCGGAAATCACCATGCAACACCATGCAAAAAACTGCAACTAGTTCTCACAAAAACTAAAAACTCACCTTTCATAACGAATGCAAACGTGGTCGTCAGTTGCATAAGATCTGTCTGCTACTAGTGCCAGTAGGATAATTAGGCTGACTGTCGCCCAATGCAAAATCGATGAAAAACTGTTCCCATGAATTGCTTGCATAATGATGATGTTGACGATAATGGCGACGATTCAAATCGATATCACATCTCTTCTTTCTTTATGTTGTTAACGGATTTTAGTGACACTTTGATTACAGATTGTTTTACCACCAAAACCAAAACCGGATCACTGGTTAACTGCACAACGACCTCTGAAAGGTTTCACTTTCATTACCACTGCATTTGGCACACCGAGAATGCGGATATCACTTTCATCCTGCGTCGTAAGAAACTGATTGAAAACTGACTGCACGGAGATGAGGATATGTACGACGCTGCAAATCGTCGTCGCTAATCTTGAACTCGCTGATTCCGATACACACGTATACTACACTTGATCTTGCGCTTTTGTTGAGTTACGATCGTCCCGGTCAGTCGTCGCCGTGCTGTCTGTTACCCTTCGACTGCGACGATTGCTACTGTTTTACTGTCGGAGGTCACTGCCACTACCTTAGGCATTCCAGTCTGTCAGCTGTTGGCTGATCGCAGAAGTCATGCGCCAGCTTGTGCATCACTCTGCCAGATTCTAACAGGCGGCTGCTTATGGTCATCCTGTGAAATACTGCGTTTCGCCAGAGATTGGCGGATTTGTCATAAATAAAATGAAAGATTCCAGCCAGTTAGTTGGAAATTCTTAACTACGCGGTAGATCCGTTTGCCTATGGCGCTCAGGGCCCTGTATGATATATGTACGACAAACGGAGGGATGCTAACTAAGTGGTGAGCAGAGCAGCAAGTGGCGGAAAGTGTTCGGCCACTGCTCGTTAGTTGCTTAAAACTATGTAGACAGCGTCGACACCGTGTCATCAGGAAATATAATCCACCGAGAGCTGCTCGAGCGACGAGTACCGAATCCCCGAAAGGAGATGTTCCATCTAAGCCTACACGAGGGGTTCCGTTGTTTTTGCACCGAGACTTGATTGCTGGGACCGTGCGGTGCGGCAATGCGGTGGGGCTCTCCCGCTTCGTCTCGAGATTTAATAAATTGAACCAGATTGACGGTGATATCCGAGAGTCGTAAATATGATATTATTAGATTTAGCTGTTGCGTATTGCTAAATGGAGTGCGTGATTGAGTGTGCGTTTCCTGGCGAACGACAATGAACTCACGCTGCTCTGGTTTTAAGTATATTTATTTATTATTACTTATGTTATTTATTTTGCAATGAAAGTAATGCTACTCCGATTGCATTATCACACGACTGTCCTGCTTATCATGTATTGTACGAGTAGACGGCTAAGTGTTTGAAAATGTACAACTTTTTAATTATTGACGAGTATCTGTTAAGCGATTTCCACCAATTTTTCTTGCTGCTGTAGCTAGAAGCTTCACTGTCAGTGGTTTTAATTCGACCGGTATTGGATACGAACTAGTCACAACTAACTTGGAGGACATTAATTTTAAGTAAGTTTTAATAATTGTGAGAGATAAGAATATTATTTTTGCATTTCTCTTCTAGTATGCAACAATTAAATTCGAGCCAACAGAAGCTTAGCTCTGAAATCCAAGACCTAAAAATAACTCTAGCAGAAATCAAAAGCTTATTCACGATCCACACGCTTGTTGAGCGAGAAAAATTGCCCGAAACGTGCGTTGAAGTTCCCAATTGTCGATCGGGTCAATACCGTATTCAGCCTCGACCAGAAGTTACGGATGATTTCGAAGTTTACTGCGACCATAAGTACGAGGACGGCGGATGGACGGTGATCCAGAACCGCTACGATGGCTCGGTTGACTTCTATCGAGGTTGGGATCAGTACGAAAGCGGCTTTGGAGACCTACAAGGCGAGTTCTGGCTGGGATTGAGAAAAATCCGCGAGTTGACGTACGCCAAACCGCACAAACTGCATATCGTAATGGAGCGATATGACGGGAATTCTTTTGTGGCTAAGTACAGCCGATTTCTAATTGGAGGAGCAAAGGGAAAGTATCTTTTGAAGTGTTTGGGGAACTTCAGTGGAAATGCGAGCGATTCATTACGACGAGCTTATAACAAAAAGTTTTTAACTTTTGATTCCGATGAGGATTATGATAATTATAGTGCTGAAACCAATAATTGTGTTGCGAATCGTAAGGGAGCTTGGTGGTACGATGGCTGCTACGCTAGGTACAATTTCTGTGTCCCTCGGAATGAATAATTGTATATTTCAATGTTTATTTTTTTGCAGCAACTTAAATGGACTGTATTTCAAGCAGATAGCGAGACAGAATGGATTTACTTTGATGAGCTGGGGGATAGATTTTATAAATTTTCTGAAAAGCTCACGCATGATGATTAAGGCTACCTCTGAAATGAATGATGATGGTAGTCTATGTACCTGAGAAAAATGATACATAATGAAGTTCACAACATAATATTAAGCTACAATAATAATATCAGGTGACAAGTATCTAGACCAGTTGTTCAAAACCAAACTATCGTTAATATTTTATTCAAGGTATTGTCCATTGCTGGTTACTGCTTTTTGGATTCTACGGCGGAAAGAGACTTTATGCTTCGAAGCCAAGAACAAAACAAGCCAACTTATAATACCTTTCCCAGATTTTATGTATATTAAAAATTAGTCATGCATTACTTCGAAATGCGGGCGCCATTGAAACGAAGATGGTTTATAGAAATCATTGGCAGGCAGGCTTGGCATACACTTTTCGCTTTGATTTTGCTCTTTTGATTACTGCTCCTCAGCCAAGCAGAATTTGAAAAAGTGGTGTATGGGGCATTTGTAGAGCTAGTAATTATCTATAATATTGCTGAAGAAAGTGAAGTATTATCTTTAGTATTTACGGCGCTGTAGCGCAGCAATGCCGCTACCAAAAGGGTAGCAGCCTTAAAGCGCCATAAATACAAAATGCACAGTAATACTTACTTCAGCAATTTTGTAGATAATAATAAATTCTACAAACGCCCTATACATCACTTTTTCAAATTTTGCTTGGCTGAGATGCAGTAATCAAAAGAGCAAAATCGAAGCGAAAAGTGTATGCCAAGCCTGTTGGCAGGAGCTTAACATTCTTCACCGCCTCTTTCCACAAGCCGCCAAAGTGTAGCATTTTAGGAGGAGTTAAGTGTTGCTCAGTTTCTTTCTCGGTGCAAGCAGAAACAATTTTGTTTTATTTGACGTTACCAGTGAATATGGCGAACAGTTCAGTCTGTTCGCGTTCAGCTTCATCGAAGTTTTCCCTGTTATTCGTCTTAAAAATATGCGAAATCGGCATAAGCCGCTAGAACTTTTGGAATGGACAGGTCCTCAACTAGCTCAAGGTGGACAGTTTTTGCTCAGGAGCTTATGAATATGCAGTGGTAAGCCTTGACAGGGACGGTACACTTGTGTATGGGTTTTATGTACAGTGGGCCAGCATAGTGCACACCTGTGTTGCAGAATGCATGAGCTGGGATCACTCTCGGGTTAGGCGACTGATCTTGTGAACAGCGTGAACAGTGGCAGTAATTTTGTTCGATGCTTTTTATCAAGAGTCGACCATTCGGAGGTCAATATGTCTCAAGAATCGCTAATAACACAAGACGCCCGCCGTCCTTGGTGATGTTCACAGATTGGCCGAATTATCGGCTGAATTTTTGAAAGGAGTGCCGACTGCTCCGACTGACAGGGAAGTTGAGAAAGATTGAGCTCGATTTTAATAGGGAAACATGATCGGGACACGAAAATGTGATAGATTTTGAACGACAATAGCTCAGATAGTTCTGTACGGATTTTACTGGTTTGCATACCAATCGACTCACAAAACGGGTGCCTATTCTGCGGTTTTTACAAAAAGATGAATTTTTTACTGCTAATTGCTGGAAGTTTTACATAAAGTTGATCAATTTAAGTGAATTCACATAAGCTTCAGCTTATCACGTTTGAGCATTTTCAAGTAATCGATACTTCCAATGCATTTATTTGGTAGACGTGAGTGTAAAATCCAGCGTTGTTATAACCTTGTAGTCTAATTATGGCCATTTTATTGAATATTGGATATTTAAGATCTCAATTCCTCGGTTTTTCCTTTTAGGATGAGTCCTTCCAGATAAACTGAAATGCAACACAAAACACTATCAGTTTTCGTTGCTGCGTGTTGCAAAAACAGTAACAGTTTCTCGGCCTGCTGGTAGTGCATCGGCAAGCTACACCCTTCAGTTACGCAGATGATGAAATGAAAGACTTTGAAAAGAAGGACTGACTTTGATTCCCCGTTCTAATGAAACAGAGACTACTTGATCACATAGTTAGTTTCGGCGAAATGTTCAAATGTATTCCAATTAAGTAAATTTTGCCGGTTAGCTCCGAAAATTAATGGCAAAAGTTGCTTTATCTTTTATCTTTTCAATGAAATAAATTTATCAAGTTCTAAAGGTATCACCAAAACCAATTAAAAATATTCATTCATGTTTGTATTCCAAGCTTAATTTAGAAGTTCAAGTTTCAAGTTATTCAATTCGAGTTTTGTTGTAAACTTATTAGACATTGTAAAACAAATTCAGCAAACCCAGCAAAGTTGAATCGACCGTTCTTTTCTAAATCTATTTTGAAGGAGCTGAAGTCCTTGTTATAACGCAAATATCTTTTATTTTCTGTATTTTTTTTCTTGGCACTAGTTGTTCTTGAATCCCTATAGAATTTCTAGTCAATTCGATGTGCGCGCCGTCAAGATGACTCCTCTTTTGGCTTATTGCACCGACTAACCAGGAACTTGAAACTAGACTTGAAATCCGTGCTAAAATTGTAATACACTTGTAATCGGAGATGAAATTTGACTTTTACTGAAAGCAAATTAGACTTGAAATTAGGTTTAAAATGAGGCATTAAATTGGACTTGAAATTGCGTGCCCAGAGATAAACATCGGGCGGGACACTTGATCGCGATTAGTCGATTTGGTTGAGAACTCCGGACATTCGGGTGTAATTAGTTTTAAAATCAAAGTTGAAATTAGACTAGAAATAAAAGTTGCAATTACACTTTGAATACGGATAAAATTTGGATTTGAAATTGGACTTATACTAGGAGTAATTTGAACTGGAAATTTTACTTGGAATTAGACATGAAATCGGACTTTGGAGAGGTTGAAATTTTTATTTGAAATTTTACTTGTGGTTGGTATTGACCTAGACATAGAATTGGTCTTGAAGATGGATTTGAAATTAAAGTTGAAATTGCACATGAATTTGGAGTTGAAATTATGCTCTAAAGTGAACTTTAAATTGGACTTGACGGTAGACATGAACTTACACTTGAAGTTAGACTTGAATTTGGACATGGACTGGATATTAGTTTTACTCGAAATTCCGACTAATATATTTCATCCTAATCTCGCACACGCTTCACCTCTTTTCTGTTTCTTTTTTCTCCTTTCTAGTCCACTTTTTGCTTCGTTTTTCCAGTTTCTATTCAGTTTTTTCTTCTTTTCTGTTATTTTTTATTGATTTTTGCACTCACTTATCTTATTTTTTCTCGGTTTTTTCTGATTTTATGTTTCATTGTTCTTTCCTCATTTTCTTCAGTTTGGCTGTTTCATTGCTCCGTTCTTCTTCTTAATTGACTCGCGACGTAAATAAAACGTCGATTTGGTGTCCACTAAGACGCCAAGACTTAAGTCAATATCAATGACGGTGTAACCAAAGACGATTGGGTGTTTAATGCGGTTAAAACTAATAACTTCACTTCTTCTTCTTCTTCTTCAACTCTGTTTGAACTGTCATCGGACAGTTCTTAAGTAAGGGCCGAGTGACTATGACTATAATGCCCTGTGGTGTTTTGTGACAGTACTGTCTAGGCTTAGATTCATTTTTATTGGCAATCTTTCGTAACTAATATCTTAATTATTACTTTTTTCTTGTATTGGGCTAACCAAAATCAAATATCCACTTTGCATTCTTTTAAAAATTTGCCAATTTCGTCAAAATGATGAAGATTTTTACTTTGGAATAAAGATGTTAAAGTATTATACACTAAATTGTAAGAATATTTCCGACGGATTGTCTCAAACTTATCGCAGTGCAATATAACATGTTCAGCGGTTTCGGGTACGTTACATGTTTCGCAGTTTTCATCATCCACTAATTTCATTTTAAATTTCCAATATTTGGACCAATCATGGCATGTAATCAACCTATTTAGGTGCCTCGTATTTTCATTATTTATATTTTTGTTAAAGAACCAAGCTCTTTTTCGAAGTTTGACTGAAATTGATAGAAGGTTTTACCCCTAGTATCTGCATAATCCTTATACCACGAATTAGTTTTAGCAAACATGTCAGTTTCGAACTTACAAAACGCGTCTTTTATCAATATCTGGTTAGCTATAGTTCTGGTTTCAGTAAGATCGTGTTTTGCTAGTATGTCAGCGACATCGTTTCCTTTGATGTTAGTGTGACTTGGAATCCACTGAACTGCAACATTCCATGTTGCGGCTTTTCTAATAATATTAAAAATGAGATAAGGAACCTGTTTTTCATATTGCCCGGAATCTATAATTTGACAAGCAGATTTGGAGTCCGTATATATTACAGCGTTGGTTATTTGATCTTGTTCAATATATGACAGTGCGGTGTCAATTGCAATTATTTCCGCAGTTGTTATGCACGTTTCTGTTTCTAATTTAAACGAATATCGTTTTTTATTGTAGGTTGTGTAAATTCCTATTCCGCTAGTAATGTTTTCTTTCGATGCGGTCGGTAAAAACTTGACATCTTCCTTTGTATCTGCCGTTCATAGCGAATAATGTAAGCTGCTTGAGATGCATCGGGTTAGTGATTCTTTTCGATGTTAGTAATGAATCTAATTTATGAACAATGTCAATTTTTTTAAAGTTTGGATTGGTCCTTACTAGTGGGGATATATTCTTCAGAATAGACTTCTCTGAAATGAAAATAGATTCGGTGTATGAAAGTTTGACATGGTTAGTGTTTTCATCAATAAGATGTAGTTGATCTGCTATTTTATCTCGGAAATAAATTGATCTCGCAATTTCTTTGCTTGTAATAAAATGTTGTCTTATATCTAATGGAGTAGTGGCAGCTATGGCCATTAATGAATTCAGCGGAGTAGTTCTGGTACAGCCTGTAATTCTACGGAGGCATTGATTGTTGATTGTTTTTAACATTTGTTTACTATATTTGCTAGCATTATTATAGATTGATGCACCATAGTCAAGTACACTACGGATAATAGATTTGTATATACTTATCATAGATTGTGGATGTGCTCCTTGTTTAACGCTGCTGATGACCTTAAGCCTGTTCAATCTTTCTGTTATTTTTGATTTTGTATTTTTTATGTGACCGCTGAAATTTGAAAAGCGATCTACTGTTATCCCTAGGTAAACATGAGATTTGACTGTTTCTACAATCACATTATTTATTTTTAATGGTATAGTGTTATTGCTACCATTAAATAAGACTGTTTTTGATTTTTGTGGGTTGATCTTAAAATTTAATTTATCCAACTCTTGTACAAAGTTATCTAAAACACTTTGAACTTTTATTCCTAAAAGACGTAGACACTTTGCTCTTATTATGATTCCGAAATCATCGGCGTATTGTACAAGTACTGTATCCTCATCAGCAATCTGATGTAGTACTGCAGTATAAATATTGAAAAGCGTGGCACATCTACCTGCAGTAAACCGTTTGATACAAATCTTTCAATTTTACTATTCTTCATACTGAATGTGATTTTTCTGTTTTTCAAGAATTGGGAGATACAGAGACATACCGCATCTGGAACTTTGTATTCAAATAGTTTGTTTACTAGCAGATTTGTTTGTATTGCATTAAAGGCATTTGACAAATCTAGGAATACTACCATAGTCACGAATTTATCCCTTTTGTGTTGTTTAATAGTATTTATAAGAAAATTCGTACAGGTAGTCGTAGAAGAGTGTTTGCGAAAACCGAAGGATGTACTAGGAATTATTTTCATTTCATCTAAATGACTTGTGAGTGTTTGTAGTACGGCTGTATTCATAATTTTGGTAAGAGTTGGAACCAAAGATATTGGTCTTTTGCTGTCTATACTTGACGGATCTTTGCTTGGATTTTCAATAGCTATTACTTTTATTGTTTTAAGAGATAAGGGTAAATAACAATTTTTCCAGACATTATTCAGATGTTGTACTATTTTAAGTTTTGCTTCAGTACTCAGTTCTCTTAGTAGCTGGTAACTGATTTTGTCTTCTCCAGGAGCAGATTTCTTTTTTTTCTTATGAATAATTTCATCAAATTGATTAGCAGTTAACAGATCGTGAGGAATTGTAAAATATCTATTAGAACCTATTAAAAATGTTGGATCGTCTGGACCAAAATTTTTATCCAAAAATTTGTTTGCTAACGATGAATCCTCATATAGTATGTTATTTGTAATTTTCTTTTTGGATTTTCCAGTTAATTTTCCTATTTTATACCAGAGTTCGCTTGTGGTTAACGAAGGGTTAATTCTACAAATTCTTTGAAACTTTTTGCTCGCTCTTGTTTTTTCAATCTATTAAATAAAGCCTGTTTCCTTTTGAAAACAATGAGATTTTCAACTGTTGATAATTTATTGAAAGCCGCTCTTGCAGAGTTTTTGTCATTCCAAGCCGCACTTACTTCGTCTGTCCACCAATGTTTCGGAGTATACTTGTTACGGATTCTGTTCTTTTTATGTATGTTGCTTACTGTCTGTTGAAAATCTTCAATACGAATGTGGTTATCTAAATTAATATTCCTAATTTCGTCATTTATTCTTTTACGATTATAAACCCATTTCTGTTCAACTGTTACACTAGTACTGTAAGTAATTTTAATCAGAACGTGATGACTACCTATTCCATAGTCTAATGTTTCCCACGAAAGTTTGGACAGTATGTTTGGGCTGCACAAGGTTAAGTCTATTGCTGTTGAATTCCTGTTTATTTGGATTGGAATATAGGTCTTTGAGCTATCATTTATTAGGATTACGTTGTAGTCATTGATAATGTTCATGACCACTACGCCTTTCGTATCGTTGAAGTTATTACCCCACGCGCAATGATGCGCGTTGAAGTCTCCCCCTAGTATGATTTGTTTGTGATGTTTGATTGTGCTAAAAATTTTGTTTAAATCTTCTTCTAAAGCTTTCGCTGTAATTGAGGGTTTTATATATACGGAAACCAGAACTATATCTAATGAGTACACTTTTATGGCGACAGCTTGCGTCGCTTCCGAGAGTGTAGGAAGATTAATTATATTGTATCCCATTTCCTGCCTTAAAAGCAGTGCGCATCCGCCGTAACTGTCTTCTCTGGATTTAAAAAATTCGTGGTAGTAAGGAATATGATATTTATTTGATTTTTCGAAATCAGTGTTGGTCCATGTTTCAGAAACGAAGGCAGCAGAATAGTTACCCATTTGTAATACTCTGAATAGTTCTTCTTTGTGCTTTGCTAGACTTTGTATATTGCACTGCAAAATGCTGAAATCAGCCATCGTAAAAACTATTATAGATCTATCAATTAATGATTACAAGTGGGTATCTGAATTTAAGAATGTAAGATTAGTTAATCACGCGGTCAAATTTAAAATTTTTTTTGGAACATTCTTTAATTTTTTCTTTTATCGAATCATTTACCTCGGGGAGTTGAAAGAGTGCCGAATAAAAACTCATCAGATCACCTTGTACGGCTCGATGTGCTTTTTCTTCTGCTTCCGCAGCCATTTTGTTATACTTTTCTTCGCTCTTTTTCTGTAGTACTGTGAGGGTTATTTAACACTAGATATACCAACATTTTAAATATACCTATTTATACCAAAACCAGTCAAAATGACTGGTGGATAAGAAACGGTTGGTGAACGACTGAATAATGTGCAACACAGACCCTATAGTGGTCCTTAGCCTCTTATCCAGCAACTTCTATCTCCACCTCCTCGTGGTAGGGTAACCAACCTGTTTTGGACCTCATCTGCAGCTGTGCATAATTTGGACACCTTCATTTGATTTTGCTGTAAGTGTCCAAATTATGTACAACTACAGATGGGGTCCAAAATAGGTTGATTACCCTGCCAGCCGGAATACCAGCAATCTTAGCGGAGATGTGGTGACCAACCCTGGTGGTAACTAAGGTCGTATACCGACAGGCAAGGAGGCACTGTCTTGTCTCGGAACTATACGATGGCAGCCCCATCATGAGACTCGGCAGCATAGCCCTAGTAAGGCAAGCTTTTTATATCTAAAATATTACGAAAAATCAAGAAAATTCAACTCGAAATATTTAGCACAGACAGGCGATGAAACAAGGATTTGGAATGGATGCTTCCTACCTGGAACTGTAAAACCAAATTTCGTGCATGGCGACAGAATGTTGCTCGTTCAGTTAGAACCGCAAAAGTTCGACATTATGGCACTACAGGAGATCTGTCGCAAAGGCGGGAAGGTTTGGGGGATCCGTGGCGGCAAGGCCCAATTTTGCCAGAACGGTGGAGCAACCAAAGAGCTGGAAACGGGCTTCGCAGTGATGGGCAGAATGCAGGATCGAGAGAGGATAACAGGCTGCTTCTTCAACTACACCATCATAAACGTGCACTGGCCACACGAAGGTAGACCCGACGACGAGAAAAAAAGCGTTCTATGTCCAGCTGGAGGCAACATACGATAGCTGCTCGAGTGCTCGTCACGGGATACCATCGTCATTGGGGACATGAACGATCAGATCGACAGGGAAGCAATGTATACTGATAACTTTGCAGCTTCCCGAGGCCTGGGGATCAGAAACACATTCTTTCCCCACATACATCTACAAAACCTCCAGGAGATCACCTGACCAACTAACATTGAACCTAATCGACCATATTCTCATCGAAGGTCGGGTTTTCTCGAACATCACCGACGTACGCTCCCTACGGGGGACGGATATCGACTCAGATCATTACCTAGTAGCAGTACACGTGCGCTCAAAATTATCGACGGTATATACCTCACGACAAAGCCACCCTCGGTTAAGCAATCGATAATTAGACAACCCGGAATGTGATGAGAACTTCGCGCATACTATGAGCCTTCCTCTGTGGCCAGGTGCTTCGACCCTCGAAGATAAATATAGTAGGATACGTTCGGCCATCAGTGAGGCCGCAAAACGCCAAAAGGAGAGCTAGAACCACTATTTCAGGCTAGTGAGATGCGCAAGTTCTATGAGAAGGTGAACCGATCTCGTAAAGGATACACACCGAGGCCTGATAGGTGTAGGAACGAGCAGGGAAACCTGGCCACAAACGAGCGCATAGTGGTTGGTGAGTGGAAGCAGTTCTTTGATAGGGATCTCAATTGCTGATATAGCAAAAGGAAATGGAGCAAAAGTCAACGTATGAGAGCCTAAGGGCGTTTCGACTTCCGATCTCAAAGAGATCCGGAGAGAAATAGGTCAGCTGAAAAATAGAACCGCCGAAAAGGACCGACTCTCGACAAAACTCTAGAAAAATGGCCAAGAACCATTAGGAACGGCATTTCACTGAATAATTTCATGCTTCGGACTCACCGTTCTCCCGAAATGCTACATTTCTTCATAGAATCTTGCACCAGTCATTTTGACTGGTGCTGGTATAAATGGCAAAAACAAAAATTATATTTGTAACTAATATATATAAAGTAACATTAAGTACATAAAATGTATTCTCTACTTATAGCTACAAAAGTCATAACATCGTTTCTAAAATCAAATGTCAGGTGTTGTAGAAATTTCAAATTGAAATTGCACGACCAGTCAAAATGACTGGTCTGGTATATCTAGTGTTAATGCGGTCCCATGGACGTTGGTTATAGTTTCTGTTTGCATGTTATGTTGTGTGTCTTCGGGTCTCTTCCTTTTTGCTCCAGTTGCACTTGGTAGCTTATTTGTAGACGTGCGGGGTTGCTGATAGTTCTGATTGCTTTTCGTCTTCGATCCTGCTTTAAATGCATGACTTTCAGACACGTTAGGAAATTCTTCGTAATTGGCCAATACATCGTAGAAATTGTTGGTGGGTACAAGTGCTAGCATCTCCTTTGCTTCTACGTAGGTCAGATTTTTCCTTGCCATCATTGATTTTATACTTTTTTCTTTCTGGCGTGCAGGGCAGCCTGGGTCAGTAGTACGGTGATCAGATGTTTTGATATGTAGGCATTTTACCTCATATAGACATGTTTTGGTAGTGGTGTCCTGTACCCGGGAGCATGTGTCACAGCGTGTTTTTGCTTTGCAATTAGCCTTTCCGTGGCCAAACCGATGACAGTTGTCGCAGAAGATCAATTTCCGGACGTACGGCTGAACTTTTACTGGAATCCCAAACAATTTGATTTTTTCTGGTAGCACTTTAGCTCTGAAAATTACACTAACTCGTGTCGATGGCACTTTGCCAATACAATCATTTATCCATCTATTCAAACGGTATACTTCAAGGACTTGAACATTGCTTTCAATCTCATTGAGAATTTCGTTACAACTGATATCTGTTGCTATGCCTCCAATAACACCTGTTATACACAGTAGATGACGCGGGATATAGATTTGATAACCTCTCTCTTTGAACAGTGGGTCGACAGCCATTGAATTTGCACGTTGCCAGCAATCGCAGAAAATGATAATCTTGTTATTTCCCATGTATTTCATATCCGTAATGTTGTTTCTATATTTTTCCATTTTTCGTAATACTGATCCCAATGAAAATTTGCTTGTGCTGTCCAACATTTCCACATAAAGCCTATATGGCGCCATGTCTGTTTGCGAATAGAGACAAGATTGCTTCTCCTGTGTAGTGTTCATTTTGTCTTGATTCTTTTCAGTAGCACCTTGACCTCTTTTATCGGGAAGAATTCCTCCTCCGCCACCTTCCGCCATGATTATACGGTTCTTCCTGCCTAGGTCCAATAGTATTTAAACCAACTTTTGATAGAGATTCACAAATAATGATTTAAATGTAGAAATCTTAAAAACACGTGGAAATTTTCTTTTGACTTGCTCGACTAATTTAGACGTGTGCTCGCTAAGACGTTCACCTGACGAATGAATAACTTCACATAATTCCGTTGGCACCAGTCAGTAAATGAATCAAGCAAATCTTGCAAGCAGCGATAGTCGTCTATATTTCCTGTCGGAAACCAACAATTTCAGGTCATCGGCATACACTAACTTGCAGCAGTAGTTAACGCAACATCGTTAAAGAATAGCAAGAAAGGCAGAGGTCCCATGTTGCTTCCATGAGGAACTGCAGGCTTGTCAACGGTGTTGGTAAACACCGTTGAAACATTGTTTTCGGGTTTTTCACATGAAGCACCTTGCCATTGAGGTATGAGCTCAGCCATTCAATCATCTGTTGAAAGGCACAGGTAGAGACAGTTTCCGTAACTTGCTTCTTGTCTTCCATATGCAAGATACACATCGATAGAAACTCCAACAAACAACTGGGTAACAACTTACGATTTTTGGCACAGAATTGTAAAGCAGTATGGAGCGAGTTGTGCTTAATCGCATTTTATCGTAACACATTATAGCGTATGTTGCCTCCAAAATAGTACGAATATGCCAATTTTGCCTATCAAATACGGTTTATTAGCATGCATATCTGTACGTAATGCTTGATTTTTTACTTTTATCGTATCATTTGGTCGGTGTTAAATCAAACTGAACCAAATGACAAAACTCTGATTTCGAGAAAAATGCGTTCAAAGTTTGCTGCTCTGTATAGTTTATAGCAGCTATCAATCATTCGAAATCATCTCATAACTTAGGCTGTTTACAACATTTATGTAATCTGATTATAGTAAAATATAGCTTAGAAAACTCTTGATGGTTTGCTGTCATTATTTCATTTTTTTTTAATTTTGCGACTTGGTCCGGTCTGATTTAGCATCGACCATTTATTTTAACATGTAAAAATGCCAGCTGGGTAGTACGATAATTCCTTACGTTAAGACATAAACGATTCCTTCCAAATGTCGGGAAATTTTTCTTGTGCGAATGACTTATTGAACATAGAGCATAGCGGATTGGCCACGGACTCAAAACTACAGCTGGAATCCCATCAGGACCCGCAGAGAACGAACGCTTTAGTTTTTTAGGGGCGATTAAAAACATATCGGTAGGTTACCCGATCAGGAGGGCATAACAAGATAACATCAAATTTATAACACATTCTGATATTTATAACACATTGTGTTACAAATCGGAAATAAACTGATCAGGAAGTGAAAACAAAAGTTTCAAGTTTGTAACAGATTCTGATAGTTATAACTCATTGAGTTATATAGGAGAATTAGGGCTTTGGCCACTACTAAAAATGTTACATATCATCACTGGTGTGCCCGGGACACACAATGGGGAACGTGCCATACCTTTTCTATAAAATTTAACGCAAATTTTATGTGTAATTTCAAATCTGATTTCAAGCCAAATTTTACATGCAATACCAGCCTAACTTCAAGTAAAATTTCAAGTACTATTGCAAGTCAAATTTCATGTTTATTTTGTATTCAATTTAAATTCTAAATTTAATTCGAATTTAATGTCCAATTTCAAGTTTAAATTTTGATCCAATATCAAATCCAATACCATGTCCATTTGACATGTAATTTCAAATGAAATTCAAAGTGAAATTTCGTGTCAAATTTCAAGTGCAATTGCAAATTGCAATCTACGTCCTATTCAGTTGTTCAATTTTCAGTGTTCGGTTTCAGTACATCAGAACGAAATAACGATTACATGTAGCGAATTCTGATATCTATCAATTTTGCACTAAGAAAATTTTGTCGTCAATTCTAGACTTTTTTTATTTGTTTGGATAACAGTTTTTTTAAGCATCCGACAACAGCAAGTGTATAAAATGAAAACATAAACTATTGCAGTTAGAAATATACTCGATGCAAAATGCCGCTCCTGTTAAGCCATCTTTTATGTATTTTCTGCACTTTATTAGTTCTAACAACGAATTAGGATTAAAAAAAATCTCTCAAACTTTTATTTTGGAACAAAACGTAATCGAGCAAACACATTATGAAAAAAATTAATAACGATAAAATAAAATGTTTTAGTTTTTTTCTCGGTTTTCGTCTTGTTTACAAAATTTAAAAGCAACAAATGTTTTCTCCAATCCTTTACTAACAAAACCTCGTATAATTGAGAAATATTTTCTTCCACGCATCACTAAAATAATTAGGTTCATAATTGTTATTAATCTTTACTTTTACTGTGATTGGTTCCTACCAAAATCAGCAATAACATTTATAGAATCAAAACCTGAAATATAAAACTCATTTAAAAAAAAAAGTTTGAATGGCCAGGTTCACTTCAATTTATTTTCTGGTATATTTGAAAGCACTTCGAGCAACACTGTCAGAACGGTGCAACACTGATAAAACGGATTCGATTTCTTTTTCTTGATCACGGTCTCGTACCAAAAGAGATCTATTTATAGACAGCTCGAACAGCAAAAACTGACAACTGACAGAATAAGCTATCGGTCAAATCATATTAGCATTTAAACTACCTACATTCAAGAGTAGTTCTGGTACAGTGGTTAAGACGATGGCATCGTGTGCGGTATGTCGTGAGTTCAATTCCGACTGAAAGGGTGCGGTTTATGAAATTGAAAAAATGTGTGAAAATCTTTTTCTGTTGCTATTTGTAAATGTTCCCGATAAATAGTTGTACTATTTTTGACAATAGGTCGGGAAAATGTCGATATAGCAGACAGAGGTAAAGAAGTTTTTGTTTTATCAAAATTATAACACAATTTGTTAGAAGTATGGTAACAAATTTTGATATAATTTTGTTCAAAACATAACAAACTTTGTTATATTTTTGCTATCACTGCTAAGCAGTTTTGTTAGAATTTGAGTTATTTTAACCACTTGCAGTAGCTAAATTATAACAGCCGTTGTTAGCAAAAAATCGGTCGAAAAATAACAGGATCAGTTATAATTTTGTTATGCCCTCCTGATCGGGTACGTTGAACAGATGAGGTATGGCAATGTGGAAACGATCAGTTGCTTTCCGTGTTTCATACAAATTCTGCAGTGAGATCGATCGAATTTAATATAAAAAGTAACTTACTCTACACGATAGATTTTTGTAAATAGGTGAAACGCAATCGTTTCTTACCTATACGAGATTGATACAATTATGACAGGCAAATTGCGTCATTAGACAGCATCAACATACAAATGCAATTTGCTTATCTGTATAAGCGAACTGCTTCAGTTCACTGTTCAGTTATCAACGATCGTCTGTTTAACGAACTACTACTTAGGATAATGTTGGCTGTGGTGATAGTGATTATTGCTTTCATAACTAGAAGCACCGTTTCGGAAAATAATGCCAGTGTTTACAATACATCCGATTTTGGATTCGAACTAATCATGACCAAATTGGAGGCAATTAATTTTAAGTAAGTTAAAAAAGAATTTCAACATTCCACAGATTCCAGTACTGAATTTTCCTTTTAGTATACAACAAATCAATTCGAGTCAACAGGTGGAGATGCAAAGCTTGAAGCGAACGCTGGAAGAAATCAAAACCCTAATCACGAACTGCTCGCTGGTTTGGTCACAAAAATTTCCGCAAACCTGCGCAGAAGCGACGGTTGGCCTCTCAGGGTTGTACCGCATTCAACTTCGGCCAGGATTTACGCATCCCTTCGACGTTTACTGCGACCAGCAATATGAGGATGGCGGTTGGACGGTGATTCAAAACAGATACGATGGTTCCGTTGATTTCTTTCGAGGTTGGGATCAGTACGAAGAAGGTTTTGGAGATATGCACGGCGAGTTCTGGTTGGGATTGAGAAAAATACACGAACTGACGTATGCTAAACCTCACAAACTGCACGTTGTAACGGAGGACATTGATGGGACAGTCGCTGTGGCCAAGTACAGCCGATTCCAGATTGGAGATGCAAAGAGCAAGTATTTCTTGAAAAGTTTGGGAAGATTCAGTGGAACTGGTGGGGATTCACTAACGGTGTATCATAAAGGAATGAAGTTTTCTACTTTTGATTCCGACAATGATAAGGACTTCCAAAGTTGTGCTCGGCAGCATCAAGGTGCTTGGTGGTATAATACCTGCGGCTCAAGGTACCGTCTGTGTGTTCTCTTGAAATGAATAGTTAAGTATTTTTGATTTTTGCAGTAATTTGAATGGGCTGTATCGGGAAGGAGGGCATCCCTTCGGGATGTATTGGCTTCCGTTTCATGGAGCGGAATTAAAAAGTTCACGCATGATGATTAAGGTTATCTCCGAAAAGGCTAATGATGATAGCTGATATTCTACTCAAGAGTTATAACTTAATGTTATTGGTACCTACATTAAGAACTATCAGAGCGACTATAAACAGCCTTCAGGTTAAAAATTTGCTCATTCAGCATTGGAATACAGTGGAACGATAAGCGCTCGATTTAATCTCTATGTTTTATGTAATTGTACGGGACCATAAAACGCTTTCTGCGGACACAAAAAATGTCATACCTGCATAACTATTCATTCAGACAGGTGTGTTGCACAATGACAGCCAATTAACATACTTTCTCAGCAAACATTAAATGACACATTTTATTCTACTTCGTCTATAAAACTCTTTGATTGATTGCCGAAAAGAAAACAATATCTCTACTAGATCAACCCCCGACTAATACGCTCTGTTTCGCACAAAAAGATAGGCCCCAATAAAAATCAACACCACACTCAGCCGGGGTCGCACGGCACCATTGTAGAAGCCACCGAAAACCTGCAGATTCGCCGTCTCGATGCTGTGCTTGCAGTAGTCCCCGTCGTAGATCCAGCCGACGAACTCGTTGGTGCGCAGATTTTCGTTGCGAAGCCACTCCTCGAGCGGCCTGAAGTACTCCCGGAGTGCCGTACCGTCCAACCGGCCCTCGCCGATCACCTCCTGGAGAACCTGTTGCCACGGTTCAGATGCGCCGCGTTCCATCAGCTGCCTGCGAATAGAGAAAAATCCTTCATTAGCCATTGGGGTTCTGCTGGCGTTGGGTCGAAAATAAAAAAATAGAAACAGAATTGCGATAGATCATGTCAAGAAGCGTGTACAGTTTGCTGCAGCCGGCCGGGCGATGAATGGCGGGTTATGAAATTTTCGCAACCGACCACAACTTGCCACGGGACGGGACGTTTCGTCCGCTGTCTTCTTACCCACGATTGCGTCCGCGAGGGGACATTATTTGCCGGTTGCGCAATTTTGAGCTGAAACCCCATTACTTTGAAGAGGGGTCCGCTTCAACCTCGGTCCGATGTCATTCGCCTGGCCTGGCCTGGCCGTCCGACAACGGTGGCGATGAAGAAATGACTCTATTTGATGAGAGATGTTCGTAAATAAAATTATAATTCGACTCCGCAGCAACGGCGTTGCTGGGAGGGAAAATTGAAAGTTTTCGAGCATCTCCGATGTGCCATAAAGATTCGGTGAGATCGTCATACTGAACCGCTGCCCTGCAGGAGGACGGTCCACACGGACCACTAGCGATCAATAGAAGTCATATTTTCTGCCCCGGTTCGGAGGGTTTAAAAATTGAAAGCATATTTTTTCACTAACGTGATGACAGCTTTCCGATGCCTAAAGTCGGCGTATGTACCCATTAGCCCTCGCTGGCTGGTCTGGCAGTGCAGTTTTAATGATTGTCGTTCAATTCACTCAATTGGTATGCAGCGTTGTTGAGCTGCATATATCTTGCGGAGACCAACGCAAGTGACGGTCAGAAAAGTTTATGTCACTTGCTGTTTGGGTTTGCATTTATTTTTTGCAACCTTGTTGACGATGTTTAATTTTTATACTCGTTATACAATAATTTAATGAATAAAAAGTTGACGGAAGATATTAAGGCACAAAGGTTGATCCTTTTGCAGCTTTCGCTTTTTCTCACAACCTTCTCGTTACTGGCTATCTTCACAGCGTAGCGGAAATGAGTGGAGAACAAGGCGGGATATAAGTTTTGAATTTGAATTTTATAGAGCACCTACTAATACTTAACGGGTGATTCCTATCACGTCCAACCATTCCTCTCAAAACAAAATGGCCTCTTTCCACCACATGATTCATCGTGTGGATAGCCACCCACTGAATAAAGAAGAAAAAGAGTATAATTAAAACATATTTTAGAAATGGCTAGTTTGAATGGTTTCAAGATGAAATGGATGGTTTTCACCAGCTTGAATAAAAAAGGAAAGTATTACTCAGAAATTCCTTTACGACATTAATTCTTTTAGGTGAAGATCTGAAAAGGGTAGCTGTCGAGAATGATGGTGCTTTAACTCACCAGTTTCATTCGAAATTTAAAAAATATGGAATGGATATTGTCTACACTAGTAGAAATGGTCGGCTCCAAATATGGTTGGGGTCAACAAAAGAATCTGTTGTCTTACTAGTAGAACCAAGCGGGTGATAATAGTTCACCGTTTTACTAATTATTAGGCGATTGAAATTTCCGTATTTTTGGTCCTTTTTGCCCACTGTGCATCGCTTTATTCGGGGGACAGAGTTTTCTGTTGATTAAATAAGGAAGGATTCTGGTTAAAAATCAATATCGCAATGTGAAGTTTTTTCAATTACCTCATTTCATAACTTGCTCGACTTGCTGAAATAGTTTATCCTGGTGATTCGGCTGGCTTTATCAGTCGATTTATACACTAGATTGAATAATAATCTATAACGATAACGGGTGCGCGACATTAAGCATACGGACGTTTGGCATACGTTTATTAGGCATAATGGACGTTGAGCATAATTTAAAAAACATCGCTTTCCTACGAATGATGGTCGTTTGCCATAAAAACATTGGCAAAGTCATAAGGGACAATTTGGCATATTCCCGTGAAACATATTTTATGACATTTCACAGATGCTTTAGATCGAAACGGTCACAGGTTGTGACCGTATTTAATTTTTTTCAGTCACGATCAAATTTACTTTCGAAGCTGTTAAAGTAAGTTAAAGTAAGACGTAATCCTGCGTCAAAAAAGGAACCAAAACTAGGCGAAAAATTGACGTCCCAGAAAAGTGTCAAGAAGAAACTAAGAAGAGTTTAAAAGGAGTGAAAAGAGTCCTTGAAAAAATGAAAAAGGGTCAAGGAAGAGTGAAAGGCTAGTCAAAGAAGAATTCAATAAAGTCTAAGTTCAATAAAAACCCATGAACAGTCCAAAAACAGCTCTAAAAGAGTACAAAAAGCGTCTAAAAAGAGTTCAGAAAAAATCCAAAATTAGCCCACAAAGAGTCTAAAAGAGTCCAAAAACCCGAGAAACACCAAAGAAATTTAAAAACAGCCTAGCTTCGGCTGGAAATATACTAAATTTGGATTAGCATGGCCCCTGCGCAAGGATGACGCGAAAATATCAGCAAAAGTAGGTTTAGAAATGCAATAATTAATTCAGAAAATTAGAAACAATATGAGTAATACTAGTCTGTACTGCACTGAAGACTGTAAACAACAATAAATATATATTAATAACGAGTTCAAAAATAGTTCTAAGGAGTCCAGAATGATTCCAAAGAAAGTCCAAAAAGGGTCCAGAAAGAGTTCAAAACGAGCCCGTAGAAAATCCAGAAAAGGTTACTAAATAATGCAAAAATATGCCTAGTCTGAAAAAAAGTTCAAAAATAAAAGTTAAAACTGAGTCTAAAAAGAAACCAAAGAGTCCACCAAAATAAGCACCTAGAAAGTCCAGAAAGGTTCGAGAAAAAAAAATCAGAAAAAGACCAAAGAAGTCTAAAAACAACCCGTAACGAGCCTAAAAAGAGTCCTGAAGGAGTCGTATAGAATTCCAAAAGGAGTTCAAAAAAGTCCTAAACAGTTCCAAAGTTCAGAGTCCAGAGTCCAAAGAGTTTAAAAGTTTTCACGAAGGGTCTATAGTATGGTAGTAAGAGTCCAAAAAAATCTAAAATGCACCTAAAAATAGTCTAAAAAGATTCCAAAATAATTTTGAAAAGACAAAAACGCCCAAAACGAATCCACAAAGTGCAAAAAATAGCCCCAAATGAGTCCAAAAGAAGTTCAATACGAGTTAAATAAAGTATAAGCGTGGTCAACAAAATTTAAAGAGAGAAGAATCTAAAAACGAATTTGAAAAGCGTCTAAAAAGAGTCCAAAATCAATCTAAAGGAAATCCAAAAAAGTCAAAAACGAATAAAAATGAATTCAAAAAGAGTAGGAAATGAGCCCACAGAGTTCAGAAAGAGCCAAGAAACCGGGTAAGAGACCAAAACGAGTCTATAAACAACCCATACAGAGTTCATAAAGGGCCCAGAAGGAGTCCGAAAAAAATCCAGAAAGCGGTCAAAATTAGTTCAAATAGAGTCCGAAAAGAGTACAAAGGGTTTAAAAAGTTTTCAAGAAGAGTCTGAAATGATTCCAAAACTAGAAGAAGAAAAATGTGTTCAAAAAGAGTCTAAAAAGATTTCAAAATAATTTTAAGCTCCCAAAAAGATTCGTTTCACACTCGCTTTGAAAAAGAGCGCCCAAAAAGAGTCAAAACACACCCATTTTGAAAACTTTTGAAGGTCTTTGGGTTCGTTATGGTCTGTTTTTAAATTGCTTTGGGCTTTTTCTGAATTTTTCCGGACCATTTCTGGACTCACTATGGGTTCATTTTGAACTCTCTGGGTTCTTTTTAGTCGCTTTTTTAACTTCTTTTTGCATTATTTTTTAACCCTTTTTGATTTTTTGTGGGCTCATTATGGACTCTTTCTAGACCCTATTTGGACTCTCTTTGGACCATTTTTGGACTCTTTTTAAATTTCTTTGGGACTCTTTTTATAGACTTTTTTGGCTCTTTCTAAACTATGGGGCTTATTTTGGACGAGTCCATAAAGGGTCCAAAAAGAGTCCCGAAGGATTTCAGAAAGCGTTAAAAAAGTTCTGAAAGAGACCGAAAAGAGTCCAAAGAGTTTAAAAAATTCACAAAAGAGTCTGAAATGAGTCCAAAAGAAGTTTGTAGAAAGTATATGAAAAGTCTAAGAAAAAACTAAAAAGCAAATTGATTTAAAAAAATACAAAAGTGTCCAAGAGTTTCTAAAAAGTAAAATAATACCTAAAATGAATCTAAAGAGATTTATAACAATGCAAAAAGAGTGCAACAAGAATCCACAGAAAGCCCAGAGCGAGACCAAAAAGTTCCAAGTAAAGTTAAGAAAAAATTAAGGTTCAACATAAAGTCCAAGAAGATTTGAAACCATAACCAAAGAAATAGTCAAATAAAGACACAATGAAATACTCAAAGAAATACAAATAGACTCATAGAGAAAAAGTTAAAAGGAAGAGATTAAAGAGTCAATGGCATCAGAGCATCAGAGAAACGATCAAAAAATGAGTCAAGGAAAACGTATCTATTCTAAGAATATTCCAAGAATAAACCAAGAAGAATGTAAAAAGAGGCCAAGAAAATTCAAAGAAGATATATATAGAATAGTCCAAGAAAGGGGAAAAAATGAGTCAAATAGAGATTCATAGAATCCCCCAGAATAAAGAGTCAAATAAAGAATCAGCAAAAATCCAAAGAAAAAATCAAAATGGAGTCAAAGGAAAAGTAAAGGAAGTATCAAACAGTGAAATCGAATAATGAACTAAATAAGGAACTAAATAAGGAATGAAAGAAAGAATCCAACAAGGGTCAAAGCAAGAGTTCCAAAAGACTCAGAAAAAGTTAAAGAAAGTGTCACAGAAAATGTCATAGAAAGATTTAATGAATGGCTCATTAACAAAATGCGCCAAAAATGAAGCATAGGTAGAGTCAAATAAAGAGTTTAAAAAGAGTCCAAGGAGAGTGCAAGGATAGTCCAAGAAGGCACAAAAGTGGGCACAAAGAAAGAGTCAAAAGTCTTTCTAAATAACCAGCCATTACCAGCCGCAAGGTTGCCCTCACAAGCGAGTGGTCATGGGTTCGAATCCTAGTAGAATCAGGCCATTCGATGTTAAATGACTTTAGCATGGGTTTATTTTCAGGGCCCTCTACATACTAGTTTCCTATTGAATTCTGCATTTACCAACAATGAACCCTCTAACCAGGGCAATAAGTTATAAGAATGATACTTGCTCGCATCTCGAGCCTATGGGCAAACTAGTTCCCGCACTTCCTGACTCTTGCGCCAGATTGGTTGTAAGGTAGTAAAAAAAGGAGGTACAAAACATTGACACTTGAGCACGGAAAATAAAGCAATCCGTGCACTCTGTAGCGATACTGAAAAAAAGAGCGAAGTGGGGAATACAACACTTGCATGGTATCACAACAGATCGAAATACTGGTCGCCGTGATATTGTCCACAAAAAAGGGTGAAAATATCTGTGACTCAAAGAAGAAAACAGAGTCAAACAAGGAGTCAGAGAAAGATTGAGAGAAAGAATCAGAGAAAGCGGTAAAGAAAGACTCCAAGAAAGAATCACAGAGAGGACCAACCACGAGTTCAAGAAAGAGTCAAAAAAGTAGTCAATAAAATGTTCAGAAAATGTTAAAGCAATGTCAAAGAAAAAGTTAACGAATAACACAAAACAGAAACTAAAGAAAAACCCGATTTAATCCACCTAGTGGTGAAAGGAACCTTTGTTATACGGTCTTACTTGCTATTTGAGATAGAAATCGACACGTCTTCGGAACATAATTCATCTATTGGTTAACGTTACGTAGTTCGTTGGTTTTCATAAAATTGTTGGAAATTGAATAAGTGTTCACAATTTGAACAAAATAGGAGCACTTATAAATTTTGATAGATCCTTTTTTCATGAAATTACTGAGTAAGGGTAAGTTGGTTGTTACTAATTTGAGTAAGTGCAAGTAAAAGCAAGTTGTAAGAGGAAATATTATTATTTAACATATACATTGCCTAGTATAGGTCTAGTTTGTAGGTTTTAGAACTATGCATAAATTCCTGTAATGCCATTCTTTTTGATTGACATTAATAAAGTTTTCTTAAATAAATTTCATTAATTTTTATTAACCTTCGGTTACTCACGCTGTTGCATTTTGTACAACACGTGTAGGTTTTTGAATGCCATATTGTTATAAAGTTACAAATCGCTGTTTAACTAACGTATATTCTTCAATAAACTTGTTATGAGGAAAATGTCATAATTATTCAATGCATTAATGCTTTAAATTGTTGGGAAAATAGATCAGCATAAACTGACATCACAGAAACGAAGCAATCAGCATGTGAAGTGTACCGCAATTGATCCCAACTGGAATTTTCTCTCGTTTCTTCATATGGAAAAATGGTGTCTGTATGCAGCAAAACTATCAGCAAATGTATAATGTTTAAAATTTATCTGTTGGTAGTCGAGTAATTTGGAGTCAAATTTAGGGTATTTTTTATAATAAAAGTTCTACAGTACCTAAACAAACAAACATAGAGGTACACTATATTCAGCAAAGTTGTGTATTTTTACTATTTTACAATTTTATAATACATGAAGTCATGAAGTCATACAACAATTACAAAAAGAGCTAAAATATAAAATACTGATTTTACAAATTCATAAACAATAAATAAGATTTTCTATCTTCGCTGAATAGATAGAAGGTTACTGTGTTCAACAAAATTTCTTGTAATAATATGTTCTAAAACTTTGCAGAACACATCAATGTGTTATATTGAAACTGAAGAAAAATATTTTTTTTATTTCACTTTTAGGGGGATTAATCAAAATTTAAATTGCACCAGATGATAGAACTTTCAATTTCAAGAAATTCTTCCGAAGGTTTCATAAACCTAAAACCAAGTTTTCTCAGTCAAAACTCTAGTGCGCATGTCTTTTTGGCTTTGGGCCATTGTGCGCGCGAGTAACCGTATTACAAAAGTTGGCGCGAGTGTTGGAGGGTTAATATCTTTTGATCGGCAAAACCGATTCTTCTGAAATTTTGCAGATATATTTGCAGCAATAAAATCTCTAATTTGATGCCAAAATAATTCAAACTAGATAAACTATCTTAGCTGAAATCGTTATAAATTATTGTAAATTTTAATGTGTTGTTTTCAATTGCTCATAACTTTCAAATTAAACGTCCAATCAAAAAACAAATCAATAGTGATCTATTAGGCTATGTTACCTTTCAAATGAGACTAAAAGCGCCTGAATCGGTTTAGCCATCTCTAAGAAACAGGCGATAATTATTACCTTGTCAAAACAGGTTTTTTAAGCATAACTTTTAAAGTACTCGTTTGTTTTCAATAAAATTTATCCGAAAAATTTAGCCTTAACAAGAGCTTTAATTCGATACTAAGATCGTTGAAATCGGTCAATTGGTTCCAGAGAAAATCGTGTCACGTAATTTTCACATTTTTGCTTATAACTTTCAAACGAAAAGTCGGACCATGAAACAATTCAATAGTGATGTACTAGGCAATAATACCTTTCAAACAAAAGTAATAGCGAACAAATCCGTTCAGCCATCTTCGAGAAACAGGCGATAGAAAAGTTGCGCCCCGCACATACATACACACATACACACACACACACACACAGACATTGCTCAGTTCGTCGAACCCTGTCGATTGGTATATGTGGCTCGGCCCTCCGGGCCTCGGATCAATTTCGTGTTTTTCGACCAATTCCTAAACCTTTGTTATAGTATAACAAAGGTAAAACTTAATGAAAAAGCCAAGTAAGGGTCTACAGAATGAAGTCAAGTAAAAATTCAAGGAAAAATTCAACGGCGAAAGAAAACTTACAGAAAACTCAAAGAAACGTTCAGAAAAAGGATTAAATAAAAAATCAAAGGAGAAAGTAAAGTAAGAGTAAAAATCATTGAGTTGAAAATATCAATTAACAAGTAGATTTCACCAATGATTCTTTGTTAAGTAAATCTAAAGTGCATTCAATCCTGGAAACAACAGTAAGCCGTTCAGAAATTGGGTTATTTTATTATTTTTTCAATTGGATTGTATTTAAAGATGAAAATATCGGCTCTTTAAAACTAATCAGCGGTAAACTTCATTTGCACATTAAGCATGCAGATCATTTACTTTGTTCGATACAAAATCTTTCTTAATTTCAATTAGGGTAAGGAACGAGTTAAGCAGTGTCACCTATTTTAATCAGTTGAAAATAAATGAGCCGAAAATGCACTTTTTTATTCATATTAACAAAATCTTTTGGTAGGATCAACTACACAAATCACTTAACCATACATTTAATTCGCACAAACACAATTTACTGGGTTTCCGACAAGAAATACGATGAATTAAAAATTGTTGTCCAAAAACGTACATTTTTCAGCTGCTGAAGGCAATCACCACCTCGCTACTAACCAATCCATCACATTTTTCAGCACTGATTACAACCACTCTAAAAGTCAAGCACTCGATTGTCACATACCATATTATTCACTATCTTTTTCTCTATTATCTAAGGCTCTGTCACTAGCCGAAAGTTTTATCATTTTATAACAAAACTGAAAACAAATTCTGAATTGACGGAACCTGTTCACCAGTGGCAGCAGCTGCAGCATAACTGATGAACTATCGTGCTGCCAAGACACTGTTTCGGTTCTGGTAATAACAATTATAGGTTTGAAATTAACTGAAACCTCCAATGGTGAAACCGTGGTTCAATACTTTCAAGAGAAATGTATGTTCATAATTAATTTTTCTTTATTAAAAACAACAGCTGTCTTTTTCAATAATTTTCGAAGATTTTCTCAGTGATTTAATGAAGCAACGATGTGTTTCAATGTTATTTGCTTTGACAACACTGTTCTGAGTCGGACCATGTGTACTGCTATGTTTGGCTCTTTTGTTCTCCCACCATCCTTATAAACAGCGAGTGAGACGTCAAACTCGCAGTTTCCCATAAGAACACTAGAGAATAAAAGAGATGACGAATACCGTTTGCCGAACGGTGCGGTGAGTGTATGCCCCGATAAACAATTTAGACAGATGGCATTTTACGCATCTATGCCGATACGCTATGCCGATTACGTATCAGATGCCGATTAGTAGGTCGCGGATAGGAACGCGAACTTACTGAATAGGGGGAAAAGTTCAAGGGTTTTTTATGGGGACGTAAAAAAATTCAGATTTCAGGAGTGCTTAAAAAAGCACCTTGAGGGTGAATATATGTTCGGTCTGATCAAAATTAGTTCCACCGCTCCAACTTTTAAAGCGAAAAATCAAAAGTTTAGCTCAACAATAGTGTCTTTTAATGGTAACAGCTTGAAGAACTATAGATAGCAAGAAGATTGGCATGCCGATATCCCCCACTTAGACAACCCATCGCTTGTAATAAAGTAAAACAATCAGTGACCCGCTTAGACTGCTTAAAACCGGTTCTTTACCCTACTTCCACATGAATCAACCGCGAAGCGCGAAGCAAACCACCAGTTGGGAAAAGAAGTTCTAATCTTGCAAGCCAGAGCCTAGACTGGTTCACGGGAGGAGGACTTGCAGTTCTGCTACACTCTTGAAGTCGATAAACGTCAGGAAGCATTTGAACCATCCTTCGGGGGAAGCCCCGAATTTGAGATTCATGGATGGAGTATTTAAGCGATTCGTTTGCTGTGCGGGCAGCATCAGTGTATATCAAGAACCAAACCAGAACCTTTGTCCAACATGCTGCTCGTTGAGTTCGTGCTGTTTTCGGTGATAATTTTAGCTCGTTTGGTGAGTAGTACAGATGAAGTATGCTGCCCAAGTTCAAATTTAACCCTGACTGGTTGGGATGCCATAAATTTTAGGTAGGCTAGAATTTTGTACGTTTTTAGAGAAACTATTATGAAGTTTTATCCATTATATTAGTATACAACAAAATAATCTTCGTACGCAAGAACAATTTCAAGTACTCAGCTCGGATGTTGAGAATCTGCGGAGATCCTTGGATACTATTGGCGGTACAATCGTTAAGCATATCCAGCAGATCAACAGAATCGGAGGAGATGCTCTTCCAAACATTCGAAACGAATTGGAATTACTATCGCTTAACATAAGCCAAATATTAAATGATACTAGGTCTGTAAATCATGGTTATTTTAGGCGCAGCTTTTCAATGTCGGAAATTTAATATTTCTAGTCAAATTCATCGAGTTCAACAAATCATGCCAATAACGAACATGCTGAAAGATGCTATCCAACAACTGCTTGCTGATGCGCATCGAAAATGTGAGGAACGACCTCATTTGCCACAGACGTGTACTGAAGTGCTGCCGGACCGTAGATCGGGGCTGCATCGTATTCAGCCGCCAACGAGCTCCAACAAGGCATTTGATGTTTATTGCGATCAGGAATATGAAAACGGTGGCTGGACGGTGATTCAGAACCGTTATGATGGCTCGGTTCAGTTCTACCGAAGTTTGGATCAGTACGAAACCGGTTTCGGAGACTTTCACGGAGAGTTCTGGCTGGGTTTGATGAGAATTCACGTACTAACGTATACCAAGCCACACGAGCTGCACATTGTTATGGAAGACTTTAATGGCAGGGTTGTCGTGGCAAGGTACAGCCGATTTCTGGTGGGCGGACCACTGGAAGAGTATTCTTTGAAAAGTTTGGGAAACTACAGTGGAACTGCAGGCGACTCGTTAACTCCCTCGCTGGGTATGAAATTTTTAGCCCTGAATCCTAATAGCAGTCTCCCTTCGACAAACTGTGCAGCAATATACAGGGGAGGCTGGTGGTATGCAGAATGCGACGCAAGGTAGGAAGTATGCATGGTTAGTACTTGAAAAATTGTATTTTAAATATGTTCTCCAATGAGTAGCAATTTGAATGGGCGCTATCTTAAAGGACCACAAAAAGGCATTACGATGAGTTGGGAAACATTTCGAGGCCGCCACTATGGACTTAAACGTTCGCGCATGATGATTCGGGTCGCAGATAACGTTTGAAAAGTTTTTAAACTTTTTATTATTGTCTAAGACTGCTAAATAATTATTATTATAATTTATCAAATTTTAACATTATTTTGATGTAAATAAAGAACTAGAATACTATTCCGTTGGTAGTTGGTAAGCGCTCACTTATTTTGATACCAATAAGATTGCGGATTGCACCGAAAAATTGCAATGGTATCCTGGTAACCAACAAGTATTACCAGGGGGTAGACAGTATTTTGTTATAGCGGCGTTTGACAAAAAAATCTGACCTCACCTATCTTTAAAAATAATAGACTTGAAATCGCGAAGCGAATATCGTAGTTCTTTATAACCAAGTAGTTGGTATTCTTATTCTATTTGCATAAATTAACTGTACGATATCGCGTTGATAATCGATAATCGCCGATGAAAATGCGTTGATAAAACGAAAAAGTGGTGAAAAGGTGGAAAAAATTCGATGAAAAATACGACGGAAACCGAAAAAGGTCTGAAAAGTCTCAAAAGGGCGACGAGATAATAAAAAGGTAACATTTTTGTTGTCTTGACAACAGAATGACAAAAAAGGGCCAGAGAGACGGCAAAAAAACGGTGAAACGACGACAAAAGACGATGAAAAGACATTAAAACAGCAATAAAACAGTCGACAAAACCGGCACAAAGTAAGAATGAAAATACGATAGAGAGTCACAAAAGGCTGACGATTACGAAAAAAGAGAACAAGAGAAGACGGCGAAAAGACAACAATATGAAGACGAAAAGATGCCAAAACAGCGACAAAAGAACAAAACTAAACACGACTATGAAAACAAATACACACGATAAAAAGACGTTTAAAAGTGTCTAAAAATCCAACGAAAAAGCGACAAACAATATCAAACGCAGACTTTAAAAACAACGAACGGACAACGAAAATACGTTGAAATGATGGCAAAAAAAACCTTGAAAAGATGACAGAAATCTGGCAGAGAGATGATAAAATGTCGGCGAAAAGATATCGAAAAGACAACAATAAACAAAAAGACGGCTAAAATACGACGAAGAAGCGCCGAAAAAAACGCCTGAGTAGCAACAAAAACTGTCAAAAAGGATAACACAAAACGACGAAATAAGTATAAACCTCTAGGCGGTGAAAAGATGGTATAAAAACGGTAAAACAGGAACAAAAAAAAACAACATGTCAGGAAACGATTAAAAAGCTTGAAATAGGTGACAAAACGCGCATAAAAGACAATGAAAAAACAACGACGAAAGAGCGACGATAAGGCAGTAAAACGATAAACAACACGACGAAAAAATTGCAAAAATAGACATAACGGAAAAACGTTAACAAAATATGACGAAAATATGATAGTAACAAACAAAGAAAAGATCAAAACAGCAATAAAAATATCGACAAAAGCGTCAAAAGCCGTCGAAATAATCAACGAAATTTGCCAAAATCAGTCATTGGCAGTCAAAAAAAGTACGGACAAATGGACGACGGAAATAACATGAAAACACGATGAAGACGACGGAAAAACGCCAAAACAGCAACAAACAAAAAAAAAACAAAAAACAGAAAGCGAAAAAGACATTTGAAAAGCGTCAAAACAATGCCAAATTATGCAGAAAACTGACGAAAATATGCCGAATATACGACAGAATTATCGGGTTTCTGTCGTATATTCGGCATATTATTCATATGACCACGTACTATAAAGACGGCAAAGTAGCGACAAGAATGGCAAAACCGACAAAAACAGCAAATACGACAGAGAACAACAAGGAAAGATTTAAAAAGCACCAGAAAGACGACAAAACTTGCAAAAAAGCACGAAGAATATCGGGCAGAAAGACGACGCAAAAATCGAAATGCCTAACAGATGATGGAAATGTGATGTAAAGATGGCAAAACGACCATGAACAGAGGACAAAAATTAGACAGAAAGATGACAAAAAGACGGCGAAAATTCATCGAAGAAACACCGAAAAGATAACATAAGAACGACGAAAAGACAGCAACAAATGCCGCTTATTGTTAGTTGGTTTCGAGGTACGATGCTGGTCTAACAAGCCAGTCGTCGTATGTTCGAATCTCGGCTAGGCGGTGCTGCTAGATAGAATCAGTAGGATGTTTGCACTAGCCCCGTAACTGTCCTGTACTCTAGTAGCCGACTACGAAGTCTATCGATGAAGAAGGGTCAAGTCTTAGAAAGGACGTTTAATCCCACGCTTTGCTCATCAGACAACCCCCCCCCCCCCTCCGTCGCTACGCCCATGGGATGGCATCGAAACAGTGACAGTTCAATATCAACTAAAATATTAAGTTCAATTGCAGTTCTGGTTTCAGCTCGGACTTCATGTTCGATGTCATGTAAAAAGTCAAATTCAATTTTAAATCCTATTTTGAGTCTAACTTCCCAAGTAATAATTTCAAGCTTTATTACGTTCCACTAGTGGTTTTCATGACCAATTCCATAAAACCGCTAATAAAACTATGAGCTCCACCAGAACTTTCTGATGACTGCTATAAAACTGTCTTCCGATTAAGTGACCCACTGTTCAGAAGGTTTTCATAACATCTATAACAATCAGGTCACGCTCTGCTGAAACCGTTTATGCTTTTCGCCGCTTGACAGCTACCGCCATAATCCAATGAAGCTTTACGCTACAAAGTTATAAAGCATACAGATTGCTCTGGTGGATGGCTAAATTCGTCCGCCAGCTTTGTTAACTTGAAAATATATGCGTGTGCAGAAAAGTAAAACTTTTACTGTCAGATCATCCCGGTCGATTTGGTTTGCAGCGACCATAATAAAATATTTTGTAGAATCATTAATCAATTTTAGTGATTTACATTGTTTTACAGCATGTGCGCATTTAATTTTATCGTGAAAATTCAACACGCCATCGAAATTATGCAATTTTCGAAAACAGGTTGTTTGAGATGCTTCCTGTGACAGGAAAACCGCTTGATAATAACTTTCTTTCTGTAAAACACTTTGCTTTGATAAATTTTTCTTCGCGAGCTAAAACAGAATACTAGAACATGGCGTCATAATAACTTCCTGCTTATTCGTGGTTCTCGAACAAATTACGGTCACAATCAACCATTAACAAGTGTATGTGGCGTGTTCAATCTTTGTAATGAAGTATTTGATTTGAATATATCTCGTACTATGTTAAAGAAAAAATATCGTTATGTTTTGTCTAGCTTATAGGTATTAAATCAGTGTATGTATGTGTAAAGCAGAGTAATGTTTGTGAACTAGCTATTAAGATTGCACTAAGTTAAACTGTTGTGCTGTAGGATGTTATGTTATCTGTTGTACAAGTTAAAAGATGAGAGGTTTTAACAGTTTTATTATGGTTTTACAGCTAGCTACAAGTGTATTTTGACTCGTGTCCTCTTGGTATTGCGTAGTACCATGATAAAACCAGAGGTAATCATTAATACCGCAATAAAACCAAGTAAACCCAAGTGGCTTTAGAACTGTTACTTCGGTTTATGTCCAATTTGAAACTCAATTTTAAGTCAAATTGAACCTAAATTAAAGTAAAGTTTTAAGTTCAATTTCAAGTGCAATTTAAAATTCAATTTCATGTGCAATTTAAGTCTAGTTTCAAGTTTAGGTCCTATTTCAAGTTCAATATCATTTCCGGGTATGAAATGGGGAAGGCAACTAGGAAGAAGCGCCCAACATAGCTCTAGCCATCCCAAGCCCCTACCTAGCGCCTCCACGTGGCCATACCTGGAAATACTTCAATTTATCTAATTGAGTAGCCAAGCTAGGAGGTGCGGGGTCGTGCGGTTTTCAGTTCCTAACCTTACAAATGTAGTTATAGGCGACCATTAAACCTCACGACTTTATTTTCAAATATTATATGATTTAAACTAATATTTTTGGCAAACTAATCTATTTTCAGAGAGCGACCTTGGCCAATTGCAGCCTGGCTTCTGGTCTAAATGCCATTAGTTCATCCCTGAGGATCCGGAGTATCACTTTATTAGTAAAGATACTCCCAACGACTGTAAATAAATCATTATCTAATATCCATGTATATAAGAAGCGTTTGGTACGGCAGGTCCACGCTTCTTTCCTTCCCCTTGATTTCAATGAGTTGGAATTAGGTATTTTTTCTGGTTCCACTTGATTCCATGGAATTCTCTCTGCGGTACATGCTGCGCAGTTGGCCATGCCGTTGACAAGAAAAATGATTGATTCAAGTAATCGTCATTTTCCAGGATTTCCAGGATATTTCAAGTTCAATATCATTTCCCATTACAAGTCGTATTTCATGTCCAAATTTAAGTACAGTAAAATTTCAAGTTTAAGTTTTAATGCAATTTCAAGTCCACTTCGCGTCTTATTTTACGTAAAATTTAGTGTATAATTTCAAGTGCAAATGCAAGTCGAACTACGAATTCAATTTTAAGATCAATTTAACGTTCAACTTACAGTTTTGTTTACAATCAGGCTTTACGTCTAAATTGGCCTTAGCCTAAATCTAATTTGAGTTCCATATCAAGTTAAATTTAAAGTTTAATTTTAATTAATATTTTCATATTAATTTCAGGTACGTGTTCAAATTCAATTTCATGTCCAATTTAAGTGCTATTAGGCGACATCCATTTAGTACGTCACGCAAATTTTGACCAAAATCAACCCCCCCTCCCCCCCTTGTCACATTTCGTCACACATTCGGTGACCCCCCTGAGAAAGTACGTCACGTCACGGTTACCCCCCCCCCCCCCTTCACAACAAAAAAAAAAAGATATTCATTTCAACCTTTTTATTTAAAGTTATCAAATGAATTACAGCAAATAAAATAAGGAAAATTTTCGAGCTTATAAGTCATCGATTCACGGATTTTGAAGATGATCAGAAGTCGCTGATGTGAAGTCGATTAATGTTTCGCGCATATCCACGTCCTTTACATCCATCCACTCAAATTCGTCTGATCTAGTTGAAAGAATCAGGACTTCCTGCTGACGTCTTGCAGCAACACGCATTGGAAGATTTTGTCATTTTGTGTATTCATTCAATCGTGCAATCATTCAACACTACGTTAGATGCGAAATTTAGCGCAAGTGGCATAAATTCTATTCTTCAGATAGCTTTTGAGTGAGGGGCAGTATAAATTATACCGAAAAACCTTAAAAGCAGCCGTGGAACTTCGGTATGAGTTTATGTTGATCGATTGAGTTTAGCACGAATATCAAGGGAAAACATTGCCGTGGGTCTCTGGTAGCACCCCGTAGCCCCTCAGGAGTTTGTGTGACTGCTATTTGCGGATGCAAAAATCTTTTAGGTAGGACGGTACTCAAGCAGCTCTTCAGCGGTGTACTGCATATTCTGTAAAGCCTTAATGGAGAGTTTATACTACATAGAAGAATAAATGAGTCCTGTTCACACATAGGGGAACTGTGGGTAAGACGAACAGGGTGGGTAAGACGGACAGGAGGTTGATTCTACCAGTTAAGCATTAAAACTGGTAAATGTTTTGATGGGCATCCAACCATCTTGCTAACTCATGATGTCTGAACGTTTCAATCATCATTTAAAACTTTGCAATTTTGATAAAGTACAAAAATACTAAAAATTGGACATGATTCTGCGTTTGGATGTAACTTTTTTTCCATCGGAATTAAGCTTTTTGAGTAGTTTAATTCCAAAATGTTGCCCATAGCATGAAGTATTTCGATTTAATACCTTTTCAAGTAACGTCTGCATTGAAATAATACGTAATTTCATTTGCGTATGCAAAATTGTGAACACTTTAAAAAAATGTATAATGATGGGGTGAAATGGACAACTGCTAGTGTGGGTAAGATGGTCAGTGAACATATTAAAATAAAATTGTTGATTTTGCTTTTTAGTGATATCTCAAGCATATAAATGAAAATTTAACCGGCAAACGTGAACTTCAAACAAATTAGCAGCGGCCAGGCATGAAACAGTTTTTGAAATACTTGTTCATATTGCAGCTGCCAAACAACTTTCTATTGGCTGCCTCTAGTGGGAGGGGGTGGACTGCCCCCTTCATTTTTTGCACGCTACACCACCATATTTTACGTATTCAATTTGTTAAGGGTCAAAAATAATAATATGCGCTCAGTTGGGGCGATTTACAATACATGTCCATCTTACCCCCACACATTGTCCGTTTCACCCGCAGCACTAAAAAAGTTCACTTTTTCGGACCATTTTTAAAACTCAAAATACACATTGAAAAACATTTTTTGTTAAATATTTCACTAGCTCCTTTTGAAAACAATATGTTGAACTGAAGTAAACTGTATTTAGGTTTTATAAATCATAAGTTCTCTGTATTATATTAGCTGTTCTTCTTAACCTGTTCGTCTTACCCACAGTTCCCCTATATGTTGAAAAAAAGTTTTCATTCAAAAAATTTAACTATTTGTTTTAAAATCCATCAGAACGTTAATTTTATAGAAGCCTTCAATAGTAGTATCTTCAAATGAAGGCCAAATTACAATTTCCCGAATAAATTTTTCATTTGATATTTTTTTTCATGTGACGTCACATAACTTCATACCCCCCCTCCCCCCTACGTCACAAATCGTCACGATTAGGTCTACCCCCCCTCCCCCTATAAGCGTGACGTACTTTATGGATGCCCCCTTATGAGTCAAATTTCTTGTACCATTTCAAGTCTAATTTCATGTCTGATTTTAATTCGAACTGGAAACCCAAATTCTATACCAATTTTGAGCTCAATTCAAAGCGCAATTTTCAGTATACTTCAGTTCAGGCTTCACGCCTGAATTGGTCCAAATAAGTGATCAATTTAATTTAAAAATCGTCACTGTGCATTGCTGGAATTGAGGGGTGGTAATGTTGCCATAATGCCATTGCAAATAATTTTTAAAGTTTCTGTCATCCCCCCTTGGAAATTGGCTTGAAAAATCGGGGAGCAAAAAAATAATTTGTAGGATATGAGTTAATTTTTTTTATAAAATCAATTGTCTGTAGGTTCTACAGCCTGAAAAACTCGAAAAACGAGTTGAGTTAACGAAACAGAAATGGAAATTCAAACAATGGAATTTCTGAAAATCGGTCAAAAAAATTTTCTTTAGTTTTTTTTCTTTATTCTCGTAGATTTTTGCATGGAAAATAATATAACATATACCTACATTAAAAGCAAGAATAGATTTGGTTGTCACGTTTAAACTTTAAGTACAAATGCTTAAAACCCATATTTTTTTCGCTCGATTAAAAAAATCTCTTTGTTTTTTTGCCCTCCCCCCCTTCAGTGGCCCAACACCTGAAGGACCAACACATTAAAAAATATTTGTAATGGCCTAAGTAAAATAATTACATAAAAATAGTCTGGGCACGCCAGTGGTACCATGGAAAATTTTGAACTGAAGCTGTACAGCATTATATTATTTTTTAGTATTTAGCTGCAATATAAAAAATAATTGGTAATTAAATGATGCAATAATATTTAATCCAGCAATGTGATCGAATATTTTCTAGCTAAGATCACGCTTACACGCAAGTATCGCGTTATTCCGTATAACACGAAACGAATAGAAATAATTTTAACTGCTTCAATTTAGCCAACAGAAATTCGCACTAACTTCTCATCCTTCTAATTCAATACGAACTGCTTCATCACCCCTGCAGGGGATTTAATGTGGAAATAACTCCATTACAGGGTATTTAGACATAAAAAGCATTCAACAGCACTTTCGCATAGAGAACAGCAAAATAGTAGGTAGTAGAAGGTACACTCACTTGAGTATATTCCCCGCCGCCGGCTGCCGGTAGATGTCACACTTGTGCAGTGGTTTGTTCGGATCGAGTGGGTCGTATTGCCGCGAGGCCGAACACATTGCGCGATGAATTTGGAACTGGAGTACGTTGGAGAAGAAGTATCTGTGGAAGAAAAATGCAATGGAAAAGAAAAAGAAGGCAGTTAGTCATATGCAAATTGTCTCAACGTACACGTCCGTCTGCCGGTAACGAAGTACATACGTACAAAAAACGTACGATGCGATTCTTAAGTGGAGCAGCATAAGAGTCCGATACAACGGCAAGATTGTGAACAGCTTGTTGCTAAATGATTTCCCAATGCAGGTTCGTCGCTTTATTTGGAAACTATTAGCGCTACTTTGTTGCGCGTATTCATCTGGTCGTAAAAACATCTAGATTCTTCAGATGGCGATGGAAAGTGCATCGAAGAAGTGGCTTAAATACCCATATGATATAGTTCAGAAAATCTTATAGCATTCAAATGGCTATAACATCTTGATGGGCCGAATAATTACACTTAAGCCCTCTAACGAGGAGTACCAGCGGTGAGATACGTACCTATGCCAAAATCTGGCAAAAAAATAATAACAGCCGTGCGGTGAGAACAAAACTGTTGCATTTCGATACACTGTAAACATACAAACACTTAGCTTCAACGAAGAATGTTTGCTAATCGGCTACTGCATCAGGCCGCTACCGCTAATTAAACAATGTTTGCCACTCTCGAAAATGAGCAATAATAACATAGGCTGTAGGTTTTTACTCTGCCTGGCAGACAGCCAACCAAAAGTAAACTAATTGCCAACTTGCACCAGCAGCTCCCGAGATGAAGTGCATGCGTTGAGATTCGTAATGGGCGAAATAGAAGTTTGGATCAACATAAATCAAGGCTGTTTGAAATAAAAAAAAATAAAAACATCGGCTTGGGAACATATGACCATAAAAATGTACTAACAGTTTAGTACCTTAGCAAGGCAATCCGCGGTAGCAGATAATAATGGGTTTAACCAACGGTTTCGCTGACTAGTAAACTGACGGGACTGTGATTGATGGGCGACGACGGTCGCTGGCTGGTTGCTGTCTTGGTGGAGTAGAAAGAAGAAAAAAAAAGCGAGCCTGTTGCCCAACGATTTGGCAGTCCGTTCGGAGGCAGTTCCTGAAATGTACGCTCACAGAACGGGGCAAACTTAACTAAACGGCAAATCAGCAGGTGTATGAGATCAGCTGACTGGCAATGCTAGGTATTAGGTAACGATTTATGGGCCTCAATTGCTAGATGCTAGATGATATCTGTCTGCCGTTGCTGCTGCCGCAGTTGCTACTTATAGGAGGAATTGATTTCAGATTGGTGAGTTTCCTCCTTTCTAAATCGACCGTTCACGGGAAAGCTTAACCAGGCAATCAGTAAAATTGCGAATTTGCATCTATAAACACTGTCTTGGTCGAATCAGCGGAAAAATTAAACGACAATCGATAGTAACCTCGGTTTGCTGGTTAAAGGGGAAGACCGTATCCTGTGGCGTAACACATCAGTTTACGACGGAATTTCCATTTCGATGAAAGGGAGCTGTAATTGAAATGTTGTACCATACCCGTGGGAACGTAATTGTCGTAACTAGCATTTTTTTGCGTTTGTTGTGACAGTTACGTAAAACAGTGCATTTCCAAATATGTTTCTGGCTCAACGAAATAGTTAAAATGTACCACAAGGTGTAAATAATAGAAGCGTTACCGGATACTTTTGGCAAAAGGGGACAAGAAATGTCCGCTTTCTCGCCAGAACTACTCCTTTCTTTGCATGCTAAAACAAAATGCCATGCGTCTCCATTGCATTATCATAAAATTCTATACAGCTCCATGCTGTTTGTAAAGGTTTTTTTACAAATCAATTAAGAAAAAATGTAGATTTTAGTATCACCTACAACGTATTCGTAGATAGGAATCTAGTCAGGCATTTAAACTAGCAGACACACTTAGTTTATCAAGCTTAACCAGCAGAATTGTATGATCGACTCAATCAAATGCTGCCTTTAAGTATGTCACGTTTAATAAATTTGTCCGTTTCATCTCCCTCTCCAAAAAGAATAAGAAATACTACTGAAAAAAAAAAATAAAATAATAAAAGTTATAAATGCTAAAAAATTTGTAAACCAACATTATAAAATGAATACTCCACAATTACAAAATAATCTTCACGAGAGCATAGATCATTTTAAAACACAATATCAGCATGGTAATGGTAGAAGCTTACGGATACTTCAGTGGAATATTCGCGGAATGAATGTATTGGAAAAATTTGATAACATACTATATTTTTTAAACGATTGTGTTATAACAGTGGATGTAATTGTAATTGGCGAAACATGGGTGAGAGCGGATAGTGCTTCACTTCTTGAAATTCCCGGTTTTCAGTCTCATGCAGGGAATCATCTCATGAGGGGCTGGCGTTGTACGTTAACAACAAAATAGTGCATAACCTTCCTTTGATTCTCATAGATTTCATGACGTCTTGGAAGGCTGGTTGCATGATGCAAAAAAGAACACGCCATGTTTCATTGTAGGAGATGTAAACGTCCCAGTCAATCTGAATGGCAACAAAGTTGTGGTTAAAAATAAAAATTTATTAGAATCATATGGCTTCATATGCTCAAATTCAATTCCTACTCGGTCAGCCAGTAATAATGTCCTTACTTTACTTTAAATGAAGATTGAAACAAAATATCTAAAAAAAAGTAAAAAGAAACCCTTACGAAGCGAACCTTCGAATAATGCTTAATCATGTGACAAGAAAAGTTGAAGCCACAAAAAAAAAACAAAACAAGAAATCATATTATGAAACGCTTCTGAGTACTACCTGTCTGTCACTCAAAACTTTGGAAAAATATTAACACAATCTTTGGGAGGTCAAAAGGAAAGGAATCAATGAGTTTAATTCAAAATGGAAGTAAAATTTCTGATGCGCAGCATGTCTGCGATATTTTTAATAATTATTTTTCTAATATTGGCACCAATCTTGCACGTAACATATCAAATCCTTTGAACGTTAGTCCTACTCTGCAAGTATTAATAAAGTTACTGCTCTAATAAAAGAATTAGATGTTAATAAGAGTTCAGGCCCGGATAACATACCGGCAAGAGTAATAAAGGGCAATTCACAAGCATTTGCGTTTATTTTGTGTCAAGCCTTCAATAAAATCCTTGATACTGGTGAATATCCCAACTGTTTTAAAATTGCTAGAGTAGTACCAATTTTTAAAGCAGGAAACACTTTAGATGCCTGTAATTACCGTCCAATATCTACATTATCGGTCTTCAACAAGATCCTAGAAAAACTAGTTGTAGCTCGATTATTAGATTTTTCGAAGGCAAACAATTTTTTTTACCAATTCCTATACGGCTTTAGGCAGAAATGTGGGACTACGACAGCTATAACAGAGCTAATGGACTACATAGTTATCGAAATTGAATCGAAGAAACTTGTTGGAGGATTATTCCTTGACCTTAAAAAAAGGCCTTTGATACCTTGAATCACAATATTCTCTTAAAGAAACTGGAATTGGGTCCTAAAGCCCTATGTCGTTTTTAACTTGAATCGATGAGGTTAGGGTTAGGAACACATATTTTGATATTCAATTTTATATTTTTAGGCTATTGCCGTTAAAAACCTTTTTTTTAATTTTGCAAAATTTTGAACAAAAAATAAACATTTGGGCAACTTTATATAGACAAACTATAGTTGGGCATGGTTGTGTCAAGCGATGTCTAGACAACACGAATTATAAAAAGAAACCATAGTATGTCTTGAAATGTCACGGAATACTTTTTGTTTACTTTCACGTTCATGTGATAGTGTATCAAAAAGTCAAAAGTTGCAAAAAGTCAGTTTTCGGATGCAACACCCGCCATCGAGATGCGACCGTGTTTGGTTAGAAACGCACAGAAATTTTTGGTCAGCCGTTCGCCTTACTGCTGATGCACGTAGGAGTAGCAGAACATACCAATCTGATTGATTATACGGTGTCAGTTTCGACTGGCGTTTTTTTTCATACTGTTCTGCGGGGTCGATTGTACCGAGATTATACTGTTGGCCATCAGTTTGACATCGTTTAGTCGTTCTTAGCGCAAACTAGATTTGGACAAAGTCTAGCATCGATGGACTGGAATACATTGCCCGAATCAAAACTTTTATCCGATAACTACACTCAAAATATATTTCACGTCGAAGTTACCTGAAAAGTTATGTGAATATTTTCCATCCAGCTTTTCCTGTACTATTTACGTGATTTTCAGGTAGTACGCACGCATACTAATGCGTTAACGTGAAAATCAGATAGATGTTATTATTTTTTCCAATAACAATCAGCTGAAAGTCACGTAAATCCGTGTAGAGAAATTTACGTGATTTTTCACGTGGAAAGGACGTGTGGATTATTTTGAGTGTAGTACAAATTTGATGTTCCACTTCCTCACGACCAGCAAAACGCAGACAAGCACAAGAGACAACTGCGAAGCTGTAACTGTCAAAACGATCAACTGCTCTAATGTCAAACCAGAGTTGCCAGTGACAAAAAGTTATCATTGTTGCCAGAAACGTGTTATTTTCGTTATGTCAAGGAAGATCTCTAATGTCAAGGGAGAATAAATTACAATATTTTTGTTTTTTAATTTTTCAATGCTCTGCATCTTTTTAAAAAAGAAAAAATTATACTCTGGTAGTCATAATGGGAAGCTTTATCGTTCCTTCTAAAAAAATCATCTTTTTATCACAAATTTTAGGACCCAATTAAATGGAATAAGACGAGCGGCAAACAAAGTCATTCGCAGTTACTTAACACAAAGAATGCAATTTGTAACGATTGGTGAGGCACGTAGCACACTCCACAAAATTGATGTTGGGGTGCCTCAGGGTAGCAATATCGGTCCATTGTTGTTATTGATTTACATCAACGATATTGGAAATTTAAACTTGAAAGGAATACCCAGTTTATTTGCAGATTCTTGCTGACTATTTTGATGCTAATTTACTGTCACTCAACTTAACTTAAAAAACAAAATACATGGTTTTCCACTCACCTAGGAAAAAACCCGCCGATCACGTTAAGCTATGCGTCAACGAAATATCTATAGAAAAAGTTGATGATTTCAAGTATCTGGGTTCAATTCTACACAAATAATAGCCACACAGTTTTATCTATCTTAGCCTTACGTGATATGCAAACTGTTATTCACATGCCGAAAGTTTTACATCAACCAGACTATCACCATAATATGTCTTTAAACAATGCAAAATACCCGACGAGCAAATCTCATACAGCGTGATAGAGCCAAAACAAATCTTGGTTAGACGCGAATTTCATTTTTTGGTCCTTCAATTGAATTAAAACAAATCACCAACATCGATCTGTATAAATTCAAAATTAAACAATATTTTAGGACAAACAAAATCAATTATATAATTTGAGCGTATCAACCCTGCCTATGTAAAGTAAATCGTAAATTAAATTTAACTTCTCTCTACCAGTAGCTTAATCAGAATTATTTTTAGTTATAGTTATACTGGGCCCCTTAAAAAGGAATATTAAATTCCACTGGGCGCCCATCAAATAGCTTTCAAATAGTTTTATGTATCCTCTTTATGTTTTCCCCAGCTTAAATTAATTTCTTTGTTTAGTGTGTTGTCCAGTTCTCTTCTGAGCTGAGGTTTCTGTAAGTGTCCGATACCAGGGGGCTCTCTGTGTGAGCTTTTTGGTAACGGGGGTGAGCGGAGGGTTAATTAGAAAAAAAAAGTTATAAACATTCCAGAGAAATATTTAGCGAACATATTACATTCACGGTTTATGGTAATGGTTTCGTCGTTTTACAGTCAGTTTAGAAGGGAAGCCATTTTCCTTATGCTTTGAGTTTACAAACTTCTAAAAATTATTCGGATTAAACCGAAAGTTACGCTCTGTTTTCCGTCCACTGCTTATGTAGAATCTGTTGAGTTTTGTGTTTTTGACTTGCTGCTGTAAAGCGTAGACGATTAGAAGAATTTTTATTTCTATGATAGGCACGGAGAGCAGACTTTCGCAAACGGTTCAGCCAGGGGAGCTCAGTGTTTTCCCAAGCGGGCTTACGACGTGAGCGCATTCGAGGATAATTGCCGTCTCGAAAGTCGAATTCGGCAGAAGCAAAATCATCAATAAATGTGTCTTAATGGAGACTATGGTAAAAACTAATCATTATGATGTTCTCGCTCTCACTCAATTCGTTCATGTATTCCGTGGGCAAAATTACTGGTTTGAGCAGGCTTCAAAGTAACTAGACCTCTCATGTTTTCATGGCTTTAATTTTGTTATATGTAATATGTAATATTGTTATATGTTATATGTGTACCTCTTCGTTTGAGACCGAATAGGTTGGTGAGAAAATTCAATTACATCATCATTTACATATTTGGCCTTGAAAATGGTCAATGATTGGATGATAATAGAAAGCCTTGGAAGCCATTTACTTTGTTTGTTCGATTTAATCGACGTTTTTCGACGAAATAAGTATGAAGATTTAAATTACCAGTTAGTCCGGACGTTTCGAGCTACTACTGGTCTTCGCTCATCATCTGCGGACAACTTTTTCGTCCATTAGGTCCATTAGGACTAATAACGTTGATAGCAGCAACGTGTAGTGCTACGGTCTATAGTATCTGGTAAAAAACATGAAAATTAAAAGTCGACCAACAATTGCGTATATTTTATGTTTTGTAAACTTATCCACGGTGCCTAATTCTGCGCACTCTTTTGCCCACGTTCCTAATTCTGCGTATGTTTGTTCCTAATTCTGCGCACTTAAAAGGTAGCAATAAACACTCATACCATGTTGTTTATGTCTTTATACGCTAAAAGCACGTCAAAAATCCGGCATTAGCCATTACCATAAATAAATCCAAGCAGGCTTGGCATACACTTTTCGCTTCGATTTTGCTCTTTTGATTATTGCACCTCTGCGTAACAAAATTTGAAAAAGTGGTGTATGAGGCATTTGTAGAGCTGGTAATTATCTATAACATTGCTGAAGAAAGTAAAGCTTTATCTTTAGTATTTACGCCGCTGTAGGGCTGCAATGCCGTTGGTAGCCAAAAGAGCGCTCTTTTTGCTACCAACGGGGTAGCAGCCTTACAGCGTCACAAATACAAAAGATAGAGCTTTACTTTCTTCAGTAATATTATAGACGGCTTCCAGCTCTATAAATGTCCCATACACCACTTTTTCAAATTCTGCTTCGCTGAGGTGCAGTAATCAAAAGAGCAAAATCGAAGCGAAAAGTGTATGCCAAGCCTGAATCCAAGATATGGCGTTCTTGTGCTGTCCAGGTGGCACAGGAATATTGTTATCATTTTCATTGGCTTATTTTAAATATTTTATTGTCGATAACATGAAGGGCGAGTTGATTCGGGTTTTCTGCATACTGAATATTACACTTTAGACAAATATTAAAAATTGTGTTTTCATGTAGAAACCACTTCGCCACTGCCTGACAGCTCCATGAAGTGCACAAAAAATTTATTTGTTAAATGAAGTTGGACATTCAAAAAAAATCAGAAAGCATAGTTCCATAAGTTAGCGCTCGTACGGACCTCGAGTCGCAATACAGGAACGTCCAATCAATGCAAGTTGAAGATTCTACTTGAATTTTCATGCCTCTATACCTCTGCCATTTGGGTGAGGTATTCTTTCGCGATTTCTTCGAAAGATACATTACTGCGCAGAATTAGGAACATGAATAAAAAATCTGTGCCTAAATCTGCGCACTACTGCGTCGCTATTTTCCAACGAAAGGCATGCAATCACTCTTTTTGTCTAAAACATGACTAAAACTAATTATTCTTTCTAACTATGCTGGGTAATTTGATCATTGCAAGTAATTTCGATCATAAATTTGTTAATTTTCTAGAATCACAGTTTTAGCGTTGGCGCTAACGACGTTGTTTTCTGACGTATAAAATACTTTCAGTTTCAGTTTAATTTATTTCGTTGTCAAATATTATGGCCCTTTTGTGAATAATGGCGTGATATTCAACAGGCATTTATAAAAAAATAATACAATGGTTATAGTTATGCACAATGTTGAAATGTACATATATTAAGAAAAATGCGCAGAATTAGGAGCTGCGCAGAATTAGGAGCGGTCACGGTACCTATTTGATTTATTCAGGTCAGAACATGTTTCTAAACGGTCGGGTACCCCACCTTCTGTTAATGTCCTAATTTCAGTTTCTTCAAAAAAGGAAACCTGATATGTCTGATATATTGACAATGCCAAGGTTGCTTCCGCTATTTTTTTTAGATTCGATAGGACAAAACTCGTTCACCCTATAAACCTATTATTGCAAGTACAAATAAACTAGCTAATGTGACAGCTTTTTAACCCAGGTTGGCCAACATTTCTTGCCAAAATGCCACCGCGGGCACATGGTAAGGTTCAAGTTCAAAAGAGATCAACGCCGAGGCTAATCCACACTGGCATGCTATTGCCAGCTTGCGAAACACCAAAGCGGTCACGTTTTTGCCACCAGGCCAACCACGAGGAATTTTTGTTGTTGCAATTTTGTTAGGTTCTGTCAAACAGTTCAGCCGATCAAAGTCAGTTCTTTAGATGGATGTTTCATGCTACCACAACGGCGTAGCACCCAAACTCCAAAGGTCGTCATCGTTCCGACCTTAACTTGACGTCCAACCGCCAATAAGCGTGTTCGTTTTCTGCTCCTCTGCAAATCGTGACGAACCGTGCGGGGCACGCTGTGCTGATGAGGTTAAATTCGAATTACCAAATGGATCTGCACTACGCAGTGAATCCGATTTGTTGTTTACGCTTTAACAGCCTCGCGCATTGTGGGTAATTATGCTGAGCGAAACCGTGCCCAGTGGTTCGGACTGACACCTTTCGGCCAGCGGCATCAAATTAATTTATGGACCATTCAGAGCGGAAAAGTATACCATTATATTATTAGCTAATGCCCACTTTGGTGGGCGACCTTTCGCTTCTTCCGTGGCGGCGCTGCTTCGAGATCCCATCAGTTGCGGGGTTGCAAACAATGAGCCTGCGACTGACCAAGGATGAGAATTGGACGAATTTGGTTGCGGCCATGTGAACTTTGGACATTATTCTGCCCGCTGTTCCCATGAGGATTTCCGTGCACGTAGTTGAAAGCAAATTGCTCTGAAATGACACAGAATTCAATGTTTGACTTTGTCAAGATTTGAACTGCGAATGGTAATTAGTCGGATTTTGGGTTGGGTTTTGAGGTAGACCCTTACTTATCGACAGGCTTGAAACCACAGACCGCCAGACCGCAACCGTTCGTTCGTTCACTATCTGGCGGTGATCTTACGCAATTGCTAGCGGCTTGTTCAAGACTTGGTGGCGGCTGCTTCCACCCACGGAACGCAATGTTCGCAGCTCCGCGAGTTTGCGAATGGCCGTAACACGTACGCTCCGGCGGCAGCTGCCGTGAGATGCATAAACTTACCGCCCGGTGCCTGTGAGAGTGAATCATATCAATAATTGTGTGACTTTTGCGCTGGAGCATATCGGTTTGCTAAGTTACGTGCCACAGATCACGCAAATGAGTGGCAACCGAAAACAATCGCAGCTCAGCATGATTAGTGTGATGAGAACTGTTACGCGTAATGTCTCAGTTATCTCGCTTCGGTTTGCTCGAGAACTAATTGTTCTGTGGCGCGATAATGGCATCGATTCTAGCCCAGAAGTCGGAAAACCCCCAGAGCCCAAGCCCAAGCATAGAATGTGACCTTCGGGGTGGAAAATACACCATAACATGGTTATTGTTGGTCGATTGTTAGTTCACTTTTCTAGCCCTGCCGACAGTACAAGGTCAGCAATTGTGCAACTTGACAGTGTTGTAACAATCGTGACCAATGTAGTAGAGTCAGTTGTTTCGGTCGCCAAATTTAAACAATCTGTCTTAATTTGAACCGTTTACAACGGTGCCTTCGAACTCGAAGCCGGCTCGAATTGCACGCATAAGATTAATGCCTTTCACGCCGTTGACAAATGAGTAGGAAAATTTCTGCCGCATTTGTTTGCGGAGACGCAAGAAGGAAAAAAATCGTCAAATTAATTTATTACCTTTCAGATATACAATCTCGTGACAATAACAACGACGACGACTGGCGAACATTAAATAATACTTGTTCCCCGAAAAAAAACTGGTTCACTTTTGTGACACCAACCAGCTAGGTTCGAATATGTAGATTATGTCAGTAAAATGAAAAGGAAAAATTGATTAACGTAAAACTGGAGCGACGATCGAGGGAAGGTGATAGTGTGGTTGTTGGTCAACCGTTTCATCAGAGCTCGTTCGAAAAGCCTTAACATTTCAACATAGGGCCGGTTACTCTCGGCGATGTTGGCATCCGATTCAAGGTCCGCTGCAGCATTTCTTTCACTCTCGGCGTTGTTTATGCTGCAGTATTAAATCAAATCATTATTGGTTCGACCGTTTCCAGCGACCGATCGTGATGAGTCCGGGTTACCCGGGGTCATCGCTGAATAAACAAGTGGGCGCATTGTGATTAAGTGGTTGCAAAATAATGATCCACTATGCTATTAATCAATTGAATTAGTGCTGCCTGCTGCCGAAGGCATTTAGGTTCCTGTGGTCTTGAACACTTTACTATGTCGAAAGCGATGGCTTGAAGCGATGTACTACTATAAGGTCTAGATTTATGCCATCCTGAGATGATGATAATTGCAGTGTCGTGATTGAAATCGCACCTTCTTGTTTTGCTTCGACAGCATTCTTTAGCGACTTTGGAACCGGCCACGGCGGGGGTTTAAGTTGTAACAGAAGACAGAACAGAGTCTTTATTTTGTGACATCGAAAAACTAAGAATAGTCTTTTTTATTTTTTTCTACCATTGAAACTCGCGAAGTGCGGTAACGACCCGATCGCGGAGATCGTATTAATCTCGCAGCAGAAATGTTATATTACAGTTCGATGGATGAGAAGGACGTACCACTAGGGGGAAACATGTAATGTAAAGGCCATAGAAAACATGCAAGCTGCACATTATATCTGCAGGCGCTGCCATTGAAACTCGAAAAATGAGTGAGTCACTTAGGTAGGATAAATAAGCGAAATGAATATTAGTTTTTATTATTTTTTATATTATACTCGTAAGTCTATTCAGCATTAACCTCTTCAGGAATTTTCCTCCTGTATCCAGTGAACATATCAGCCTACAAGGCGCTGAGTCCCATGCTGTCTTTCCTGGCTTAGTCAATAGCACCAGCTTCTGAATCTTCCTCCTGTCCGGGGAGCTGTCATCTTCTTCAGGCATTTCTGCAGCACTATCTTGAACACGTCCGGGAAAGAATCGGTTATAATTTTCTCCGATTGTAGCTTGTTTCAATCCGTGGATCCTCCAGCTTGAAAATGAATGCATGAAGATTGCAACCGGGCAGGACCCGTCGGGAAAAGCCCAATACAAACCCAATAAAAGGTTCGGTCGGGAAGCGCTCAAGGCCAACGATTGAGAAGGTTGAATCCAACTAACCAAATAACCCGAGCACTAACACGTCAGTTCAAAAACAATTTACTGGAATTGAGTACTGAAACGACTATGCGTCACATAACAAAACGGCGAGACATTTGAGAGAAGGCCAACTTCAATAAGACAAATAGGAATAATTAAACTGCTGCACTAACTTGAAACTATAGCTTAAATAATAATTGTTTATTTTGCACAAGGGGAAGATGTGGCATCTTGTTATTTATACTACGTTATAAGGTTTTGCCTGAAGTGTGTAAAAGGATGTTTTGACGCGATATTTTGTAAACACCGGTAGCGGTAGCGTAACTGGTCGGTAGACAGAATGTGATTGAGTGTGCAGTGGATGCTTGCGGAAAAACAGTTGAATGGCCAGTAATAGATATTTGGTCAGGTACCACAAACACCTTTGATTCATTACTTTCTACTGTCATCCGGCATCCTTGCGACACGGCCGGCCCACCGTAGTTTCCCAACTTTCGCCAGGTATACGATGCGAATCTCTCCACGTAGTGCCTGCAACTCATGGTTCATACGCCTACGCCACTCCGCCAAAAATAGTTCGCAACACCTTTCGTTCAAATATGGCAAATGTATGTATGTCTTCCGTAAGCCGTCCGTTCCGTCGATTGTAAAATCTTCCGTTATTAACATTAATTTTCAAAGGAACTTATTTTTAAGGGGTGGGAGGTATATGTGGCCAGGTATCATCGACTTACTGCGCTTCATTTTTTTACAATTTATTTGATTTTGACGTAATACTACGCTTTACCGTAGGGCGTCATTCCATAATTTAGATTCTCTCAAGTGTCCAAAATTGTAAATGGTACATGACTGGGTAATGCGCACCAGAACTTCGCAGTATATTTTATACATAGAGCTATAAAATAGATCCCACGGAGGCCCCCAGCCTCTTATTTAGTAACTCCCATCCCTACCCAAGCAGCACACATTTGGCACTTTTAGTTGTAGCAACTCATTTATCACTAAAATTAGTCACAAATCAGTTGCCAAAACCGGTTTGTAACATCTGTGCTACTAGGGTACCTCCTCGTGTTACCATCCGGAGTACTTTGCTTAGGGAAAATCGGATAACCGGTGGAAACTAGAGTCATATGCGGACAGGGAAGGAGGCACTCATGCGAATGCTGCTGTAAACTCTCCGGCTGCAAATGACGGATCTAGGTAAAAGCATGTTCAAACGAACCTGACAATACTGAGAACCAGAGCAAAGGGTCAAAACCCAAGTAGCACACGTTGTCACAATTGAGTCGCAGCGGCTGATATGCGACAAATTTAAATGTAAAACTTCGGTTACAGTAACCTAAAATATAACAGTTGTGTAACCGAAATAGCGCAACTTATGTAACTAAATATGGTTACATTAACAATTACTCAATAACCAATATGTAACATGTATAGTTACAAAATGGTTACTATTGAAGTTAGACACTGTACATTGACTTTCAATTGGTGGTAAATTAGTTATCTTGAAACTTTTATTGCATAGCGAAAACAATGCAGCAGGTTTATTATTTCAATCTATAGCTGTCAACGTCAAGCAGTAAATTTAACTGTTGAATATAGAAGAGTGTATAAATTTCGCTTGTTATTTCAACACAAATTTTAATGCAGTTTCAAATTTATGATGAAATGCATGATTCTAGCTTTGAAAAATTCACGCGCTCTTATTTAATCTAGCTTTTCGTTACTTACTTCTTCGAAAAATTGATTTTTTGTAAAACAAATATGTACAAATATAAAAATTTTAATCTTAATTTTCTGATTTTTAAAATTTTAAATTTTATATTCTTAGCAATAATGAATTAGTGAAGCATTCACCTAGAAATCATTAAAAAACAAATTGTTTTCGCTATCACTTAGTAAAATTCATAGCCATTTTGCCTTTGGTTTTAACTACTACACCATCGTCCTTGAAGTTTTGTATCGTTTTCGGCATATTGCATGAAATGATTTTAAGCAGACATTGTTCATAGATATCGGGAAAAGGTGTTTTTAGTGATTGTTGTGAAAATAAAGTGTTAATTTAATATCAAAGAATAGTTTCAGTTTGAATAAAGCAGTTTACCAGCAGTGTTAATCATAGAAGGTTACATTTCAGTTACATTCTAGTTGCACGTAACCTTAGCCTTAGACCTGGTTACGCTATCGGTAACGGTAACCAATATTAAATCTTTTCTAAGTTACACTGTAACCTATTTTCATTGCCGGTTTCGTTTCGATGTAACTTGATCGTTTTGACGTTCGAGAATAATCATAATTTGTTTACTTAATACCAATCTCTGTGCGGAGAGGATTCCAAGTACCATCAATTAAGTAAATAAATGCATTTACTAGAGCATTTTAGAACCCGTGTACCAATTGTTTATCTTTACCACTAGTAAAATTCTTGAGATCTAGTTTTTGCTTAATCCGTTGTGTTTACAAGCAACAGTGAACAAGTGGTGGCGAAAATGTTACTAGCCGACTTTTTTTTACTTCGTAACTGCTCGTAACGGAAAATTAACTGTTTTGCAAGCTGATGACAGTTTGGAAAAAGGTTTCATTTGTGTCACTTGATAACTATTTGGTAACTCGTAACTGAAAGGTGACTGTTTTGCGATGACCAAGTTGTTGACAGTTCGAAAAAAAGGTTTCAATTTGGTCATTTGGTAACTACCTGGTAACTTTTTGAGATTTTTGTCACTAGAAAACTAAAAAGTAACTATTTTTAATTTTATGTAACCTAACTCGTTACAAGTATCCTAAATGTAACTGCTGTGCAACCTTTTTGTATTTTTTATTTTTATGATTAGTTACAAGTGCTACTTGGGAAGCCCCTAAAAGGAGAATGGTTTTAATAGCTGTCATTCATGGCTATAAAATAAAAACGTGAATGGATAAACCTCTAATCCCTGGTGTCAATAATCAGTGGCCCTGATGTGGCGGACTTTTCTTTCCCCTCAACTCGTGAAACTTTTTATGGTTAACAAAATAAAAAATTCAAAACTTCTAGGCACCTGCTGCCTTACATTGGGCAACACAACAGCGTTGGACATAAAAAATGAAAAAAAAAGAAGATTTTTTTACCACAACAACACTTCCTAGAATGCTGAACTTGCTACTTCCAAGGTGTGAAACTAATATTTTGCGAGACTCGTTCAGACATCGCACTTTGGAACAGCCTACCTCACGCAATAAAGAGACTAACATCGTTTTATAGGTTCAAGAAAGAAACAAAAGTGGATTTTTCTCACTAATCGAGTAGTAATACATACTTTGACTTGAGGAGTCAACCGGAATCACTAGGAGGAAGCTCCTGAAGGTCTGATACAATATTTATGTATCGTCCACGTGATAGTCAAACAATATAGGGTTTAAAATACGGTGAAACGTTATAACTTTCCATGTTGCAATGCTGATCACGAGCCAGTTCCTCCGACACCAGCCAACGAAATCATTTAACAAAATTGCAGACGACGACAATTTTCCATGTTGCGAACTTCTGAATACAATTTTAGATCATCAGCGTATACTAATTTGCAGCCAGATGGTAGTAACAGCGTGACGTCGTTGAAGTATAACATGAATAACAAGGTGCCCATGTTACTTCCTTGCGGCACTCCTGAATTATTGGTAAACTGCAATGATATACATGCACCGACTTTAACGCGTAAGATTCTTCCACGAAGGTATGAACTTAACCATTGAGCAGATCGACAAGAAGCTCCAAGTCGCGAAAGTTTACGCAGAAGTATTCCGTGATCGATACGATCGAAAGCGGCTTTTAGATCAGTGTAAATGACATTAATTTGAGCTTTCTGTTCCATCTTCGAGATACATGATGAAGTAAACTCCAGTAAATTAGTACATACATAGAGATGTAATACTTCGTCCGGGAACTAACCGGGAATTTATGTTGCACTCTTCGAACAAACAAACCATCACGTGGGCTAAAGCTGGTGCAGCGAAATTGGTTGTTTCATGGAAGGATCCTAATGCTGGAAGGGAACTCTTATAATCCCGGAATGCGCATAAGTGTCTCTGCCTGTGGGTCCGCCCAATCCCTTTTGCATACATACATACAGTAAATTGTTTCTTATCTGGCGTTCGTCTAGATAATTATTTTTGCGTGAAAATCAAAAACTTCAACTTTGATTGAGTTTACTTTTATAAAAAAAGTGGAAGGTTGTTTTTAAGACTCAACCGCCGGTTTAACGTAAGGCCAAAGCAAAGCCTGGGTGCTTATTCCGTGATCGAAATTTGACCTTCTGTTTTTATACGACAGACATCGCAACCAGCTGTTAGAATACAGGACAGTGCAGGGTCAGTGCTACGATCCTATAGACTCTGACAGCCTCTCCCAGCCGATATTCGAACATACGACGACTGGCTTATTAGGCCAGCGTCTTATCTCGAGGCCAGCTGGAAGGCATAACGATTAACGGGCCTGTTTAACGTACCTGTTTAACGTAGGACTACGCAAAGTTGATGCAATAAAATGTTGGTGCAGATCACAAAAAGCCTGCGGTACTGTTCATCCGTTGTGATTCCTCAATAATCTTCAGGCCAATTAGCAGATTTTTGATAATTGCCTAGCTTATAATAAGTACTAGCACCTTACAAAAAATTAATCTCATTGGGTTTTGGACTCCTGAGAAACTGCAGCTGGTAGATTGCATCACCTTTTGCTTTATTTGAGGAAAAGTGTTTCTGGTTGATTTAAGGTGAAGATCGTCAGAGGGCAGTTGCTTTTTTGCTGATTTCAGTACTTGTTTCCACTACCGTTTTGTTATATGTTAAGTTTATGCTGAGTTGCTAGTAGTAGGTAATAATCTGTTAGGAACAATTATGAAACGTAGAATCGCGTGTCCATGTTTGCGGTTGAACTAGATCCGACAGTAATTCTATCACATAAAATGTTGTTTACGGTGAATTTTATTATCAGAGAATTTTATAAGTATATTTTCGACACTCTACGACCGTTAATTTAATGGCGAAAATTTTTGGCCAATTTCGTGCTCAACGTAAATATGGCATCACTCCCGTTTCCTTGGTAACGTATCAACAACGACGGTCGCGGATTCGGAATTGCAATCGAAACGAAGTAAAGTTTTTCATATCAATTTAAGTGACCAGTTTGGGCAAAATCATTATAATATCTTACCAGATAACTGTTCGGATGGAACGGCCGAAAAAAATTAAAGAAAAATCGACGGCGAAAAAGTGAAAAAATAGTGATGAATTTTAATTGGGCAGAAATCTCAGTATTTAGTGTAAGTTATGCCCCAAAAAGTAATAGAACCTATAGAGTCCAATGTTTAGTGCTTCGAGTTGCAAGTTCTGATTACGGCTAGCAGGTTAGTTGAACTAATTTAATTTTTTTGTGATGGTTTCCTGAGTCTATGGGAGCATGTTGATACACTGAAGAAGGGAAGGGAAGGGTGATATTCGGTGCCATACTGTCTGCCATAAACGGACTCTGACGACCTTGTCCTTAATAAGGAAGGATCCTGGTTAAAAAACTATTTTGCTAAGCGAAGAAATTAAATAATTTGAAAAGGCTGACTGATGATTCATAGAGCTGATTAACTAAAAGATTAATTTAGAGTAAGTGTATTTCGTAACAACCTTGGTAGCTTCAGAGACAACCAGCTTACCCAATTCATAAGATGACAGCAAACTAATAGAGATCTAAAGCCCGCGAGAGGTAATCGTGAAGCAGTTTTGGTAGTGAGCCATTCCGGAAAACCTAGCGACAGTGCATTTGAAGATATCATTGATTAAATAGTTCATGCTGCTGATTATCTATTGAAAAACACTGCTCTAGCTCTCCTTAGGGCATGACTTATTCATTGCCATGCCCTTCTTGGTCAATTTCTCATTAAACGTTGGTGTCATCCTAACGATGTGATGATGCAATTTACGTACAACATGCTGCATAGAAACAGATGATGTGATGTGTGAATCAGATGATTGATTCAAACAAATTTTCAATGTCGCTCCTTTTTTCTAATTTTTTCCGTTTTATCAACGACGTGGCTAGAGGGTGTTGCCTGTAGCAACTTAGCAACATAAACTAATGAAATGATGTGCTGAACTAATGAAATGATGTGAAAACTATGGTAAATTTATAAAAATTGTTCAACTTTACGTGCAAATTCCAGGAATTACTTGAAAAATTTAATCTTTTGATGAAAACTATACGAAAGACACATCTTTTGAGGTTCGTATTGTATGCCGTCCATAAAAATATATTCAGAATTGGTTGAGTTATTAGCGTTTGAAATCTATTACTTTTTCGTGTCACGATTATCTTTGCTTTCGTGCTTTCGTATTAAAGTAAGACGTAGTACTACGTCAAAAATTATCATTAACTTAATCGCATCGTTTTGCATCCGATAAAGTACCTTAGTGTACTACCAGAATGTGCGTGCTTGTGGGACAAATCTAAAAGACCGTGCTGCAATTCAGATAAGATCCCCATGTTTTACTCTGTTAATCTATCCGCAACTCCTCCACGATATTACCCAATTGGGTAGAAAATCTCATACTACCATCCTCAATTGGGATGCAGCACCAGTCTGAGCTAATAAAAGAAGCAACACAAAACAGACAGGTTCTTTGCTAGATTCTGACAAGCATTGTGTTTTTCATTACGTTACATTACAGTATTGTTACAGTATTGTTGTTCAAATAAAGATCATTATCTCACAAAAAAAGCTTCAAAAACGTGCCAACATAAACTGTCACTGTACACTGTACAGTATTCAGTGGTGATCCATAAAAAAACCCAAGTGCTTGCGCACGGAAGCATGTCACCACTGTTACACGGTTCCGTTGATATCTGCAGCTCATCTTGCTACACACCCCACACTTCCTCTATGTAGTACAATACCACACCGCTGCTCTGCTGCTGCGCTGCGTAGCAAACCTGTTCGTCATTCATGCTACGCCACGAAAACAAACTACGCTGCTGCCGCTGCTATCGTCTTTGTCGAAAAATCCCACCGAGTAAGCCACTCGGCTGTGTGTCGGGATCGGGATCCCCGACCGCACATCTTGAACCGGTTCTATCCCGTTTCACCTGATGTTTTCGTTGCTGTCCGCGAGTATGTGTGTGTGTGTATGTGCACGAGTGTATTCTAGCTGACCATTCTCGCGAACGCTGACCATTCTACTTAAGTCAGCGTCAAACAGAGTCAGCGCTAGCCGCGAGAATAGGACGATTGTTGCTAGTAGCATGGTTCGACCCTGACCGTGGCGTGGCGAAGATCTCGCGCGATTAATCGAATCAACAAACAATCGGCCCAAGCGAAGGCACCAGACGCAGTATAGTCCAAGATGCTGCCATTGAGTTGTCTCGTGTTTTTGACTGCTGTCTGTGCCGGTGCAGCTCAAGGTATACATACGCCTTTGTCTCCGAGAACGGTGGTTCCGGTCATTAATCCGTCGTAAATATTTAACCGTTACAGGCTTTAATTTTCCCGATGAGGAGCGGATTTCGGTGAAGAGTAAGTTTTTCGGAGTGATTAATGGTGGACAGAACAGTTAAATTAGTTCGAATGTTGATAATTTCCAGAATGTCACGAGTATCGCAAGCTGACGATTAAGACCTCAACCATCATAACGTTATCGCTTCGGCCGACGGCAATTAATTACGAAGATTACAAGTGTCCCAATGCGATTGAGCTGATAGTCGGTGGGGAAGCCGCCCGAAGAGGGGAATTTCCGCACCAAGCACTGTTGGGTTATCCTTTGGATAGTGACACGCGAACCATTGAGTTCCGATGTGGAGGTTCACTGATCAGTGAACGGTACGTGCTGACGGCAGCCCATTGTTTTACGAGAGGCATTCCGACCGTGGTGCGACTGGGTGAAAGTGATTTGACCGACGAGGATGACGATCAAGTGGATTTCGACATTGAGGAATTGAAAAGGCATCCGGAATTTTCACCTCGCCGAGCTTATCACGATATTGCGCTGATAAAGCTGGCTCAGGATGTGTTTTTCACTAAATTGGTTCGGCCGGCCTGTCTGTGGACAGGCTTCGATCTGAATATAACCAAAGTGATAGCGACCGGATTCGGAAAGACGGAGTTCAGTAAGATCAAGATTGGAATTGACTTTAAATTTTTTTGATTTTTTATTGCGTGATATCGTTGTAGCCGGTGAAACCTCCGACATTCTGAGGAAGGTCCAACTGGATGTTTTGGAACAATCCGAATGTATTTCATTGAGTAGGGACAGGAAATTCACTCGCGGAATAATCGACAGTCAAATTTGCGTGGGAAGCCAAGAAGGTGCCAAAGATACCTGCCAGGGTGATTCAGGAGGACCCCTGGAGACGGTGACCGACCATAGAGGGTGCGTATTTCATATTGTGGGAATCACGTCCACCGGCCTGCCCTGTGGTTATGGAAAATCTCCCTCGATCTACACGAGAGTGGCGAGCTACATAGACTGGATTGAAATGGAAGTTTGGGGATCCAATTGACTAAAATCGTTAGTTTAAGACAGAAGTAAGTTATAATAATATAATATATTCACTTAAGCATCAAAACGTTTTCATTCTGCATCTAAAATTCCAAAATGCAGACGGAAAAACTGGATATGCAAATGATTCATCGATGTGCGTCACTCACTTTCTAACTTGTTTTACGGCGTTTCAAAATTCTTGTGCGGCAGACCAAAGCTTCGTGTGAATCATTTCGAGCAAATAAAACTGCAGAAAGTCCAACAATTCAACAGCTTTGCTGTTGTATTCTTCCGCCACTGTACCTCTAGAATAAACAAGCGGCGAAGCTGAATGGTTTTATTCACGATATGCTTGACCGCTCGAAATTGTTGAATCTATTCACAACTGAACGATAATGCTGCTAACTGACTAATATCATCAGTTACCATTTGGCTAAAAAAAAAAACGAGTGGCATTCTGCAGCTTGAAGCTTTCAAGAAAAGTACAACTAACTTACGCGTTAGATTGTTGAATGATCTTACGATATATGATTACTTTAAATAACCCTGTAATTGAGCACTTCAAACTCCATTGTGTAGATTTTTTTCCCACACTCACTGTTTGCGGAGAGACTCTATTCACCTCACCATATTTTATTTCAATGTCGCTAAAATATAACACCAAATTAATCTAATTTGTTATTTCACCATTCGGTGCACTAAAACGTAGAATCAAGCAAGTTTGATTAATTATGCTCCACAGCCGGACCGTTGCCAGCCTGCCGGTGGCCAGTCAAGCCTAAGTGGAACATTTCAACATTGAAAACTGAAAGCCGTCGGACAGATGGCAACGGCGGCGGCGGCGGCGGCCATCATGTTGACAAACGGCAATCGCACTCACTGCTGAGTAGTGTACGGCGAATTACATTATGGCAGTCCGGGCCAGTTATGCGGATGCACTTGCATTCCATTTGGGGAAGTATCGAACGACACCGAACCGTCGTCGTAGCACAGTATCAAGCTACCAAGCAGCACGCGGCGCACGCTTCATGACCATAGTTCTGAACATGTTCAAGCTTGCCTTACAAATGGGGGGGTCTGCGCCTGATCGACGACGACGGCAGCGAAGACGTTGCGATCGCAAACGATGCGATCTATCACCGTGCGTAAATTGTACCCTTGGCATAAGTTTGAATGGGTGATTGAACATAATTAAACTGGCAATTAGACGACATTTTGCGTAACGGTGCGACCGGTTGATACGATCTTGCGCCAGCCGGCGATGGCGATGTTGCAGAACTTGTCGTTAATTTTGAATAGATACGCGCTCTGGTTGCGCTTGTTGGTCTCTTGTAACGAGAAACAGCGCTTTGCTGCTATTTATATGTAGCAAGTGCTACGAAGTATGATTGTAATGATTTGAATCAATCACTACTTACGAAGAACGGTATATCGTAACGCAATAGTTCATTTCGAAGGTTGTGATTCTCTTCCAACGGAACCCGAAGTTGTCGCCGAAAGACGAGACAAATCTGCGATGATATAACGACAATGGCGTCCTCGAAGCTACAGCCGATTTAGTAGTACTGGCAAATCGAAGGAGCAGGGTGGAACTACAAGCGACGCGAATTGCGATTTTCAGCACACCAAACTGCAAACAAGTTTACCATCCATTGAGCTGTTTGCAATCTTCAACGGTCCACACCCGTAATGTTCATGTCATCTGCGTAGAATAGTCTGCATCCTTCAGGTATTAGGTTGTTGATAAATATGAAGGAAAGAAACGATCCGAGGTTACTTCCTTGTGGTACATCAGAAAGGTTTTAAACGCTGATTTCGGATCTGTGTAGATGGTATCAGCTAGAACACCTTCGCTCATGTTTACTAAGTAGTATGACGTAAACTGTAGTAAGTTTGTAGAAATCGATCTTCCAGGAAAGAAACCGTGCTGATTGGTTGAGATGTAGGAGTAGGATTTAACTGCTTGCATCAGTTACCTACTAACTAGCGTTTCCAGCAGTTTTGATTCAGCACTTAGCGAAGTTATACCACGATAATTACGAACTAAACTGATCAAAAGTCAACCCAAAATGAAATAAAAAAAGATGTAACAACGAGACAAAACTGATGTGAAAAATTGCACGGATTGGAAAACAGGATATAAAACGTGTTCAAAAATTATTTATTGTTTGTACATTTTTTTCAAATGGCACATTAATAACACAAAAAATATCTTCATTTAGATTTCATTTAAAACTGTTTTAGCTGTCTTTTAGATTCTTTCCAGATTTTTTATGGGGCATCCACTTCTTTTGGGCATCTTTTATACTTCTTTCAGACCTCATCTACACTTATTTTAGGCGTGTTTTGTACCTCTGCATTACTTTTTTTAGACTCTCTTTTGACTTCTTTCAGACTTCTTTTTAAACTCGTTTAGACTTTTTTAGACTTATTTCAGATTTCTTCTTCAGAACTTCTTCTAGACATCATTTAAAACCCTATCAAGCAGTTTGAAAGGATAGATTTCATTTAGAATTATTTAACCTTCTTTCAGACTTCTTTTAGTTTTCTTTAAGGCTCTATTCAGACTTATTTTAAACAACTTTTCGGTTACTTTTAGACTTCTGTCAGATTTCTCTTGGACTTTTTTAGGCTTCTTTTAGCCTTCCCTTCGATTCCTGCCATACTTTTTTTAAAGTATATTTTAGTTTATTTTCAAATTTCTTTTAAGCTTATTTTAAACTGCTATTAGACTTCTTTTAGCTTTCATTTAGATTCCTGCCATAGCTTGCCTAGTTAGCCCCGGGGTACGATGCTGGCCCAACAAGCCATTCGTCGTATGTTCGAATCCCGACTGAGCGGTGTTGCTATAGAGTCAATCTTTGCTTCGTAATTTTCCTGTACTCTAATAAGCGGCTGCGAAGTCTGTCGATAAAAAATGGTCAGGTGCTTAAGAGGACGTTTATACCAATGGCTTTGCTTTAGATTCCTGCCATACTTTTTTAAGTCTATTTTAGCTCTTTAAAAAATTTCTTTTAGATTTCCTTAAGACTTCTTTTAAACTTCTTTTATACTGCTGTTTAGGCTTCTTTCAGGGTTCCTTTGGACTTCTTTTAAACTTCTTTTAAACTTTTGTTGGGCTTCATTTAGACTACTTTTTGATTTCTTTTAGACTTTGTTCGGACTTTGTTTAGACTTCATTTAGAACTTTATTTATGCTTCTTTTAGCCTTCCTTCAGATTCCTGCCGGAATTTTGAAGATTGTCTTTCGAGTTCCTCATGACTTTATAGATTTTTTAAGACTTCTGTTAGATTTCATTTAGGTGTCTTTTAAACTACTCGAAGATTTTGAGAATTTATTTAAAGCTATTTTAGTCTTTCTTTAGACCTCTTTTAGACTTCTTTTAGACTACTTTTATTTAAACTGTTTGCAGAATTCGTGTGGACTTCATTTAGAACTCTTTTAGCCTTCTTTTAGATTCCTTCCAGGAAATGACTATTTGCAGAGTTCTTCTAGACCTCTTTAAGAGTTTTTTTTTCAGACTTCCTTTAGTCATCTTTAAAACCTCTGTTGAACTTTATTAGACTTGTCATAGACTTTTTTAAAACTCCCTTTCGTCTTATTTCAAAGTTCTTCTAGATTTTTCTGAGACTTCTATTAGCTTCTGATGGACTTCATTGACACTATTTTAAAAACAATTTAGACTTCTTTTAGGCTTCTGTTAGCCTTTCTTCAGATTTTTGCCGGCATTTCAAGACTTCTTCAATATTTCTTTAAGACTCCTGCTAAATTTCATTCAGAGTTATTTTAAAATTCTTTTAAACTTAATTTAAAACTCTTTTTGTCTTTTTTTAGATTCCTTCCAGGAAATGACCATGTTTAGACTTTTTTAGACCTCTTTTATAGTTCTTTCAGACTTCTTTTAGATTTCTTATAGACTTCTTTAAACTTCTCCTAGATTTATTTCAAACTTCTTTTAGATTTTTCTTAAAATTCGTTTAGACTTCTGTTAGATTTCATTTAGACTACTTTCATATTTTTTAGACTCTTTTAGACTTTTTAGACTGCTGTAAGCTTCTTTTAGTCTTCTTTTAGACTTCCTTTAGACTTCATTTAGAACTCTTTTTACCTTCTTTCCTTTCAGGAAATAATTATTGTTTTTTTCAGAGTTCTTTTGAACTTTTTTTAGACTGCTTTTAAATTTCTTTTGGACTTCTGTTAAACTTCTTTTAAACTTCATTAAAACTTTTCTTAAGCTTACTTCAAAC